>NC_054378.1:61085430-61761144 GCF_017654675.1 Xenopus laevis | reverse complement strand
CAAGGATTTTAATCCAATGATCGAAGGATTATCCTTCGACCAAAAAAACTTAGGCAAGCCAATGGGGACCTTCCCCATTGGCTAACATTGAGTTCGGTAGGTTTTAGATGGCGAACTAGGGGGTCGAAGTTTCTTCTTAAAGAGACAGTGCAAAGTTAGAGTGAGAAGTTGCGCCAGAGTCTATCTCCTTCGCTAGTGTAATTATGCCAGCGCCCGTTAGTAAATCGGAAAAGCGCTGAATTTTCACCAGAGTTAGCCACTTATTTGCCCCTAACTATATCTGTGTGGATCAAGTACAAGGTACTGTTTTTTTTTTTTATTAGACAGAAAAAGGAAATCATCTTTAAAAATTTTGATTATTTGGCAAAATGGAGTCTGTTGGAGATGGTCTTCCTGTAATTTGGAGATTTCTAGATAACAGGTTTCTGGATAATGGATCCCATACCCCTGTAAGTTGTTCATACATACATATACAGTATTTTAAAAATCATATAAGATAAGACAAGCCCATTTTATTTAATGTATAGTAACTGTGATGTATCTTTTACTTTACATATATTTTATCAGATGGGAGTGCTTAGTATGCAGTAGATTTTAATATGCAGCAGCTTACTTCTTTAGTATGTCAGTCAAGAGAGGAAACAAGCATACACGTTATTATTTGCAGCCTCATGATGGCAACAATGAACCATGAATCAGATCCCATGGTGCAGAACGCTATTTCTCCTGGTGCTATGATAGGCATTTAAGTGGAAATGCTAAATGTAGTTGATTTAACACCAGAAGAAGCTTTACTTATCAAACATAAATACCTAATACATCACAAGTCTTAAAAGTAAATATAAAGAATTGGCTCAATAGAAAGCCACTAACTTATATTGTTCATGGCATAGATATATTTTATAAGAAGGCTTTGTAAATGAAATATACTACAAATACAGTGTCTTTTATAGTGGTTGTAGTGGGATTTACATCTGGGTGACCTTGTTATCAATTATGTTCCTGAAGATTACTTTTTCAATTAGCTGCCTTTCACTGAGAGATTTCAGCAATTATTGCATGGTATTAGCAATGTGCAAATTAGTCCCAGGCTGCTGCATTTCAACAATTTGTAGCTTAGACCTAAAGTCTATATTGGCACAAATTGGTTCATGAAATAAGATGGATGCACATTTCCTACAACACCAGTGAGATTTTAACATTTCATCTGCTGAGTATTTTGTGTATTGTAGGCTAAAATGGAAAAAATAGTTTTTACCATGTTAACAAGGTAAAAAGTAACCATGTGATATACGTGATATATGTGTTCTAATCAGAAAAGTGGTCTCACCCACATAGAGAAGCCTACAGGGATATATAATCACATATACCACAAACCTCAGAAAACGTGTCTAGTCTGTGATTGCACAAATGTGTCCTCTTCTTTACACTGCAACATTGATTAAATGAGACGCAAAAGTACATTTCCTTTGGTTTACCACCCCATAGTGTCTTTTGCCTACTTGGTATACTTCAACTGTCTGTTCTCACTAATTGACTACCTAACATTCCCTCCCTCCTATATAATATGAGTGCACTGTCTGAACTCACCTATCTTTGGATAAGCTGATTCAAGTAATCCCCACTGCTGTCATAGCACTGTAGCCATCTGATGGCTACCCGCACTATATTGTGTCACATACGGAATACGGGCACCTTTGCCCCATCTCCTCTGTGTAGTCATTTGGGCATGTGACAGCACTCTGTCCAACACTTGCCTAGGATAACCCCTTGACCAATACAGCTCATTGATCTGTTCATATTGTTTGATTGGGTTACTTACCACCCTACCCACTCTAGCAAATTGACTAATCGGGATAGAGTCCCTGGTATGTGTGGGATGAAAACTGTTATAAGCCAATAATTGCTTCCTATCAGTAGGCTTAGTAAACAATTCAGTTTGTATACCCCTTATGTCTTTTATTACTTTAACATTTTGAGCTCCAGTCCTTAAGAGGGATATAAATGAGCTGGCGAGAGTGCAGAGACATGCAACTAAACTGGTTAGAGGGTTGGAAGATTTAATTTATGAGGGTAGACTGTCGAGGTTGGGGTTGCTTTCTCTGGAAAAAAGGCGCTTGTGAGGGGACATGATTACACTTTACAAGTACATTAGAGGACATTTTAGACAAATGGGGACCTTTTTACCCATAAAGAGGATCATTGTACCAGAGGTCACCACTTCAGACTAGCAGAAAAGTACTTTCATTTGAAGCAACGTAGGGGGTTCTTTAAAGTGAGGTTGTGGAATGCACTGACGGGGGATGTTGTGATGGCTGATTCTGTTAATGCTTTTAAGAGTGGTTTGGATGATTTCTTTGACAAACATAATATCAAAGGCTATTGTGATACTAAATTCTATAGTTAGTATAGATATGTGTATATATAATGTATGTGAGGGTATGGAGGAGTGTGTGTATGGATGCTGGGTTTTCATTTGGAGGGATTGAACTTGGTTTTTTCAACCCGATTAAACTATGTAACATCTAATAAAGTTAACAAAATCCTCTCTATAGTCAAAGTATATGAAATACTAGGGTGTATCTAACATATCTCTTAATGGAACCACGATAGGAACACTGCCATCCCTTCATATGGTGAAAATTTTGTCTATGTAACACCACCAGACCAAACATTGGTTCTGGCATGATACCAGACAACCTATTAGCTCCTCCTCCTGCCACCAAATAAAGTAGTTTGCAAACGAAGAGCCCACCACTGTTCCACGAAGCTGCAAGTAAAAAGTATCCTTGAAACAAAAATAGTTGTTATGCAAAATAAGATCAAGTATACCTACAAAGAAAATAATCTGAGAGTCAGTGTACAAACCACTTTTTCTTAATAACCGGCCACATGCCTCCATTCCATCCTCGTGGGGTATGGATTTATATAAAGAAGATACATCAAATGTGGCCAGCATCCTAGTCCTCCACCTGTAAATCATTCAAATGTTCAAGAAAATCATTACGGTCTCTGATCTAGCAAGCCATGGATTTAACAAAGATTTTGATTTGTATGTTTTTTGTAGGATATAGTTCTCTATAGATTCTTCTGGGTGTAGATTCTAGTAGCAAGTACTTATGATGCAATTTTTATTTAACATACCAGAAAAAAAGGATAGTAATAAGAGCAACAGCCAAGTGATACTTTACCAACAGAAAGACATCATAAAGTTCAGTGTGTCATAATGAAAATCATTTGGCAGAGGATTTCTTGTTGCTGTTTCAAAGTTTCCTCCCAAAATTGTGCAGCTCTTGCATTTAAAACCTCTATCAGTTACTATTCTAATTTAGCATCAGTCCCTGGATTCTTTAAAGTCTCCTGCCCAGGGGGTTGGAAAGGATTTTTAAAAAGAACTAAGCACAGCAGTAATTTTATTACATACTTCCACAAGGGCATGTATGATTTTTTTACTGAAAATTCTAATTACTTTATATAAAGGATGAGAGCTAAATTCTGAGCTCCATATGACAGACGCTAGTAATCTGTGAAGATCAGAGGTATGAAATCTTTTGAGAAAATTTGAGAAAGTTTTAAAACCTTCCCTCCAGTATGAATACAGAAACGTATGTTTATTACAGTGTCATACAAAGGGGGGAGGATTGACCCATGCCAGAAGATGGTTCCCAGCTTGAAGAGCATATTTAGGGTGAATGTTTATTTCATACCCTGGATACTCCTAGAGCTAAATCAGGAAAACAGTGTTTATATTTAGATATTTTTAGGGGGAGAACATGTGCTTGGGGGGTAAGCATTTGCAGTGATGCATTGTTAATTATTAATTTAAAAGTAATCTAGATGTGTTCAAGAGCGAGAACTACAAAGAGAGCCACAGAAGGCCTGCTACCAGAATAAATAGACTTTAACATCTTAAAATATATACTGCTCATGAAAATAACCCTACCATAAACTGCCATTATTATATTCTATAAGTCATCATCTCTCCTTCCTTTGTACTCCAACTACTGCCAATGCAAGATTTGCAGTCACTCAGTGTAGGGGATGTCCCCTCAAACCTCAGGCCTTACTCCATACAAGCTTGTCTTCCTCCTCATTATTATTTCCCTTTGCTCAGAACCTTTCAGCCCTCTGCTGTTTCTAACCTTATTCAATTTTTTTCAATTCAATATCTTGCAGCCTTCTTAACATCTGTTCTTTAACAAATTAACTTTAATCCATGACCTGTTATGCTAAAAACCCTTATAGTTATTCTCAAAATAATTGCACTAATAGAAACTTGGCTTTCCCAGAATGACCCTTCCATTAAAGGAGAACTAAACCCTAAAAATGAATATGACTTAAAATGCTATATTTTATTTGATGAACGTATTGTACCAGGACTCAGGACTTCAAACTTATCACCGGGGGGTCGCCATCTTGAAAAGTGTCTGTGATACTCACATACTCAGTGGGCTCTGAGCAACTTATAAGAAGCTAAGCTTAGGCGGTTGTCACAAATTATCAAGCGGAAAATGAGGCTGACCTGTAATATAAGCTGATGTTATTAATTTCTGAAGCTACTGTAGTTGCACTGGTTTCTGCGCTGCTATGTATTTATTATCTGTATTAATTACTAATCAGCCCTTTATTGTGACATTTATATTCTGTGTGTACTCTGTATTTTGTATCGGTCCCTAAGCTCAGTAAGGACAGCAGCACAGAGCATGTACAGTGAATCAGCAGAAAAGAAGATGGTGAGCTACTGGGGGAATATTTGTAGGCTAAAGGGCTGTAGTTTCTTTGGGCTGGTACGGAAGCCCAAAACATAATGTACAACATTTCAAGCTACTTCTTTAGTTAAACTTTAGTTTTCCTTTAAGGCTGCACTCTGAACCACTAGATGTGGGGGTGGAGTAAGAATTCTCCCTACTTCTCACTGCTGGTTCAAAAGTATTCCTATCCCTCCAGCAATTCTTTTCTCAGTCAATTCTTTTGAGGTGCATGGCCATCAGACCTTCCACCCCCTCTCTCTGTACATATGTCCGTTATTTGCATTTTCTGTTTTACAATCTGCCACTACTGTCATTGACCTCCCAGCCTTAGCTCACTCTCTCAGGTCCAGTCCCTCCTCCCTTAGGGACTCACTTGATCCTATTTTTTTAGAATGCACTTTTAGATTGGCCAGGGCCCTCTTTAACTCTTGGTTATTTTTTTTACTTGTATGTCTAATGTATAAACCCATTTATTGTACAAAGCTGTGAAATATGTTGGTGTTTAATAAATACATGATAATAATGACAATATTTGTCAGTGAATATAACCACATAACCGAATTCTCTCCACTTCCATTTGCACCCTTAAAGGCTTAACATAATTGTGTTCAAAACCTCTGCCTCTGTGTGGAGAAAATCTTGTACACAAGCAGGGTCCGACTGGGCCGGCAGACCCCGGGAAAAAACCTGGTGGGCCCTCCCCTCATGGGCCCCTGCCAGCCCAGACCCGTTATCCAATCAGGTGGAACTTACAGAAAAACATACGGCCAGATTTCGCACATGCGCAATGCCTTCTGGATTTCACACATGTGCACTGCGTGACGGGATTTGCACATACATGGCACGTGCCGGATTTCGTGCATTTGCGCACAGGCCCCCAAGGTTTCGGAACACGGCGGGCCCCAGATGTGCCAGTCCGACCCTGTACACAAGCAGACTTTATTCATTATAAATCTCTCCTGTCCATGCCATGGCAAATCTGCCCTACCCAAATACAACCCATGGCTCCTATTTTCTGTATTCAATACCTTTTTACCTCCCTCACTAAAAGAATCACTCAATTTCTGACACTTTCTTCAGGACTTTGATGATTTTTTAAAAAACACTGTTTCCACAACAGATCACCATATGTACTAACACAAACTATCCCCTCCTTCCAGTGCCCCTTCTGCCTGCCTTTAAGGGATTCTCTAATTATTTTATTATACTGTTTTATTGCTAAATTGCAAATAATGTACGTTGCAAATAATTTATTCTACCATTTAGATTGTTATTCTTAAACCAATAAATATATGTATATATATTTTATATAGGACACTTATCCATGCCCTCATCCTATCCTGCCTAGACTACTGCAATTTGCTACTAACTGGCCCACTAACCCACAATCTCCTTCCACTACAGACTTCCTGTTCTGAGTAATTTGGATTGCAATTCCTAAATTGTTTAAGAGAAAATCTTCTCTCAGTTTATTGAAAAATAAACTCAGAAATAGAACTCAAAATCTGACTCTTATTATGCACTGTCAATGACTGTACACTTAATATCCTCCCATTTGTGTCAAGAAGTTAATCACCCACTTATATTGTACATTCTACAACGGAGGGACCTCCTTTTACTGGTCTTTGTTATACTCAGAACTTCATCATGAATGTAACTGTACTTTGTATTTATTATTGCATTGAACCTGTTTGTTCTACTGATGTATTGTTTTGATATGTATTTTATAAATAAAAATATACATACACTATTTCAAATATATTCTGTTCGGGCTACTTTTAAAAAGATATAGGAATATATAGAAATTGGCATCAAGTGGAAACACTTAACTTAAATCATCACAGTTGATTAAAGAAACAATTCCAGCAAAGCTTTACCTCTTTCTCAATAGCAGGGTCCTCCCTCTGTCTCCAGAGCTTGACTAAGAGGTTCTAAGCAAGGACATCTTGCTGACATAGCGCTGTATGAGAAACACTGGAAAAATCAAAGCATGTAGATCACAAGGGTAATTTATTTAATGTCAGGGTGCAAGTGTGAGAGCACTAAGTGGCACAAGAGCATGCCCCTTCGTGCTCACTTACCAAGCACTTGCATCCCAGGGAATGCTGCACTCTGCAAGTTTTGCCAGATTGAAAATTACCTATTTATCTCTGCCACATCTGCCCAAAGCATCCCTCTTAATCGTCTGAATAATTAGAGTCCATATATCCCTACCTATACATTTAATTGTCCATCAACAGTATCCATATTCATATAGTGACAGACATGTATGATCTGGTGTATTCACATGTATAAGCATTTGCATGTTTAGCATCATTTGCATTTGAAAAAGAGGGTCCGTTTAAGCCATGTCTATGATCTGTCCCAGCCACACCCTATTATACCTAGACATGCCTCTGATTCGCTCCAAGGCAACTTTCTGGTATACTTCTTCTCTTTTTGGTCTTTGGCAAATTTGGAATGTCCCGCTACAGTTCTGATCATCAGGAAGTATTCGTCTGACATCATCTGTGCTGAAAATAAAGTTACTTGAAATGAGTTACTGTTTTTGTTATGTTTTGGGTAGCCGAGGATGAGTAGAGTATAACAGTGCTTTATTAGCAGGTTCATGCAGCCATTACACAACAGTAAGCAACTCTAACACCACAAGCTGTATAGAAAGTATGCACAGTATAAATCTTCAGCACAAGGAAAGCATTTGGACAACTATAATAAACAGCAAAAATTAAACAGTATGCATTTTAAAACAATATTATACATTCTTCACATTACAAAGTCCTTGGTCCATGCAGGTACCGGTAGTTTTCTGAATCTGGATTTGCTGTCTATAGTGCTTCTTTCAGACTTCTGCTGAATCGCTCGAGTTCTCCATTTGTTTGTGGATAATACACAGAAGATTTCCTATGCACAATATTCCTCTCTCTCAGAAAGGATTCAAACTCAAATGAGACAAACTGGGGTCCGTTGTCTGATATTAACTCCTTTGGATTACCTTCTCTGCTGTAGACTGTAGACGGAAATGTTATTACTGATGTTGTATGAGAAACAAATGCAATTTCAGGCCATTACACAACAGTAAGCAACTCTAACACCACAAACTGTATAGAAAGTATGCACAGTATAAGCACAGTGGGGACCATTTATAAAGTTCGCGCAGCGCATACTTTTCGCAAATGGTTGTATTGTGCATGTTTTTTCCTGAACGCTAATATATTGCACTGCTCTGCCCATCTTTCCGGTTTTTGCAAATTCGCAGTGTGAATAAATTTTTGCAAATGGTGCGTAAATGAGACGGGAGTTTGCAAGAGACCCAATGTGCGAGGTAGTTGTGCGCGAAAAAAGCGTTGACAGTAACTTAAATTCACAGTTTGCGAAACTGTTCTGCGAATATTTTATCCGCCACTAAAGTTCTGGCGTAATTGAGTCGCAGAATTGTGACATTTAAAAAGTTCATTCGCATTTTGAAACACTCTTATTCAGCTTTATAAATATAACCATGCGCAGGGCAAATATATTCACTTTGCGAACCAATCTGCCCTGCGCAAAGTTTATAAATGACCCCCAGTGACATCTACAGGCCATTTGTATGGATGGTCTTTGTTGTTCCTGTTGTTTCAAAGGCACAACTGAGCTTAACTCCTACATACCAATAGCAGAGTATAAATTGGGAGAAAAATATTCAGGTCTTTTACCTACAGCATATTGCTTATCCAGAACAGTTATTCACAACCTTGGTTAAGTTGCAGAATTTCCTGAATTTGAGAAGAGCTTTATTCAGAATACCATGCGTTTTATAAAAATGCCATGATAAGGGAAAATAGGTCATCTAGCCTGCTCTGAAATAAAAAGCTTTTCTCTCAGGTAGTGCAGTACTGCTGACTGCATAAATAAAAGTGCTGGAGGCATTCAACAAAGTGCAGAAGAGAAGCATATTTTAGAAAAAGAGAACTACTTCAACTACAAGAGATCATATTCTAAGGTTGTCGATTTGCTGATGTAGTGAGAAAAGTATCTGCTTTATGGGTGCAGAGCAGAAAATATACCATTAAATTAAAAGATCCCTGGCTGGCAACACTGTACACGTAGCACACTTCACTTTAAAAACATTTCAAATTTTATTAAAATAACTTTAGTAAATATCCAGTATTACTAAAATATCGAAGAAGGGATTTTCACAAGGATTTTAAAAGGGAAAACTGCCATCTATATAATTAATTAAATTGCATCTGCAACAAACAATCTGGCAGTGCCACTTAATGATATTACAACCTGAAAACTATTCCAGTGGTCCTATAAAATATATTTCTTCTTGTATGGGATTGTGCACTGCCAAATAATCCTGTAAATGATATCCTCATGATGTTATCAGTTATTATCAATGCTTAGTAATGCAATTTCTGTCACATGACTCAATGAGGCCTTTGGTCTGGTGCCTTTATATGGAACTCACTGGTAACCTATTACTGTATATATTCTTATAGTTAACAATAGGGACCTAAGTTGATCCATGAACTGTATAAAAGCCCTCAGCCTTATTCTTTTATATAGTCATGAACCTCCATGGTGACTAATAATATCCATATATTTTACAGTAGGATACAATAATGTACAAAAAAGAGAACAGGTGCAAAAAGTGTATGTCCTACCACAGTCAAAAAGGTTGCAATAAGTTATGCTAACAAGCAAAAATTGTTTCCGTGAGAGGGATATACTCACGGTTCACCCCAGTCCACAGGTGCATATCCAAGAAAAGAGTCCCTCCAAAAACATTCAAGATTGTTAAAAATACAAAAATATTTATTAGGACATGGTAAAAAATGGCCTAACGTGTTTTGTGCCTGTTGGGCCACTTACTCATAGGCCCCAACAGGCACGAGACGCGTTAGGCTGTTTTTTATATGTCCTATATTTTTGTATTATTAACAATCTTGACTGTTTTTGGAGGACAAAAATAATGAAGACGCGATGCCAATGCGGGTGGTGTACTTAAAGTACCTCCAAGGATTTAATGTGCGGAATATAACCAGATGTTTCAGGAGCCCTCCTACTATTGAATGCATCCTGTTGAGTCACGTGATCAGGAGACACGCAGAGCCTGAAGCACACAAGTTATACAAGTATCGTGAGTGTATTGGCACTATTTATTTACTACGACTGTTTTTGGAGGGACTCGCAACTATTGTTGCATTTTCTTACAATAATGTACCCCATATTGTAAAATATATAGTGAATAATGTTAAGTTTAAGGATATCATTAATCACTAAGCAACTTTCATAAGGATATAATCTGAAAGCTATTCATGACCAAGGTGAATGATGTATCATCTCTGAAAAGAACTGCTTTTGCTATATAAATAATGGTAGCCTATTTACATCCCATGGCACAAGTCAAAGCAAATAGACTCTAAATCTAATCATGTAACATATGGCTTTACTTTGTTTCAGCATTAAAGGTAAAATGCCAACATCATATGAATCTTTATCAGAGATTTAGAAATATAAAGAGCTATTGTGGTGCCCCTATAAGCAGAAAACTGCACTGGGCCAGAGTTATTCTCAGCATGCACCACAAATCAATCCTCTTCCTGCTTCTTCTTTCTTTGCAATGTTTTTTTTTTTCTTTCTACTGTGCATACATCAGCCTAAACGTAGCAAAGAAAGAAGAAGCGAAAGAAGAGGATCACCCCAAGGTAGTGCAGTTTTCTGCTGAAGGAGCATCAGCCCAAGGTAACAATCAGATTACAATGATAGGAATGTGCACGGATGGGACAAGGACCGCATCAGCTAGTTCGGCTAGCATCACAGGTAAAATAAAACCTGCCCTATCGATGTCTGGACGATTTTTGGGGAGTCCCTTTGGAAAGCCCCATACACAGGCAGATAAACTGCAGAATCGGTCTCAAGGACCCAAATCAGCATCTTAAATCTGCTTGTGGCCACCGTAATGCAATAAAGTTGCTCATGACTCAGCTCAAGCAAGTTGTCCATTGCTGAGAATATGATCCTTAATGTTTCAGTAAAATTAAGGTGAACAAGGGCTTTGGTGTAATAAACCCTAGGCTACTTAGAGAACTTAGTTAAGCTGTAGCCAGGCCCCTTTTTCAGATTTTTTCAGATTTCATCAGATATGGTACCAACAGACTGAAGTTAAACTGATATAATTCTAGTAATTTAAAAAAATGTGATTTCAGTATGAAGCCTGTGTGTCTGCCATATTTTGTGGGCAAGTTATTTTAAGACTTCTTAAGGGATCACATTCAAGTACATGTTCTGGAGAATGACAATATAAGTTATTATCAGCATGCTTTACATACAAAGTAGTTGATCCAGAGGAAGACAAAAAAAACCTTCAGAAGCCTGTCCAATTTGCCTCAGAGGGAGTAAAATGTCCTTCCTGACTCCTGGATGCAATCAAACCAGTCCCTGGATCAACTTGTTCTATGAGCTATCTTCTATAACCCTGTATTCCCTCACTTCCTAAAAAGCCATCCAACCTATTCTTAAAGCTAATCTATCAGCCAGTACAACTGATTAAGGGAGGGAATTCCACAACTTCAAGGCTGTAATATAACTTTCTGAATATTTAGATGGAACCTCTGCATGTTTCCTTGATGGATTTAATTGGACTGCATAGTTTTGTGTCATCTGCACTGATACATTACTTACAATACCCTCCCCTAAGTCATTAATGATAAAAGTGGATCCAATACAGAACCCTGAGGGACCCCACAAAGAACCTTACTCCAAGTAGAGAATATATTAACAACCACCCTCTGTACCAGAGCCTGTATAAACAACTTCATTAAACCCAACAGCAGTTGTTTGTGGGGCACTGTCAAAAGCTTTGGCCAAATCCAAATAGTTCACGTCTACTGCTCCTGCACTGTCCAGAATCTTACTATCCTCATCATAAAAAGCAATCAAATTTGTAGGGATGCACCAAATCCAGGATTCGGTTCGGGATTCAGCCAGGATTCTGCCTTTTTCAGCAGGATTCGGATTCGGCTGAATCCTTCTGCCCTGCCGAACCGAATCATAATTTGCAAATGCAAATTACGGCCAGGGAGGGAAATTGCGTGACTTTTTGTCAGAAAACAAGGAAGTAAAAAATGTTTTTCCCACCCCTAATTTGCATATGCAAATTAGGGTTCGGATTCGGTTCGGTATTCGGCCATTTACCAGGACATAATTTGGAATGTTTTAACACAGATGTCAAATTAACTGGAAAAAACAGCGGAGCACCGTGAGAGTCCAGTAAAAGTATTAAAAAATGGAAAATTTTATTCAGTAAGCATGTAAAAACAGGTTACAGCAGCAGTTCACCCTGGCTGCCCGCTTAACGCGTTTCGGAGCTTCTGATGAAGTGGCAGGACACCACGAAACGCGTTAAGCGGGCAGCCAGGGTGAACTGCTGCTGTAACCTGTTTTTACATGCTTACTGAATAAAATTTTCAATTTTTTAATACTTTTACTGGACTCTCACGGTGCTCCGCTGTTTTTTCTTCTTATCCTTGGGATCCCTTTGACCGCATGGGATGGCGGTTGGCTGTGCAGCACGTTTAAATCTGGTGTCCGGTAAGTGCTCCCACTAAACATTTTTTTCTGGTCAAATTAACTGGACCATAATTGCCAGGCTGAGATTGCAATCCCTTCTTAAATATAGGAATTACATCATCTTTCCTCCAATCCATAGGTACCATACCAGATTAAAACGAGTCTGGCATCTTGGTCACATTCATTTTGAGTAAAGCTTTATGAACCATATCCTTAGTCAGCAACTGACTAGATTGAGTCGAGCCAACAGTGCAACTATAACGTTTTATGAAGGATAGATAAAGCCAGACAAATTAAATAACTTTTTTATGATACTGTAGATATGGTCTACTTAGATTTTTCCAAACCTTTCGATACAGTGCCATCAATGTTTGCTTTTAAGCTAAGGTGTGTTGGTAAATTTGTAAACCCTATATTTCAGATCTGCCCCTGGTCTGCTTTAGATCTGCTCCCACAGCTCTCTCTCAGCTCCCCCAAACCCTGCCTACTCACTTAATCCATCCAAAGAAAACTGTAGCACACCGATCAAACTTGTCTTGTGAAGAAAAGTGTTTTTATTGGCTCACGGCAGACATAAAGTTTGGCCTAACTTTATGTCTGCCGTGAGCCAATAAAAACACTTTTCTTCACAAGACAAGTTTGATCGGTGTGCTACAGTTTTCTTTGGATGTTCGAAATATTTGGACCTTGAGCAGGAGGTCCTGTGGACTGTCTAGCACCCGGCACCCGAGAGGGTAATTACGTTCAGGTGAGCACTCTAAATCTGTGTGTACTCACTTAATCCAAGCACCACAGTCCCTTCCTGGCCAAGCCAGCTCCGATCCACCATCTGATCGGGCCAGAAGAAAAAGGTGGCAACAGGGTTCTGTATTGGGCTTCCTTTTATTTAATTTCTTAATTAATGACTTTGGGGAGGACATGTACCAAATGTACCATAAAGCTATGCAGGCCAATTAAGTCTGTGCAAGATGTGGCATCCTTGCAGGAAGATCTGGACAAACTAGCAGACTGGGCAACTAGTAGACAACTATACAAGCCACTTATACAATAAATGGTGTGTAAAAGAACGTTGGGTACTTGTGGATAATACACTTAGATGTAGTATGATATGCAGCAGGAAGGGAGAACAATATATTGCTGGAATGATCACCTTCTTCCACTTTTCATCATAGTTATTATACAGTGTGTCACGAGCGCCGCCCGGAGCAGGTCCAAGAGCTCCGGGCGGCGCGTCCTCTCCTGCCGGCGTCGCTCCCAAGATGGCGGCGCCCATGGCCGCCACGTGGGTAAGCGGCGCCGGCGCGATGACGTCAGTGCGCCGACGTCGGCGCAAGGACGTCAATGACGTCACTAAGGCGCCAAATTCAAATAAAAAGCCTGTTTAGACGCCAGAATGGCGCCCAAGTATAGGATTACCTTCCCTAAAGTGTATCCTGGGTTTCCTGTGTACCTTATTGCCAAATCTTGTTCCTGATCTGTTCCTGACCCCTTTGCCTGGACTTTGGACCTTGTTGTATTCTGCCTGCCTGTGAACTCTTGCCTGATCCTGACTATTCTTCGTTTAACCCTTTGGACACCGCGACCTTGTTCCCTCAAGAGGGCTTCCTCCTTGATCCTGACAACCTCCCTGGAGGGAGCTCCCGGCTCCCTGACATTATACTTGGGCCATGGATCCTTCTGAGGAAGCCACACCTCATGTCGGACGAGCGCTCCGCGGACTGGCATCCCGCATGGAGGACTACGAAAACCAGCAGGTTCGCATTGGGCAAGCACTCGATGTCCTGCTGGCTCAAGTGCCTTCTGCGTCCTCCACTGCTCCACCTACTGGGGATCCCCCCATGGCGGCAGCCCCCACGAACACAAGCTACCCGACAGGTGAGCCTCGCATTCCACCTCCCCCTCGTTTCAGTGGGGACCCACAAGCCTGCAGGGGATTTGCCACGCAATGCCAAATTCAATTTGAGTTCCAACCCACACAGTTTCCTAGCGAGCGTTCCAAGGTGGGGTATGTGATGTCTCGATTGGAAGGCAAGCCACTAGAGTGGGCCACGTCTCTTTGGGAGAAGAATTCCCCGCTGACTTTTGATGTTAAAGACTTTCTCCAGGCTTTTCGTATAGTTTTTGATGCTCCAGGTCGGGTTACGAACGCCCCTGCCCGTCTCTTGCAGCTCCGGCAAGGAAGCCGCAGTGTCAATGAGTATGCTATAGACTTCCGAACACTGATGGCGGAGACTTCCTGGTGTGATGACGCTTACAAGGCCGTATACTACCAAGGCCTATCCATCCGCATCAAAGATGATCTCGTCTCCAGAGAGACTCCTGACACCCTGGAAGGGTTGATCGCTCTATCCATTAAGGTGGACACTCGTCTCAGAGAGCACCAGGTGGAGAGAGAGCGCAGTAGACGATTTTCTCCCATGTTGGCCCCTCGCTTTCAAAGGCCGATTCTGCAAACACCCGCTGTTCCTGTGACCCATGTGTCGACGTCTCCCTTGGAGGAACCCATGCAAGTAGGAAAGACTCGCCTCTCCGAGCAGGAAAGACTCCGAAGACGTATGGCAGGTCTCTGTTTATACTGTGGTGGGCATTCCCATTTTGCCAACGCCTGTCCTGCCAAAGCCAAGAGTTTTGTACCCCGAGGTATGTCACAGGTTTCTCATGTAGGGGGCATCACTCGAGGTTCTCTGGAGAAGTATCAAGAAAATTCACGCAGGCTTCTTCTTCCTTTGCAGATTCACCTGGCAAGTAAGTCTATCTTCGAAAGGGCCTTCCTCGACTCCGGAGCGGATGGCAATTTCATGGATGCCTTTTTTGCCGAACGCATGAAGATTCCTCTGCTTCCATTGTCTTCTCCCCTGCGAATTACTGCCATAGATGACAAACCCCTGGAGTTTGAATTCGTCACAAAGTTCACGGCGGAACTATCTGTACAAGTTGGGGCGCTGCATCAAGAAAAACTTTCATTCTTCATCATCCCCTGTCCTTCTACTCCAGTGATATTGGGTCTTCCATGGTTACGTCTGCATAACCCCACCATAGACTGGTCCACTGGGCAGATCTCTCGTTGGAGTTCATTTTGCCTGCAACATTGCCTTCCGCCAAAACCCCTCGAGAAGGTGAATGTCTCCTCTGCGGAATTAAAGACTTTGCCCTCCACTTACAAGGGATTTTCCGATGTATTTTGTAAAAAGTCTGCAGAGTTCCTTCCCCCACATCGCTCCTACGACTGTCCGGTTGAACTCCTGCCTGGAGCTATGCCCCCCAGAGGGCGCACCTACCCTCTCTCTCCTGCAGAGACTACCGCTATGAAGGAGTACATCCAAGAAAATCTCCAGCGGGGGTTTATCCGCCCTTCTACCTCTCCTGCAGGGGCTGGGTTCTTCTTCGTGGAGAAGAAGGACGGAGGCCTTCGGCCTTGTATAGACTATCGGGGTCTGAATAAGATCACCGTGAAAAACAGATACCCTCTGCCCCTGATTGCCGAGCTCTTTGACCAGCTGAAAGGGGCAAAGATTTTCTCCAAGTTGGATCTCCGGGGGGCCTACAACCTCATTCGCATCCGGGAGGGTGACGAATGGAAGACGGCATTCAACACTCGGGATGGGCACTATGAATATCTCGTTATGCCCTTCGGCCTATGCAATGCCCCTGCCGTCTTCCAGGAGTTTGTGAATGATGTGTTCCGAGATCTCCTAGGAAGGTTCGTAGTCGTATACTTGGACGACATCCTGATCTTTTCCAAGGACCTTGAAAGTCATCGCTCCCAGGTGAAGGAGGTACTCTCTCGTCTGAGGAAGAACTCTCTCTTCGCCAAGTTGGAGAAGTGTGTTTTCGAGGTATCCAAGATCCCCTTCCTAGGATACATTATCTCTCCAGAGGGATTTGAGATGGACCCCGTGAAAGTGTCGGCCATCCAGGAGTGGCCTCTCCCACTGAGTACCAAAGCAATCCAGAGATTCATCGGATTTGCTAATTATTATCGACAGTTCATCCGGGGGTTCTCTTCCCGCATTGCACCTATCCTGGCCCTCATCCGAAAAGGGGGTAAACCCAGCCTGTGGCCTCCATCTGCCATAGAAGCCTTTCAGTCCTTGAAAGAGGCCTTCACGTCTGCTCCTGTTCTTCGACATCCCAATCCTGCACTACCCTTCTGCATCGAAGTTGATGCTTCTGAAGTCGGAGCCGGAGCTATCCTGTCTCAGAGACACTCCTCTGATGGAAAATTGCACCCCTGTGCGTTTTTCTCCAAGAAGTTCTCATCCGCAGAGCAGAACTATGATGTCGGAAATCGAGAACTCCTGGCAGTCAAGCTTGCCCTTGAAGAATGGCGTCACCTCCTGGAGGGTTCTGAAATTCCTGTCCAGATTTTCACTGATCACAAAAATCTGGAGTTCATACAGTCCCTCAAGAGGCTAAATCCCAGACAAGCCAGGTGGGCCTTTTCTTTTCCCGATTTAACTTTGTTTTGACTTATCGCCCAGGTTCCAAAAATCTGAAGGCCGACGCCTTGTCTCGTAGCTTCACTCCAGTGGACCGTGACCCTGAGAGACAGGAACCAATCATTCCACAAGTCAAGATCATTGCCTCTCTGTATCCCCAATTTGCCGACCAGATTCTGGCTGGGCAGTCCTCGGCTCCTCAAGATACTCCGATTGGCATGGCCTTCGTCCCTCCAGAACTTCGCCTGGCCATCCTGCAACAAACCCACTGCTCCAGGCAAGCTGGACATCCTGGTCCGGCCAAGACCCTTGAACTTTTGAGGCGCCTAGTCTGGTGGCCTGATATCCGCAAGGATGTAAAGGACTTTGTGGCTGCTTGTAATGTCTGCGCCACTTCTAAGCCTAGCCATTCCCGCCCCAGTGGGTTGTTACAGCCTTTGCCGATACCCTCTCGTCCATGGACGCACCTCTCTATGGACTTTATTGTCGAACTTCCTCCCTCCGGTGGGAATACTGTGATCTGGGTTGTTATTGACCGCTTCTCCAAAATGGCCCATTTCATCCCTCTGAAGAAGTTGCCCTCTGCGGTGGAGTTGTCCCAGCTATTTATCCAGTACATCTTCCGCCTGCATGGTTTCCCGGTGGAGATCGTCTCCGATAGAGGCACCCAGTTTACTGCCAAATTCTGGCGTTCCCTATGCAAAGACCTGGGAATTGTTCTTCAGTTTTCATCTGCATACCATCCGCAGACGAATGGGGCAGCTGAACGTGTCAACCAAGCCCTGGAACAGTTCCTGAGGAACCACGTATCCCTCTGCCAGGATGACTGGTCTGATCTCCTCCCATGGGCGGAATTCGCTCATAATAATGCTTGTCATTCCTCTACAGGGAGGTCTCCGTTCATGTCGGTGTATGGTCTGCATCCTCAAGCTTTTCCCCAAGACTTTGTGCTATCTGATGTCCCGGCTGCTGACGACTCCGCAGCCCATATGTCTGCTATTTGGGCTGCTACCAAGTTGAACCTAGAGAAGAGCGCTCTTGTTCATAAGACTTTCGCGGATCGTCGTCGAAGATCCTCTCCTCCCTACAAGGTGGGTGATAATGTCTGGCTCTCTTCCAGGAATATCCGGTTGAAGATACCATCTCCCAAGTTGGGTCCAAAATTCTTGGGTCCATTTCCCATCTTGGAGATAATCAACCCTGTGGCTGTCAGACTCCAACTGCCACCAGAGATGAGAATCCCCAACGTGTTCCACGTGTCTCTGGTGAAACCCGCCATCACCAACCGGTTCTCTGGCGGTCAATCTCCTCCTCCTGCCATCTCTGTGGAGGGTCAACTCGAGTACGAGGTGGAGAGAATCCTAGACTCCAGGATCTCCAGAGGGTCTCTTCAGTACCTCATTCAGTGGAGGGGCTTTGGCCCTGAAGAATGCTCCTGGGAAGGTCACCGTGATGTTCACGCTCCTCGTCTGGTGAGGGAGTTCCACTCCAAATTTCCCCAGAAGCCAAATCCTGGTGGTCCGGAGGCCCCCCGTGAGGGGGGGGTACTGTCACGAGCGCCGCCCGGAGCAGGTCCAAGAGCTCCGGGCGGCGCGTCCTCTCCTGCCGGCGTCGCTCCCAAGATGGCGGCGCCCATGGCCGCCACGTGGGTAAGCGGCGCCGGCGCGATGACGTCAGTGCGCCGACGTCGGCGCAAGGACGTCAATGACGTCACTAAGGCGCCAAATTCAAATAAAAAGCCTGTTTAGACGCCAGAATGGCGCCCAAGTATAGGATTACCTTCCCTAAAGTGTATCCTGGGTTTCCTGTGTACCTTATTGCCAAATCTTGTTCCTGATCTGTTCCTGACCCCTTTGCCTGGACTTTGGACCTTGTTGTATTCTGCCTGCCTGTGAACTCTTGCCTGATCCTGACTATTCTTCGTTTAACCCTTTGGACACCGCGACCTTGTTCCCTCAAGAGGGCTTCCTCCTTGATCCTGACAACCTCCCTGGAGGGAGCTCCCGGCTCCCTGACACAGTGCCTGTATAATAAACCACTGATATTATCTTATTGGTAAAGTGAATAGAGGCCCATGAAAAAGAGATGTGCAGTAAATAACAGTGTAGCGCTATAGTAAACTGCTTCTACTTTAGCAGTTATAGCTACTTTCCTTTGTGGGCTCTCACCACAAATGAGCTCTCTTTCTCAGGGGCAAGCCCTCGCAACGAAGTGGAGGAAGGGTGTAGTGCAACTGCAACTCGGTGCAATAGCACAATGATGGGCGCCAATAGTTCTTTAACAGTAAACCAAAAGAATATTTATTGAACAATAAAGCATGAAGATGATCAGTACAATTATCCACAATGGAGCATCAAATACCACAGCAGCATTAAAGGAGCTTATACTCACAGCACGCATAGGCTGAATCCCCACAGGCCAGGGAATAGCAGCAGAGAGTAGTTGCAGCAGGTGTGGGTATTAATATATCTTCAGTACTCAGGCACTCCTGGTTGCTCTTAGGGGAAACCTACCATCCCTAATCTCAACACATTTAGTCCCTCTCTGGGTCAGTATTACCCAGGGATCTTAATCCCACTAATCTCCTCGTAGGAGCCTTGAGCTGCTCAACTAATTAACCTCTCTATCACTCCTAGAGTGATCTATGAACAAGTATAGCTATCTACTTACTAGGGTACTGGACTCTAGGGTCAACACTACCCATTCCCTTCCAGCCTGTGTGGTTGGGCTAAAGCAATGGACCCAGAGCACATGGCTCCTAAACCTTTTATACTCTGGCACAGCGCCACTCAGGTCACAGTGTGAATTACAGGGGTTACATAAGCACAGGAGCACAGTACTCCTCCCAACTGTGTTTTAGGACCCATTTAGGTCTCCAAATAGCTAGGGATGTGCCTGTCAATAAAGTATAAGGGTGTCTAAGATTTTCACATTCCTACATTCTCCCCCTGGTGAATTCCTTCCGTCCCGGCAAGGAACCTTCAAAGAATCAATACTGAAATTATAGCAGTTAAGGCACATCATGCAAGAAACCTTTTCAAAAAAACACATTGCATTACTATACCATTACCTTATAACCTCTTCGGGGTAACTCTCCTGAGTAACCCAGGTACAATGGCATAACTGAAAGAGAACATATCAATAGCACAGTCTCATTCATGAACCAGTAAATTTTTCACCTGCAAAAGAAACACAAGAAATACTACATTTCAAACACATCAGTATTCTAGTCCATCAAATAGTCGAACCCCCAATCCTCTTTGAAAATGCACTTAGGAGAAATTGGATGAACCTACCAACGGGCAGGTATTAACTAAAACAGTCCTTGGGCCTAACTCCAACTGGAGTAAAATGAAAAACAATCCTCCCCTGTAGAAAGTTCAGTCACTTTGAAGGGACAGGAAAATAGGCAGATAGCTCAAAAATAGCTACAAACAAACTCCCAATGGAGTATCAGCAGTGAAACCAAGAAATAAACACCCACCCACCAGCAGATTCAATCATGTGAAGAAATCTTGCCTTAGTATCTTCATAGGGGATGTAGTATTTGGGATGGGGTTTGTCCACCCACTGTCCATCTCCCAAATAGACTTCCAAGTTGAAGTACTTGGTGGGGTTATACTTGCCACAGCTTTTCACGGCATTCTTTAGAATGGTGCGGCCATACCACCATTCCCTTTCTATGGAACGCAGGTACTGCCAATCCTGCTCTCTCCTCACTTTGTCAGGATTGGTAAGGCAACTGTGGTGCATCTTTTCTTTGCGAAGAATCTCATCTATGAGCCAATTTTCATAAGATGCCGCCACCTTCTCGTACACCCACAGTGGTGCATAGGGCATGAAATATCCCCAAGTTCTATGAACATGAAAATTTATCAACCTCTGTACTCTGGATACAGAGGTGAATACATTGGGGTCTGCCCGTCCTGGCAGCACCCAAAAATCTTTTTCCTCCTCAGGACCAATGATGGGAGGTGCAGTGAAACTGGAAGGTCTCTCTATAGAAGGTGTTGGCTCAGACACGGCTTCAGGAGTTTCCTCTTCATATTCTTCCCATCCAGGGGCTCTTTTGAGGATGGAGTCATCAGCAACAACTGGAATGGTAGCAACCAGTCCTTTCTCCCTCTCTAGGGATATCTTACCCCACTCGTGATGGTACAGCTCCGACACGTGAGTGCTCTCTCCTGGCTCACTAGGAGTTTGAAACACTGTCACCTGGGAGCACACATTCTTTGTTGGCTCACTAGCCACAGATCGTCGGCTCTGACATCTGACCTGAGCCGGAAGGTCCAATGTGGAATCTCCATCACTGTCCACACTGGCAGAGATCAACTTTTCTAACAGGTCCTCCTCATCCTCCAGGATTGGAGGATCTCGAATGGTTGGAGCAACAGGAGCAATGGTCCCCAACCTGCCAAAGGAAAACTTCCTCCAGTCCACATCAGAACTAAGGACTGGAAGTGGTGCAGGAACAGCTAGGGCTGTATAGACAGTCACTGTTAAATCCCCATGAAGTCCCATGCCACTGAGCAATACTTTGCGGGGCAAAGGATCATCTTTGGGGCAAATCGTCACAAGAGGCTCCTGGTCAGTTCCAACATTCTCCTCTTCTGAGGCCTGGAGCAATTCAGGATTTGAATTCACCTCCCACGAAACATCAGGCTCAGCATAGCTAGATATGAACGGCTGAGACATTTCCTCCTCTGAGGATACAAGAGCAGCTTCAGCCCTGCAAGCTACATCAGGCTCTAACACGTGCCACACCCCTTCTGGAAAGTTCTCTTGGGGTGTGCCGGGGACCCAACAGTCAGGGTCCTCAACTGTTAGTAAGGAATTCAAGTCTCCCCCTGGTACATCTGAAACTGGGGAAGACGCTTTAAGAGGCAAAGGCGCAGGACACGCCAAAATATTTTGTTCACCCTCGGACTTTAGCAAGGGGATATTAGGAGTCACATCAGCCGCCCAGCCGGACGGCACTCTTTCGTGACCCGCAGCGGCGGTCACAAGTTCCTCTCCCCCTGGTATGATCAGATCAGTCTGCGAGGCACAATCGCACATGAACTTAACCTCACTGAGTTTTAAGGCCGGCACTGTTGCAGACACTGAGACAGACTCGGGCATAGAAACAAAGTCCATAGCAGGCTCAGGGACTGGTGTATGGACAAGCTCTGGAGCGGGGCCGGAGACAAGCTTGGGTGCGGCTCCAGATATGGGGCTTGCAGCCGCTACCACCCCGGGGGCACCCTCTATCTCGTTATAGATGAGAATAGTTTTGCCGCTCACCTTGTCCCGTATTCGGTCCACCAAGGGAGGTTGATCAGCCCGCTTGAATGGTCCCATCCACAGATGAGCTTCACACTGGAAACAAACACTCTCCGGATCTTCCAAGGCGTTGGGTGCTTCCAAGTCGCACACGCCACAGGCCGGAATCATTGTTCCCCATTCACTTGGGGTAAAGGTTCCTTGGTATATGTACTGCCACTCAGCCTCCACCCGGATAGGAACGGAATCAGCTCTCGCTCGACGAGGCAAAGGCTCCATGGGCAGCTCCGGAACAACGGGTTCGGAAATCGGCTCCATAACAGAATTCGGGTCACAGTCCACTAGCTCCGAAGATCCTAGCAGCATGAACGGCAAACAGGATATGCCAGCCAAGCTATCTTTTAAATTAGGACGTCGCGACATCTCCTCAGTAACGCCTCCTAGAGGTGAGTGAGTATGCCCCTTACTTCTTCGCGGGCTTTCTGACTTAACCCCTTCTGGGCAGGTCCAGGGCACAGGGTGTGGCGCAGCAGAGAATTTCTTAACAGCCACTTTTCCTGTGCGAGGGGGAATAGGTGGCGGTGTAGCAAGACAGCTATCCACCAACGGGTCTTTTTCCTGGGCAATATTAGGACATTCCTCAACGGGCAAACTGACACTACAGTCCTTGACATCATCAGCTAGGAACGGATTAAGCCCAGGGGTAGACACATTAATCTCATAATCATCAGACACTTTAGTGCTGCAGCCCTCTTGTTCTCCCAATAAACTCGAGCAGTTAAAAGAGTCAGTTACACAGTCACTAAAAGGAGCTAGCTGAAACCCAAATGGAGGGAGTGTTGGCGGGCTCTGGTACCGACAAGGGCACCCTTCGCTCTGGACTCCCATCGGATAGACTCTAGAAGGCCATGTGCTTTTCTGGGGCACTACAAGAACCCAATATAAGAGCCGGACAAATCCCTTCTTGTCTGAGGGTTCTCTAGCTACATAAGCAAACGCATCAAATATAGAATTTCCCATTAGCGATTGATTCACAACGTCTATGGGACATTTCTCAGGTACATCATCTACCATAAATGTGTATTCAGGATCCGCTCCCATATCCAGGGACCAATCCCACATTGCAGCTTCAGATAGGGGAGCCATAATGTTTAATAAGGACAGAACCAAGCAAACAATACACTTCTCACTGGAATCAGTATGGCAGCACTGGGGGAATAAGAACTACAGACTTTCCCCACAGTAAGGTGCCTTTTTCCTACTGAGTCCGCACACGCAGCGCCTGTCACACTAGGCTGCGTGCAGTATAACAATTAATGGTTACAGTTAACCCTTTAGAGCCCCACGTTGGGCGCCAAAATGTAGCGCTATAGTAAACTGCTTCTACTTTAGCAGTTATAGCTACTTTCCTTTGTGGGCTCTCACCACAAATGAGCTCTCTTTCTCAGGGGCAAGCCCTCGCAACGAAGTGGAGGAAGGGTGTAGTGCAACTGCAACTCGGTGCAATAGCACAATGATGGGCGCCAATAGTTCTTTAACAGTAAACCAAAAGAATATTTATTGAACAATAAAGCATGAAGATGATCAGTACAATTATCCACAATGGAGCATCAAATACCACAGCAGCATTAAAGGAGCTTATACTCACAGCACGCATAGGCTGAATCCCCACAGGCCAGGGAATAGCAGCAGAGAGTAGTTGCAGCAGGTGTGGGTATTAATATATCTTCAGTACTCAGGCACTCCTGGTTGCTCTTAGGGGAAACCTACCATCCCTAATCTCAACACATTTAGTCCCTCTCTGGGTCAGTATTACCCAGGGATCTTAATCCCACTAATCTCCTCGTAGGAGCCTTGAGCTGCTCAACTAATTAACCTCTCTATCACTCCTAGAGTGATCTATGAACAAGTATAGCTATCTACTTACTAGGGTACTGGACTCTAGGGTCAACACTACCCATTCCCTTCCAGCCTGTTTGGTTGGGCTAAAGCAATGGACCCAGAGCACATGGCTCCTAAACCTTTTATACTCTGGCACAGCGCCACTCAGGTCACAGTGTGAATTACAGGGGTTACATAAGCACAGGAGCACAGTACTCCTCCCAACTGTGTTTTAGGACCCATTTAGGTCTCCAAATAGCTAGGGATGTGCCTGTCAATAAAGTATAAGGGTGTCTAAGATTTTCACATTCCTACAACAGCATGTACATTAAACATACTTTGTACAATTCCAGAAATGTTATGCTTTATAGAGTAAAACATATTTTTCACTCTCTGTATTTAATTTCTGTCCCATGACTTACATCTAAACCACTGAAGATCTCTAAAAGATATTTGTATATGCTATCAATATTTTTCAAACAGAACGTGAGGCATTATGTTCTAGTTTTATTCACATACTTTATTTTGTTCTCAATAATTTTCAAGAAAATGGTTTCAAGAGTAGGGATGTAGCGAACGTCGGAAAAAAAGTTCGCGAACATATTCGCGAACTTGCGCAAAAATGCGAGCGGTTCGCGAACGGTTCGCGAACCCCATAGACTTCAATGGGAAGGCGAACTTTAACATCTAGAAAAGACATTTCTGGCCAGAAAAATGATTTTAAAGTTGTTTAAAGGGTGCAACGACCTGGACAGTGGCATGCCAGAGGGGGATCAAGGGCAAAAATGTATCTGAAAAATCTGCCTGTTATTGCAGCAGTCAGCAGATGAGATCAGAAGCAGGACAGCTGCCCACTGCAGCTACATACAGAGCACTGCAGTAGAAGGTAGATTACTAGCCAGCAAAGCTACCTAAGCTTAAATGTCCCTCAAACCCCTGCAGACTTCTGTCCCTCCAATAACAGAGCAGTATCAAAACGATTACTAGCCAGCAAACTTTCAACTGTCCCTGAAATCACTAACAGGCAGCAGCTCTCTCCCTACACTATCTCTTCAGCACACACAGGCAGAGTGAAAAAACGCTGCAGGGCTTCGGTTTTTATAGGGAAGGGGAGTGGTCCAGGGGAGAGCTTCCTGATTGGCTGCCATGTACCTGCTGGTCTGGGGTGAGAGGGCAAAAAAAAGCGCCAACAATGGCGAACCCAAAATGGCGAACGTCGCGCGACGTTCGCGAACTTCCGGCGAGCGCGAACACCCGATGTTCGCGCGAACAAGTTCGCCGGCGAACAGTTCGCGACATCTCTATTCAAGAGTGTGTAGCCTACACCTCCTGCTGATCTTTCTGTATGACACACAAATTAGAGGACAGGTAGTGGGCTGGAGAGGGCCAGGGACACCTACATGCCTCCCTCTGACCAGATAGAGTGCTGCCTAATGCAGGTTTCTGCTTTCTGAAATAGATTGCAGAGGACTGAGGCTATTTAACAGAGGCAGAAAGCAGTGGCTAGCTACATTTTTTTACACTTTTGTTTTGCACATAAAATAAAGAAATGGAAGAGTGAGAACTTTTTAAATGATTATATTCCTGAGTGTAAATTAAAACTAAGGCAATGTCCTAATTGCTTGTCCCTTCATATTCTAGAGCAGGGCTGTCCAACTGGCGGCCCCCCTTCTTTGGCCCCCCAGATGCTGTGTCTGTTTACCATGTAAACTTTAAAAGGTATCACTGTAGAGATAAACTGCACCCTGCATTGTTTAAACCTCAAATTCAGACTCTAATCCCCTGTATCACACCTGTGATCCCCCTGTATTGTTCACACTTGTGACACCTCTATTGTTTATATCCTAAAGGTCTGTACTATTCACACCTGAGATCCAGACTGAAACTGCCCAGATTGTTCACCTGTTCACACTTTATACATAATGCTAATGGGGCACCAGCACTGTGTCACTGTATGTAGTACATATTAGACATATTAGCTTTCCTTGTCTCCTGCTCTGTTTTGCCTTCCCTCCCTGCAGGACTGGAACTAGGGGCAGGCAGACACTTTTAAGGGGAATTTCCTTTCTTTATTTTTTAAACCCTGATTTGCTTGGCCTTTAATAGTTTTTCAACTTTATAAACCCCCTGTTCCAGACAGAATCACTCCCCAGCTCCCTTTTGGCAGCTGCTGGCACAGGTACATATTTGTGGGCAATATCTTGGCTGCTACTTGCACAGGTAAACAAATGATATGATGGATATTTGGCTGCTGCTGGCACAAGTACATATATGGAGGGAATAGTGTGTATTTTTTGGCTGATGCTGGCACAGGTACAGATTGGGGGCAATATAAGGCATCTGCTGCTGCTGGCTCAGGTACATGGGGCAATATGGTGGCTGCTGGCACAGGTACACAGATGTTTGGGGGCAATATGATGGATTTTTGGCTACTGATGGAACAGATGCAAATTGGGGCAATATGATGGATTCTTTTGGTTGCCGCTGGCAAAGGTACAGATTGGGGGTAAAAATATGATGGATGTTTTGTCTTATGCTGGCACATGTACAGATTGGGGCCTGGGGGCAATCTGAGGGATTGACTGCCACTGGTTTAGGTACAAATGGAGGCAATATGATGGGTGCTGGCACAGGTACAGTGGGCTATATGACTGGTAAGGTGGGAAATGGTAATGCAGGACTGGGTGGGGGGCACTGATTGAAGCCTTTGCCTAGGGTGCAAAAATACCTTGGCCCGGCCCTGCCTCCCTATGTGTGCCATTCTCTGCTTGTCCAGTGCTGTTTGCCCTACCCTACCTGTGGGATGTAAGCCTGTTAGGGGTTTGTTAGCATTTGGAAATTGTTTTTAAGGGCTCCTTATGTGTTTAATCATGTGTTGGGGGGTTGTTGTATTATCTACAGGGGAGGATGAGACATATGGATTTAAGGGGATGTTTTTAACATGACTTCAATTTTTCGCATATGAGTGATGAGGGATTTCCCTGCAGTGAGCACCAACCATTTGTTTTTTTGGTGTGCTACCACCGTTAATGTGGATACGATCTTAAAAGTTCTTGTGGTAATATGGGTGTGGTTTACAGTGGGTGTGATTTAAAAGGGGGAGTGGCCAACACTGACTTCCATTATCGGCCCTCCTCCACATAGGCCAGTAAAATTTTGGCCCTCGGTACCACAGAACTTGGACAGCACTGTTCTAGAGTATAAATTCTGTAGTTCCAGAAGAAGTTAATGACGTACATGAAATGGAGGAGCTGCTGTGGAGTGCTGGGTTGCTGGTTTGGAGTGTCATCTTACTGGTTTGGAGTGCGGTAATGTTGGTCTAGAGGGCTGGATTGTTGTTATGGACAACTGGACTGCTTATGTGTACTGCTGGGATGTTGGTTTGGAGTGCTGGAGTTCTTTTGTAGACTGTTGGATTATTGATATGGAGAGTTGTATTGTTGATATGGAGAGCTGGACTGTTAATATGGAGAGTGGGTTTACTGTTTTGGAGAGCTGGCTTGGTGTCATGGAGAGTCGGGATTTTGGTGTGGAAATTTGGATTGCTAATCTGGAAGGACAGTTTGTATTTGTGGAGAACAGGATATATTATATGAGGACACAACATATGAATGGTCTTCAGAGACAATATTTTTGTGCCCGTAAGAAATCTTTATGTGCACTGGACTGTGCTGAAGACAAATGAAAAGACTTGCTTACTTGGAATAGTTTATTGCCAAATAGCTAAAGAATGTCAACAATTACACAAGAAAATACTAGTATTTTGAAGATACGGTTGGCCTGGTTTGGCAAGTCTGCACAGTTCGATTTAAACAGAATATAGGAATACTGTGTCTGTAGAATCAGCTAAAGTTGCAGAAAACTTGACCCTGTTACTTGATTTACATATATTTGTGTGTATATTTGTGTGTGTGTATATATATATTATATTATATTATATTATATACACACAAACATTTAAAAGGCACAGGAATTATGCAGAATTTAGCAGAATATTTCAGATTATAATGCTAAGGGGACAAAGGTATTAAAGATGGCCCCCTCATTCGACAGGTCACATATCCAAATCAAAGAGAATACTATAATACCTTTGATATTACAGGGTGGTTATCCTAATTTTACTGTATTGCGTAGGACACAAAGTAAGAATTTTGTGTCCTGTGCACCACAATAAAATTGGGATAACCCCACTGCAATATCCCAGGTTTTTTCTTTGATTTGAATTTGTAGATGAAGATGTCATGCTAGACTGTGTGAATTAAGTGAGAGACTAACCGATAAAATTTAAATTACTTGAATATTTTTGCAATAATTCATCCATACTTTACTTTACAGTTGTTACTATTTTAGAGGTTAGTATTTATTTGTGAAAACCCAGAGGGGTTCTGTAAGTGTGTGCTGTTTTAGGTTAGGACTAGTATGAATATCTTAATGCTCTTGAATGTTGGCCTGCATGATGACATTTCCCTCTATACCCAATATAGATAGCTTTTTACGTTTAATATTGATGGGCTGATTTAATTTATCCTGTGAAGTTACAGGCAAGAAAAAAGAGTTTAACACTTGTTAATTTAATTTAAGAAATTGGTAAACTAAAAGAGCAACACACCTGACAGAAAAGGAAGCTATAATACTTTTCACCAGCATTGGGAATTTTATTCTATTTTATCATTATACTTTACTATTCAACAGCATAGACAGTCATTGTTAACTAATGCGTGTATTAAATATATGCTGCAAAAGAGGGTGACTGTAGTTAAGATCAACCATTTATATACAGCATGCAGTGTAGTATAATCCTTGCCAGGGCATTTTGATCTTGACATGGCACTTCTCGTGCCATTCGTCAAATGGAAACTTGGAAATACAGACGGGGTGCTGGTATGTTGATATGTTTTTGTCAGCCCATAGATTCTATTGTGATCGTATCACGTGATGTTCATATGGTGTACAGCATATACTGTAGCTGTTACCGTATGTTACAGAATTCATTTTTGAAGGAATGATTATAATTTTGGTGGGATGTGGTGAGCCATCTAAACCTAATGCTTTTTTTATCTGTAACATAATGACCAGACATAGATTTATAAAACAAAATTGGTTTTTCATTGAATTTAGTGCTGCACACGTTGCACTGCAATTTTTAAGAGGTACTAGTTGTTTAAGAGGCAAACACTCTATAGTTTGTTATAGTATAGTTTACTTACCTGAGTGCATTAAAAATAAGATCATAGCTAGGGCTACCTTATCTGCAAATAAATACTGGTCTTCCTATGTTTTTATATTTCTTTCCTATTAATAACATTACCAACAAGCATCATTTTTAAAAACATACCTCCCAGGTGGCAATCCTAATCATGTAATAAAGTGTCTTTTTAGCCTATTAGTTCCTTATGACAGAGCAGAACAAGGTTCTGCATACCATAGAAGTTATTTCCATCTGGTGCCCTGGTACAATATGGGTCAGCATGTGTATGGGCACCTATATAGTTGAAGAACATGTTAAACTGCTTTTGTTCTTAGGCTTTGCCATATTTAGTGTGAGATATTACCAAAACCAGATTTATTTTAAAGTAAGACAATATGCAAAACTTTAAGCCCTACTCATTGAATTTGTGTTGCACAAGAGTTACACTGTCACTTTAAGGAGAAAAGCTGTAAAAACAAAAATCCTTTTGAAATTCCAAATCGTTTTTAGAATTAAGTACAGGGAGCATATAGGTGCTTCTGCAGGTATAAGATTTGAATTATCATGTTTTCATCGTGACAATATTTAATAGCTGGACCTAATCCTTTGAGGTGCCCATATGTTATAAATGTAAGGGTTGCCCACAAGACCTATTAGGATCCATTACTGTATGAAAAGTGAAGCAGAAGATATGAGTTTCTTACTTGCTGCAAGTTCAGTGTCTAAAAGACAATTTCCAATGTATTCATATTTTTTTGAAGACCTGATGCAATTGTGGCTAATGTGTTAAAATATGTTGAGATGCAGTTGCACTGAAAAAAGTCCAGATGCACTTACAAAATTTATAACAGGAGACAGAACAAATGCAGTGGCACAGAACACAACCATACAGAACTGCAAGGAGTGATTTTGGATGCAAGTTCATGACCCTTATAGGTTGTACAAATCGTTGAAGTCATCATGTGAAAAAATATTATTTACAGTATCCCCATGATGCTAGAATTATGTAAAAAGGCTGCATTGTGGGCATGGTAAACAGTAGGAAGAATTGGCCAATTTACCAATATTATAGAGCCCTAAACTGAATTTGCTGTGGGCCCCCCAGGTAACATCTAATTATGCCACTGTCTACATCTAATTGCATCTCATTATTTTAATCTCAACTGGTATCTTAAAGTGGACCTGTCACCCAGACACAAAAATCGGTATAATAAAAGTCCTTTTCAAACTAAACATGAAATCCAATTTCTATTTTTTATTAAAGCATTCATAGCTGTTGTAAGCTCATTTAAAAATCTCAGCTGTCAATCAAATATTGTCTGCCCCGCCTCTATGCCAGTGGCATAGAGGCGGGGCAGACAATTACTTTCACTTTCCATTCAGCACTTCCTAGATGTCACTGCTCTCCCCACATTCCCCCATTCTCTTTACCATTTAATTGTGTAACCAGGGCATTGGGATGGACATCGGGTCCCCCATTCTGGTGCACAAACAAGATTCTGAGATGATACAAGGCTTGTCTTAATAACAGTGTCCACAAAATGGCTCCTGCCTGCTTGCTATAACTTTGAAATCCCAGACTGAAGGAAGCAAGATTCAAATAATTTATATAGTGTAATTAAAGTTCATTTTGCTTGACTAATGTGATAAAATAGGATTTTGAATAATTCTTTTGGGTGACGGGTCCCCTTTAATGTCTTTTTTGTACCTGGACTCAGTCTAAGTGCTCTCATATGTTACATTCTCTTAGTCTACTCCTTACCCGTGGAACTAGATTTGCATGCAACTACTGCAATTAAATACTACCTCTTTGAGCACTTGCTCTATTGCAGTCTCTAAATACATATGCACTTAATGGCACTCAAGCACTTTTTATTTTTTAAAACAAACCCTTGCTTACCACTGACTGTTTTGCTCATGTAAAGTGTAAGCTTTTGATGCTTTTTGCAGCTTGGTACTTGCTGTGTTGTTATTTTACATATTTATGTTTTGTTGATTTCTGTAAGGTTCCTTGTACTTCTGTCACTTTTGAGTCTTTCTATTTTGAGTTGTTTTTGAGATATTTGCAGTATTGGTATTGCAGACTTTAGGCTTAACTAAGAGTCAGGAATTCTAGGGTTAGTTGAATCCAAGTTCAAGTGAAATCTTGGCTTTCAAAGAGAGTTGTTGAAACCTGCCTAGCAGTATAAAGCTGTCTAAAACTGCTAATATTTCAAAGGTAAAAATCAGTTTCTTTTATTGAGTATAGGTCTGTTACAGAGCAGCTGTTACAGTATTAGGGAGCAGTTGATGCATTAGGTGATCACCATGGGGCCTATGAATCATGCTGTGTAAAAAAAAACAGAGACCAAAAAGTACATGTACTTGCCAAGCTATATCGTTTTTTAATTATTTGCTGAATAAAAACCTACATAACTCAAAACCACAACCCTGAAGGTTGTAGTTCACATTCACATCAACTTTTGGTATGCTGTAGTCATTGATATTCTGAAAACATTTGCAATTAGGCTTTTTTTAAAATTATGTTTTTTCAGTTATGTAGATTTATTTTCTGCAGCTCTCCAGTTTATTATTTTAGGTTGTTTGTTATCTTAGCAATTAGTCAGTGGTTTGAATAATAGACTGCAGGATGAATAAAAAAATGAAATGTAAAATATAACAATGAAATTGTAGCCTTACAGAGTAATAGTTTTTTAGCTGGAAAGAGGAAGAAGGAAACTAATGAAAAAACTATAAAAAAAATAAAGACCAAATAGAAAGTTGCAAAGAATAGGACATTTTTGTTAAAGAGCAGTGGTAACAATTTGATACATTACATTATTTTTGGCAATGAGATGGACTGCTAAGAAATGAATCAAATACTGTATCCAGTTGTTACAGAAACGGCAACCAGGCTTGCTTAGGTGCTGCTACTGGAAATCATTTAATTATGAATCATTAATTTAATGTACCTTGAACAATCATAACTCAACATAAAGAATAATCACAAATTAGTGCAACAACCTTATGTTGCCGTTGTTTCCTGTCATTTTAGATTGTAAGCTCCTATAGGCAAGGCTCTCTAATTTTCATTTTTGTCTCTAATCTTTATTTTGTAACCTTTGCTTGTTAATTTATTTTAAGCTTTGGTCTCATCACTTACTGGAAAGGTCACCTGCTGATTGGAATTATATACATTGCAACTGATGCAAAAATAAATGCTTAGCTGAGAGCTGGGCATCTGGAGAAATAATCATAGATATCACTGCCTTTAATACTCTGTCAATTGAATAAAACTGTGACCTTAGACTGAGCATAGTATATCTGCAGCTTTTGGAAAGAACACCCAGGGGCCTCTCTATAGATGCTTCAATAGGCACAAAGTGTAAAATTATGAGGTAAAATAGTGTTTGTTGTTTTCATTCTTACAAGCTTTTTCTTCTCTTCCTGATATTTTAGTACAGGTAAGGGACCTGTTATCCAGAATGCCCGGGACCTGGGGTTTTCCAGATAAGAGATCTTTCTGTAATTTGGATCTTCGTGCCTTATGTCTACTAGAAAATCATATAAACATTTAATTAACCCAATAGGCTGAATTTGTTTCCAAAAAGGATTAATTATCCTAGTCTGGATCAAGTACAAGGTACTGTTTTATTATAACAGAAAAAAAGAAAATCATTATTAAAAATTTGGATTATTCTATTATAATGGAGTCTATGGGAGGCAGCCTTTCTGTAATTTGGAGCTTTCTGGATAACGGGTTTCCGGATAATGGATCCCATACCTGTAATATATTTTTTATTTTTCATTGTTTTGCTTGCAAGCTTTCTCCTCTCCTTAAGTATCATAAATCAGTTACAAGTGTTAGGAAATTGGCAGCCAAGCATGTTAATCTAATTAATGGGACACCTTTGGCACTGGTCTTTACATCTGTTTTGGTTTATGTTTTTTAAACACAAACAGGGCAATTGATATAATTTCCTTACCAATACAGCAAGATTTCTGAAAAGAACACTATATGGTAATAAAATCATGGACAAACAATCCGTGTTTTGTTTAAAGGGTAAGGCATTTTTCAGTAGCAGTATGCACAAACTGTAAATATTCAGCCAAACATAGCGTTTAAATGTGGTACCCACCAGAGAACCTCACTTATGTGTATGGTACCCCCATACACATAAGTGTACCCACCACCAAGACTACTGCCACTAGCCCTCACAGCTTTAAAGGCAGCTGACAAGGAGGTGGGTGATTGAATGGGCCCAGAAGTCTTTGGGCTAGTCTGAACCTGACCAAACTAAATTCAAACCCTTAAGGCCATGTCACTTGAAAGTTATACTTACTAGAATGCTGCAGCATTTTGTTCACAACTGAAACACTTGCTTCATGTTCTCACATTTCAGTATAAACAAGGGTGATCTTGGAGCTGCTGCCCCCTCTCCATCTTTTTTGCCATCCCTTGTAATTGGTCACTCACTTCTGCCTGAGGCAAGGTTCTCACCTTGCCTCATGGGAGTAGTGTCCCTCAGTATAAAGGTTAGGGTTTGGATTCAGTTTGGTATTTTTCGGCTTCTATATTTAGCCAAATGCAAAAAATATTGGTTTAGTGCATCCCTATCCTATGTGCCTTCAGACACATGTGATAAAGGAAAATCCTCTGCAGGATCAGTGTCAGGAGTGCTCCGCTGTGGAGCCCATATATAATGTAATTTGTTATTAACTGATTCCTGGGCTTTAGACCCTCTGCATTGTTCTTGATCATGACCCATTGCTGCTTGCCTTTGAAACCTTTGCCTGAATCTCGACTTTGACCTTTCTTGACCCCTTGGCTACCACGTACTGGACTTTATACCTAGTGCTTCCTCCTAGGTCTTGACTTCTCCACTGATTGGTCCTCGAGGCCCTGACAATCAGAAACAAAGCAAATTGTTAAAAGAGCAATACACCTATTACATACAGCTCTTGATTTAATTTGGTACTGCCCCCTTTAGTGAATAACCCACCTCTTACTGCAAATTCAGTGTCTGCAACATTTAGAAATTCACCACAAATCAGACTGGTGAAGAATTCGTGTGGACACTTACTCAAATACTTGGGGTGTATTTATAAAGATGTATAAAATATTTTACACCAAACAAGTGTAAAGATTTGTGTAAAATAGTGTTATTTTGCAAGCTGTGTTATTTTTATAGTTCATGATTTAACACCATCCATCGCCAGTTGAAAAGTCATCAGCCAGAATTTATTACAAGATACAAATGTTGATCAATTTGTGAATTTTCATTTACTCCAGAAATGTGTCAGGGAGCCGGGAGCTCCCTCCAGGGAGGTTGTCAGGATCAAGGAGGAAGCCCTCTTGAGGGAACAAGGTCGCGGTGTCCAAAGGGTTAAACGAAGAATAGTCAGGATCAGGCAAGAGTTCACAGGCAGGCAGAATACAAACAAAGTCCAAAGTCCAGGCAAAGGGTCAGCAAACAGATCAGGAACACGATTTAGGCAATAAGGCAGACAGGAAACCCAGGATACTCTTTAGGGAAGAAATCCTATTCTTGGGCGCCACTCTGGCGTCTAGTTGGCGCTTTTATTTTCAAATTTGGCGCCATTCTGACGTCATTGACGCTCTTGCGCCGACGTCGGCGTGCTGACGTCATCGCGCCGGCGCCGCTACCCACGTGGCGGCCATGGGCGCCGCCATTTTGGGAGCGACGACGGCAAGGAGGGACGCGCCGCCCGGAGCTCCGGGCAGCGATCGTGACAGTACCCCCCCCCCCTCACGGGGGGCCTCCGGACCACCAGGACTTGGCTTCTGGGGAAATTTGGAGTGGAACTCCCTCACCAGACGAGGAGCGTGAACATCACGGTGTCCTTCCCAGGAGCATTCTTCAGGGCCAAAGCCCCTCCACTGAATGAGGTACTGAAGGGACCCTCTGGAGATCCTGGAGTCTAGGATTTTCTCCACCTCGTACTCGAGTTGACCCTCCACAGAGATGGCAGGAGGAGGAGATTGACCGCCAGAGAACCGGTTGGTGATGGCGGGTTTCACCAGAGACACGTGGAACACGTTGGGGATTCTCATCTCTGGTGGAAGCTGGAGTCTGACAGCCACAGGGTTGATTATCTCCAAGATGGGAAATGGACCCACGAATTTTGGACCCAACTTGGGAGATGGTATCTTCAACCGGATATTTCTGGAAGAGAGCCAGACATTATCACCCACCTTGTAGGGAGGAGAGGATCTTCGACGACGATCCGCAAAAGTCTTATGAACAAGAGCGCTCTTCTCTAGGTTCAACTTGGTAGCAGCCCAAATAGCAGACATATGGGCTGCGGAATCGTCAGCAGCCGGGACGTCAGATAGCACAAAGTCTTGGGGAAAAGCTTGAGGATGCTGACCATACACCGACATGAACGGAGACCTCCCTGTAGAGGAATGACAAGCATTATTATGAGCGAATTCCGCCCATGGGAGGAGATCAGACCAGTCATCCTGGCAGAGGGATACGTGGTTCCTCAGGAACTGTTCCAGGGCTTGGTTGACACGTTCGGCTGCCCCATTCGTCTGCGGATGGTATGCAGATGAAAACTGAAGAACAATTCCCAGGTCTTTGCATAGGGAACGCCAGAATTTGGCAGTAAACTGGGTGCCTCTATCGGAGACGATCTCCACCGGGAAACCATGCAGGCGGAAGATGTACTGGATAAATAGCTGGGACAACTCCACCGCAGAGGGCAACTTCTTCAGAGGGATGAAATGGGCCATTTTGGAGAATCGATCAATGACAACCCAGATCACAGTGTTCCCACAAGAGGGAGGAAGTTCGACAATGAAGTCCATGGACAGGTGGGTCCAGGGACGGGAAGGAACCGGCAAAGGCTGTAGTAACCCACTGGGGCGGGAGTGGCTTGACTTAGATGTGGCACAAACATTACAAGCAGCAACAAAGTCCTTCACATCTTTGCGGATATCAGGCCACCAGACCAGGCGTCGTAAGAGTTCAAGAGTCTTAGCTGGGCCAGGGTGTCCGGCTTGCCTGGAGCAATGGGTCTGTTGCAGGATAGGCAGACGCAGCTCAGGAAGAACAAATGCCATTCCAATGGGAGTATCTGAAGAAGCAGAAGACTGACCAGCCAGGATTTGGTCGGCAAACTGTGGATACAGGGAGGCAATAATCTTGACTGGAGGGATGATTGGCTCTTGTCTCTCAGGAGAGCGGTCCACCGGAGTGAAGCTACGAGACAAGGCATCGGCCTTCCGATTCTTGGAGCCTGGGCGATAAGTCAAGATAAAATTAAATCGAGAGAAGAAGAGAGCCCACCTTGCTTGTCTGGGGTTTAGCCTCTTGAGGGACTGGATGAACTCGAGATTCTTATGATCGGTGTAAATCTGAACAGGAATCAGAGAACCCTCCAGGAGGTGACGCCACTCTTCAAGGGCAAGTTTAACAGCCAAGAGTTCTCGGTTCCCGACATCGTAGTTCTGCTCTGCGGACGAGAATTTCTTGGAGAAATAAGCACAGGGATGCAACTTCCCATCAGCGGGGTGTCTCTGAGACAGGATGGCTCCGGCTCCGACTTCAGAAGCATCAACTTCGATGCAGAAGGGTAATTCGGGATTGGGGTGTCGGAGGACAGAAGCGGACGTGAAGGCCTCTTTCAAGGACTGAAAAGCTTCAATGGCAGATGGAGGCCACAAGCTGGGTTTACCCCCTTTCCGGATGAGGGCCAGGATAGGTGCAATGCGGGAAGAGAACCCCCAGATGAACTGTCGATAGTAGTTAGCAAATCCGATAAATCTCTGGATTGCCTTGGTACTCAGCGGGAGAGGCCACTCCTGGATGGCAGACACCTTCACGGGGTCCATCTCAAAACCCTCAGGAGAGATAATGTATCCTAGGAAGGGGATCTTGGAAACCTCGAAGACGCACTTCTCCAACTTGGCGAAGAGAGAGTTCTTCCTCAAACGAGAGAGTACCTCCTTCACCTGGGAGCGATGGCTTTCTAGGTCTTTAGAAAAGATCAGGATGTCGTCCAGGTACACGACTACGAACCTTCCTAGGAGATCCCGGAACACATCATTAACAAACTCCTGGAAGACGGCAGGGGCATTGCAAAGGCGGAAGGGCATAACGAGATATTCATAGTGCCCGTCACGAGTGTTGAAAGCCGTCTTCCATTCATCACCCTCACGGATGCGAATGAGGTTGTACGCCCCATGGAGATCCAACTTAGTGAAGATTTTAGCCCCCTTCAGCTGGTCAAAGAGTTCGGCAATCAAGGGCAAGGGATACCGGTTCTTAACCGTAATCTTATTAAGACCCCGGTAGTCGATGCAAGGACGAAGGCCTCCATCCTTCTTTTCCACGAAGAAGAATCCAGCCCCGGCAGGAGAGGTAGAAGGGCGAATAAACCCCCGCTGAAGATTTTCTTGGATATACTGCTTCATAGCAGTGGTCTCCGCTGGAGAGAGAGGATAAGTACGACCTCTAGGGGGCATGGTTCCAGGCAGGAGATCGACAGGACAATCGTATTGTCGATGTGGAGGAAGGAATTCTGCAGACTTCTTACAGAACACATCAGCGAATTCCTTGTAAAAGGGGGGTAGAGTCTTCAGATCAGACAAAAAGATATTCACCCTCCGGAGGGGTTCAGCAGGAAGACAGTGCTGCTGGCAAAATGGGCTCCAACGGGAAATCTGTCCTGCGGACCAATCAATGGAAGGATTATGCAGGCGCAGCCAAGGAAGACCCAACACAACTGGAACGGATGGGCAGGAAATAATTAGGAACGAAAGTCTTTCTTTATGCAGTGTCCCAACCTGCACAGGCAATTCCCCAGTCGTCATGGAGATAAATTCAGCCTCCAGGGGTCTGTCGTCAATGGCTGTGACTCGGACAGGAGTAGACAATGGGAATAAGGGAACTTCCAAGTGTTTGGCGAACAGAGCGTCCATGAAGTTCCCAGCAGCTCCAGAGTCAATGAAAGCAGAGCCAACAATAGTCTTAGTGGCTAGGCGAATCTGTAAAGGAAGGAGAAACCTGTGAGTGTTCTCTTGAGACTTTGGAGTAGTGCCCCCTACATGAGTTACCCTAGATATACCTCGGGGAACAGAACTCGTGGGCTTCACCGGACAAGAATTCGCAAAATGAGACTGCCCGCCACAATACAGACATAAGCCAGCCATTCGTCTACGGAGTCTTTCTTGTTCGGAGAGACGAGCCCTTCCAACCTGCATCGGTTCCTCCGGAGGAGAAGGAGAAGCTTGAGCAGCTGGAGTTTGCAAGAGAGGTCTCTGGAAGCGAGGTGCCAACACGGGTTGAAATCGTTTACAATGCTCCCTCTCTACTTGATGCTCTCTGAGACGAGTGTCCACCTTAATGGATAGTGCAATCAGATCTTCCAGCAGATCAGGGAACTCCCTGGAGACAAGATCATCTTTAATGCGAATAGACAGACCTTGATAGAATACGGCCTTATAGGCATCGTCATTCCAGGAAGTTTCAGCCATCAAAGTTCTAAAGTCAATAGCATAGTCACTGACGCTGCGGTTTCCCTGTCGGAGTTGCAGGAGACGAGAAGGAGCATTAGTGACCCGACCCGGGGCATCAAACACAGTACGGAATGCTTGAAGAAAAGCCTTGGCATCAAAAGTCAGTGGAGAATTCTTCTCCCAAATAGATGTTGCCCACTCAAGCGGTTTGCCCACCAAACGAGACATCACATACCCCACCTTGGAACGTTCATTGGGGAAGTGCGAGGGTTGAAACTCGAACTGGATCTGGCACTGTGTAGCAAAACCTCTGCAGGCCTGTGGGTCCCCACTGAAGCGAGGAGGAGGCGGAATACGAGGCTCACCAGACGAGAAACCTGTGTTAGATGAGACGTCCGCCATGGGAGGATTTGCAGCCGCTTGGGAAGCAGGAGGCGCTGGAGGCACACAGGAGAGAAGGGTATCGAGTGCCTGTGCAATGTGGTACTGCTGGGCTTCATATTCCTCCATGCGGGATGCCAGTCCGCGGAGCGCTCGTCCGACATCAGGCGTAGCTTCCTCAGTAGGATCCATGGCCCAAGAATAATGTCAGGGAGCCGGGAGCTCCCTCCAGGGAGGTTGTCAGGATCAAGGAGGAAGCCCTCTTGAGGGAACAAGGTTGCGGTGTCCAAAGGGTTAAACGAAGAATAGTCAGGATCAGGCAAGAGTTCACAGGCAGGCAGAATACAAACAAAGTCCAAAGTCCAGGCAAAGGGTCAGGAAACAGATCAGGAACACGATTTAGGCAATAAGGCAGACAGGAAACCCAGGATACTCTTTAGGGAAGAAATCCTATTCTTGGGCGCCATTCTGGCGTCTAGTTGGCGCTTTTATTTTCAAATTTGGCGCCATTCTGACGTCATTGACGCTCTTGCGCCGACGTCGGCGCGCTGACGTCATCGCGCCGGCGCCGCTACCCACGTGGCGGCCATGGGCGCCGCCATTTTGGGAGCGACGACGGCAAGGAGGGACGCGCCGCCCGGAGCTCCGGGCGGCGATCGTGACAAAATGTACACCATTATCTGACACCACTTCAGAGATGGTGAAAAAAGTGGGACAAGGTAATTTTCAAGGTGTGCTACTTATTAAGGTATGTATTAGGCTCTACACCATTGTTTTATATTAATGGATATCCTGAGTAAAGTGGTGTAACTTTTGCATCAACTGTAACACCAGAAATGTACTCTCAGACTCACATTTAATACACAGATGTAGCATGGAGTTAAAGTAGTGATGTGTGCACTAGTTAGACTTGAGCCAGGTCCTAGCACTGTGTGGTATGGGACTAAGCAGGTTTGTGGGTGTTTGATAATGCAGTAGTCTTCCGAAATCCAATTGGGGCTAAAAGATTTTTATAAGTACAGGATGAAATATTGAGCACATTTTATTTATACAGAGTACCTCTCTTTCAGGGCTATGATGTCTAAATAAGGAAAAGTTTATTTTCCTTCTCTGCCAGTTGCTGGGCCTTGTGTTGCATTGACTCCCGTGCTAGTATACTTCCAGGCAACCCTTCCTGTGCTCTGATCCTGACATTGTCTATGTCATACTAAATGTTCATTTAAAGTCAAACTGCCCATTTAATTTGTGCTGTATAGCACCAAGGGTTCTTACACACAAGCAACCCCTGCCGTGAAGTTATTGTGTGTTTCATGTAAATGCAGCCCCTTATTTTCAGTCAGTTTGTATTTGCAATGATGCAAGAAAATACCTAATGCAGGTGGCATTGCCTAGGTTTTTACTTATATCCCTACTTTACCTTTATTGTTGTTTTTAATTAGGGATGCATCAAATCCAGGATTCGGTTTGGGATTTGGCCAGGAATCGGCCTTTTTCAGCAGGATTCGGATTCGGCCAAATCCTTCTGCTTGGCCGAACCAAATCCAAATCCTAATTTTCTTATGCAAATTAGGGGTGGGGAGGGAAACAGGGTGACTTTTTGTCACAAAAAAAGGAAGTAAAAAATGTTTTCCCCTTCCCACCTCTAATTTGCATATGCAAATTCGGATTCGGTTCGGTAGTTGGCCAAATCTTTCGCGAAGGATTTGGGGGTTTGGCCAAATCCAAAAAAGTGAATTTGGTGCATCCCTATTTTTAATACAGTCTTTAAAGAAGCTGACAGAACTACAGATTGCGTTTGCAGAAGTGCACAGTGCTGTCGGCTTTAAAAATTCTGTTTTGGCCAGTGTGATGGGAGAAGCATTTGAGTAGTTTTTTTTCTGATTCTTTTTTTCTCTCCCACCTGCGCCCCCTCTCTTTTTTAAAACATACTTTTCTATTTTTGACCATCTTGTGCTACCTCAAGCCATCTCTTCTGTATTTGTTTTTTTTGGCATCTCTTTTTTTATACCAAAAAAACATTATATTACATTGGCTGCAACGAAAGCTCCCTTGTTATCATACTGGCTAGACTTTGTAAATCACATACTCCCATTAAAGTTCGTTCACTTTCCAAAATTTTTTTCACTTCAGTTGGTTTCAGATAGTTCACCAAAAATAAAGACTTTTTCCAATTACTTTCTATTTTCTATGTGTGACCGTTTTTTCGAATATTGAAGTGTAAAGTTTAATTTTTCATCAGCAAGGGAGGGGGGTCGCTGACCCTGTAAACTGTTCTATATTCATACATTTAGTTGATACATTTCTTGACTTTGTCCAGGCTGAGCAGAATTCCTGTATTTCATTACAGGCAGCTGTTAGAATTGATACAATAGTTGCTAATACTCCAGAGATGCTGCTGAGAAATGTATCAACTCAATTTTGCAAAATTGTAACAGTTTAGAATTTGCAGCTGAATTACTGAGCTGCCAGCCTCAAACACCAAAGAGATTAAACTTAGAAAAACTTAGAAAAACTGTAAGAAAAAAAAAATTGAAAGTAATTGGAAAAAGTCTTTATATCTGAAACCCACTGAACTGAAAAATGTGTTTAAAGGTGAACAACCCCTTTATTTAAACTTACATACAAAACACATGGAACCTCAATGGAATCTGGAAATCTGTGGCCAATGGACAATGATATGCTGTAACAAATGCTGTGCTGCCAATAATAAGGGGTAGTTATCAGGGGTCGAATTGAAAATTCTAAATTTGGAAATTCGAATTTTGAGTTTATTTTAGTGTTATTCGACTAGAGAATAGTCCAAATTCAATTTGAGTTAAAAGAAAATCTAATTTATGAAATTTATCATGTACTGTCACTTTAAGAATTCAAATTTGACTATTCACCACCTAAAACCTGCCGAATTGTTGTTTTAGCCTATGGGGGACTTCCTACAATAAATTTGGAGTTGTTTGGTGGACTTCAATTCTCGAATTCGATTCGAGTTAGCAGGTTTATGCTATTCATCCGAATTTCAAAAATGTGAATTTTTTAATACATTTCGAATTTCTTTTACGATTTTTGTAGAATCTCCCATAAATTCAAAACTCATATTTTCCTATTTTATGTATTGTCAATTTGTCACTTTTATTGTCATTGAATGGACAATGATACGCTGTAATAATTGTTGTGCTGCCAATAATAAATAATAAAAAAGGTATACTTCTATTTTCTGTATTTTTTTTTTTTTTTGAGAATCAGAGATTGAATTTCACAGATGTAATACTAATTATTTGTGTAAAACGCGTGCAATCTCACTACTGATCTTTAAAATTCTTGGGTGGTAAAAATCCCTACATTACAAACTTGCAGATGCTTTACAAATAAATACAGCTGGAATCTCTTTGTTTTTCTTTTTGCAAATATAGTATCATACATTCAAAACAAGTTTTATATATTCACACCGTACATTTGAAGACTGCCCCTAAACTGGATAATGCAGATGTACATTTTCCCACAAATTGCATGTCAGTGAAACAACGTTCTTTGTAGCTGCATTGCAGCCACATGTGTCCACCCCAAATGAAGCTGCTTATTGAAGGGAGAAGAACCCAATTAACTGTCATTGTACTGCAGGATGTTGACAGCAGCCTGACTAATTATTAACGGGTGTAGTGGAAGATAAATCAATTAACAATGTCGTTGTGTGTGACTACATACATATTTTAAATGATAATGAATAAAAATGGATCATCTGTTATTGTTTCCTACTTGCAAAATGCCTTACACTTAAAATAAATGCAGTTGCTGAAAGTACTGGAAAATGTGGGATCAGGATATTAAATACAGTAGCTGAGTGAAATAAGTTATTCATTTATCTGAAATTTAAAGGTTATAATATTAGGTCAGTAAGGTAATTGAATACTACTTTGAAGCAAATGCTTCTCTTGGGTTCTCTCTTTGGTTAAACTGTTGTGCTCCTTCTCCTCTCATATTAAGATCAAAAAGTTCCTGAATAACTAAATTAAAGTAAAGTTTATAGAGTTTCTAATTTTAAATTTGTTGTTGACATTGCTGGCACATGCATTAGTTAGTTTATTTTCATTATGCAGGCAGATTACAAGCATTGATCTAGCAATTCTGCTCGTGGATCAAAGTTGATCATACCAAAGCAATATTTAGTGAAGCTGGCCTTTAGAATCTTAGAGGTCCCGATTTAATTTCTCTGCTAAGTTTTTCTACAGGATCTTCATTTTATCAAACTATTGACCTTGCACACTGTAGATAAAGATTTTTGTTGTTCCTAGATATTTAATTAACCTACATTTTTGTAGGCACATTTATCAAGGGTCGAGTTTCAAAATGTTTTTTTAAACCTCCCTTAAATTCGATTGAAATTTAATTAGACTTGGGGACATTTATTAATAAAATTGAATTTTAAAAAAACCCGACAAATTTAAACGACCGAAAACTAGAATTCGATCAAAGCTCAATTCTCCGGAAAAACTCGAATGTCAGGAAGGCTCCAAACATCACTGGACCTCTCCTATCGACTTGTACAGGAATTCGGTCGGTTTTAGTTTTGCGAATAGTCAATTTCGAATTCATAAGTTTAAAAAACTCGAATCAAGTCTAATTTGACAGTTTTGACCTTAAAAAAATGAGATAATTGGAATTTTCAATTAGACCCTTAATAAATCTGCCCCTTGATGTGCAATACCTTTACCTGTAATACCTTTATGTATTTTTCATGGAAATACATTTGCTGATAGTACATATTATTTGTTTACATTTTATAAATTAGAAGTGTAAGGACTGTCGCAGAGGTTTTTAAATGTGTTTACAAATGTATGCTGAGCACAGAAAACTCTTATTAAGTGTTCATATGTTTTTTAAATAGAGCTAAGTAGGGATTTGTCAATTCCAAACACAACCCTGTATTCTGTTGATTTCTAAACACATCAAGTGCAAGAAAATGAAGCATGAATGGAGTTAAATGCAACTCTGAATTACAGAAAGGCCGTCTCCCATAGAATCCTTAATACTTAAGAATTCAAATTTTTACAAATTATTTTCTTTTTCTCTGTAATAATTAAACAGTACCTTGTACTTAATCAAAACTAAGATTTAATTAATCGTTATTGGAAGCAAAACCAGCCTAGTTGGTTTGTTTACATGATTTTCTGGTGCACTTAAGGTATGAAGATCCAAATTACAGAAAGATCTGTTATCTGGAAACCCCCAGGTCCAAAGCATTCTGGATAACAGATCCCATACCTGTATAAGGGAATCAATTAGCTGATGTATTTAGGTGCACTCAAACCTGCATTTAAAAAAAGAGTCAAACACAGAAAAAACGCCAGTGTGCAAGAGTCCTGCAAAATGTCAGTAGCTAATGTATTATTTGTAACAGATGTACTATTACTTTTGTAAATTCTTGGGTGGCAAGCTCATTATGGGCTAAACCTGTTGCAGCTTCTGAGAAATGTATAAAACATCAAACAATGTACCAAACTGTAACAGTTTAGAGACCTAGAAACTTCTGAACTGGATATTACACTAGCAATAAGGGAAACGTAAACTCATTTTTTTATTTAAAATTCAAAAGACAAGGAAAGCCAAATTCACTGGAGCATTCCAATGTACTAAGCACCCCCCCCCAATAAAATCAATCAAGTATTTTTCAATAAGTATTTTTTTCCTGGGACTTAGTGACAGATTTATGATCCATGGCAAGTGACAGATTTATGATCCATGGCAAGTGACAGATTTATGATCCATGGCAAGGCAAATTCATGCCAGAAAATATGAGTAAGTTCCTGAACTCACGTGCTTATTCTGCAATCTATTGCTTTTTTTATTTCTGATTCTGTTAAAAAAAATAGGTTTTTTTCCCAAGATTGGTTATTGCAAATAAAACATACACCAAGGGGCAAATTTATCAAGGGTCGAATTTTGAGTTCGAAATTTATTAACAAAATATAATTTTTCAAAGTCGGGTGAATAGGAACAAATTAAATTCGAATTTTAAAAACTCGATTCAGGAAGTCAGGAAAGCTGCACACAACTCCAAATTGATACCAGGACATCTTCTTGAGTACTAAAACAGCAATTCGGCAGGTTTAAGGAGACGATTAGTCGAATTTGAGTTCTTAAAGGGCCGGTGTATGATAAATTTCGAAAATCCAATTTGAATTTTTAAAAAAACTCGAATCTAATTTTAATAATTCCCTAGTTGATTTTGACAGTTTTGGCCATAAAAAAAACTAGAAAATTTGAATTAGAAATTCATATTCGAAATTCAAATTTTTACTTTGAACCTTCATAAATCTGGAGTTTATTCTTTTTTGCAAAAACAATTATGTTCTTGAGACACATGCATAATACAGTGTCATTAATTGTGTTTGCCCTTCAGGGGTGGGACGTAGCAAAAATCACAGCCAAATGAGCTAAATTGAAATCCTAAGAAGGCAAGATTTATGATTTTGTATTACCTAATGCATGATAACCATAATTATAGTGTTTATGCTCATACTAAATATTGATACGTACTTAGATGCTTACTTGTTAAAGGAATTGTTCAGTGTAAAAATAAAAACCGGGTAAATAGATAGGCTGTGCAAAATAAAAGATGTTTCTAATATAGTTAGTTAGCCAAAACTGTAATGTATAAAGGCTGGAGTGACTGGATGTGTCACGTAATAAACAGAACCCTACTTTCTCTACTACTACTACTACTCTCTTGGTTTACATTGACTGGTTACCCTGGTTACCAGACAGTAACCAATCAGAGACTAGTGGGGGGCCACATGGGTCATATCTGTTGCTTTTGAATGTGAGCTGAATACTGAGGATCAATTGCAAACTCACTGAACAGATATGTACCATGTGGCCCTCCCAAGTTGCTGAATAACTCAGAGATATAGAGCTGAAAAGCAGGAAGTAGTGTTCTGGCTATTATGTTACACATCAGTCACGTCAGCCTTTATACATTACATTTTTGGCTAACTAACTATATTAGAAACATTTTTTATATTTGCACAGTTTTTATTTTCACACTGATCTGTTCCTTTAAGGTATTTTAACTACTACTTCATTTTATCCAAGAAATTTAATACCAGTGTGTCAACCCTACAAGCTATGAACCATGGCACCAGGGAGAAAACAAGCCTTTTATTTGTAGTGATCTGGACAACGGATTACCCTATATGCTTTCCTGTAAGTCCTCTATAAACAGAATCTATCTAGAACTAGCTCTGCTCTCCTCCCCACTATTGTTAGAGTGGCTGATCTCCATCTAGAACTGCATTCATGAGTTCATATTCCCAACTTCCTCATATCATCTAGCAAATTTGTTGGGATGTGCAACACAATTTCAGCATCCATTTTTCTTTTCCAAACACAGAGCTCGGCCAAGCCAACCAGGCACCCTAGACAACCTGTCCAGCTACCTCGCCTTCCTCCATCATGCCTGTGAGCACATACAGTGATGCCACACGCAGGCTCTAGAGTGCAGTACTATATTCAGTGTGGAGACAAGTTCCTGGAAAGGGGGTAACCAGATGGAAGAGGTATGTGCCCACATCTTTGTGCCCTAAGTACATGCCTCTTCTGTCTATCTCTAGTTCCGTCTACCTCTCAATAGGTTTTCTTACTGTTACCCAACTGGTCTTCCTCATAACAATTATTTCATTTGAGACTACACTCAATGGCAATTTTGCTTAAATCCATCGAGAAGGCAAACACTTTGGAACTCTTTTTCCTAATCTGCATACATAACACAGACTATGGGCTGTGTGTCAGACGTTCAGACTTACTAGCACTCATTTTCCCAGTTACAATGCAAAAAACAAAAAAGTAGATTATTTAAAAACAATGTTTCACTTGTTTAACTCCGTCTTTCAGACTCCTGCTCTTTTAACAACTGTTAAAGATCCCCACTTAGAGAGCACCCAATTACCTGCTATCCAATGAAGCAAGCTCTGCAGGAGTCTATTTAAAAAACTTTTAAAACAAATCTGTTCAGGTGCAATTTATCAAACACCTCCAACATCAAAAAAAGGTAAATCTAACTGCAAAGTATTACAGCTTCTGACAGACTTTCGGTAAGCCCTTTAGCCTCTCTAAACTTAACGACGTAGCATTGGACATAATTTAAACCACAGCAATTAAATAAACATCCTCACTTTACAATAACATATTTTTAAAAAGTATCCTTTTTTGTTGATTTCTTTGTTGTTTTTGCTTTTGGCCTGGTTTGCTGTTGAAAAATTGTTCATGCATATCTTTATGTATTTCGGCATTAGCACAATAATGCTTGTGCATAGTATATTTCAGTCAACATGTCTGTTTTGCAGGGACTTGAAAAGCAAACAGAATTTCATCATCATCATTTATTTATATAGTGCCGACAAGTTACACAGTGCTTTACCTTAGCCATATCAAACAGGGAATAAATGGTGAATAACAAACAAGGATTTACAGTGTACAATAGGATTAGAGGGCTCTATACGTGAGAGTATACAAACTTACGTTTAGGGCACATCTGAGACATTAGGATTTTAGAAACAATTTTGTGATTTACAATACAGCAATGATTGATTAATTAAGGTACATTGAATAAGCTTCTTTAAACAGGTGGGTCTTTAAGGAGCGTTTGAAAGTTTGGAAAGAAGGAGAAAGTCTGACAACTCGAGGTAGAGAGTTCCAGTGAAAAGCAGAAGCCAGAGAGAAGTCTTGTAGCCAACATGTCTGTTTTGCAGGGACTTGAAAAGCAAACAAAATGTTTGTTAATGTAGATATATTTTCTTTCTTCTTGTATGTAGAGAGTGCCCATCGTTGCAGTCAGTTCAGTTTCAATATTTTTTCCTGTGAAGCCAGCTTTCTAAAGCTACTTTCTTATTTTTGATAAAAAAAGCTCCAGATGTGTGCCTATATCTGACATGCAGAGATGACCACTCACATATCATGATGGCTACATTAATGTAAAAACACATTAAGTAAGTCTCATAGTGTGGAGCTGTGTGACAAATGTAAACCAAGTTTTAGTGAATTCACTTGCAGGTTCTATGATTATGATTGATTTGCTTGAAAATGTAAGGGGTCATTTTTCTATGCCATGGTCACAAGTACAAGAGCAGTAAGGAGTACAAAATTGCAAACCTTAGTGCTTTTTAACACAGGCCATTGCTGTGTTTTGCACATAACACTGGAATTAAGGTGCAACACAGTATTTTCCCACAGCTCAGGGCAGCCTTAGTCCTTATCAACCTAGTGGGCCCAATTTGGCTCATCAACAACAGAGGCCCCATACCATAAGCATTGGAATGTCATAAATGGATACTCTCTTTTCAACCTGGTGGTGGCAACAGCAGCAAATCTTTTCTATTAAAAGAAAGGTTTTGGTAATAGCATATTTAAAGCCAGAATGGACTCCATTCTGCTTTCTTTTTTTTCTATAATTCACCTTGCAGCAGGGGGCTGTCACTTTATATTTCTTAAAATGCTTAGGGATCACAGTGTGTCATAAAAATACTTCGGGCTAGACTGTGCCATGAAATCCTCGGGGCAATGGAACAAGAGAAAAAAGTGAATAATATTTGCCTGTCCAGCCCTGTAGCCTGCCGGCCATCACCCCCTAGTCTAGTGGACCCCCAATAAAATGGTCCAAATTGGGCCACACAGTTGATGGACTTTCTGCTATACTTTTGGCCTGGTGGCGCTCATTTACTTACTTCCTGTAAAACATAGTATGTTAGACTCTTACATTTAAACATTATGTGCACCGATTTAATGTAACTTTTACAGGAGCAAAAATATTACCGATTGTGGGCAGGGCTTCTGAGGAAAGGTTTTCACCTTATGTCACAAATCCACAGGTCCCATTAATATTTCAGAAATACTTACTCAATTCCAGGTTACGGACAGGTACCTTTAATCAGATAACAGCACAGCCTATAGCAATGTTATTTTGGTGTTTACCTCTACTGCCTGTGACAAGCATGTTTAATGCCTGGAAAAGATTTGGCACAATCAGTAACTTAATAAATAAGTGAAATCTGAAATCATTATAACCAAACTAGACTTCATCAATTTAAAAGTTTCAGGTATAAGGTCATGTATAAAATGTACTTGTTTCAATGAATGCTCTTTAGCAGACATATGAATGAATGCCAGAGAGAGGAAGCATCTCTACTTTTAATTTAATCATTTCAGAGGAAATTGTATTACAATCTAACCGACTACCCAGCCACTTAGTGCCAGAGCTGAGCTGCATTTTGACTACAGCAGAATACTGAATTTTGAAGGCACAAAAATATTGCTGTGACTTTATATAATAGAGTAGACTTTTGTACATTTGTCCCTTTTGGATACTCATACTGAGTATTGAGTATTGTACATGCTATAATGTTAAAAGGTAATTAGCTTTTAGAAAATATAAAGCAGCTTTATTTTTATTAAACTATTAGGAAAGCGTATTCTTTTTATTGCAAGTAGGCTAGTATTCATTTACATTTGGGCAAGAAACATAGAAGCATAATAAAAGAAACTTGTATAATCATCATCATTTATTTATATAGCGCTGTCAAGATACGCAGTGCTTTACTGCAGTTATAGCAAACAGGGAATAAATGGTGGATAACAGACAAGGATTACAGAGTACAATAGGGTTAGAAGGACCTAGAGATTAGAGTTTACAAACTAAAAGGTTAGGGTACAATTGAGACATTAGGATTGCATAAACACTTTGTCATTTTTGATACAGCAAAGATTAATTAAGGTACAGGAAGGAAGGAGAAAGTCTGACAGCTTGTGGCAGAGAGTTCCAGAGAAAAGCAGAAGCCCGAGAGAAGTCTTGTAGACGAGAATGGGCAGAAGTGATCAGAGGAGAAGTGAGGCGAAGATCAGAAGCAGAGCGTAGGTTTCGTGAAGGAGTGTATTTGGAGATTAGAGATGAAATATAGGGAAGGGTTTCATTATTAAGGGCCTTGAATGTGAGTGTAAGTAATTTGAATTTGATTCTAGAAGAGATTGGGAGCCAGTGAAGGGACATACGGGAGCAGCTGATGTTGAGCGGCGAGCTAGATGAATGAGTCTAGTGGCCGCGTTTAGAACAGATTGGAGTTGTGAAAGGTGACTTGTTGGAATACCTGTGAGGAGTAAGTTGCAGTAAACAAGGCGGACTGAATCAGTGTTTTAGTTGATTCTGAACTGAGATAGGGTCGTATTCGAGCAATGTTGCAAAGTTGAATACGGCAAGATTTTGCAAGTGTTTGAATGTGTGGTGAAAAAGACAGATGAGAGTCTAAGATGACTCCTAGGCAGCGTGCCTGTGTGGTGGAATGAAAGGTGGTGTTGTTTACGGTGAGTGATATCTGAGGGACAGGGGAAGATCTTGGAGGAAATATAATGAGTTCTGTTTTAGAAAGGTTCAGTTTCAGGTGGTGCTGTGACATCCAGGAGGAGACAGCAGAGAGACAGTCTGTAACTTGGGAAAGGACAGAATTAGAAAGATCAGGAGTAGACGAGTAGAGTTGGGTGTCATCAGCATAAAGGTGATACTGAAGTCCAAATGACTGAATGAGTTTTCCTAGTGAAGTTGTTTAGAGCGAGAACAGCAGGGGGCCAAGAACAGAGCCTTGAGGAACTCCAACAGAGAGTGGGAAAGTAGTAGAAGTAGAGTTAGAGAAGGAAACTTTAAAGGAACGGTCAGACAGATAAGATGTAAACCATGAAAGAGCAGTGTCACAAATGCCGGATGAGTGTAGAATGTCCAGGAGGAGTGTGTGGTCAACTGTGTCAAAGGCTGCAGAGAGATCTAGAAGGATTAGAATGGAATAATGACCTTTAGACTTTGCCAATAGAAGATCATTGGTTACTTTGGTGAGAGCAGTTTCAGTTGAGTGTGATGGGCGGAAGCCAGATTGCAAGGGGTCGAGGAGGGAGTTGTGAGTGAGATGCTGGATCAGGCGTTTGTAAACAAGCCTTTCTAGTAATTTGGATGCGAATGGAAGAAGGGAGACCGGTCAATAGTTAGTGGGAGAGCTGGGATCAAGGGAAGGTTTTTTGAGGATAGGAGTGATTAGTGCTTGTTTGTATAATGATGGAAAGGTACCAGTAGAGAGTGAAAGATTGAATAGGTGGGTAAGTGCAGGAGAGAGTGTATCAGAGATTGGGTGGAGAAGGCGAGAGGGTATGGGGTCAAGGGTGGTGGGTTTTGAGCTGGCTAGAAGTTTGCTAACTTCATCTAGAGTTGCAGGGGTGAAGGAGTGCAAAGTAGATGTGAGTGGACTGCACGTTGGTCTGAGATTGTTGTCGGACGGTATGCTCAGCCTAATGAGATCGATTTTTTCATTAAAGAAATGAGCAAGGTCTTGGGCGGTAACATTGATAGGTGGAGGAGGTGGAGGAGGGCATAGGAGTGAGTTAAATGTGGCAAACAGCTGCTGTGGTTTGGAGAACATAGTAGATATTAGATAAGAGAAGTATTGTTCTTTGGCTAATGATAGAGCTCGGTTATAGCAGGAGAGCATGAATTTGAAGTGGATGAAGTCAGGATCAGTTCGTGACTTTCTCCACCGTCGCTCAGCTGATCTACTACATCTTCTGAGGTACAGTGTTACACTAGTGTGCCAAGGTTGGGGTTTAGCTGGCCGGCTGTGACGGGTGGTAGAAGGTGCAAGGGAGTCGAGTGCTGTTGAAAGGGCATCGTTGTAGAGAGAAGCTGCCATATTGGGACAGGAGAGAGTATTAATATGAGATATGGATTGTGCTGATGGATAATGTAAAAATGTTACTCTGTGCAGTATATATAGTGGATAATGTACCCCCTACTGTAATTTATAAAGATATTATCAGTCACCGAGGCGTTATGTGACCATATAAAAGCACGAGGTGCTTATAATATATTTATAAATTTTAAGTAGGGGGTACATTATTTATTATAATCTACAGTTTCTAAGCTCAATTTTTACATCCTGCCCTTGCTTTTTACAAAATGCATTACTTTTTTTTTTGCTGTTGTCCCTCCTTGTTGATTTTTTTCTTTCCCTGCATCCCTTTTGGTACCTGTATTACTTTTGATTTCTGTTGTTTTGGAGGAGCCTGCTCTGTGTGACGACATTCTGCTGCATCAGAGATGGGGGTGGGCCACGGGAAGGAGAGGGAGTGAAACTTGATATAGTGATGGGAGGGGGGGAGCAAGACTTGCGATAGTGTATGGGAGGGGGAGCGAGTTTTGAGATGATTGATGGGAGGGGAGTGAGACTTTTTCTGTCTGCAATATGGTTAGAAATCGTAACTCCTGATTCCTTTCTGTGTTTGCTCTCTTTTTTTCTGCTGTTTTACTCAAAATTACCTCACAACAGTAAAGTCAGTTATTCTCCTCACACAGGAAGTCACACCCCCTTCCCAGACATGCGATAGTTGGTGCGAATGGGATCGAGATTTGAGATGACGGATGGGAGGGGGGAGCAAGACTTGCTATAGTGGACGGGAGGGGCATGGAGAGTGGAGAGGAATCGTGTGAGGAAGGAAGCGACACCGTCCAGGGAGGCAGCTGCAGAGGACCTGGGACTCTGGGAGGAAGGAACGTGCAGCCGATAGATGGGAGGCAGTGAAACAGGTGGAGCGTGTTAAGTGCAGGCGAAGCAAGGAAATGTGGCGCATGAAAGCCAAACTGCGGGAAACAAGTGTAGAGGAGAGAGCAGCAGCTACAAGTGCTGTCTCTTTAAGTTTATAAACGGCGCGTTCTGACGCCAGAACGCGCCGTTTATAAGGATATAATTTACAGTCTGGTCCCATAGGGAAATGACCAGACTGTAGATTATATTAAGATTATGTCCCTATTGCTTTTACAAGTAGGAACTTCAGTTAATAAAGCTGTAATTATAGCCTATGCACAAATTCATTTTACTAGGTGAAAATGAAAAACCCCTTTATTAAAAAGATTTCTTTTAAAAATACAAATTTAATGACATTTCTGAACTTTTGCCGTTAATTACTTGCATGGTTCCAGATTTGCTCCAGACTGATAATCCAAAGCATCAAATGGTCTTGGTCTTGCAAGTACATGGCCATAACCAGGACTTCTGGAACTGCCAAACAGTCTGCAACCCAGACAAAAGGCTATTTAGGTCTGTATTATTTCATGAATTATTTGCTTTTCATTCCTTCCCTAGCATACTTTCTATGTTTTTATTATGGACTGCCAATTTTCCATAACAAAATGGAAAAATCTACCGTTATACCAAAATAACTCTTTGGGGCACAATTACTAAGGGTCGAAGTGAATTCGAAGTGAATTTTCAAATTCAAAGACTTCGAATTTCGAAGTAATTTTTGGGTACTTCGACCAAGTCCTAGTACAATTTCTTTTTTTCTTTTTGCCATCTTTCAGAAATAATTCACTATATATATATATATATATATATATATATATATATATATATATATATATATAAATAATATATATACAGCATTGCACACATTAAGACCAGTGTCTTATATGTGATTATTTTCAACATGTATCCACAATTGTGCTCATTTTTGACACAATTATGAATGCAGCACTGTTCTTGCTGGCAATGACACGGAGGTTTTTGTGGTTTTTACACTTAGGGGCAGATTTACATATGGTCGAATATCGAGGGTTAATTAACCCTCGATATTCAACTGCCGAATGTAAATCCTTCAACTTCGAATATCGAAGTCAAAGGATTTACCGCAATTAGTTCGAAAAATCGTTCGAACGATTAAATCCTTGAATCAAACGATTCGAAGGATTTTAATCAATCGATCAAATGATTTTTCTATGACCAAAAAAACATTAGAAAGCCTATGGGGACCTTCCCAATAGGCTAACATTGCACCTCGGTAGGCTTTAGGTGGCGAACTAGGGGGTCGAAGTTTTTTTTAAAGAGACAGTACTTCGACTATCGAATGGTTGAATATTCGAACAATTTTTAGTTCGTAGCGTTCGATTCGAAGTCGAAGGTCAAAGTAGCCAATTCGATTCCTTCACTCGAGCAAAGTAAATGTGCCCCTTAATAAATTTTTTTATTTTTTTTTAATTTTTAGAGCTTTTTAAAAATATAAGAAAACCACAAATTTTTCGAGATTTGTGGAAAAAAAATAAATTAAATTGTCAGCAAATGGCCCCCTTAGCCTTGGGATTCTGGCATAAGGATGTAGTCTTTTATGCAATGTGCGTGTATTATTACATGCTCTGTCTTAGCTCTTCTTACAGAATTATGGAAATTGGGGCTTGCCGGGGTTTGCAAAGAAATTCATTTAGCTAATTTACAACTGCAGGTGCAAGTGCAAATTACTGCAATGGCTGCATTATTGTGCATGGGTTCCCATACACAACATTAATATCTGCTTTGAAGACGCGGTACCTGTTTCACACAAATTCAGTAGGAAAAACTTCCCTGCCATTATAATCAGATTTACAGATGCTAATTTATGCATTTAATTTATAAAATATTGCATGCTAGAATGGTGTGTGTGTGTGTGTGTGTGTGAATATAACTAAATATTTTTTACAGCCCCAGTGGAAAAAATCACTCAGTAGCAGAATTCCCAACATTCTACTTCTAATTACTATGAAATATAACAAAGAGGGACATGACTTGCCCTGGTCAGATGTACCTGATCAAAATACAAATGGACTGTGTCCCTTAGATGTATTGTGAATGAGAATGAAAGCTGTGTTTCTTGTTTAGCCCATTAGATAGCATTATCTCTGCAGAATGCCAATTCATATCTCTGTGTGCTACATGTGACTCTCATATATGGGATTTTAATAACCTCCTTGCTGTGCTATGAATTCATAATCAGGCCTGAAAAAGAAAAAGCTCCACAGTTTTTCATTATTACTCTTTGGAAAAGCAGGATGGGCTGATATTTTGTGCAGATATTTTGGCTGATTGCATTCTGGTGAGATGTGTAAAAATGAGCAATTGTTTATTTTCATTTCAAATCACTGTTGTTACAGTAACTAGAAAATGCCCTTTGTAAGCCCTTTGTAAGAGTACTGACCATCAGTACTCCCCAGATACTTAACTCTAAATATAACTGGAGCAGAACAAATGGAGAATAGCTTATGATGGAACAAAATTATCATATCTCCAACAAGCTGTGGAGAAGATGCCAGTTTTATGAGTGAATATTTTATAATCCACATAGGACTTTCTAACTTTGCATATATGCATTTGGACATGGGGTGAAACACACCATCCTGCTTGGCTGCAACACTTTCCATATGGATCAACAAATAATCTTTTGAGCAATTAGGGATGTTGATGCTGTCATCTGCAAAGAATATTTCTGCTGATGAAACTTAGCTCTCACTAAGTTGTGCCAAATAATTTATAAAGAGAGTGATGGAAAGGTGTTTTCATGCAGTAATTTAGGCCTTTCTGTTGTAATTGAATGGAAAATAAACTTTACTTATTATCAACCTCTTAATCTTGATATTTTTAAATTCAACCAGAAATTTTAGGTTACATAGTCCTTATTCTACCCTCTATCAACGATTAATATAGATGCAGATTACAGTAGAATAAACATTTTCTCAGGTGGTTGCAATCAAATGTTTATTTCTTAAACCCCTTTGAGTAGTTCCTGCAGCAGCTCCGCTGTTTAATTCAACATAAGAGAGGAGACTTTCACACTTTTGTACAAAGTTAATGAAAAAACACACACTGTCTGCACAAGAATTAAATAACTCTCCCGTGAGACACAGAACCAAATGTAATGTAAGTGCATTGTTTTGAGCTATCAGCAAATTCCTATAAGCGTAGACATTAGTCAGCAAAAAAGTAAAGCTGAAATATTAAACACTTGTGGCAATCTCATTATTAAATTCAGATTTTTGCCAAGACTTTATTTTATATATTAGTTCATAAAAATAGTTCCATAAAAGTAGCATTTTTTTGTCATTTGCCTTCTCTTCTTCTCTGGCACAAGGTGGTGAACTAACACAGAGGGCACCCCTATTTGTGCAGACATTAAGCTAACAATCCATGGACCCCCAACCCCAAACACTCACATTAACTAGTATTTGTCCCTGCCATTGGTTTTAAAGGACCTGCAACTTTCATTATAGCTCTATTATTGTCTCTAACGGGGGCACATGCACTACCTTGTGTTTATATGAATATGGTGGTGCAGCTGCTAGAATACTGCACTGGACTTGAATATTCTGTTCCTTCCCTTTAGATCCCAGTGCTGTGACCTGATTGTGTGCTTGGATCGAGAATTACCTGTGTTTGAGGCTTTTGAATGCAGCCCCTTCTTGCATAAGTAGTTAACCCCTTGGCTGGCAGTTGTGGGAGTTGGCAGAGAAAAGAGAGGCTTAGAAACCCACATTTTTTAAAACATAAGAAAATAAAAGCTCAGGGGAGACGTCCACTATACAGGTAAAGGATTTGTTATCTAGATCTTTCTGTCATTTTGATTATTATACCTGCTAAAAACATTTACACGTTAAATAAAGTAATTCGAATTGTTTTGCCACCAACTTGGATTTAGTAAGCTAAGTTATCCTTAAGTACAAGGTACTGTTTTGTTATTACATAATTCATGGCTTAAAATGGACTCGGTGGGCCATCCTTCCCGTTATTTTGAGCATTATGCATAATGGATTTCCAGATGAGGGATCCCATAGCTATAGACCAATTCCTGTTTTATTGACAGCTTTTTGCATAGATTATTAATGCATTGATGTTAAATATGGATGCACCAAATTCATGCTTTTTAGATTTGTCCAACTATAGATTCCTCCACAAAAGCTTTGGCCAAATACCCAAATGAATCCAATCTCTAACTTGCTTGTTAATTTGCCATTTTTGCAATCTTGCCCATTTAACCCAGTCGAGTTTCCAAAAGTGTAAAAGTATATTGTTTAACATATTGTGCTCTTGTACTTTAGGGGATTTCCTGGGGACAACTTTATTTCAGGAAAATAAACAATTATGCATCTGATTATCTTAGTACCTGTATATGGCTTATAGAGACCTGAAAATGTGAATTGTGCATACAAATACCAATCATTGCTAAATGTTTACAAAACTCTGTAACTAATTCCAAACATGCACTTTGCAGCATCTAAATTCAGTGGATTTTTTTCATCAGCCATGCAGGGGTTTTCCCCAGAATTCCAGTGTAATTGCAGCCAAGTGGGAAGCTATTGTATATCTGCTACAATTGTACCACAGGCATCCAAAATGACCACAGTTGTCACCCGCATATCAGCAAATTGCAGATAGGGTTTTTAGGAGTGAAGATCACATTAAAACATTGTTAGCATGTGGTTCTTTTGATTCAAGTTTCTCCTGATGACAAAGCCACAGCCTCCTATGGGAACCATGGAACTATAGCTCCCCAATGTCAATAGATATACTTGATGGCACAATATCGCTCAGCATAAATATGTGGATGTATAAGTTATGGATTTGGCAGCAAGTACCCTTTTATGAATCATGTCAAAATGAGCAACATTGAGGGGATTACTGAGATCAGTAGCCCTAATGCACAAAGTTGAGTGGGCTGGCAGACAATGTGTTCTGCAGTGGGATGCACTCTGGCTATTTGCTCACCTGGAACTAGTAGCCCTAATGGATGCAGGCTGCTGGGCTCTGATATGTATTTGCTTTAAAGGACCAGTAACACTATTTTTTTTTAAGTTAAAAATCCACTCTACCCTTTTCCACCTGCAGATCCATCTCTCAGAAATGATACTAGGATTAATGCTTGATAAAAAAATACCATTATAGGCAAAAAGGCGACTGCAAGATCCTATGTGAGTTGCTCGGCATCTCCTCCTTGCCAGCCTTCTAAACCGGAAGTTCGTTTTGGCAGCGGACAGTGTAACTTTTTCGGCATAGTTTATTTCTGTAAAAGCAGGGGAGAGGTGAAGGAATGCATACAGGGATTTAGGAGGGGTCTTCGTTAGTTTTTAGATTTATTGCTGACCAGTGTGCTGCTGCAGTCCGTCACTCGCCTGCTCTTACAGAAATAAATGACGCCACTGCCCGCAGCCAAAATTAACTTCCGGTTTAGAAGGTTGGCAAGGAGGAGATGTCGAGCAATGCACACTGGATCTTGCAGTCGCCTTTTCGCCTTATGGGAAAGACAGAGTACATCCGGAAGCTGTGTTTTATAACGGTATTTTTTTTATTAAGCATTAATCATAGTACCATTTCTGAGAGATGGATCTGCAGGTGGAAAAGGGTAGAGTGGATTTTGAACCTGATCTAAAATATATATTACATGTTGCTATGATTTGTGGCTTGGTTGTATCTGTGTCTAATACATATGCATTTGAATGTCTTATTACACAAAAGCTCTATTGGCAAGGTATTGCTTACTCAATGAAGCAAAGAAATGTATTATTTCACATGGCAATGTTTCTCCCTGTGGTTGGTAAGTTTCATCAATGCAATGGGGCTCATTTATCAACACTGGGCAAATTTGCCCATGGGCAGTAACCCATGGCAACCAATCAGATTGTCACATTCATTGTTCTTGTTGCAGCTTGCTTGAAAAAGCTAATCACTGATTGGTTGCTATGTGTAACTGCCCCATGGCAAATTTGGCCAGTGTCGATAAATGAAACTGACTGTCATTTATACACACAACAGGAGTTTCTGAAGCCTGTCTGTTATTAGTATTGCTTGTTTAGCAATATACTACAGGCATTATTTTATACACCACAGTGTTGGGGCCCTTGTCAGTAAAATTGCCCAGACTGAGCAGCCTTGTGTTTGCAATTCACTGTTTGCAGTCAGATGGTGCAGTGTATTTCATAATCCATAGCTGGGACTCTGGAGTTAGGCCAGAAAGCATTATCTCAGGGCCCTGACAGAGGCATACATAATAATCCACTATGATAGAGCATACTGTTAACACGTGATAGTGCCATGTTTTCACTCCCTGTATGTTGATTCTAAAGGATTCTTTTCTTTGTTGCTCTAATATGGTTATCATGTCTACAGTCATCAGAAGAATGTACATACTAATAAGCTTGTTATGATACAATGTTTTATGGATCATTTTATCTGCTTTTGTCCTACTGAGGATATTCTTATGGTATAATACATTATAGAGGCAGTGTCCATACAGACATCAGGTCACTCTGGGAGTTTTTAGAAGTTGTCCTAAATAAGGCCACTTGCATGCCTATAATTGTAGCAGTTTGCTTTTGTTCAGCGTCTCAGACTACGGTATTCAGGTTACAGGAGTCCTTCAAACAGCAGAATTTTTTTTTAGACAATAATAGATGGTCTGGTTATTAGGTATTCAGGATGCAGGGCTTGCTCATACCAGTTGGGTAATTGATTTAGACTTCAGATGATGGAAGCATCTGGTGAGTTGAATCTTGCCTCCTCTTATAAATCAGTACCCTCCTGAGCCACCATCAGTAGTGTAATCTACCTGTCAATTGGCTATTATATCTTTAAAGCTAAGTCACATGGAGTATCATAGTTTTCCTTTTATTCGAGGTGTATGCAGTTACTGCAGGGTAGTGCTATCGCCTGCTTCTACCAGCCTTCTGATGGGAGCAGGAGCTATTCCAGTGAATATTGACATGGAGTTCATCTAGGAAAGGAAGATCACTGTAAGTATCATACAGTCTTTGCTTATCTTTCTACAGAAGAGCCTGGATTTTGGAGTATTGTGTGATCTGTGTGACTACACTTGCATGCATGTTTTGCAAGTGCAATACTTCCTTTATTATTGAATCAAAAGTAGTTTTAACACAACTGGATGCTCTTCCATTTTAGTTTGTAATTTATGATTGTTAAATGTTACCCATCTACAATAATAATATAGTAAGAAAGCTTGAATTCCTATTGGAATCCTATATTCTACATGGAATCTGCACTTTACTCCTCTATATTTTAAAAGCTGGGACTATAAGTATTATTACTGTGTTTTTTTCTTTAATTTTATACACACATTTTCGCATCTTTGCACAAACAAAAGTCTGTAAGCAGCACTAAAATAATGCATTATTATTGGTCTCTCATATCTTAAAGCACTGAAGTGTTTATTACAAAACTTTAAGAGAACATACGATTAACAAACTACTTTGCATGTGGAATTTGCAGACCCTAAAAGACACATGGCACATGCAAATTGTAATGGCTGACACTTCAACCCCTGGGAACAAAATACACTTTGTCCACGTTTTAGGTTTCTCAAAAACCCCAACATGCATAAAATGTCTTTAAATGTAAAAAATATCAAATCACAAATCGTTTATGAAATGCTGTACACACATTCATACTGTATCCAAAGTGTGTGGCTTCTACAGACACCAAAATACAAACTGCAGATTTGTAATTTTGATTTTGACTTTGCCAAGTATGAGCAACTTTCAGTCTTTGGCCTTGTGCTGTTATATGCTCTTGGGTGTCCTTGGTGACTTATTATATACTTATTTTACAATAGTGGGTACATTATTTACTATATAATACACAAGAGCCATGAATATCCTGTAAATGATATCACTATCGCTAATGCTTAGTGATGTAATTTCTGTCACATGACTCACTGAATAAATAATAAAACCCTTTTTTTAAATTATTCAGATTAAAGTTACCTCATGACCTGTATAAAACCACTTGGTGCTGTGTACCTTTTGGATGCACAGTAGTTTTATGTCAATTCATTTTCACAGGATCTCTTTTTTAACAGATAATTTAAAATACTCGATTTTTCTAACAAACCAAAATAACTCTTTAAGCACTTTCCTTAAAAGCCTGATTCATTTTCTCGATGACATACTGTACATGTTAACAAGCAATGATATTAATATTATATTTTTATCTTGTCAATTAAATATTAATATTAGTTAAGCATAATGATTGGTGTTCTTTACAGATCTGCACTACAACTTAAAATAAAGTATGCCTCTCAGAAAGCTTTAGTAGTCATGGGTAACATTTTACTTTAGGTGTATTAAACTAAACAGATCTGTAAATCCGCAGCTGTACTAAGTATTCTAAACACATGAATATTTAATATGATTTGAAATAAAAGCAAGTAAACATATTAATATGTAAAAGGTTTCACAGAGCTACTGTGGGAGACTTTTAAAGTCAGTTCCTCAGTTTTCACACTGTAAGATTTAATAAGCAGGGCTCTCCTTACCTCATGTATTCGTCAGTCTCTGTATGTAATATGTAAGTTTGTTCTGTTATTATTGTTGTTGTTATTATTATTTCTATAGATAACAATAAATAGGGAAAGCATCTAATTATTATGCCCAAGATTTAATTTCATGTTAAATTATGATTTCTTGATATCATGTGAACATGCTATTTTTTTATTACATAATATTAGGGCTTCTTGCTTCACTTTACTCCATTTAAACTTTCTCAAAATACAGTATGGTAGTGTAGGGGAATAGGGTGTTAATCTCCTCTTCTGCTTAAGGAAATAGTCGTACTGTATCTTCTGGTTGAGTGTGAAGGGTGGGAGTTTTCCAGATCTAGGTAGGTATGCCTGGTGTCAGATGGTTGCCCCTTTTTATTATAAAGGGTAGGTAATTTCTGTGTGAGGTCTCTTTGGATGCCGCTTATAATCAGCGTCAAATTGAAAAATTCACACGATTCGATTTGACACGCAATTTTTGTCGCAACTTTTTCCTGCTCATGCTTTTTTGTTCGGATTTATTGGTGGATTAAGGGCATTTGGGTTTGGGATTTTGGTTGAATTTGGTATTACACACGAAACAATAAGATGGATACATTGGCATGAGGGAAACACTCCCTAGAAAAACCTAGGGAAAGCATGTATGTGTACTGTATGTAACAGCACATTCATAAAGCAAACAAACCCTAAAAAATAAAATGCTCCCACTTGTAAACCACCTATGCTAAGTACTGTCTCTTTTAAAAATCATTCGACTGCCTACTTCGCCAGATTAAACCTACCGAATTGCTTTAAAAGCCTATGGGAGCGTTTTTGATCGAATAAAAAGGCATTCGATCGAATGAAAATCCTTTGATCGAATATTCGATCGCTCGACTATTCGCCGGGGGGAAGTAGGCCGTCAAATGATTTTTAAAAGAGACAGTACTTCGACTATCGAATGGGCGAATAGTTGCAGCGTTTTTTCGCTCAATCTATTCGAATCATTCTACTCAGGCAAATTTACGCCAATTCGATAGTCGAGGAGCACAAAAAAGTTTTTTTCCCTCTATTCATTCACCCGAGCTTAGTGAATGTGCCCCTAAATTTGTACATGAAACAGACTGCTACTGTAGAAGGTTACAGAGGGAAGTTTCAAGAATAACAATTAAACAATTGAACTAAGAATTAATAACATTTCAATTATGCACAAAGGAACAAGTGTAATATTCAAGTGCAAACACAGTAGGAAGATATCAGAGATAAGATTTTGGTTTAGAAATTAAGGGGCAGATGTATCAAGGGTAGAATTTCGAGGGTTAAATCCCTCGAAATTCGACTGGGGAATAGAATCGAATAGGGAATTCGGGCGAATTTACGCGCTGGTGAATAGTCAAATGGGCGAATATTCTGTCTACCTCTAGAAAAATATTTCATCTATTTTCTGTTCCGTGTGTATATTGGCTGCTGAAACGGCAACTATTTACCATGTTGATAGCATATTACATTTGCATGGGGCCACAATTAAATATCAAATATTGGTTTGAATCCACTGCTTTGCCAGTCAAGCAATGTAAGCAGATCCACAATTGATTTTTTTTAACAGAGCATTGATATTTGTTGATACATATACATTTAATAATTAGAAGCTTTAAAGAAAAAAAACATGTACATTCCAAAAGTATTGGGCATTGCTTGATGGGTTTAATCTGATATAATTTGGATGTGACATATTTCCCTGAAACATACAGTATAAACCTGTTTAAAGAGCATCTTTTAAAAAAAGATGTTTCACTAGTACTGATAATGTCTGTAACATGTACCAGAATAACTTTTCAGCATATTTTATTTCTCTGCAATGGACTATTTATTTTTCATGAGCATATTTCTCAGTAATGGAGAAATACATATTTTATAAGCCTGTTGATTAGAGAGTCTATTATGAGGTTTTTCTCCCCAGAGCGACAAACTCAGATTTGAATTGTGGGGTCAGAACCAACGGGAACAAATGATCTCATTGCCATTTATCAGACCTTTCATATACATATCTACCTATCTACCTACCTACTGTATCTGTTAAAATAGTTACACTTTTTCACCAAGGAGAAATGTGACTTTTAATTTTCCTTATATTCATCTTTTGTAGTGCAGAGCATTTTGGTGCAAATAGAGACTCCTTTCCTTCTAGTCTAGCAACAACAGCGAGAAAAACTAAACTTTGGTTAACAAGTTATATACAGGTAATATGCAGGTAATGTGATAGCCCTCCTTCAAGACACCTTAAATAGCCACTGAACAGGGACACACACAAAACTAAATTACAGGGACACTAGGGGGCAGATTCACTAACTAACGCACCCATTGCCACACTTCTCCAGGTGAAAATTCGATCAGACCACGCTAATTCACTAAAATGCAGAGTTTCGTTGTGGGCACCAAACGCTGGTGACTTTTTGCTAATGTTATTTCGCCAATGCGAGCAATTCAAAGAGAAGATGCGCTAGCATTCATTTCTGCCTAGTGCAAATTCGCTAGAGGTCTTGCGCTCAGGTTAATTTGCATACTGTGGGAAATTTAAAGTTGAATGGACGTCTTTATGTTATATGTTGCAGCAAATACATTACATTTCCACTGTTAATTACACATGTCCAGGGAACCTTAATAAAGAAAATAGAGTTGTTACAATGCCCTACACATGAGCCCACTATATAATTGATGTTCCATATGTAAGAAAATGTATGGGGGAAACCGGTCACCCAATAATGTTTTTAAGGACTTTTGCAGGCTATCACTCTGAAAAAAGGAAAAGACACCAGCGTTTTTTTGAACGTTGATGCTTGTTCCACTAAAGAATATGATTTAAGTAACAGAAGATTGAGGAAGATCTAGCTACTTTAATGCACTTCGCCTGGTCTGAGGTGGTGAAGGCAACTCTGGCGAAAGAGGTAACGTTCAGTAAAATCCACATTTTAATGAATTTGCGGAGTAGCGTCCCTTCACCAGAGCGAAAAGTCACCTGTCGATAGATTGCGAATGACCGCTAGCACCAGTCTCTTTCAATAGCGAATTGTCACCTGTGCCTGGCAGGAGTTACCTGGAATCGAACTCTGAACTATACACTCACAAGCTCCTGCATTATTTCATTGAGCCACTGGAGACCTTTGGAATCTGATTCTTCTGGTATGATTAAAGACTTTCTACCTTATACGTTAGCTCACCTCCTCCTCCTCCTTGCTCTACCAGGTGTTGGTAATTTGTTAATTAAGGGGCTTTATAAGCCTGTTGCTAATGATACCCCGGTGCTTGATCATTGAAGCTCCCAAGCTAGATCCAGCATACTTGTTCCTGTGACTCCTTGTTCCTGTGACTCCTTGATCCTGTGCCTGGTTCCTGCCTTGTTCCCTGTTCCTGTCCTTGTCCTGCCTGGTTTTCCGCTCCCTGCTTCCATTAACTATTGGATCTCCTGGTATTGACCCCGGCCTGTCTCTTCGACCATTTTCTGCCTTCTTCCTGCCCCTGAACTCGGCCAGATTACTGGACTCTCCAAGTTTGCCGCCAGTTCTGACCTTTTGCCTATTCTTTGGATCACTCTTGCCTGCAGCCTGCCTCTGACCACTGAACCAGTAATAAGACTTCTGTTTTTCTTGCAAATAACCAGTTGTGTTGCCTGCACTTAACTTTAATAAATCTTTCCACACTACAACATGTTTCCTGTGTATCAGCACCTCAAATACCCACTGTTTCCATGTTACACAGCACCTAGGCTCTTACCTGTAAGCCACTCGTCTGTGGCCAAGCCTGACTTAGAAGTTTTATTGGTAAATTAAGCAGATTCAAGTTTGGGAGTTTGGTAGTAGTAAATACCCCTCCAAAGTCCAAATTGAATAAAAGCGGTCCAATAAGATCAGCAGAGCTCCTATTGACTTCTATAGGACCTCGACAACTTTTACTTGGCAAAGTTTTGCATTAGAGTTTTTTGTGGGTTTTACACTTAATATATCTCCATTCTTTTTAGCTTTTAAGGAATATAGGAAAACCACAAATTTATTCAAGATTTGTGGAAAAAATTGCAATGACATTGTTAGTAAATGGGCTCCTTAGTATTTGACCTAATACCACTGACACACATTTTTTGGAAAGCCTCAGTCAAACCTAGTTATGCCCTAACAAAACCCTTCCTCCAGCCCCACCGAGTATATGAAGTCAGTTTACTCTCATGCAAACCATGTTGGAAGAAAGCTCTTTAAAATATTCAGTGACCACCTGGTCACAGCAGGTGTTAGGTATAGGGTGTGCTTGGTGTCTCATGCACTAAAGTACACAAAGGTCAAACTAATGTAGTATACATTTTAATGGTCACAATTCTACCTAACAATTCTATTTGAGCTCTGATAAATTAAGATGATTTCTTGCAGACATTTAGGGGGTTATTTATCAAAATCTGAATTTATCTCACTATTTTTGTAAAACCAAATATGCTCTGACTTTCCCCCGTGTATTATTACATTTTCCACAAGATTCTTGTGCTGGAAGGGATTTAACGCCCTTATACCTAAACTTTTTCGGATTTGATGCCGAATTCTGCAACTTTTTCGGAAACCCATCGCAAATCAGGATATCTTCCAGACATCTGCCATTGATTTCTGCATGAGCTAGGCAGGTCTGAGTTGGAGTCCTTTTTTATTCTGAGTTTTAACACCATTGGGGTTTAATAAGTAACGAAAAAATCTGAGTTTTATACAAAAAAAATGTGACTTTGATATATAAACCCCCGAATGCTACCTTTTAAATTACTGATATTAGTTACAAAAAGTGTATTGTTTCTAAATAATAAATATAGACTATTTCTTAACTCAAGTATCATTTATAAATTCAGCACTGGTATTAAAAAGGATTTATAAAGTCTGGTGAACCCTTAATTGAGTCTGGTGTAATAAGAGCAAAGTAGTATCCAGGTAGTCTTTAAAAAATGAGGGTTTTAAAGTGAATGCTTACCACTGACTAACGTTATGATTAAAACAAAGCCTTATGCGTTTCATGTCACCAATGGACACTTAATCATAGGCTGTTCACATAATAAAACACACAGTTATTTAAAGGAGTGAGAGCCAAAAGGTGGAAGGGGCTAGCAGAGAACCAATTCTAAAGCAATTGAGCATTCCCGGTGGCCTACAATGTAATATCTGTTTAATATGTAATATTATAATATTTTTTATCATATTAAATTGTGGACTATTTATTAATGTAAAAGAGAGAACCGCAGGATCATCTTTTTTTGCAGCAATCACAACTCTATCATAGTGAGAATCATCATTGATTGAGAGAATTTTATTATCATCATTGGTTTTCTGTTTCTTTTAAACAAAGAACTTCTGTCAGTTTTAGCTGATTTTTAAAAGGCTATTTCTAAAACGTCATGACTATAACCCCTTTGTAGTAGCTTCTCCTCTAATTCTTTTCATCTATCAATAAAGTCTGTAAATTTAGTGCAAATGAGTCTTAGACGTAAAAATTCACTTTTTTGGCTGAAAAAGTTTTTATATAAACGGTAGTAATCACACTATTGTTTTCACTAAATAAGGTGAAATCCAAATAATTAATAGATTGTGCATTAAATTTGTGTATATATAATAATATATAATAATATATAATAATAATGTGCTTCAAAATTTTAAATCCAATGTATTGTGATTAATGTGAGAGATAAACTCAGTGGGGTATATTTATCAATGAGTGAAGTTAGAGATCGCCACAGTCTGCTAGAGTGAAATTCCACCTCTCTCGATTCATTTCTATGGGATTTTTAAAGGTGTATTTATGAAAAAGTGAACTTTCACCCTTTGATAAATACGCCTTTAAAAACCCCATAGAAATGAATGGAGAGAGGTGGAATTTCACTCTAGCAGATTGTGGTGATCTCTAACTTCACTCTTTGATAAATATACCCCAGTGAATTGATCAATATAACCTCACCAAATAAGCAAAATATCATCAATGTACCTTCCATAATACTGTATGTGATCGTAAAGCTAGAATTTTGAACACCACAACATTATTTTTGGTGAGAAGAACACAACATTTTTCATTGAAGCTTTTCTGAACACATACAGTATTATGTACCATGTTTGCCTCACCATTTTACTATCATTGGAGCGTCTTCATACGCTTTATAGAAGCAAATATGTTATTTAGGTCCAACTTGTAAGACCAGAGTATAATTTACCATTCTGAATTACATACTGTTGTCCATTGATAGCCAAAATAATTATGTTTATCATGAATAGTCAGCCCTTGCTTCAGATTGGAATCAATATGGCATTATTTCAATGTAATGCACCTGCAGGAAATATTGATTGTGTGTTCCTTCATATTTGACAATGTATTGATAACACATCAATCTGAAAAGCTATTAAACGTTTCAAACTCCAAAACTAATGTCCACGGCATAATGGAAAATGAAGCTTGCTCCAGAAGTTTCAGTTTATTGCTTTTCAAGTACATTATGCAAATTGAGATTAACATTTAGAAAAATAATAATTAGTTTGGACAAACAGATTAATATGAATGAACAGAAAACACAAGCCTCTAACCCTGGCTTCATGATGCCCTTTTCAGTATTCTGAATTTGTTTGATCTCTAGAGACTCTTTTTGGAGTCTCCAGTCTGATATCCTAGATAAAAATTAAATATATAGCATTTACCTTGCCTACATGAAGTGCAAATGATAAATGTTTCATCATAAAACGAATATATAAAAGGATTCAAAATGCCATATTGAACTTCAAATTTTATCTATGCAGTGCCACAGTCGCTGCCATTTATGTCCTGTACATATGCAGAGTTTGATATCAGTTTACTTAAATATAAAGTAAAGTATAAATCTGTGGTTATGGTATGATTATAGTGTACATATAACAATCATGGCATAGTGGTATTTATGAACACTAGTTGTTTTATTACTTATCCCAACGAAGGTGTTATCTGAAGACTTGCACATAATAGTACCATCTTGTGGGCTTAAATATATAGCGCTATTTAGTGATGATTCTGAAATCACTGGAATTTTCTTAAAGGGGACCTGTCACCCAGCCATAAAATGCTGTATGAAGAAAGTCCATTGCAAATTAAACATAGAACCCAAATTCTTTTTTTCATTAAAACATCCATACCTGTTATAAAGGTGTTAAAATAAATGAGCTGAGTCATAGAGGAGGGGCAGTCAATTGCTTTCACTTTCCATTCAGTACTTCCTAAATGTCACTGTGCTCCTTACATTCCCCCTCCCTCCTCACACTCTATAATTGTGTAGAGCACTGCGCATCAGCCTTAGGTCTGGCATTCTGCACATAAACAAGATTTTGTGGTGATAAACAACTTTCCTTAATAACAGTGTCCACAAAAATGGCACCTGCTATGATTGTGTAATTCCAAGACTGAAGGACACAAAATCTAAGGAAAATAGATATTGAGAACTAAAGGATTTGTAATTATTTCTTAGGGTGACAGGTCCCTTTAAGCAACAAAAATGGGGTCTAGTTTTGTCTTTCCGCAGTTTAGGAACAGTTGTATTAGATATTAGCTGTATCCTAATAGCTGTATCCTCTATATTTTCATCCTCAGTCATGAAATATAAGAGCCTCTAGGAACAGGTTGAACTATCTACCCAGTCCCGAGAGGAAAAAAATCTTTTAGAAATCTTTAGAACTGATGGAAAAAAGTGAATAGAACACCATCTTGTCATAACACAGCCTACATAGTCTAGTGAATGTTAGAACAAAATGCAGAATTTTTGGCCTGCATCAGCTGCCCATATTATGCTTTGTTGAATAGTTTCCCCCACAAAGTCAATAAATACTAAGATCGTCATTCCCCAAATCCAGAAACATATTTTCAGGACTTTTTCTCATGCTGCACAGTATCACTGCCAGCAAATCATTACAAAATAGCTGCTGATGTAAATATTACATCCTAACCGTATCAACCTACCCACATGCTAACTGTGGTTCTACAGATGGATCAAATTTCATTTAAACATAAGGCTCTGATAACTCACATGTCCTGCCAAATCAAATAGATACTTTTTCACGTTTTTCTTTTGGAAAACACAACATATTTTGCCTTGGTGTGCCTAATTAACAGGGTCATGTAATAAATGCAGTTGATCCACCGCAAACCCATTTGTTAACATATACTACACTGGTGGTGCAGGCTGTCTGTTGGTCTGGCTAGGTCTTAGTAATAATGCACAATTTATACAGAGCCACACATACCCCATTGTTCCACCAAAGTATAATAGACAGGGTCACCATCCGTAATCAAGGGCAATGTTCCCTCTAATTTCTTCATGGCTATGTGTGCAAAAAAATTATTTTGTGCCCCATGTGTGCGTATTTTTAAAAATGGTGTGCTCGGGTCAGAATAAATGCAACATTTTGTGTTTTCACACAAAATTCTTTGTGCGCAACACAATTTGTTGTGTGCTCTGGTCTCAATTTGTGTACACGCACATGATCATGGGGACACATACAACTAATTTATCAAGGGTCCTTCCAAGAGGGGGTCACACTTAGCCCATTGACTACCTGAACTACCTAGGTGGTGGACCTTGCCAATAATAAAAAAAATTCCCCTTGTATGTATGGCATCTGATCTGCCTGAACCCTGGTCACTCTCCAGTTATGCAAAATGTCAGTCCTGATCTGAACAGACCACTCCTTATTTATACCAGACAACACCCATGATCATTTGTAACTCTTCCCCTTTTGCAACCCATGAATCAGCTGTTCCATCTTGGGGCCCTGCTCTGCTGCAGTGTCCCTGACAACATTATCTCCTGTAACCAGGATCGCCATCAGAAATCGCAGGGCCCCATACGACAAAATTTAAGCCCCACCTACAGGTCCACCCTCCCCACCCACAGGTCCGCCCCCACCACACAGTAAAAAAACAAAAAAAATATTGGTGGCTCGGGTTCCCACATGTTAATAAAAAATAAAAAGATATTGGTGGTCAGGGGCCCCCATAAAAAACATTTGTGGCCAGGGCCCCCCAAAATTAAAAAATATTGGTGGCTAGGACCCCACATGAGAAAAAAAATTGGTGGCCTAAATTGGTGGCCAGTGCCCCTTAAACGTCCATGCCTTCAGGAAGTCAGCTGCTCTCAGAAAGATGGGGGACCCGGCTAATCAAGTAAGTGTGGCGTGGCAGGGCCCCCCTTACCCTCGGGCCCCCTACAACTCTCCCCCCTGTCCCCCCTTGATGGAGGCCCTGTCTGTAACCCCCCCCATAATCGCCCTGCTCATGCATAATGCAATAATAAAGCAAATATGTTACTATATCCATGTTATTTATAACCAGCAATTAATGTAAATGTTTTCATTCAGATGAGTAGGAATACTGGCCAGTGTTGTTATTACTTGTGTCTAGGTGCTCTACAATCAGCTGATTCCTATACATTCCGATAAAGGGATGAAACGGCTGCTTTTCTTGTATTTATTCCTGTTCAGCTTTATTCTGTCACTGTTCCTTCATAATTAGTACGATTTTTTGTGTTCAAATTTTGAAACAGAAAATTTCTTGTATCATATGTTATTGCTCTCTGCTTCTAGTGCATGTTGGGTTTCACATAAGATCCTGAGCCCAGTGGGATGGTCCTTTACAGTTTTATATGGGTATTTAAATATGTGATTACTGTGGTATTAGTAAACATATATGGTTACTGCACATATATATTTAGGGACTAAAGTCTGTGAGCAGTATAAAATATTTCATTACTGATATCAAGGGTTATTTAAAATGCAGCGTGGAAAGTGCAATTTCGGGACATAATTTATCTTGCTGTTTAACCACAATAAGCATGTTATTGCTTGGAATTCCAGCTTAATTGAGGCCAAGAATTTAAAGTATTAGGGTAGTAGAAGGCATTCCTCCATGAGTATATATATCATTGTTTGCAATGGCCTGTATATTTGATAGAAAATGCCTGTTTATAAAGCTCTGATGTTAAGGGGGTTATTTATCAAAATCCAAAGTCATCTCACTATTTTTGCAAAGCCACTCTGACCAAATCCGCATAATTTTTATTCTGACTTCACCATCTGGGTTTAATAAATCACGAAAAATTATATTTTTTTTCCTACAAAAAAATGGTGGTTTTCCCCTTTAAAAATCCAACCAGATATAACCATCTGAATGTTATGAATAGTAAAATACTATAGAAATCTTTATTTAAACAGTATTTTAACAACTTTGAGTAGCAAAATATGTGGAACTGTACTTAACCCCTGTCATAAGCATGTGTTAAGTACACAGCTGTAATACAACAAATAGGGGCACAGGACTCAATATCTGAAGTACTCACCATGTAGATCAGGTAGTCCACTTATACCGTCTACAGATCCTCAGCTTGGCCAGCAAATAAGCCAATAGCACAAAACAGGGGGCATCCAGGCACTCAAAAAACTCCACATGGGCCCTAGGGGTATGAGATGCGTAGGGCTAATGGAGATGTTGATCTTTTTAAATGAATCTACAATAAATATGTTTTTTTTTTTTACAATAAATGTTTTTTATACTCTTTTTGGTTGCCCTTGTGGAGTTTTTCGAGTGCCTGGATGCCCAGTACACAGCTCCCTAACACTGCATCCCTTGACAATGCCAGTTGCATCTGAATGACACACAAGCTTTGGGCAGTAGATGCCCTTATACTTCCTATTCTTCCTGTATATTTTATTTTTTAATTCCTATTTATATGTTGCTGACACATTCCGCATTACTTTAAATAAATTATAAATCATTCACTGCCTCAGTTGTGCTTACACTTTAGGGTTCCTATCACATTCACACACAGTAGAGCCAAACTTATCAAGTGTCAGTTCACTTGCCTGGATGTTTTGATTGTGGGAAGAAACCCATACAGAGATTGGGAGAATAAACAGCTCCTTGCATTTATGGTCTTAACTGGAATCGAACCAGGAGCCCAGCACCGCAAGGCAGCAGCGCTACCTACACAGCTTTTATGCTGCACTGTCAAATGCTTATAACTAATTTTCCCTTTTTTTTTTTTGGGACAGTTTTTTTTTTTGTCTTCCTTATTGACAGGATGCCATATTAATGCAAAATACAGTTTGTACAGTTAAGAAATCTATAGCAGAAATTACATGAGTATATCTCATTTAATTTTACATAAAGGTAGTTAACTAAATTCTAATTATCTCATGCCTGTGAAAGGTTCATTTATTGTCAAAGAAATGCACTCATGTGAGATTCTAGAAATGACAAAACTGAAGTTCCATCTGCTTCATTATAAGAATTTTTTTCTTTTTCGAAGGCAATTTGTATATCTTTGGTCTCATCAAGTAACTGATCGTTCAATATATGTGCAGAGCAGTTTTTAGGATACACATTTTTTGCTGTGTGCAGATACGCCTGTCACTATTCTAAGAAAAATAAATGAATGATAGATGTTATAGGGAGGCTGATGGATTGTTATGCAGTGGCAACACCTGTATCCTTTGTTTTGGCGCTCAAGTTTCTGAGCCTCATAGAAAAAAAATTATTTAGTCTTCAAACCTTGTCATTATCTATTTTCTACCTATACAGTTTATATGAAGCTGCATTCCATGGCATTATATATTCCTGTCGTCACTGGCTCAGCTGTCTCCAGCTGGGTCTAAATTTGTTTAAATTACTACTCCAGCGCAATTATAAAGACTACCTCAAAATGAAGCATCTTCCTCTTCCTAATGGACAAAAACGTAAACCAATGTTTGTATATATATTTATTAATTTCTCCATTCAGAATAAATGCACTCTGCATCTAAACCATTCCGGCTCTGTCTTGAAGCCATTTCGTTGCCTTGAATTTGTATTCTTTGTCTCTGAAAAGGGTCTCAGAACATCTAAAATAAAATAATCTGTATGCACGGAAGATATTTATTTCCTGTTTTATACCATATACAGTAGAACACTCATTTTTCATGGGACCAGAAAATCAGGAAAACCAGGGAAGTACATTATGCATTATAAATTGTTAAGATCACAAAAAATGCGGTAAAATGTGGGAATCTTAAAACCGGGGTATGTAAAATTGAAGTTGGTACTTTTGCCCTTCGTTTTAGTGCTCTTGTGAACATGAATGTCAACCTGTCATATTATTTTATTATTTACTATTGCTGTACTACATTCCTTATTCATAAAATTTTGCTGTAGGTTTCTTGGTAAATTTTTTAGCAAACTCATACCAAATTTAGCAGTACAGGTAAGGCATCTGTTATCTAGAAATCTCTGAATTACAAAAGGGTTGTCTTCATAAACAATTTTATCCAAATAATCCACATTTTTTTAAATTATTTGTGTTAATAAAGCAGTACCTTGTACTTGGTCCAAACTAAGATATTATTAATCCTTATTGGAAGCAAAACCAGCCTATTGAGTTTATATAACGTTTACATGATCTTCTTGTAGACTTCAGGTAGTAAGATCCAAGTTACGAATCTTAGATTTGTTATCCAGAAAACCCCGGTTCCCAATTATTCTGAATACCAGGTCCCATACCTGTATATGTCTCCACTGCAGTAATATAGTAAGTTAGGTTGAAAAAAGACACACATCCAACATGTTCAACCTGCCTAACTATTTGATCCAGAGGAATGCAAAAAACTCCTTCTGCAGCCTCTCCAATTTGCCTCCGTGGGGGGCAGGATCCCTAGATCAACTTGTACTATCAGCTATCTTCAATTTCCCTGTATTCCTTCACTAAAAAGCCATCCAATCCCTTATTAAAGCTATCTAATGTATCAGCCAGTGCTAATTGGAATTTATGCTCATGAGTCAGCTAGAAGGACTTACTAGTAAATAAAGCATTAGAGAAATGAATATATGATCCTCTTATATATTTATAAATAGTTATCATATCACCCCTTCAAGGAGAAGGAAGGCTAAGAGGCAGTTTATTGCCAATAGATTAACCACAACAGTGCAAGCTAGAGTACTATATTTATTCTGTAAAATGCTTTACCATTCCTGAGTAAACAGCTCTAGAAACTCTCTCTCTCTGTTTATTTAGGATAGCAGCTTCCATATTAGCTTGGTGTGACATCAATTCGAGTCTCTCCCTGCTCACTTATAGCTCTGGGCTCAGATTACAGTAGAGAGGGGAGGAGGGAAAAGGGAGGGGAGAGATGAGCAAACAAAGCATGCTCAAGCCCAAGCCCTGAAGGTTTGAAGGGGACCCGTCACACAAAAAAATTGTTCAAAATCCTATTTTATCACAGCCAAGCAAAATTTAATTACACTATATAAATTATTTGAATCTTGCTTCCTTCAGTCTGGGATTTCAAAATTATAACAAGCAGGCAGGAGACATTTTGTGGACACTGTTATTAAGACAAACTTTTCTTAATCTCAGAATCTTGTTTGTGGGGGACCCGATGTCCATCCCCATGCCCTGGCTAAACAATTAAATGGTAAAGAGAATGGGGGAATATGTGGAGAGCAGTGACATTTAAGAAGTGTTGAATGGAAAGTGAAAGTAATTGTCAGCCCCGCCTCTATGCCCAGGGCATAGAGGAGTGGCAGACAATATTTGATTATTTGACAGTTGAATGAGCTATGAATGCTTTAATAAAAAATATAAATTGGATTTCATGTTTAATTTGAAAAGGACTTTTATTATACAGATTTTTGTGTCTGGGTGGCAGGTCCACTTTACGATGAAAACGGTCTGAAACAAACTGTACACAAATGCAGTGCAGTGTTTCTTAATTTCTCAGAACAGCATTACTTTGAGGGTTTACTGGTGTATTTATATATGATAAAGCTTACTTAGTTTAAACTTTTCCTTCTCCTTTAAGCACCTGTTCTCCAGCGTGAACAACCACAACTTGCCAAGGATTTCTTAATAGCTGAGACTTTCCTTACTTTTTAGCAGTGTAGTTGCTTTTCTCTGGACCCTGAAAAGACTCCCAAAAACTGGTTAATAAGTCTCCTATTATATAAGGAAGGAGAGATCTTGGTTTTAATATAAGACAGCTTTAAACACCAATGATACACTGTACTTGATTAAGATTTTAGAGTATAATTATAAACTGCCCTTGTATTTGAGCTAAAGCATTCAAGGACATTCATATTGAAAGAAAGCACAATAAACATGAGTAAATGGAAATTATATTAACCGTTGTAATTGCACTGGGAACACTATAATTCTTTTAACATCTTGCAAGATCTGTATGGCTTAAAGGAGAGCAAGCTGAAGCCCAAAGGTAATAAGTAAAATAAAAAGTTCTCCTTACAAATGTCACTGTGCAGTGCAGGTGCCACCAATAGTCTCTGGAATTAGTTGGGTTTGACATACAGTAACCAGGGCCTTTTTGACATTTTTCAAATCTGGTCATTTCATTATTTAATAGCTTGACCTTTGGATCAGCTGAAAGACTTTAGCTAAAAATGCACAGATTTAATAACTAGAACTCATTGACAAGTGACCTTTAATATCCAGCCCAATTTTGTGAGGAAAGAAGGCTGTTTTTTAAATATTAATCCCAATTATCTTTTTTGTTATTGTCTGCAAGGCTGTAGTGAAAAATGCAAAGGTCACCGGTATGATCTTCCTTGCTGATTTAAGATGGAACTGTTTTTTGCATTAATTAGAAATGAACAGATATTGTACTATGGGAATCTTGTAGGACACCTAAAACTCATGGGTTGTTTGTTAATACACAGTTATGCTTATAGATTTCCTGGATTTGTCCATTCATCAGATGGGATGTTACTACATAGACTTTGCTTTGGCTTACTATTAAACAGAAAAGCAGATGTATGTAGGATTCTGTCCTTTACTGAATGCCAAATAGCTGTGAGTGATAAATAGTGTAAGTAATCTAGTCAGCTCCCTAGAGCGGTGCTGTCTAACCCCTTTAACAATGTTAGACATTTTTGTAGACCCTTCAGCATTCTATAAAACTTTCTCCTTTTTTTAGTTAATAGTTACACTGTTTTATATTGTAGAGTTTTAGATAAATCGATTCGATTTTAAATGATGATTTTTATTGTATACATATATTGTCTTGAACAATTGAGTGGATTAAATAAAACATAAATGCTGTAAAAATGACCACATTAGTGTCTGTTTTAGGGCTCCTTTAATGGCACATTAGAATTGTATGATCTGCAGCAAAACAGTGCTGAATCTTGTTTTCTTCAGTCTGGGAATTCATAACTATCGCAAGCAGGCAGGAGCCATTTTGTGGACCAGAATGGGGGACCTGATGTCCATCCCCATGCTCTGGCTACACAATTAAATGGTGAAGAGAACTGGGGAAGGTGTGGAGAGCAGTGACATCTAGGAAGTGCTGAATGGAAAGTGAAAGTAATATTTGATTGACAGTTGAGATTTTTAAATAAGTTTACAACAGCTACGAATGCTTAAATAAAAAAACATGTTTAATTTGAAAAGGACTCTTATTATACAGATTTTTGTGTCTGGGTGACATTTCCACTTTAAAGAACAGTCCAAATAGTATAGTAAAAAAAAGGGTACAAATCTTTCTCCTGAGATCATTTTTCCTAGTGCTTCCAAAAATGTTTACGTGTGAGGGGATCCAAGAGTATTTCTTAACCATTTCATTATTTTTATATTTTGTACAATACTTCAAATAAAATAAAAGGTTCAATATTTTGGGTGTGCAACAGATTTTTGATTAACTGGAGGGATCAGTCATTTCAGACAGTCATTCCAACTTATTTGCTGTGGGTATGAAGTTCCTGCTGTGGTCCAATAGCTGTTTGGGTCACCCATAGCTTATAAGAATAAAGATATAAGAAAACACAATAGTAACATTCACATTTATATAGCACTTTGAATGGCCTTGAAGCCAGTGTGCCTCTATCCACTGGCTTGGGTCCTCCTGGGTGGCCAAACCCACAGTTTGGGAACCAAACAGATTCGTGATTTTGCAGAGTGTTTAAAGATATACCTCACAGTGATAATGCTTACTTGGGATATACTGACATGATTTTGCATCCGGAGCATAAGTAAGCGAGGACAGTAGTCTTAAATTAATTCATTTTTGTTTTTATGGGTTATTTTAAAAACATTTTTTTTACAATATATAGTGGCAGCTAAAAACCTCTATTTAAAATCTGTGGGAAATATTTCCATGTTCACTATATTACATGCAGAACAAATGCAAAAGGTTTAATCAGCATTCACTTCTACAATAAAATTAGAAATAAGAAATTATAATTCACCAGCATTCAGGGTCGCACTGGGCCAATGGGGCACCTGGAAAAAAAGGGAGATCCTGCCCGGTTTTTTTTACCATTGCTGCTTAAGACGCACTAATCCAATCATGGACCTTCAAGAGAGAACCAGGTACTCGCTGGCAGGTGTTGTGTGGCTGGGGTCTCGTGAGGGGTTTCAATAGTGGGAAGAACACGGTGCTCCAGAATAAATTGTAAATGACTCACCGAGTAGAAAATATGGTCCGGGTGCACCAGCCCCAGACCCCCAGCTTTAGGGAGCGGTATGGCAATGAATGTGAAGAAAAAGCAGGGCTAACCGGCACTCAAACAGATCCACAGAGAATGGGCCCACGTGGGTGTGAAACGTGTAGGGCGGATGGAGATGCAGATATACATTTTTTAACTTTGTATAAATAAAAATATTTTTTTAACTTATTCTCTCTGGTCCTGTGGATCCATTTGAGTGCCGGTCGGCCCTGCTTTTTCTTCACATTCCATCTCGTGAGTAGGTGCCAGAGGGAGGTGTGCCGGCCCCTGATGCAGCAGCCCGGGTGGGCCTGGGCCCCCCAGTATGACGCTGTCTGCATTCATGAATTATACAGTCATTTAGCCCTGTATGAATAAACTTCTAAAGAATTCATATATAGTTTCCATATTGAGTTGCTTGCTCTGTAGTGATAGCTCATCAGTGGCTAACAAAATAAAAATAAAGTAATAATAACTTTAACTTTATTACAGTAGTTAGAGTCCTGATTTACACATGTTTAATTATATTGCTTATTGTGGTTTTGAAAAAAATATAGCCAAAGCAATGTTGAACTATTCATTATTCATGTGTTTTGTTTCTTATGTTCTAAATTATATTTATTGCTAGTATAAAAGCCAAGTTTATTACAAGAATCCTAAGCAAATGTGTACTGGATTATGGGGCTTGCTGAGATTTCAGCAGACATCCTTTGTTAGGATACAATTCCTACGTATAAAGGGCATGAAATATGCTCCACTGTTTTATAGCGGTTTTATGATAAGATTAAACATAAATTTTATTCAGTACAACCAAAGTAGTGCAAATCTTGTCAACTTTTTCTTCCGTTGCCTATAATTTATAGCATTTTATTGCAATGTGGTAAAGGGACAATCGTTTCTGAATAGGTGAGTTCACAGAGTGTGAGAATTTGTTAGACTGTTTAAGGAATGCCACCTCTACAATTTGATCTAATAGTTGCTTGGAGGTTTTCTATGTGAAAACCATTTTTTTTTAAAAAAAAAAAATGTGTTGTAATTTCCAGCCTCTGCAACTAGAATGCAGGCTTTGTGCAATTGTTTTAAATTCTGAAGAGATGATTGGCCAGAAAGTTGTTGATGAAATCGATCAATCTTCTTGCATCTGGAGAATGAACAAAGCCCCCACAAAAGGATATACGGAAGATGTGTTAAAGCGCACTACTGTTCACATGGTTTCTCACACCAGTGTGCCTTTTCTACTCAAAGACACAGATTATTTTTTTCAAGGAGACCAGCAACACCATTTATGTTATATGGGATCCATTCCAAAACATGTTGGATGATGGGAAAGGAATCATTTATAATATGTTAAGGAGAACTGCAGAAAGTTATAGTAGAGAAAAAATATACATAATAACAGATTTTAGGATAAAACATTGTGACCGTATTTTTAAAGATGAAAATGGAAGTGAAAGGTAAGGAAATTAAAAATTTAAACTCTCTAACTGTTGTGGATCTTATAGTCATGCCCCTCTCCCTACTCTTTCTTCTCACTTCAGTAACTCCCTCTTGTCTTTTTTTATTCTAGCTGTATGCCATCTCTTTTATTTTCTGCCTTATGCAGTATGCTGCATTTTATCGTCCCTTCTTCCAATTGAATCCTGCTTTTATCTCCTGTATATCTTTTCTCCTACCCTATTCTTTTATTTCTGTGCAGTTAAGTTGTCTGCTATTTTGCCTGCTTTGCATCTCTACTTTCTAAAATCTTAGCTCTTCCCTCCTTATGTTTTGCCATTACTTTCTTAATTTTAGCCATAAATCTCTCAATTTTAGGCATTGGTTTTTGCATTTTGGCACACAGAGGCTCTAAGGCTTCTGTTTATATTTCTGTTCATGCATGCCCAGAATGATCATGCCTTTCATATCACTTTAAATCAATTACATAGTAATTATGAACAGATCTCATGGCACTATTTTAATTTACTGTACGTTAAAGAAGTAGGCTAGAAATGTTGTACATTATGTTTGTACCAGCCCAAGACAACCACAGCCCTTTAGCAGGGAAGATCTGTGTCTCCAAAGATGCCCCAGTAGCTCCCCATCTTCTTTTCTGCTGATTCACTGCACATTATCTGTGCTGCTGTCAGTTACCTAAGCTTTGGGACCAATTCAAAATATACAGTACTCATAGAAAATAAATTTCTCAATATAAGGCTGATTAGTAGATAATTCAGATTATTAGTACATGACAGCTCAAAAACCAGTGCAATTAGAATCTGAATTAAAAAGCTGCCCTGTATCTGCTTGATAATTTGTGACAACCCCTAAACTTAGCTTCTCAACAGCTGCTCAAAGCAGACTGAGCATGTGCGTGTCACAGACACTCCTAACAAATTCTAACTTCTGTGACAGCTTTGAAGGTCTAGATCAATACTGTTATATAGATGCTGAACCGTTAGGCAGGCTCAGTATGTTCAGTAGTATATAAAATGTGGCATTTCATGGTTTAGTTCTCTATTAAGGCTAGGACAGTTGGACAAAACCAAATGATTTATTTCCTTGCCTGTATTCAGATGAGACCATGTTTGAATTCTTGAATTGTAATTAAAAAGTTGCACTGCAACTGTCAACTGTTTATACAGATAGTTGTAGTAGCAGAAGTTTTAGATGCTTACATGTGTCAGACAGTTCTTTCTACTTTAACTGAATATGCCCCTTGTCAATATACAGCAACATAAAAAATATTGCTGATATATTGAATTGTATGTTGTCAATACTTTAATCTCTTGAGCAAAGTAAGATACTGAAAACTGCATATGCTTTTTTTCTTCTTTGGTCTGTATTTGTTTCTGAAGTAAGTGAAATCTGTTGAAAATATATGATAACATTATTTTAATAAATTATTATTATAATTATTGCAGTGAAGCTTTCCGTATTCCTTTTTAATGCTCTAGTGCAACTTAACAATGGTAAGATGATGGGACTATGTTTTTTTGCAGTGTGCCTTGATTGTTAATTATGAGAAAAACTATCATGTTCCTTATGAAAAAAGCTTTTGTGATTGTGGGGTTAAAAGTAATTAAGCCAGTAACAATGTATTTGATAGTTTGTTCTCATAATATATGAGCCCCTATGGAACCTCTAAGAAACTCCATATGCATTATTTATTTTCATATGTGTTGTCGTGTATTTTGTAGTTAGGCCTTTGGGCACAATTCTGGAAAGCTATTAAAGTTATCTGGCACTATAAAACAAGGAGTAAAACTTGGGCAGAATGTTCACATTTTAAATGAGTTGATAGGATTATTAGAATGAGTTCTCTACAAAGCAGAATTGCTCATAAAATCCAGCCATCTATTGAAATCGGATATGTATAATTCAAAATCTTTTGTTTTTACTCATAAAATATCTTGGGTCATAAATAGTTTAATTATGCCCAAAATAATGCTATTCCAGCTGTCGGAGAAACAGTCTTGAAAATTTCATGATGAGGTTTTAAATTTTAGGTAAGTGCTGCCCAACAGTAAAACCTGTGTGGATCCCTTAATATTCCAAATTCTAGGAAGCTCATCAGGAAAACTTTGCTGCCTGAGCAGATTAAATGTGCTGCTTAGATATGCCTTTGTGCGAGCACATAATGTAAAATAATATGAATTGCTTCATTCACTTCAAACTTGGTGCAACGATTCCTCATTCAGTAATTGCACAAAGGGAAATGTGCATATCTCTCTTTTATTAATGGGTTTTACAGCTTATAATATTTGGTGGCTGCTCCAACTTGCAGCATGGGATGCTAATATTGGTACAATGTTTGGCTGATTATACTGTGGCCATTTTAGTAGAGGAGATTGTTTCATTTATGGCCACATTTGCATCCAATAGAAATAAATTGGTTCTTGAGTGGTGAAGGGCTTATAGGAATTTCATTTATAATTACTTTCTTTAAAGTCTGCCCAAGTGGAGTGATGAGAGATTGTTTAGTTGGCTTCTAGAAGTAAAGTTGTAATGATTGTGGTAGAAGTCAATAGCAACTTTTCATGGAAATCAATAGTAACTATTCATAGAAGTCAATAGCCATTATTCGTTTAGCCAACATAGTGGGGCTCATTTATAAACTTTGAGCAGCACATGTTTATGTATGGACCCATAGGTTTAATATGTCTTTAAATCCCTACCCTTCCTCCTTTTCCCTAGTTGCTGGGCAAAAGCCCATGTATCTAGTTTAATTTCACCTATCCCAGCTATTGGCCAAGAGGTATAATGACCACTTCCCGCCACACTTTAATATAGTGCTTGGAAAGGGTGGATCTTCCTCTTTGGCTTCTGATGTCCTTTCCAGCTGGATGTGCTCATTGAGCCTGGATAAACCAAGGCCCAGTAAAGCCATTGCCCTAAAGGCACTAGTATTTTTAGTGTCTGAGTCGGGGAGCAGGGACCCAGTGAACGAGGCCAGCTAGAGACAGGTTAATCTTTGTTATAGACTCTCTAGGAGAGTAAGATAAAGAGGATAGATAGAAAGAGCAGTTTTGTGCTCCATCGATAATCTGTAGCAGGGAGTAGCTTCCCAAGGCTCCTAGATTGCCTTTAGTGAAGGGACCACAGTGGATAGGGTGTCAGGCTTAGACTTCTGCTCCCTGACCACTCCACTGGGTGGGATCTGGACCACTTCAAGGTACATCTGCCTGGAGGTCTGCCTTACTACTTGACTACAATCCTCAAGGGAGGCACATTCCTCCTGTCTCATCCACTTGTCCTAGTCTGCTGATTATATTCTGCCTGTGTCTCATTGCTTATAAGTAACCCTGGGCTCACTTGTCTTGAATAAATAAACTGTTACTCTTTGTTTTCACTGCAAGAACCTCCTGGCGTCCATTCTTTGCTATTTTTATTGCACAGTAGCCTGTGGAAGTTGTAGTTACACTACACCACACCTTTAAATCTTCCACTTAACGAAGGCCCTAACTTTAGGGGGCTATTTACTAAACTCTAAATGCAAAAATCATGAAAAATTTGATTTTTTTTTATAAAAACAGACTTTTAAAAAATCACAGATTTTTCTGAATTTATTAAACCCTGATGATGGAAAAGTCCTAATCTGAAAATCCGGCATCTTAGATCTGTCGAGGTTGCATATAAGTGATTTTTTGATGTGCGTTGGGTTTCGTACAATACCCCGAAGTTTTCTGAAAAAATACTGAAAAAATCTTGAAATTTGTGAAAATGGGATGAAAGAATCCCAAAAAATCGTGAAAATCAGATTTTTTCCTGCAAAGCAAATTTTCGAGAAAATGTAATAATAAATAAGCGTAAAAAACCGTAGCTGATTTGATCTGAGTTTGTAGCAGAAAATATTGAGATATATTCGGACTTTGATAAATAACCCTTAGGGGCAGTGTTATCAAGTGTCGAATTTAGAAGTTGAAAATACTTCGACATTCGACCATCGAATTTAAATACTTCGAATTTGAAAAATCAAAGTTTTTTCAGCAAATTTGGCAAACGTTTGATCGTATTAAAATCGTTTGATAGAATGATTAAATCCTTCGAATCAAACGTTTCGAAGGATTTCAGCGATCGATCGAAGGATTTTAATTCAACATGTAAAGACTTGGAAAAAGTTTGTAGAAGGTCCCCATAGGCTAACATAGCAATTCGGCAGGTTTAGTTTGGCGAAGTATTAAAGTCTAAGTTTTTTTAAAGAGACAGTACTTCGATTATCGAATGGTCGAATATTATAACTATTTTTACTTCGAATCGAATTTGAAGTAAATTCGAAGTCGTAGTATCCTATTCGATGGTCGAAGTATCCAAAACATTATTTTGAATTTCGAATTTTTTTACTTCAAAAATTCCCTCGAATTCACTTCGACCCTTGATAAATCTGACCCTTAGTGTTAAGCTGGCCATAGACGCAAAGATCTGATCATATGAATCGAGGATTCGTACGATTTTCGGACCGTGTGTGGAGTCCCGACATTTTTCGCCCGGTGGAGATCGGTCGTTTGGTCGATCGGACAAGTTAGAAAATTTCTGTCGGCTGCCGATAATATCTCTGCGTGTATTGCTGATCGTACGATTTTCAGTGGGAGACTGTCACCAGCTTTGGTTGGACATAGATATCGTACGATTGCTGTCAGGGGCAGAACATTGCTGATCTGTAATTTTACTAATCTGACTGGTAAGACTTTGATCTGAATGGTTAGTGGCGGGTCGGGAGATGGGAAAGTCCGATCGTACAATGATTCGTACGATCGGTTTGCATCTATGGCCAGCTTAAGAGTCACATGTAACCCATGCTCTAATCACTAGCTGGACATTAACCTTGTTTGATCTGCCTAGCCCAAGTAAGCGTTACATTTACATTTGTAAAGCTGGATAAGATTGGTGTACACAGAATTTCTAATGTTTCATTGCGCTGTAAATATCTGTAAGAGCTTTTTAAATCTGTCATATTTGCCAGTTATGAATATTTATTCACAAACTCTGTGTTCCAGTTACACCACAACTTTTGAAAAACAGTTTTCGTTATCTGCAAATTTAAATTACAGTGAAGGAGCCTTGATTCATTAAGGGATGCCAATATCTTAGGCACCCCCTGTGAATTAAATCACTAAAGCACTGACCTGGGGAACTTTCTAAAGAAGTACTGCACCACAATCTTACCTGACTTTCCCAAGCATCCCTTGCATAGGCTTAGACTTACATCTGTGCATTGGATTAATTCAGAAAGTGTACAATACAAATGAAGCCACTTTGGTTTGTGTGTTTTAGGTCAGAGACAAACGGGCAGGTTCGGGAAAATTAATCACCCGGTGACAAATCTCCTCTTCTTCAGGGAGACTAATCTCCCTGAACTGCCTCCCCTGCCTTCCCACCAACTAGAATGTAAATCGGCGGTGGGATGGTACTGGGATGGTACTCGGAGCAATTTGTTTTCCGAAGTCGCCCGAAGTTTCCTCATAAGGCAACTTCAGTGTGATTTATCTCCCCGAATTGCAGCGTGTGTCTCTGCCCTAAAAGTTGCTCTTGCACTATATATATATATAATGCAGTAATTTATAGTTGTTAAGTTAGTTCTTACCCAAAAGTGGGGTGTATAAAGGGTAGATTAGAGACATGTCTCGATGTAATTTGGCATGCCAGGGAAAAAATGGGTGACTGGATCAAACATGCTAGTTTTATAGTCTGGAATATTAATGTAAATATGTTTCTATTCTTTATATATTGAATATGATTGTCTTCAAGCTGAGCCATTAAGTAGCTGGAATGGGCCACCACCTGCCTGCAGTGGAGCCTCAAGGCATTGGGTGCCATTTGTATTCTCAGTGGAGGAAGTATAAATATATTAAGAAACATATTGACCACAGTGAACAACAATTCTCCAACATATTCACTAAAAAGGAATCCAATGTCTCAGACAAATTATATGCCCCAAATACAGAAATCTGAACCAAGAGTCTGAGTGATGCTTTGTCCTTCTATTGCAGACTGGTGTGTGTAGAATGTCGTTTTTTCTACATCTTTGTTACAATCAACTCAGTTTCTCAGACTCAGGGCACATTTACTAAAGTATGAATTTTCTCTTCATCTAACCAAATTTCGCTTCACTTTACCAGGTGTATTTTCACAACACTAAAGTTCACTTATTCAAGAGAAATGTGGCAAATTTTTTCCTGGCGTAAATTCTTTGCAAAAATTCTCCATAAAGTTTGCCCATACAATAGTAGTGGGGAAAATTCTCTGGAGAATTTTCACCAGAGAATTTTCACCATGAAGAAAAGTAGCATGGAAAGGGCGATGTTGATTGCGATTTAAAAGTGGCTGCTCTATCTTTATAATGGAAGTTCGCCAGCCAGAACCCGGCAAAGTACACTCTGGCGAAAAGGGTAACAAATAAAATCTTTCACACTTGGATAAATTAACTGATTTTCACACAGTGAAGATTTGCCTGAGCGAAAATTTGCCTGACGAAATGGTGCAAAAGTTCTCTAGTGCTAAATTATCATTTTGCCAATTTTTTGCAAAAAAACCCACAATTCGCTCTTAAGTAAATGTACAATGAGTTTGGCTTGAATAGATTTCATCCCAGTTTGCATATCTGTTCTGTCATTACACACTATTTTCTCCCTTCCGTTTACAGAAATATAAATTGAATAATTTACAGAACTAGTAATAAACTTAATAATTTACTGTTTTTATATAAGTTTAAAAAAAAGCTCTAATAAAACACAATATGACACAATATTTTTTATTTATAGCATCCTCACAAAAACTCATAGCAGGCTAACTAGTCTACCATATCTGTCTCTTCTACAACCTGTTTATTTCGGATACAAATTAAGACTGTGTACTGAAATGTATTAAGTGTTATTAGATGTGTATATCATGTTTATTGTCTACAAAATGGAGCTTTAGGGAGGAAATTGCACAGCACTAGCATTTATGAGTCTCTGATGTGTATCTGCAGCTTTTCCTTTGTATGCTATTCAATAGATTAATGGCCACAGGCTTAAAAAACGTTCATGCTCTTTTTATCCCTTAACAATTGCAAGACCACCATTGGGAGCAGAAAATAAGCTCTCTCAACAGAAATTATTTCCATAAAAGTCCCAAGGCATTGAGATCATAGACTTTTTTTGTTATTGTTGTTTTTCAGCTTCTTTGTCTGCAACTCTGTGCCTGGTGGTAATCAGAACTCTCTCAATTACATTTTAATTCCACAGTATTATTCTGACTTGATAATTGAAGGCTCTTATTTCATGCTAAACAAACAGCACAAAAGGTAGCATCCGGTTTACATGCAGAGAACTAAGGATCGTCATCGATCACCAAGTTATTCAAGGTTGTGTCTCAAAAACAAAGTTAGGGGCAGATTTATCAATGGTCGAAATGATTTCGAGCTAATTTTAGTGTACTTATATATAACTAGGGAATAGTCCAAATTTGATCTGAATTTGAAAAAAATTTTAAAATTCGAAATTTATCATGTACAGGTATAGGATCTCTTATCCGGAAACCCGATATCCAGAAAGCTCTGAATTACGGAATGGCTGTCTCTCATAGACTCCATTTTATCCAAATAATCCAAATTTTTAAAAATGATTTCCTTTTTCTCTGTAATAAGAAAACATTAACTTGTACATGATTCCAACAAAGATATAATTAATCCTTTTTGGAAGCAAAACCAGCCTATTGGGTTTATTTATTGTTTTCATGAATTTCTAGTAGACTTAAGGCATGAAGACCTAAATTACGGAAAGATCCGTTATCCGGGAAAACCCCAGGTCCCGAGCATTCTGGATAACAGGTCCCATACCTGTACTGTCTCTTTAAAAATTTGACTTCGACTATTCCCCATCTAAAACCTGCAAATTGCTGTTTTAGCCTATGGGGGACCTCCTAGAATCTATTTGGAGTCATTTGGTGGACTTTGAAAAATCAGTGTGTTTTTTTTTTGAAAATATTTAGAATTTGATTGAATACGATCCGAATTTGATTTCAACAACCGAATACAGCCTATTCACTCGAAGTTAAACATTTTATTTTTTTTATAAATTTCGGTTGGTCTTTTTTTATTCAAATTTAGAGTATATTCAACCCTTGATAAATTTGCCCCTTGAGGTTCATTAATTGGTGTATATTTCCAGAGTGTCAGACACATATTTAATAAAAATGTATGAAATAATAACCCAAAGAATAATTACCCAATATAAAGTAATCAAGGTGACTCATTTATCAAGGTCTCCTGAAACTTGCAGCTCAGAAAAATGCTGATTAGCTTTATTCCTTTAAATGGGGTTAAAACAGAGACTGCAGGTACTCATCAGTAGACATACTGAGCTTCATACTCTCATGTCACAACTACATTTTTCAGACCAAAAAAAAAAAAGAACTAGGGGACTCGTTATTAAAGGGAAACATTTAAAGATAGCTTACATCATAAGAGTGGCATATTAAAGAATCCAAACTGGTCTATATATTTAAGTAAATCTTGTTCTTTTACATCCCTTGCCTTGAACCATCATTTTGTGATGGTCTGTGTGCTGCCTCAGAGATCACCTGACCAGAAATACTACAACTCTATGGGGCAGATGTACGAAGGGTCGAATATCGAGGGTTAATTAACCCTCGATATTCGACTAGGAACTAAAATCGTTCGACTTCGAATATCGAAGTCGAACGATTTAGCGCAAATCCTGCGATCGAACGATTAAATCCTTCGAATCGAACGATTCGAAGGATTTTAATACAACGATCGAAGGAATATCCTTCAATCAAAAAATCTCAGGCAAGCCTATGGGGACCTTCCCCATAGGCTAACATTGACTTCGGTAGCTTTTAGCTGCCGAAGTAGGGGGTCGAAGTTTTTCTTAAAGAGACAGTACTTCGACTATCAAATGGTCGAATAGTCGAACGATTTTTAGTTCGAATCGTTCGATTCGAAGTCGAAGTAGTAGTCGAAGGTCAAAGTAGCCCATTCGATGGTCGAAGTAGCCCAAAAAACACTTCAAAATTCGAAGTTTTTTTAATTCGAATCCTTCACTCGAGCTTTGTAAATCTGCCCCTATCTGTAACAGGAAGAAGTGTTGCAGCAAAAGACAGAACTCTGTCTGTTAATTGGCTCATGTGACCTAACAAGTATGGTTTGTTGGTGTGTTTGTGTGCACAGTGAATCCTACGATTCCAGGGGGTGGCCCTTATTTTTTAAAATGGCAATTTTCTATTTATGATTAACCAATGGCACATACTACTAGAAAAGTATATTATTATGAAAATGGTTTATTTACATGAATCAGGGTTCTACATATGAGCTGTTTTATGCAATATCTTTTTATAGAGACCAACATTGTTTGGGGGGGGTGTAGTTTTCCTTTAAGAAAAAAACCTGAAGAATATGAAATTATCTCTGAAATGTTGTTGTTCTTGTGTAGTATGTTTTTTTTTATTCAGGCATCTATTGATGCAAACTGGAAAGAGTAGATACAAGTCATATCAACACAGCAGACACTCAAGATGCATATTATTGAATTAATAAAGAAGCAGGTAGCGGTTTTGTAGACACACAAAAGGAAAGAAAACATAAAGCAGTGGTTGATGCATATCAATCAGATAACAGGTCAGACCAAGGTTGGCAGCTCTCCCATAATGCAATGAATAGGCCTTTTTGTGAGAATCAGTTTTCTACTTTGATGATTTTAGTCACTATTGTAGTCCATTTTTGTACAGTGGAATAACGTGTAATATTGTTAACCCCTTTGGCCTTGAAGAGAATTTTAACATTTTAATCAGGCCAGGTATGTTTCAGATTTACCACAAAGCTGGGTCTGGCCTCAGAGACACCTATCTGCTCATAATACAGATGAACAAATGAATACATGATCCATGGTGTCAGGCTAGCCCATTATCATAACACACAGTTACATATCATCTATAATCTGACATTAGCCTCAACCCAAGAAGACAATAATCAAGAGAATGTTGTACAACTATTAAAGAGGAAGAACTAAACAGAATTAGGTTATAGCCATGTGATTCTTTTCAGACCAAGAACCAAAAGAACTGGCACTTTGGAGCAGTTCCTATAACAGCCAACAGAAGGCAGAGATGGTGATTCCAAGTACTTCTTAACTTGCTAAAATATGCTGGCATAGAAAATACCCAATGTTCCTTAATGGTATATGCACAAATAAAACAATTCTTTAAAAGGCTACATAACCACTTCGTTGTGTGCTGCCTGATATTTGTCCCATTGCATTGGAGGATATGAAAAAAATGAAAGAACTAAATCGAATGGCCTTTGATTTTTCTAATACACTGCGTAGGAGTTAATAGGCACACGGAAAGCGTAGTTTAATAACACATGGAACTTTGAATAAAACTGTAAAATAATAATAATGTTTATTATTATTAATAATAATAATAATAATAATGTTTGAATAAAACTGTAAAAGGAAAATACTATAATACAAGCTGTTGAGTGCATACATTGTTATAGTTGTACGTATTTTTATTGCATCTGTTTGTGTCATATTTCTTCCAGTCAACCTAATTATTTAATTCCAAAGAGTCACACAGTGGGAACACCATTACTGTCAGTTTAGTGTGATATTATTGAGTTTTGTCAACGAATCTGAGTGGGAGGAAACTCCTTATCAGCTTATGAGGGACTCTCACCAAGGCAGACAATATTATTTATTGACGATGTCAAGAGCTTAATATGATGGAATATTTAACAGAATTTATTTGCTCTTTTATAAACAGGATCTATACATTTCCTGCAAATGTAAACTAATCATACAGAAGTCCTACTGTATATGCTGATGCTGAATGGAGAAACATATTATAGGACACTGAAAAAATTTTAACAGCTTAATCAGCTGTTAAATTGCTATACATTGTTCTGAAATTACATCAGTGTAATGAGCAGGGGTTTTCTTTTTCTCTTGGTATTGGTTTGTTATATGTAATCTGTATGTTTTTGCACTCTAAAATAAGAATAAATGAGGAGTTTCAAAAGTCACACGAAGAATATTCCAGTAAGGAAATGCCTTTATTGGCTTAAGTAAAACAAAACTTTAGAGTGTCAGCTTGTGAAACCATCTGGCTGAGTTTGTATATTGCATGTCAGAATAGCTAGATTGCCACTTAGATTTCCAGTTTCTCCTGGAGCAGCCAACAGCAATAAACCTGCTGATTTGGCAGCAGGATTGGCCTTTACTCATTTGCTGACACTTTTCTTTCTGCATTCAGTATTACTGTGCTTGACTTGAGAAAGGGCAATGGTTTCCTTAGAGCACTTTTTGGCATCTTTAAGTATGCAGACCCGATGTTGGCACCTTGTATGTTCCTGTCCTGTGCTCAGACTGGCGAAGAAAGATTTCACTGGCACACAAAGGTTCTTTCAAGCAGGTACTAGCCCTTGCTGAGTTTATTTTGCAGAAGTGCAACGTTTCGGGGTGAACCCCTTTATCAAGCATACAAAACACACTGTACGGCAACTATTTAACACCAACATGTGACAAGTTAATTAGCATAATTAATTAAGTACAATTTAACCCTTCTCAGACTGGGCCAGGGTCTAGCGAGCACAATTATGTTCTATTTCATTGAAAGATGCAAATTACAGGTTTGCAGTTTACGTATAATCCTATGCCATGTCATTACCTGCTAGTTCTTGGCACTGCTTGGGGAACACAGACTTAGGGTCCTACTGGACAGCCAATTGAATTGTATGTGTATTTCAAATCCCACGGAACAGAGCCTTAGGGGGGGTTTTTTCGGATTTTTCATCCGATTTTCACAGTTTTCGGATTTTTCACCCCAAAACTCAGATTTTTGACCAAAAACTTTGGGGTATTGCACGAAACAGAGCGCACATCACAAAATCATTGGGACTTCTCCCATTGACTTATATGCAACCTCGACATGTCTGAGATACTGGATTTTCTGATTCTGGCTTTTCCATCCTCGGGGTTTAATAAATTCCAAAATTGTGATTTTTGCATTTGGAGTTTAGTAAATAACCCCCTTAGGGTCCTACTGTACAGCCAATTAAATTTTATGTGTACATTTCCCCAGAGGGCACCCATAGGCCAGCGTCCTCCGGTGCCCCCTACCTCCAGCAAGATTGCGCGCATGCGCATATTCTATTAGTGGAGCGCTAAGCACCTTTAGCTTAGTGCTCCGGGATTGAGGTGATTAACCCTACGGCTGGGCGGCATGCTGCTCCTTAATTTTTGCCGCCCTAGGCCCAGGCCTATGAAGTCTCGCCGCAAATCCGGGCCTGTATGTGTATTCCAAATCCCAGTGATCACTGAAAGAATTAATTAAACGACATGGGCATCATTTTTCTTTCTGTTATATTGTTAATTATAGGACACTTTCTCTATACATTTCATGGGGACTAAGAAACAGTGTTAAAACTGTTTCTATAATCCCATTCAATTTTATGAAACAGTATTAAGTGTATCTAGGAGAATGAATTCAAAGGCAACTGGACATTAAAGGGCCCATTTACTTAGCTCGAGTGAAGGAATAGAAGAAAAAAAACTTTGAATTTCGACCATCGAATTGGCTACTTCGACCTTCGACTACGACTTCGACCTTGAATTCAAACTAAAAATCGTTCGACTATTTGACCATTCGATAGTCAAAGTACTGTCTCTTTAAAAAAAAAAACTTCGACCCCCTACTTCGCCACCTAAAACCTACCGAGGTGCCATGTTAGCCATGTATGGGGAAGGTCCCCATAGGCTTTCTATCAATTTGTAGGTCGAAGAAAAATCGTTCGATCGGTTTATTAAAATCCTTTAAATCGAACGATTCGAAGGATTTAATCGTTCGATCAAACTATTTGCAGTAAATCCTTCGACTTCGATATTTGAAGTTGAAGGATTTACATTCGGTAGTCGAATATCGAGGGTTAATTAAACCTCGATATTCGACCCTATGTAAATCTTCCGCTTAAGGTTTTACTTGAAAGCGTTTCACCACTCCAAGTGACTTCTTTAGTTCAACCGAGTGGAAGGGAAATTCCCCAGCATTTCAACTCCTGACGGTAGTAAAGTGACCAATATCCAATCACAATGGTTCCATTGAACTTCAGTAAGGTGTTGGCTGAATCTCACAGATGTGTGAAAGTGTGATCTTAATATTTAAAAAATGTACATCACTGGAACATTAATTGACATTAATAATTCGTATTACTAACTTTTTGTAACTTTTTATCCAGCAGTCCATTCATATGGTTTGGTAATTGAGTTACAAAAGAAATCAGAGATTTGCAAGGTAGAAAATTATTCAACGGTTCATGACAAGTGCTGATATCTGGACTGTGAAAATATAATTGTAACAGAAAGATAAATACTTTAGGAAAAGGGAAGGAAAAAGAGAAAGAGAAGATAATGATAGGGGGAAAGGAGGGGTTGGAAGACGGTAAGACTCTCACCTATTGACACCATATATCAAATAAGCATATGAATAATGCAGTTCTACAAACTGTACAGAAAACACATAGAAAGTAGTAAATACAATTTGAGATACTGTAAGAAAGCAGTCACATTGCGTTTGCAGGTAAGTTTGAAGGAACTCGTAAGTCGTCTCACACCAAAGTAACCATGGGGTCCAAATTGCATTGTAGTTGTCCATGTTATTTTGGAGTATTACTAACTTTTTGATTAACAAAAAAAACTATACAGCTATACAAATGAATTCATCTGGATGCCATTTCCTTGGTCCTGGAAATTGACATTCCTATTGGGTGAGCTCATATATAAATAATTATTTTGGAGTTCTTATTTTGCCACATTTGTTAAGCTGAATTCTACTGAACTGTATTAATTGAAGCAGCGGTCTGCTGCAATATCTCTTTATCTCTTTGATGAAGCTCTTTTTAAAAAGATAGGGCTATGTATAAAAGTACTTGTAATCAGTAAACACTTTCCCCATGGTTTCACACCGAAAGTAAATTGAATTCTGTAAAATGTTTCCATCATTAATTCGTCATGGACACAAACAAGACAACAGATTTTTTAATACCTTGGCTACGTCTTCCAGCAGTTGAATTGCCTTTGTTCTTTATTTCCATGTGATCTTTTACTGCTGTGTGCCTGTGCCAGATGGTGCTGCATATTATGTAGGGGAGAAACTGTTTTATAATTTCAGGCACAGCTATGGATCATCCTGCATACTTTGTTCTGACTCCAGAATCCTGTACTGCCTGCAGAACCCTGTTGGTCACTTATTTGGGGTATAATGCACAGTTCTTCCTTCACAGAGGGCATGATTTGTTTATTCCAGTCTGTTTCCTGTTTAGGCATACAACGTATTCTTTGGTGTATTAAGAGAGCTGTAGAAAAATAAACTGACAGTGAAGTTACTACCTCAAATACATAGATGTAATGTAAAACATTTTTTTACTTTTTTCTAAATTATAATTTTTTGTGGATAGCGCCATTAAAAGAAATGATTTTAAGCTATGCACCTTCTGGCAGATTATGATTGTAAGAACCTAAATATGCATTTCTTGAGAGCTCACATTGACATTTCCAGAATTCATTTGTGGCTGCCAGGCTTGAATATTTGATATTTTGATGCTGTGTGGCATTGATATGAAGAATTAAATATGTATTGATCACATTTAGAATTTAAATAAGTTGTAGCAACAAGCTTTGCCAATGTACCTACCATATTTTTAAATAGTTATTCATAGTGTTAGCAAGAAGTTAGCAAGTAACTCAAAGTTAGCAGTGGAAGACTTTGAAACAGTAATCATTTTTTAGCTGAATATGTTGCCCTATACACACAGTGCTGTATAGCAAGCATACTCAGCTATACACGCATAACATATGCAAAATACACAATGGTGTGTTTCAGCAAAATGTAACATGCCCTCATTTACAAAGACATATACAGTTGATGATTTATATGTAAGATGGATCATATTTTGAATTATTAAACAATTAAAATTCTTTGTCCCATATTCTGCAAAGAAGCACATAATGCACCTGGCTTTAATTTTATAAACAGTATTTTCAAAAGAGAGAGCAATGCATTAAGAACAGTGGATCAATTTAAGCAGCATTTTTAATCAAACAACCTAATCAATACGAACTAATGTTTCATTATAAAACTATGGTAAGTAGTCACTCTTATTGATTTAGATATTATTGTCCCAATAACAATTTGCTTTCTTTATTGAAGTCGGTAATGGTGGTAATGAGTTTTCAACAAAAATATCCAGATGGTTATTTTTCCTATAGATGACTTTTTCGAAAAATTTGCTTTTAATCATTACTTCACTCTTGTTTGTCTTTGTATTCCAAAATAAGCCACAATCCATTAACGCAGAATACTTGTCATCCTTTAAAGGTGCTTTTATAATTTTTTAAGTTATTTTCCAATGTCTCATGAAAACATCAAGAGAAGTGAGTATAATTATATTGATGGTACAGGGCTTTCTCTTTCTAATTGTGCTTGCAGATTCTACTATGTCTGTAGATTAACAGTGTTATTCCTTTTTTATAATCCTTCTTATCACCTCCCAGAGAATCTAATATAAGTAATTTAAAAAAATTCCCAGAGAACTTCTATAAGTCCAGAGCTGTGACCTGGCATAATAGAAGCCAAAAACTGGTAAAATATACAGTGAATTTATCATTCAGACACCATATGACCAAAGGCAACTTAACTTTTGGGGGAACATCCAGAAGACGGTCACAATTACAGTTTGTTCATACATTGGGCTCCTGTATCCTGATGTGTATATTTGGACAACAAATGCAACACAACTTTCCATGTGCCATTCTATAATCAAGGTGATCAACAAATTGATTTTGTTGGCAAAAACATTATTCCCACCAATCTATCTGACTAATCACATTTCTGAATTATACACAGTAGGTACCACTTCTCTAGGAGGAACTCAACATTATTTTTTAAACAAAATGATGACCTCCTATAGCCTGCAAAAGTCCTGCCTAAAGTAACTAATGCACCTGCATCATTAAAGATTATCAGGGAACATCTCAGCAGGGGATAGTGGCAAGAGAAAAACATGTACCCATAGGATTTCAAGGGTGATATGTTGCAATATGCATATAGTTACTAGTGACGGGCGAATTTATTCGCCAGGCATGAATTTGCGGCGAATTCCCGCAAATAAATTTGCGAAACCGCCACGAAAATTCGCCGGTGCAAAGAAAAAAGGAAGATTTTGAGCATGGAAGGTTTTGTTCAGCATTCAAAAAGTGCTGCTTAATACATCATGTGAAGAGACAAGTAAAATAAATTACTTTTACCTAAACAGATAACTATCTTTCTATGCTTTTCATGTCAGTTGACCCTCTCACCTTCAGAAAGAATTTTTGATACAAAAGACTGGTATTACCAGTCCAAAATTGCTAACATCACAGTAATCGCTCTAAATAGAAGCTTCATGTAAATTACAAAAGTGCTCACAGTAAGTGATGAAAGTCATATAAGGGAGAGTGTCAGAGAGAGGGCAATGAACACAGGTTGGGGTAGGCAGAAGACAATTTAAAAGAACAGTAACAAAAAATGAAAGTATTTTAAAGGAATGACAATTTAGGGGCAGATTTATCAAGGGTCGAATTTCAAAATTCGAATAAAAAAAGACCAACAGAAATGTATTTTAAAAATCGAATGATTTAACTTCTGGTGAATAGGCTGTATTCCATCGAATTTGAATTTTATATATATATATATATATATATATATATATATATATATATATATATATATATATATATATATATATATATCAATCATGTTATAATACATATATATAGCCCTGCTCCGTATTAAATTCCGAGCAACTTCTTTACTGCAGGCATCTGAACTCCTCTGGAGACCTGTATCCAGAGATTAGTTTGTCTCAATACTTGTAGGGTCAGGATGTCAGAAGAGAAAACATTTTTAATAAGTGACCAACTCAATAACATATAAGTGATTTTGAGAGTTTCATTTGTTACCTTCATGTGTGAAGCAAAAAACAGAGAGTTCATCTTCTGAAGGACAAAGAGATGACACTGATAAATGTTTATTTTGCTGCAGTTATACTTTCTTCTTCAATTTTAGGAGTCCCTGCAGAGCTTAAAGGTCTAGGTCTATGAATTTTTATAGAAGCACAGCAGTTTCTCCACAAAGACCATTCTCTTTGCATGGGAAATTACATTCATAGGATGCCACCTTTTCTAAAGGATGTAGTTCAGTTTCTGCAGTTTCACCTTGCATTTTGTCAGTAAAACAAAGTTATGTTATTTTGTATGTCAACACTTTGCCAGGTTGACTAATAGACCAGACTGTTTTTTTAATTGACCTCTAACTCCCATCTGGTTTGCCAATGTATCGTATCGGCTGCTTTTCAAGTATACCCATATTAGGTTTGAACATATGTTCAGTAGTTACAGGATTTTCATGTTAACACCTTGATTGCCTGTCTCACTCTTCTCCATACTCACTCTCTACATATATGGTTTGTTATATGCTAACAAACCCAAACTGTAGTGTTCTGAAAACTTTTAGTTTTCTGTTCATTTTATATATTAATATCTTTAAGATTCACTGGGGCAAGGACTGATGTGAGTGATGAAGATGTCTCTGTAAAGTGCTGCATAAACATGTTGGTGCTCTATAAACAACATAAAAATGTGCTTGACATGTGTTTATTGTTGTGCAGGTACCCTTTTGTAATCACAGTATCACCAAGCGTACATATACAGCTATAGGATTTATTTGCTTGGGACTTGGGTTTTTTTTCAGATAAGGGATCATTGAGTTGTGTGGACCACCATACCTTAGGTCTGCTAAAAAATCATTTAAACAAACCCAGTAGAGCTGTTCTACCACCAATATAGATTTATGCAGCTTAGGTAAGATAAAGTACAAGGTACTGTTTTATAATTTTTTAAAAAAATCATAATTTGTTGAAAATGGACTCTATGGGAAATGGCCTTTAATTCTGAGTTTCCTGGTCACTCCATATCAGCAATACACCCGGGAGGCCCCTCCCATTCCTGCCCCCAGCTCAGATAGTCCCTCCCTCTCTAGACTTATAAAGGTACCCCCGAGACTCACCTCCTTGTCTTTTTCTTTTCTGTTTCTGTTTCTGTCTCTAGCAGGAGAGCTGGTTTGAGTTCCTTCTTTGGTGGCAAACCCTACAGGGGAACTAAAGGCAAGAGGAAGGGGTCCCTTCCTCCATCCCTAGTGAAGGCCTGGAGAGGGAAAGTGGTAGAAGGGTTGATGATAGGGATACTATTATGTATCCTTCTTATTATCCCAGAGGCGTGCCAGGTGGGTAGCTGGTAAAGTTGCTCCTGTCACAAATGATCCTAGGGTAGGTCTGGTCTCCAAAATAGGGGCCTTGCCTTAGGTTGGCTATATCTTGCTTGTGCCCTTCCTCTTGGAAGGTTTCCCAGCTGTCTAGGTTGGGTTCAGGGGGTTTTGGTAACCCTGATAGTATTCTTACAGCTATCCTTTTTGTATATGCTTAGTTAGTCTATTGGATCCTTAGTGTTTTCCTTCCTTCCTCCCCTCCCAGAGCTCAGTGATGCCTTATCTTAGTGGAGTGGGAAGGATAAGGCTTAGCAACTTACTCGTGCTGAGGACTCGACTGCGCAGCCATCGGCGGGGAGTATGGTGCTGGCGCGGCTAGGCGCGCTGTTGATGACATCACGGATTGTGCGCCTGTCGATGGAAAGCAGTTCTACATCGGTAAGTCCGGTTCTGACGCTAGAAGGGTAGCAGTAGGGGGAGTGGTAGCTGGGTTAGGCGCGGCTCCTCTCCAGGTTACCTCGGATCCTACCCTGCGAGAGGGGGGAAGGAGGAGTCCTGGTGCAATGGTTCTCTGTGTAGTGCCTCTTCCAATATGGTGGCGTGGTTAGGCTTCCCTGGTCAGCAGCAGCCATTTTGGGGGAGGAGTTAGGCTCCTTACAAGGCTGGTAGCTGGCGCGGGAGCAGGGCTTTTCTAGAGGGGAAATTCTCTGTCCTGCTGCATTCTTTCGCGGTTAGAAGGAATGGATAGGTAAGCCTCATCTCTTGGAGAGATTTTCCTTCAGTATTGGTGGTGTTCTACTTTAACCTCGTGTGTGTTGTTTTTATCTGTGTTTAGTTGGAACTTATGATGGATCATTCAGCCTCAAGTGCCTCTGCCTTTCAAGCTAGGTAAGTCCCTCCTTAAGTGGTGGTTGGTTTGGTTGTTAGGCTTGTCTTTCTCTCTCTCTCTCTCTCTCTCTCTCTCTCTCTCTCTCTCTCTCTCTCTCTCTCTCTCCTTCTTGGTCTTAGCTTGCCTGAAGACTCTCAAAGAAAGCGCAAGACCAGGAGGACACCCATGTCAGAATGTGTGGGATGCTTCAAGCCACCTCTGGTGGGCAAAAAGTTTTGTGATACCTGCTGGAAAGACTTTTGCAGGTCAGCCTCTGATCCCACTGGAGGGGAACAAGAAACCTTAGAGGTCAGAGGTCCATTCAGGACATTTGGAGAGAGAACGAGGATTCCTCGGAGGAAGAGGGATTGGCACCTACTAATGCAGTTACCTTTACAGATTCAGAGGATGAATCTGAAGCTGTTCATGAATCTTTTGATTTTGCCTTAGTCTCTCCCCTTATCAAGGCCTTGAAGCTTACTTTAGGAGTAGAAGAAGAAGCTGAATCAGCTAGGACTCCTAAGGCTCTGCCCACCCCTTCAAAAAATCGTCTGACCTTTCCTTTGTTTGGGGAGGTGGCAGATTTAATTAAAGCGGAATGGCAGAAGGCTGCTAAAAAGGTCTCTTTTGTTTCACCGGGTACCAGATTTGCTAAACTGTATCCGTTTAAGGAGTCGGAGGTGAAGGATTGGTCCATTCCTCCTTCTGTAGACCCTGCATTAATTCATTTGGCCAAAAAGACAACTCTGCCGATTGTTCGGCCTTAAAGGATCCGATGGACAGAAGAGTGGAATCGGATCTTCAAAAAGCCTTTATAGTGGCGGGTGCAGCATGCAAACCAGCAGTTGCCTTAGTATCGGTAGCCAAGGCCATGTCTTATTGGATTAAATCCATCGACAAAGCAGTGAATGAAGGGGCAGACGTAAAGGACATTTCAGCGAGTCTAGCGGAATTGAAAATAGCCGTGGGTTTCATTTCAGAGGGGGCAGTAGATTTGACTAGACTATCTGCCCGCTCTATGGCTATTTCTGTGGCAGCGAGACGAGCATTATGGCTCAGATCATGGTCTGCGGATACCTCATCCAAGATGAGTTTGTGTACACTTCCGTTTGAAGGTGCTCGACTTTTTGGAGTTAAACTTGACAAGTTCATAACTAAGGCTTCAGGGGGAAAGAGCAAGTTTTTACCACAGGAGAAAAAGAAGTCAAATTTTCAACCTTTCAGATTTGGTGGCCCTCGAGGAGCCACGGCAGCAGGTTCCTCCCACCATTCCTTCAAAGGGAATAGGGAATCATTCAAGCCCTTTGCTTGGAAAAGTGGGGGCAAGGCAGGGGGAGTTCGATCAGGTCTGGCAAGAAACCATCTCAGACCAGTGGGTCCTAGACATCCTGAGAAGAGGATATCATCTGGAATTTGCTTCGGTTCCAGGGGAAGACAGATTTGTAGTATCACCTTACCCGGCCTCAAAGGGCAAAAGAGAGGCCTTGGATCTTTATGTCCAATGGCTACTGGATGTAGATTGGCTCCTATCTATAGATCTTCAGGATGCCTATCTTCACATTCCAGTCATTCAAGCTCATCAGCTTTGCCCTGGCAGGAAGGCACTTCCAGTTCCGGTGCCTACCCTTCGGCCTTTCAACAACTCCAAGGGTTTTTTCCAAGCTTTTGGTAACCCTGATAGCGGCCTTAAGATTGGAGGGGATTTCCATCTGGCACTATTTAGACGATATTCTGATGTCTGCAAGAAGCAAAGAGACTCTCATTCTTCATCTGGAAAGAGTTTTACAGTTTCTACAAGCCCATGGCTGGTTATAAACTGGGAAAAGAGCCAGCTTGTCCCCTCGCAGAGATTGCAGTATCTAGGAGCTATGTTCGACACCAGAGAGGGAAGAGTGTTGCTTCCGCTTGAGAGAGCAAGATACTTAACTTGTCTAACAGCAGGCATTATAGAGATTAATCAGGTCTCTGCCAATGAGTTAATGTCTTTGATAGGTTCCATGGCAGCAACTATTCCTGTCACAAAGTGGGCCAGGTGGCACATGAGACCAGCACAGTGGTTCTTTCTGGACCATTGGGACAAAATACGGGGAGATTGGAGTCAACAGATTCGGTTGTCTCTGATTTTCAAACAATCTCTCAGATGGTGGCTGTCAATAGAGAATCTTTGTACGGGCCTCCCCTTAACCCAACCTCAATGGAGGATTCTAGTCTCAGATGCATCCACATTGGGTTGGGGAGCACATCTGGAAGAGGAATGGATCCAGGGGCTGTGGTCTTCACAGCAGAAAGGAGTTCCTTCCAATATACTGGAGATCAGGGCTGCAAGGAATGCCCTGTGTTCCTTTGCTCAGGGACTAAAGGGTTCAGCTGTCAAGATGTTGATAGACAACACCTCAGCAGTATCCTATGTGAAAAGGCAGGGGGGAACAAAGAGCCGATCTCTGCTAGTGGAGGTGGAACCAATTGTGACATGGGCAGAGAAGAATCTAACCCTTCTGACAGCTGCTTATCTTCCAAGTGTGGAGAATCAAAAAGCGGATTTCCTGAGTCGGAATATCCTGTCGGTCCAGGAGTGGTCGTTACATCAGGAGGTATTTCAGATGCTGGTAGAGAGATGGGGTCTCCCAGAAGTGGATTTGATGGCAACAAACAGCAACACTCAGTGTCCGATTTTCTTTTCCACGAGATTTTGCCCCAGGGCAAAAGCAACAGATGCCCTTCTTCAGAGGTGGAACTTTCAGCTAATGTATGTCTTTCCTCCATTCCCTCTCATTTTTCAGACTCTCCTGAAAGTTATTCAGGAGAGAGCAGAGGTAATCTTGATAGCTCCAAGATGGCCACGCAGGCCATGGTACCCGCTCCTGTTAAAGCTGGCAATGGCTCCTCCATGGCCTTTTCCCTGGAGGAAGGATTTGTTAAATCAGGGACACATCTTGTATCCAAATCCAGGAGCCTTAGCTCTTCAGGCCTGGAGACTGAGCGCAAGAGATTGGAGTCCTTAGGGTTTTCAGAAGGTGTTATTGCTACGCTGTTAAGATCAAGAAAACCTTCAACTTCTGCATGGAATGGAGGATGGCTCGGGAAGAGTCAGGAGATATATCACTTTCTCAGATTCTTGGATTCTTGCAAGAAGGCCTGGATAAGGGTTTACAATATAGAACACTTAAGGTTCATGTCTCAGCTATTTCGGCCTTATCAAACAGATCATGGGCAGAGGATCTTTTGGTTAAAAGATTTTTTACGGCTGCCCCCAAACTTAGTCCACCGGGGAAGTCCGCTGCAGTAGTTTGGAGTCTTCCATTAGTCCTGAAAGCTTTGGCCTCGGAAGCTTTTGAGCCTTTAGAGGCTATTTCTTTATGGTGTCTGACTCTCAAGACCCTTTTTCTGGTAGCTATAGCTTCAGCTTCCAGAGTGGGGGAATTACATGCACTTTCCTGTAGTCCAGGTCATATCCTTTTCTTACATGACAAAGTTATCCTTAAGCCAGATAAAACATTTCTACCAAAGGTGGTGTCATCCTTTCATTTAAAGAAGGAAGTCATTCTCCCCAAATTCAGATTGGAAGAGGCAGAGTTGGAAGAATAAGATTGATCCAGTCCGATGTCTGGTTCGTTATTTGGAGATAACGAAACCTTTTAGGAAGTCCGACAGACTGCTCATTATTCAGGCAGGTTGTCACAAGGGACAGGCAGCTTCAACCACAACGATCAGCAGATGGATATGCCTTTGTATTTCTAAAGCATATGAATCTCAAGGCAAGCTAGCTCCGGAGGGTTTGAAGGCTCATTCTTCTAGGGCGATTGCTGCGTCCTGGGCAGCATTAGCGGAGGTTCCAACTTCGCAAATTTGCGAGGTGGCTTCTTGGTCTTCAGCAAAGACCTTCATTAGACATTATTCACTGGATGTTTCGGTTTCCAGCAATCATGCATTTGCAGCAGGATCTCAGCTCGCATTTGTCTCTTAAGATATTAAAGACTTTTTGCAGTATGATAGTCTGGAGTCTTGTTCTTCCCACCCCTTTAGAATGGCTTGGTAAATCCAGGTGTATTGATGATATGGAGTGACCAGGAAAAGGGAGAATTGTTTCATACTTACCGTAATTCTCCTTTCCTGGTCACTCTCCATATCAGCATTTCCCGCCATAGTAGTGTAAACTTGGTACTAGACAAGGAGGTGAGTCTCGGGGGTACCTTTATAAGTCTAGAGAGGGAGGGACTATCTGAGCTGGGGGCAGGAATGGGAGGGGCCTCCCGGGTGTATTGCTGATATGGAGAGTGACCAGGAAAGGAGAATTACGGTAAGTATGAAACAATTCTCCCTTTTTATTGATAAGGGATCCAATCCCTGTTCTGTGTTTCAGGCATGCTGGCATGCTCCAACAAAGTAATGTAGTAGCAGCTCAGACTTCACCTCTTGTAAATTAATTTTATTCTTATGGGTTGTACACACAGTTCCTTTCACTAATTATACCTTTAAAGCCAGCATGTGTACATCACAATAACATTTCCTAAGCATGTATTATATAGCAAAGTAGTAATGTCAATAAAGATTATTTTAGTTTCCTGCGAGACAATGTCATGCTGGATACATAATGGTGCATCTGTGTGCTCAAGCACCTAACTCACTGAGTTTTAGAATAGCACCAATGAACAGACATATGGAAGTGTTATTTGGTTTCTCATTTGCAAAGCAGATAAGAATATGGAAATAGTTTCACTCCATTTATTTAATGAGCTTCCTAAATCAGTGATAAACAAATCAATACAATTAGTGATGGTTTTTTTCATCACTTCAAAACTTTCATTGCTGCTGTACCATTTAATTATATCTCAGCTTTCACACTAAATTAATCTGCATAAAAGGACACCCATTTTTTTTGTGTCAGAAACATATTTTAACCCCTTTCGCTGCTCTTCCTGATCTTTGGGATTTTCAAGCCATTTTGAAATTGTTTTAAACATTTATAATTAGAGTAAACATAAGGAAAGAAAAAGTTTTGTAGCTCTTAGATTATCAGGCAATACTCCATTATCTTTTTAACGTTTCATTATTAAAAGGAAGAGATTGAGATGATCTCTGCAGAAGATGAGTTGATTAAACAAGCTGTAGATATACCTTATTCAAACTAGAAACCTTAATGGAAAGAGGCCTTTGCAAATGCAGCACATGTATTCATTTTTTAAGGGCTGATTAAATAAACTTTGAAAACGTGTACTGTGAGCAGTTTTTGGATGGGAAAATAAGATAAACCTACCCCATACTAAATCTCCAATTAACCATTCCATTGCCAATAACCTGGGAAGGGGGCCTCCTTCCACTATCCCATAATTCCAATGTGCATTTAGAAAGTGCAGGTCTTTGTGCTCAATTCTGAAGTTCAAATACATGTACATTTAGGTTATTTACTAAAATCTGAAATTTCTCAATATTTTCTTAAAACCACTTAGACCAAATTCCCATGCACATTTTTACTGTATTAGTCAATAAGTTTACTCAAAAAAATCTGGTGCAGGAAAAGACTTGATCAAATCGTTAAAATCCAAATCATATGATTCTTTTCCGGAATTGATGCCCTAAAACAGATTTTTTGGATTATCACCCAAAAACCATGAATTCTTTAGATTATTTTACAAGTACCCAGCTCAGATCATGATATGTTCCATTTCTTCTACATGACCTCGGCTGGTTTTGGATATAGTACTTTTTTATTCGTACTTGTAGTAGCCTCTGGGTTTGTCTCGATGCTTCTGGGAGATTTTACCAATGGCTGGAAACCACATGTTAATTTTTTTCTGCCTCTAGTATTATACAGTAACTGAAAACAAGTTTAGTAGCCGACCTATGGCCCAGCACTTTTCCCATCATGCAGAACTTGTAGTTACTCTAGACCCCAAGCCATCACTATGTGGAAATAGGCAGGTAGAATCAGGTATATAGATATTGACTCCACTGATAAAACATTTATTTTAATATACAGTTATATATATATTTGTATATTGGTTTGGTAAGGACCATCACTCCCTTGTATGTAATTTATAACAAAAATCCCCTCTTATTTCACATAACACTTGTGTCCAACGTTTCATTCCTCATTAGGAAGCAAGAAATAGTGACTTGTGCAGATCTTAAATACCCATAACTACTGTGAAAATAGAGCCAAAACGAGATAAAAAATCAATTAATTCATGCCTCAATGAAGCTAATTTAAATATGCAAAATGCCAAATATATTGATGTGAATTTCACTAGTCTATCCACTAGGTGTCTCACATATCAATCAATCATAAAGTGACAGTTCATTCTATCATATTGCTATATAAAATATGCAATAGTAATGACACATTTTACTAAAATACACATTTTCTATGTAGTGTAAAATTTTCAGTGTTAAATATTAAAAATATATTTCTTTTCTTAGCGAATATATTTTCTAGACCTGCATTTTGGAAAATGTTCAATTCTGCCAATACTGTAGAAAAAATACATATATTTTATAATATTGAACATTTAGATTTTTAAAAATGTGAAAAAAATATCATCTTTTATAAGCCTCAGTGCAGTTTTAAAATCAATCAAAAAGTGACTAAGAGGAAACAACAGATTCATTGAAAATAGTTAAGTCACTACGGAGAGGCTGGTTCAACTGTAAATTACCTTCATGTTCTTTTCAGATATAATCCCTTGGGATAGATAAAAATGCGGTACTGGTGAAATGCCTGTTTTGTTGCTATATATATTGACACTTTTTTAATATAGAAGATGCATCTGGGATATTTAGTTGTTCCTCATTGAGGTACTGAATACTACCAATAGAAATGCCCAGAAAATAATCCCTGTTGCTGCAGAGCTGAAAAAGAAAATATATCAGAGAACTGCTTTTATAGAAAATAAAAATGTAATATTTTGTAATTGTTTTGATTAATGATTAAGTTAGCAAAGAAATAAGAGAATGCAAGGGAGGTAGGGCCATCAAACAAAGTAAAATCAGTTTTGAGGTATTGTTCAGAGGAAGAACAAAGTTTTACAATTAACAGTGTAAACATAGAGCTGTTGCCTGGAACAAATGTAATGGATGACCATGCTGGTTCAAAAGCCATATCTTAGAGGTGTTATTGGACACATACACATCGGAGCTCATGACGCCATCTTCCAGGATCTGCTTCTTCTGTAAGGGAACGCCATATTGGCGCATGTGCAGTTAAGCACATTCAGGTTCGTAGCAACTGCACATGCGCCAAAAGTTCAGAAAATTGTTTAAGGGAAGGAAGAGATGGTGCCCATGAGCTCCGCTTCGCTTACTCTGCACCGATACATGAGCAAAGTGTTAGGGGCACTTTTAGGGGTAATGAACTATGTGATGGAAGCAGGGAGGGGGACTATCTAAGGTAGTATGCAGGGGCTTTTCTTATTGGGGGGTGTAGTTCTCCTTTTTCTTAACTATATAACTATGTCCATGCAATATGCAGATGTTTTCAGAAAAGTGGATTTCTTGTTAGCTTTGTTTACTGAATTATGTTACTTTAAAAACTGATATTGCTGAATTATCATCAAGTAGATACTTTGTGACATTGGCTTCAGTGGAATTATTTCTTCAGATTATTTTATGATGCATGTGTGGTGATTATACAAATGGCCTGTATATGTCACTGTGCCCAGACGTATACTGTGCATACTTCCTGACAGCTTAAAAGTGAAAGTTACTGTTGTATAATGGCTGCATGAGTCTCTAAAACTGTTATACTCATCCACGGCTACCTAACAGATTGGTGACAGGATGGCTCTTCTACCTCTGCAGCAGCCTGCACCTTTTCTTCCAAACCCTGGTGAGCCTACCATACCCTTTACTGCTTGGATCCGTATGTTTGAACATTACATTATTGCTGCTGACCAAGGGGAGATTTCTGCTGCTAGAAAGCATGCTTTACTTATTCACTGCCTGGGAGCAGAGGGACAGCGTATATTCTATACATTACCATTAGCTGATAATACTTATGAAACTGCTCTTACTACTACGATAAAAGATAAAAGATATAAAGAAAGATAAAAATTCTGCCAACGTTGACAAAGCTGGTACATTTATTCCAGACAAGTTTATAGGCACTGTCAGTGTTAGTACTGCTTCTGCTGACAAGGGACATTCCATTAACATGATGCTTGATACAGGTTCAGCGGTTTCTATACTACCAAAGGATATTTTCTTGAAATACTTTGCAAAAGATCCGCTTGTTGCACCTGCCCTGAAACTGGTCAGTTACTTAAAAGATCCAATCCCTTTGCTTGGTTGCTTGCCAGTGACTGTACAATTTGAATCAAATACTGCAAAATGTGACTTTTACATTGTGAATAAGGGTACTGCTATACTTGGAAGGGATCTCTTTGCTGCATTAAACCTACAATTAGTTGATGGTCTCATTACTACAGCCCCAGTGCCTGCCACACAGCAACACTTCACTGGGCTGTGCAAAGAACTTTATACACAAAGTTGAGATGAGACCAGATGTAAAACCAGTACCATTCCCTGATTCAGCATGGGAAAAACTTGCTATTGATATTGTGGGCCCTTTTACAGATGCTCCTATAGACTGTAGATTTGCTATAACCTTGATAGACTATTACAGTAAATGGCCTGAAATTGCATTTGTTTCCCATATAACATCAGCTACAGTAATACCATTTCTAAAGTCTTCAGCAGAGAAGGTAATCCAAAGGAGTTAATATCAGACAACGGACCACAGTTTGTCTCATCTGTGTTTGAATCCTTTCTGAGTGAGAGGAATATTGTGCATAGGAAATCTTCAGTGTATTACTCACAAGCAAATGGAGAAATTAAGCGATTCAACAGAAGTCTGAAAGAAGCACTACAGACAGCAAATCTTACTGGGAAATGTTGGAAAGTATTTACAACAGAGTTCCTACATAACTACAGAACAACGTGCCATGCAACAACCCAATCATCTCCAGCTGAATTATTACATGGCAGACAGATGTGCACTAAGTTACATGTTGCAGACATCAAAACTCCACTGCTGACATTGTGAAACGTCAACAAGCCTAATGCAAGGCTTATACTGACAGAAAACATGGTGCAAGAGAAGTACACTTTCAGTCTGGATCTTTAGTCAGAATCAAGAAATCAGGAATACTGAAACAAGGACAATATAAATTTACTACACCACTTGAAGTGAGACGCCAGCGAGGACCATACACAAGTGAAAGTTACTGTTGTATAATGGCTGCATGAGTCTCTGCTAATAAAGCACTGTTATACTCTCCTCATTCTCAGCTACCAAAAATATAACAGCATGTTGCAGATCATAGATTTTAATGAATTGATGCTTTGTTAACAGTAGTGTTTAATAAAAATATGGTGAAAATCTTGTGGAAAAAAGGTGAGAGAATTAATTTACTGCATGATTCATATCTACAGTCTTGTTTCAAAATACCTGCTTTTGGAACATTTATTAAAATACCGTATATACTCGAGTATAAACCGAGTTTTTCAGCATCCAAAATGTGCTGAAAAAGTCTACCTCGGCTTATACTCGGGTAAGCGGGCAGTAGCTGAGATTGCAGTCACTTTTAATCATTCCTATACCAACAGTTCACTTGGGGAGAGACTGCAATATCCCACAATGCCCTCTGTTGGTTATATGAAAGAATAACAGTGCGCCCTCTGTTGGTTATATGAAAGAATAACAGTGACTGCAATATCACACAGCGCCAACTGTTAGTTATATGAAAGAATAACAGTGACTGCAATATACACAGCACCCTCTGTTGGTTATATGAAAGAATAACAGTGCGCCCTCTGTTGGTTATATGAAAGAATAACAGTGACTGCAAAATCACACAGTGCCATCTGTTGTTTATATGAAAGAATAACAGTGCGCCCTCTGTTGGTTATATGAAAGAATAACAGTGACTGCAATATCACACAGCGCCCTCTGTTGGTTATATGAAAGAATAACAGTGACTGCAATATCACACAGCACCCTCTGTTGGTTATATGAAAGAATAACAGTGACTGCAATATCACACAGCACCCTCTGTTGGTTATATGAAATAATAACAGTGTGCCCTCTAATGGTTATATGAAAGAATAACAGTGACTGCAATATCACACAGCACCATCTGTTGGTTATATGAAAGAATAACAGTGACTGCAATATCACACAGTGCCCTCTGTTGGTTATATGAAAGATTAACAGTGTGCCCTCTGTTGGTTATATGAAAGAATAACAGTGACTGCAATATCACACAGCACCATCTGTTGGTTATATGGAAGAATAACAGTGACTGCAATATCACACAGTGCCCTCTGTTGGTTATATGAAAGATTAACAGTGACTGCAATATCACACAGCGCCCTCTGTTGGTTATATGAAAGAATAACAGTGACTGCAATATCACACAGCGCCCTCTGTTGGTTATACGAAAGATTAACAGTGATGGCAATATCACACAGCACCCTCTGCACATGGTAGTGGGACAGTGGGACAATGCACACAGTAATCCGTTTGGCAATTCTCTGTCACCATCAACTTTGCAAAGAAGTCTGGTTGATCGCTGGGGGGTCGCTTTGGCAGAATGTGCGCTGCTGGGAGACAGGGCTGTAGTTGTGTCTAGGCTTATACTAGAATCAATAAGTTTTCCCAGTTTTCGTAGGTAAAATTAGGTACCTCAGCTTATACTCGGGTCGGCTTATACTCGAGTATATACGGTACTTCAGTATTTTAATTACCACACACTACACATGAAAGACTACTCATAGCTGTTTCAGTTCTCTCATGCATATTGACACTGTTATTAATAAGCAGCCAAAATATTTGTACAGATCTAGGTTATAGAGAGATGCCATGCATGCACAAGATATCATTGAAGTATAGACAAAATTTGTCACAAGGTTTCTGGTGGTGCATTCTTTTTATTGTTTATGTGTCTAAACTGTCGGGCAGTTAGTTAGGACTTAGGGATAAGTAGGAACTGGTGAATATGCAAAACAGTCAAAATACAGTAGAGTGGTAACAAATAGGGTTGATGGTCAAGTTCTGGTAGAAGTCAGGGCAGACAGTGTTCAAAAGCTATTACAGAACAGCTGAGGAGTTAATTACCAAAATATCAACAATATACAGGGATATTCAGGGTTAGCCAGGAGAAGCATTGGGGACATGATCATGCTTAGAAATTAAGAGAAAAATGCTATGAAGTTTATACTACATGTAAATAATCAGTTTTCTTTATTCTACTTCTACTTTTTATCTGAGATTTGAGAAATGTTAAATATGGTTGGGTGCGCAGGGATGCTTGTAATTCCATTCCATTTCATGGCATACATATCATATACATTACAGAAATATAATCCTCTGTATTGAAATCTTAGCATGAACACAAGTCTGAAGCTCTTGGCACAACCTTACAAGGACTTACAAAGGCTGCTTCAACTTAATTTTATTTTCTATATGGATACCAATAAATCATTCCCTATCTAAGAGTCCAAGTAATCATTACATATAAACCAAATCTGCAATGGAAATTAATTTCCCTTACACTACAAACTTTTGTAGTGATTTGAAACATTGGACAGTCTTCTTGATAACCTTGTTGGGTAGAAGACTATTCTTCTTATATCATTTTACTTTTAGGGAAGCGTTTGTTTCCTCTGACTTAGTTACAGTATGTAGAATGTCTTTTATTTGATGTGAAATTCAAATAGCCAAAACAATAATTTTTAGAGACAGGGTCAGCTTTTTGGGGTTCCAGTTAAAACTAAAATGCCAAATAACATCTAATCCTGTAGTCAGCTCTTAAGTTTCCAAGTGGCACCTCCATGACACAAGGGGGCTAGGTAGATGTGGATCTGTGGCCAAATTTCTAAAAAAAAATACATTGCATAGCTACTTATTAAAAATATTTCATGGCAGCATACTAAATAATTGCCTTTACATAGCAGCGTTATTCATCCATAAAACTCTGCATATTTCTCTATGGTAACATGACAGTTATATTGATTACCATTTTCCCTACTAATATGCTTGCAAATTACAACTGAATACCAAGCGATGTTCACAGACCCTTTTTTGGTATTTATAGGAAAAAGCTGTCAGCTCTGAGTATTTGAAGTCAGTTATTCTTTTCATTTTGTGATTTATTTTTAGTATGGCTGCAAAGATAGGATTTTCCACTTGACAAGTCTTTTAATCATAGGCAAAAAGATGTTGCATTTATTTTGTGTGTTCTTGACCTGGTATAAAAACGTGAAGTGTTTTTTTAACAAGAACTTTAAGGGATGTACAAACGGCTAGATTTTGTCTACTTTCTGGTAATGAGTTGGGTGGGGGGAAATACAGTGAGTTCAATGGAGAGAAATAGTTGAAGATAAAGTGTTTTTAAGCAAAGACACATACATTTTGGCTTTTTTTCCTGCTGCCCAAAAAGGCTTCAAATAAAAATATTCATTACAGTGGTAAAACACACACTTTGTGGCAAATGATTAAAAAAAAATTATAGCTATTGATCCCCAATAAGGATAAACAGTAAGGTATGCAATATAATATTTAGTTTGGTGGTGGGTTTTAAGGGTACTTATGGAAACAACTGGGAACCAAAAAAGTCCACAGTAGTCCAATATAATATTATATGGAGTCACTACAGTGAAATATTGGTACAGGTATGGGACCTATTAGCTAGAATGTTTGGGACCTGGGGTTTTCTGGCTAAGGGTCTTTCTATATAAGTTGGATCTCTATACCTTAAGTCTACTAAAGAATCATTTAAACATTAATCAAGAAATCTTTTGGGTTCAAAAAAGAAAGAATTATATTTTAGTTCAGATCAAATACAAGCCATTGCTTTATTATAACACAGAAAGAGGAAATCATTTAAAAACAAATTAATTATTTGATTAAAATTGAGTCTATAGGAGGTGGTCTCCAGATAATAGATCCCATGTACCATGGTGGTTTATTGAAGTAATTCTGTGATGTAATTGACCTGTTACTTTAAAGCTTATTATCACCCATTAGGTCAGTGAAATAGAAATAATGTTTTGAAAAAAAAAAAAGTTAAAAAAGAGACTTTGTATAGACTTTGTACAGCTGTATTGGTGGTTGATAAACTCTTCACCCATAATTCCTGCTAGACACTACATTATATATGCTCATATTTTGACTGGAATCATCAAAATAAACAAGGGGCTTTTTAAATTATACATGTGAATATACTGTGGATTTAGTTTCTCTATCATTATAGCGATTCGATATTAAAGCAGGCATTTGAATGAATTTAAAAAGAAGAAATACCACATTATGCCAAGGAAATGTTTCTGTAATTTCAAACATGGTAAATATTTTATAGGAGATATCCAGCCAAATTATTTCGTGTTGTTACAGTTAGAATATTCCATGTTATTTTAGGTAACTTGCAGAATGTATAACTGTGCATAAATGTGCAGCCTATATAAAGTCAACCCATTTTTGTTCATTCTGAATGTGTTTTCAAGCTTTTAAATATAGATAATTCCCTCTTATTAGCAAACATACTAAATTGTATTTTAAGCAAAACCACATATTGTATAATAAATTAAAATCTCACAGGCTTATATTTTTTTTCACCTCATGGGTAAAGGAGATTATTAAGTGTTCTGCATTATTATTGTTTTAAGAAAGCCGGTTAGGATATTGATTTGGAGTGAGTGACCATTTATCTTTACAAGTACAAATTAATTTGTTGAAACAGATCAGGCTACAAACAGGCTTCCTATTTAACACAACAGAAAGAGGCCAGGAACAGCAATGGGGTTTTTGATACCACATATTCCAGTGGTACAAAATGCACCTAAGAATTGCCATAGGCCCAAATGAATATTTACCTCAAAATAGCTTAATGCAGGAGTGCCCATACTTTACTAATGTGAGGTCTACTTTTAGTGATGTTGTCCCATTATGATCTACCTCCATGATATCACTGTTAGCATTCTGTTCCATGGAAAATATTACTTAAATATTATATTGATTTATAAGAGAATTTATATTGCTATATTTAAAAAAACAACTATTTCTTATGTAACATAATAAATATCTGAATGAAAAGAATGAAACAGGAGGATGAGGCTGTTTGTTGACAGTGACTTGAGATCTACTTATCACCAACTAAAGGTCTACTGGTAGATCCCAATCTACCTTTTAGGCACTCCTGGCTTAATGGATCTGGAACACTAGAAGCGTTTCATTGATCAGACAATCCAGGGTAACTCTGTCTATGTGCTTTGTCACTAATATATTTTCTTTATTTTTGCTGAGTTGCAGAGAATTGTGTTCCGTAGTTTGTTCCATTAGTTTACCTTAGCTTGACCAGGCCCTCCCCTTCTTTGTTTGCACAGCTTCCTGACTCACAGGGGCCTATTTACTAACTTTTGAATGTCTCTTTTTTACACAAATATCTAAAGAAAATTGTGCTTTTTATATAATTCTTTAAAAACTTGAAAACGTCATAATTTTTAAATTGTATATATGGACCCATATGGTTAATTTGCCCCTATGGCTTTAATTCCCTACCCTTTCTCCTTTTCCATAGTTGCTGGGCAAAAGGCCATGTATCTAGTTTACTTTCATCTATTCAGTTATTGGCCAAGATATATAATGACAACTGCCTGCCATATTTGAATATAGTGTTTGGAAAGGGGTGGATCTTCTTCTTTGGCTTCTGGTGTCTGATCAGCTGGATGTGCCCATTGAGCCTGGGTACAGGGGAGCAGGGAACCCCATGAACGAGGTTAGTTAAAGACAGGATTATATCTGTTAAAGACTCTCTAGGAGAGTAATATAGAGAGTACAGATAGTAAGAGCAGCTTTGTGCTCTATCAAGGATCTGTATCAGGAAGTAGCTTCCTAAGGCTCCTAGATTGCCTTTAGTGAAGGGACCACAGTGGATAGGGTTTCAGGCTGAGACTTCTTCTCCATGACCACTCTGCTGGGTGGGATCCGGACAACTTTCAAGCTACATCTGCCTGAAGGAATTCCCTTAATACTTGACTACATCCGTATGGGAGTCACATTCCTCAGCTGTCTCATCCATCTGTCCTAGTCTATTATTTTATATCTACCTATACCTCACATGACTGTAAGTAAACCTGTGGGATATTTGTCTTGAACAAATAAATTGTTACTCCTTTGTTTCACCACAAGAACCTCCTGGCGTCCATTATTCCATTATTTCCTATTTTATTGCACAGTAGCCTTTGGTAGTTGTAGTTACACTACACCACTCCTGAAATCTTCTACTTAGCGAAAGCCCTAGCCTGAAGTGTTTGAGTCACATGTAACCCATGCTCTAAGCACTAGCTGCACATTAACTCCTTTTAATCTATATAGCCCAAGTTAGAGTTACAAGTAAAAACCACAAAAAACTCTAATTCAACCAATTCAAACCAATTTTAATCAATTCAGATTTTAAATTTTTTTTTGGCTAGTAATCGTCTGAAAAGTTGAATTTTTAGGTGGTTTTTCAGCATTTTTTCCGTTTCTTTTTATATACGGTCTTTTGATAACTTTTATGGCATTCGTAGTTTTAGAGGAATAGAGTTTAATCGTGGTTTTGAAATCCTCTGAAACCATTCGAATTTGCCTTTCAGTATTGGGTGCTTTGATGCTCGTATCCTAGATAACAGTTAATGGAGGCTGTGGTCCCAGAGAAACAGTGGGAGTGTTGAAAAAAAGAAAAAAATTGAAAAAAAATCACAAATGAATTTGTCTTTTTCTAATGAAATGGCTATTTTATGTTTTCCATGTCACACAAAATCTTTTCAAACGGCTTTATGCCTGTTTAATGTCCTTGACTTTTCTTTTAATCTTCTTGTGCTCCATTTTTGTAGCATATTTGAGCAGTGAGCTATGGCAGGTTGCTTTGCCACTCATTGCTACAGTAGTTTTCCATTCAGTGTATACACAAACACAGCTATATTTGCACCCCTTCTCACATCAGCATTGCCTATGTCTTGTACACTACGGACATTTGTGCATTTCCATGCCCTTTATGTATCAAATCTAAACTCATATTCATATCACAAAGCTATTTGCAAGGGATGACCCAATGGGATCAGATATGAAATATAAAATCTCCCAGGGCTTAAATCAAGTTTTTATTTATGAACAAAAACAAAACATAAAATAGTATCATCCAGATCTTGTTCTGGGTACTAATGTGTACAATGATTTCTTGCATAATTTATTAAGTTTTAGTATGATGTAGAGAGTGATATTCTGCGACAATTTGCAATTGGTTTTCATTTTGTATTAATTGTGGTTTTTTTTAGCTTTTTAGTTTTTTATTCAACAGCTCTCCAGTCTGCAATTTCAGCAGGTGGCTAGGGTCCAACTTACCGTAGCAAACATGCAACATTAACATTGTGAAATTTCTTTGCACCCTCATAGCACCATTATTATCTCTGCTGATGCTAGTTTGTAGAATATCATATGTCATCCAATAACTATCACAAATACTAATATTCGATATATTTGCAGATGATGTCAGGATTTTCTGCTTGAAGTTATAATAACTAGGGCTGACCGACGTTTTCGATTTGATATATATGGAAATATGAGCTCATACTGTATCATACTTTTAGCATTATTTGTATACAAATAAATTCAACACAGGCAGTTAGTATTTTATGCTGCAATCATGTGACATTGTTGAAAAAAGATTTCTGGTAATATTGTTTGCTTTTACCTATGGTACATGCTGATTTATTGTGACCTCGAGACAGAGGATATCTACATGTTTTATTCATGAGAATCTTATTTCTAATAACTTGGCTGTTTGGAGTAAAGATCGGATTTTGGGCTGTAAATAGACAAACATAAACTGCAGTCTTGCCGCAGTTAGCTATCTGTAGGTCTGAGTCTCAGTCTCCAGTAAAGAGTTTAAACTTTGGGTATTGTATGTCACATTTCTTATCTTATGATGAGTATAAGCTGACTGGGACAGCTTAAGTCTCATGGTTTACTGTTCTGTCACTTGGAGATTATAGGTTTAAATGTGGGCAGGTTTTACTTCATTTTGCCTCTTCTGTACAGGATGTATCAGACAATCAGTGAGCATGGAAACAAGATTTACAAAGTAGAAAATACAAGGAAAAAATACTGTATAAGCTTATGTAAAGGGAATGTAATATAAAGCAAAAAAAAACTTTTACACATGTATTTTGGTTTAGCGTTTTCTTTTTATTTCAATGTCAAATGTTGGATCAAAGGACCAAGCTATGATTTTATTTCATAATAGGTCTTAAGGAGCATTAATCTGTGAATATACATTATCTTATACTGTACTTTTTTGCTCATTTGAATTGTTTTCCTTATGTTATATAAGTGTTACTGACACTCCTTGCAAAACTCTCTGCCTCTAATATTAGACAGTCATTGTTTTTTTTTATGTATTTGCAAGACCATCCTGTACTGTGATAACAGGTATATGAGAAAGAGATTTTGGTGTTATAAAATTGGGATGGGGGTTTATTTAGGCAAGGAGAGCAATAGAGAACTCCTTTTTCCTCCTTAGTCAAAACATGAAAGAAAGGGGCATAGGAGTTTAGCATAGTATGGACTTTGGAAGGAGATTTGACAGTCTTTAAAATTAAGGAGCTACATCTTATCCTGGGACATTCATAATGGATTTCTTCAGTTAGAGATGGTAGTGAGACATTTGGTGACCACTGGTGTGAAACATGATTACCATGTGAAATGGTTTTATTGTAGAGTAGAACAAATTAAATTTGTTTTGATGATATAATTTATGCTTCTAATTTCATCCTTTTGTTGAAAGTAGCTCATAGGGTTGATGTACAGATTCCAGTGGCAGGAACCTTGTGCATAAGAAAACTGTTCCTGCAAACTCTCCCAACTCCTTTTAAGGTTCCTAGAACCTGTAAGAAGAGCGGTCTTACAGCTCTTCATGTCACACATGCCAATCCATGTAGGGGCACATTTACCTAGGGTCGAATATCGAGGGTTAATTAACCCTCGATATTCGACCGTCGAAGTAAAATCCTTCGACTTCGAATATCGAAGTCGAAGGATTTTGCGATATTCCTACGATTGATCGATCGAAGGAATAATCGTTCGATCGAACGATTAAATCCTTCGAATCGAACGATTCGAATCATTTTAATCCATCGATCGAAGGATATTCCTTCGATCAGGAAATTGTAAGGAAGCCTATGGGGACCTTCCCCTTAGGCTAACATTGGCCTCGGTAGGTTTTAGGTGGTGCACTGGGCGGGCGAAGACATTTTTAAAGAGACAGTACTTCGACTATCGAATGGTCGAATAGTCGAACTATTTTTAGTTCGAATCGTTCGATTCAAAGGTCGTAGTCGAAGGTCGAAGTAGCCCATTTGATGGTCGAAGTAGCCATATTCGACCATTCGAAATTTGAACTATTTTTCCTCTATTCCTTCACTCGAACTAAGTAAATGGGCCCCTTAATGTCATTAGGTGGATAGAAGCTGGCACCCAAAAGGGAGAAATGGGAAACACTTAAAGAAACTGTAGAATGGAATTGAAAACACTTTACTTTTCTAGGTAAAACATCATAAAAACAACATAAAAACAACAGCTCAAATTCAAATATGAACATAGCAGATGCCAAAGCTTCTATGAGGCATCTGCAGATGAGGAGTTGGCACAAAGATGCGGTTTGAATCATATCCACATTTCATGATTAATTACACACGAATGAATAATAGTCAGAGGTAGGAGGTTTATTGATGATGTCTTCTTTCAGCTCCAATTAGATTCTATCAATATATTTGGCGTTATACTACGTAAATATATGACTGAAGTCATTTCTGTACCATTGTGTGATAAATAAACTACTACAAGCTAAATGTATAATTTCTCTAAAAATGCTGCAGTATCACTAAAAGATTTGGTTAAGCACTGGATCTTAAAGGAAAACTATACCCCTTAAACAATGTAGGTCTCTATACAAATATTTTGCATACAACAGCTCATATGTAAAACCCTGCTTCATGTAAATAAACCATTTTCATAATAATATACATTTTTTTAGCAGTATGTGCCATTGAGTAATCATAAATAGAAAACTGCCATTTCAAAAAATAAGGGCAGCCCCCAGAAATCGTATGATTCTGTTGCTCAAGTATTCAATTTGGGGGTATAGTTTTCCTTTAATGCTTTAAGAGTCACTAGTTTCTATATGTATTGGATCATTAGGTGCTGACATAAATCTTATCAGGTGTCATTTGCCGCTCTTACTAATTAGAACATGCCTAATTTAAGTGTTTTTCATCCATGGAACAATGCCACACCGGTTTAATCATATCTTAGTTTAATCATTCCACTTGCAGAATTTTGTGTATTGTAAAGCCCTGACATTCAGACAGGCTCTCAGAAGCAGTTTGATAAATGCACACACATTTTAACCTTGGTGCCAGTGATTCTTGTGCATTTGTTCTTCACTTGCTAATAACTGAAATATTGAGAACCAATAAAGGTGCTGGGTAGCACCAGTATCTCAAATAGAATATCTATGAAAGACTTTGATGGCAGTATCATACTAGCAGGACAGTCCATTTATGATTATAGTGCAAGATGTTATTATTTCTTATTTGTTACTGGACCAGTGGCAGTATGCCAGCCACCACAACAAAACTGCTGTGCCCAAATAACTATAACATTTTGTTCCTGGATGGTTTATGGCAGTCAATTAACACTGATCCCTGGCACTGCTGTTTTTGCAGACTGACTTCAAAATTATACGTATCATTTATTAACAGCACTAATTGGCACAATCTTTGTCAATTAACACAGCTTTATATGGGGTGGTGGTCCATCTCTTAAAAGGGTGGTTCACCTTTAAGTACATTTTAATACGTTATAGAATGGCTAATTCTAAGAAACTTTTCAATTGGCATTCATTTTATTATTTTTTTATATTTTCTTAATTATTTGCCTTCTTCTTCCTTCTAACTGTATCCAGCTTACAAATGGGGGTCCCTGACCCCATCTAAAAAGCAAATGCTCTGTAATGCTTCACATTTATAGTTATTGCTACTTTGTATTACTCATATTTCTATTCAGGCTCTCTCCTGTTCATATTCCAGCCTCTTATTCAAATCAATGCATGGTTGCTAGAGTAATTTGGACCTTGCCAACCAGACAGCTGAAATTGAAAACTGCAGAGCTGCTGAATATAAAGCTAAATAACTCAAAAAACACAAGTAATAAAAATGAAAACCAGTTGCATATTGTCTCAGAATACTACTCTACATCTTATTAAAAGTTAATATAAAGGTGAACAGCCCCTTTAATACAGACACATTTATAAATATGAGAAATAGAAAGAGACCCCTTCTTTCTATGTTTAATTTTGATCTGTTTGCTGTATTGTTGATGTCAGAGCTAGCTGCTGTCACAAACTGCTAAAGCTTATGATCACCTTCAGTTAACAGCAATACTTGGAGTAAAAATCTTCTGAGGCTTGGTTTCAATCTGTGGACTAGATCCTCCCCCGCCACCTGCATATGCGGCTTTTAAAAGGGAGACTGCCCAAACCAATGCCCATTTTTAAAAAAAATGTGATAATGAAGAGACTATAATAAAGGCAAAGTAATGTTGTATATATAGATGCACTCTTGTGTGTGTATGTGTGTGAGTAAAAGCATAAGTACAGGTGAGGGTATAGATGTGAACCAAAAATGAAAAAGGAAGAGCTAAATAAGAAGTGTAATAGGTGTAGTGTATGCAAATTAGTGCAGAGGTGTTACCTAATGATAAGTGCAGCAGATATAATGAGTGTCTCACAGGCGTTGGTTTCAAATAAAAGGGCTAAAGCCTCCCCTGCCGCTAGCATTTGTGGCTTTAAAAGAGAGAAATTGCCCAAACCAAGGATTAATAAAAAACAGGGACATAGGGCCACCATTAATTTAACAGGGTGGGTATGAGGGTGCACTAACCACATGAAGCTCAGACACAGCTTCTGGCAAGTACAAAAAAGGGAGGGTTGTGGGTGCACTCTTAAGGCCATATAAAAAACATATTTAAGTACAATGATCCCCTGTCTAAATATCTCAATGAATATGCAAGGACATATTCATATGGACAGAACATCGTCTAATTTGTTATTTTTCCTACTTAATGGTTAATGACTATGAAGATTCTCATTTATCCAGGTCATGGTGAGCAGACTTTAATAATAGGAGGTAGGGGCAATGTAAAAGATAATAGTTACTGTATATGGTAGTTTTCACCTTAAAAAAAGTTCTAACTTTTTTTAAGCAATATAATGTAACCAGTTCCTGAAGAAAACGAGAGAACTTGTTTTTGATGACCAGCTCTTACAATTCCAACATAGTCATAGCAAATATAGTAAAAATGATTTTAACAATTGAAAATGACACTATAATGGTAATGATCCTCTTGGAGAGACACATAATTTACAAATAATGGCCTGTTTGAAGAGGATTACTATTTAAACATAAAAATTATGCCATTCTTTGAAACAAAATGAAATATCGCCCCTGTGCAGCGCATCTCAATGAGCATATAAAACTGACAATATGGTTATTTTAAAAAGCACTTCAGCTTTCAGATTTTCTTCTTTTACCTTTTCTCTTTAGAGAAAGTGGTGATTATGTCCACAGACCACATCTGGCTTTGGATGGGCCATTTTTAAATATTAGAAACATAAAAAATGCCAATATGTGCCTTTATATGTAATCTGGTTATGTGTGCCTTTTTTTTTAGTTTCTGCAAATATATATTCAACAGTGCTCTGCTTTTTATAAAGCAGGGAAAGGTAATGTGTATATCTTAGTTAACAGTTTCTGGAGTTTTGGGACCATGCAGCAGTAATTAGGAAGATGTGATCTGATTTAGTAGTTTGAATGATAATATTCAGTGATTATCTTGTAGTGGCGCTGGAAGAATGCAGTTCAACTGGGAGCAGATTAGAGACCCCCTTTATTGCTGAAAACCCTTTGCTAGGAGGTTGTTGGGTGTCTGCAACCATAGTACTACATTACTGTTTTCTAGTGATGGGCGAATTTGCACCGTTTCGCTTCGCCAAAAAATTCGCGAATTTCGCGCGAAATTCGCGAAACGGCGAAAAATTCGCGAAACGGCGCCGGCGTCTCGTTTTTGACGCCAGTGCCCGTTTTTGACGCCGGCGCCCGTTTTTCCGACGCCGGCGCCCGTTTTTGACGCTGGCGTCCGTTTTTCGGAAAAATTTTTTGACGCCGGCGAATTTTTACCGCGAATTTTCACGGGCGTTTCGCAAATTTATTCGCTCAGCGCGAATCGCGCAAATTTCGCCGCGAATTCGCGCCTGGCGAAAAAATTCGCCCATCACTACTGTTTTCCTGTTGGAGCTTTTGGTTTGCTTGTTAACCTGACTAGCACTAAGCTGCTGCTGTAAATCTTCCTCCCCTTAGCACTTAACTTTTGATTTTGTATTGAGAAAGAGAGGGCATTTAAAGTCCTTGTTTCTCATTTCTTCAAATAGTTCTTCCCAGTGGCTTAGCAGTTATTTTTTTCTCTTTTAGTTTCTGTGTCTGGGGCAGTTCTGTGGGACCTATAGTATAGAGTAGTAATCTAAATAAAAGAATAATGCTCTCAATTAGGAGCACTGGAGAGCGCACTTAAAAGGGCATTAAGCATATTTATTTTAATATTAATTAGGCTTTTCATCCCCTTTAAAGGGGCCTCTTTTGCCGTTTGGGTTGCAAATATTTCATGTAAAACAGCAAGTAACATGGCTTATTCAGGCTTGTGTGTTCATCACACACTAGTTGTAGGAAAATATACAACAAAATCACTACAATTATTTGATCCCATCTTGTGTCACATATCAGGTATACAATCTGTCTTCTGGAACAGATTATCTAGAGTGCTATGAAACTGCCATCAGCCACATATTATTGCTTCAGTAAAAAATTCTTTCTTCTCTCACAATTCATTGTTCCTATATAATAAGATAATGCCTTGTATTGAACATAACTATGAATAACATCATAAATGACACCATTTTTATCTGATTTTTTAATCTCCTTTTTAGTACAGTCCTCCAAGTAGCGCAAAACCCCTTATCAAATGCAGTGTGTATAACTGATTACACACCTCTATAAACTATTTAGGCTAGAGGATAGGCTAGGCACTTATGCTTTGTGCCAGAAATGAATCATACAGCCATTAAATTGTTATGTATGTTTTACTCCTGAAAATAAGGGCTAAAACTCTCTGCTTGTTAGAGCCTAACCTTTTTTGCCTCAATGATCTTCACCCTTTAGAAACCCTTCTCCTTTTGTATTCGGGTAACTTATAAACCTCTTGAAGCCTCTTTTCCTGGTAGCTGTTTGGGTTTAGACTTCTAGACATTGATTTTTCTGACTTCCCACCTCTCATCTGTGCTATTCTTTAACATCACAGCCACAAAGCACCATTCCCTGCAGTCACCACATGCCTATTTATGTAACGCTGATTCCTCACTAGTAACTAGTAAGCTGAAAGTGGTTTCCTACCTCTTCCTATCAAGTAATATTGCAAGAGGACAGTGTGAGGACAGATTTGTGCCTACGTATTCATGTGTAGAATTCTGATTTCATTTAAAATGAACGCTGTAAACCCTGGGTGAAGAAACTAATGGAATATCTGCATTTACCAGCTGATACATAGCCCGAGGCTAGACTGTGTCATTCTGTAGTCAATTTGTACAATAATACAATCGTTTTTAAATATGGAATTAAAAAATATACAGGCTGCTGTAACTCTGTGCTTTGTGCAATGAAGCCTACTTTTTGATAATTGCTTTTATGTTTTTGCTTTAATCTTTTATTATAATTATAATTTGATACATTTTACTCATGTAATGACTAATTAGTAAGCTGGTAATTACTGATAGAAATATTAAGCAATATCATTCATGTTTGTGACCAATAACAAGGTACAAATATTCACTGGTGAAGGGCAACAATTCTCAACAGACTTCCGATAACCATGGGTATTTGTGTGCAGCCGGCACCTTCTAGCACTTACTAGCAAATTCTGCTGTACATTTGCTGGGGTATCTGCACAATTTCAAATACAGGTATGGGATCCATTACCCAGAAACTCTAAAATTATTGAAAGGTGGACCCTCTAGACTCCATTTTATTCAAATACTATAATTCAAATTTGTAAAAATTATTTCCATTTTCTCTGTAATGATAAACAGTACCTTATACTATACCCAACCTAAGATAAAATGAATCTTTACTGAAGGCAAAACAATTATTTTGGATTTATTTAATGTTTAAATCATTTTTGTTGTTGAAATTAAGGTATGGAGGTCCATATGACAGAAAAATCCCTTATCCAGAAAACCCCAGTCCCCAAGCTTTCTGAATAAAAGGTCCTATACATGTATGCATGTAGCATTGGGCAGCTATTAGCACACTTTGGAGGTTATTTATTAAAGTTTGATTTTTTTAGTAGGAAAAAAATTGGTTTTTTTTTCAAGATTTATTAAACGTTGATGGTGTTAAAAGTCCAAATAAAAAAGTACTCCACCTCAGACCTGCGGAGTTCATGTAGACATCAATGACAGATATCCCATTGATATCCTAATCTGCGCATTAATCCAAAGATTCCATGGTTTCGGGCATCAAATCAGGAAAAGTCATTGGTCTTATATCCGAAAAAGTCTCATGTGTGTATGAATATGCCCAAACAAATAGCTTGCTATTTTAATCAGGATGCCCGGATCATCAGTTTCAAACTAGCACTGTAATGCTGATATGGAGGAAAAGTCTCATACAATGCCATATTCTCACCAAGAATGTATTTATGTTACAGGGTTTAATCTGGGTCCTATCTCAGCACTGGCTGGTTCACCATAATTCTTGCAATAGATGCCTGCTATGGAATTCATGTATTTGGAATGATAAATGACGCTTATTGCAAGTAAGTTTTCCGAAAATGATTTAACAAAACGTGTTGTCAGCATTTTAATATTAATTTACTGGTTTACTGGTATTAACCCAATAAAATTGTTTAAAGTAACAGCTTTAACGAATTACTGTAAATCTGTAGCAGCTGTGTCTAAAATAACCTGTGAAAAAAATCTCCCAGTAGCATTTTCTGGGTTACATGTAGACCACATGGAAAAAGAGAGAGATGTCTGACACTAACTTATAAACCATGTGGCAGGGGTACATCTCTTATTAAAGGAAAACTAAAGCTTAACTAAAGAAGTAGCTAGAAATGTATGTTTTGTGCTTCTGTACCAGCCCAAGGCAATCACAGCCCTTTAGCAGTAAAGATTTGTGTCTCCAAAGATGCCCCAGTAGCTCCCCATCTTCTTTTCTGCTGATTCACAGCACATGCTCTGTGCTGCTGTCACTTACTGAGCTTAGGGACCCGCTCACAATATACAGTTCACATAGAATAGAAATGTCACAATAGAAGGCTGATTAGTAATTAATACAGATAATTACTACATGACAGCACAGAAACCAGTGCAATTAGCATCAGAATGTTATCAGCCATATAGCCTCATTTGTGACGACCCCTAAACTTAGCTTCTCAACAGCTGCTCAGAGCCAACTGAGCATGTGAGTGTTGCAAACACTTTCCAAGATGGTGACCCCCTTTAACAAGTTTGAAGTCCTGGATCATTGCTGCTATTGAGAAGCTGAAACTTTAGGCTGGTGCAATAAGTTCAGTATATAAAATATGACATTTGTAGCCACATTCATTTTTAAGGTTTATTTCTCCTTTAAGTGACCAAAACAAAATAAATATTTTAAGTGTGATGTATGTTACATTTCAAATGAAATCCAGAAGAACGGTTAATATTGTTTAAGTTAAAATCCCTTGTATTTTTATATCAACACAGTTTTTTAGGTTGGAAACTCTTGTCAAAAGGACAGAACTCGCCCCCTGTACTTATTGCCCAGGTGTTAAGTTTAGGGCTCCCTTTACTCATTTGTACTATGCCTCATATACCAAAGTAGTTACAAAAGTCAAATTGTCACTCAGTGTTCATGTAGATTAATGCAAGTAAATGCAAGCATTGACATGTATGCCTATTTAAAGTGGTGGCTTACCTTTGAGCTAACTCTAACTATGCTATAGAATGGCTCATTCTAAGCAGCTTTTCAATTGGCCTTCATTTTTCCTTTTAATATTTTTTTTAACTATTTGCTTCTTCTTCTTCTGACTCTTTCCAGCTTTCAAATGGGGGTCCCCTTCTAAAAACAAATGCTTTGTAAAGCTACAAATATATTGCTACTTTTTATTACTTATCTTTCTATTCAGGCCTCTCCTATTGATATTCCAGGCTCTTGTTCAATTGAGTGCATGTTTGCTAGGGCAATTGGGATCCTAGCAACCATATTCATAAACTGGAGGTCTAAAAAGCTAAATAACCCAAAAACCACAAATAATAAAAAAAAGTAAAACCAATTGCAGATTGTCTGCATTAATTTAAAGGGGAACAACTGCTTTAATACACACCATATTGCACCTTTTTGTAGCTGCTACTACCATTGTTGATTGCAAATGAGCCTTATGTTATTACGACAATGCTGCCATTTTTTTTTCTTCAAGGACCAATGGATTTAAAAAAGTCCCTTACCATTAAGGAAGGTACGAATGTGAAGAATATTTCCTGCACGAAAATGCACCATATGGAGGTCACAGGTTTATCACTGAAAAAAAGTGTAATTGTTAAGTGGGCAAAGCAACGTACATATAACCTTCACGCATCTTGACTGGATGCTGCCTTGATTTTGCTTGCACCCGTGCTTTCATGTAAGGAATAGGAATGGCAATGAAGAAACATAAGGAGCCCAGGAAGATAAGAAAGTCTACTGTAAAACAAAATGACATTTCAAGAAGAGGCTTTTTGGCCACACGCTGCACTCCATATTTTTAAAGAACTTGTTAAAGAAAAATATGAATGGACTAAGTACACATTTACAAGTAAAAGATGTATGATCAGAGCAGGGCTGGCCTTAGGCCTATTGGACCAATTGGGCCCAATAGGGCCCCGCACCTCTGGGGGCCCCACACCAGAGGGCAGCACAGATAATATTTCCCCCAGCACATGATGCTGCCTGGCCTGCCCCCAACTTTGAGAGTCCAGCCCATCCCCAAATCCATAGGTCCAGCCCACCCCAACTCTGATAAGCCAGCCTATCCCCCAACACCATAGGTCTAGCCCGCCCCCAACTCTCATAGGCCCAGCTTTCCTCCAACCTTGATAGGCCCTGCCTGCCCCCAATCCAACTAAGCCTGCTCCCAAGCTGAATCGGCCCAGCCTGCCCCAAACCAATTGGCCCAGTCCACTCTCCTATTTCCTCCCTCTCTCTCTTACCCTGTGTGCCCCTATTATGTGCCCCTATTTCATCCCTCTCACTCTCTTACCTTGTCTGCCCCTTTCCTTTCTATTTTGTGCCTGTATGCCCTTATTTTCCTAAATACTTGGTGTGTCAGTAGCCAGCAACACTTTGTCTAGGGGCCCCACCAACATGGTCCCAATTGGGCCCCACATTTGATAGGACCAGCCCTGGATCAGAGGTTGCTTTAGTTACATTTACTACCTGTTACCAGACCATTGCAAATATTAAAATATTGTCACTATGTCTGGCAGTAATATTTGAATCATATAGGCCTTAAAGAGGATATATAGGCTATAGTTCAATGAATTGGTCTTGTACTGAACATTCTATTTGTATATTATTTTGAACACAGCTAATCTTGAGCTAAACAGCCAGTGGCGATTGCACCCTGGCCCACACCCCCTTGGGGCCCTCTAGAGCCATGGAAATAGTAAATTGCGGGCAGGAGGGCCAAACATATTTTGAGTGAGTGCGTTTGCAGTGCAAGAGTCACAAGTTTGGCAGGAGGGGCACATCCTGCACCGGGTCCAGCTTCATTGGTTACACCACTGTAAACAGCTGATCTTGAACTAAACAGGGCAAACAAAGAAACTTAATCTACACCAATATTGATTCCTACAATTTACATATTTAGATTGCCAGTATACCAGCATTTGTACATTAAAGGAGAACTAAACCCCCCAATAAGAAAAGCCCCTACCTACTACCCTAGGTAGTCACCCTCCCTGCTCCCCCCCCCCCCATAGTTAATTACCCCTGACATTGCCCCTAAGAGTTTGCTCACATATCGGTGCAGAGTAAGTGCAGAGGAACTCATGGGCACCATCTTTCAGATCTTCCTCTTCTTCTATAAGTGAGTGCTATATTGGCGCATGCACAGTTGGAGCAGTTGTCCAGTTCATAGCAAATGTGCATGCGCCAAAAGTTATGGAAATTGTCAAAGGGAAGGAATAGGACCCGAAGAAGACCAGAGATCCGTAAGATGGCGCCCATGAGCTACGTTGTGCTTACTATGCACCGATACTTGAGCAAACTCTTAGAGGCATTTCAGGGGTAACTAACTACGTGGGGGGGGAGCAGGGAGGGTGACTACCTAGGGTAGTAGGTAGGGGCTTTTCTTATTGGGGGATTTATTTCTCCTTTAATGTACAAATGCTGGTATACTGGCAATCTAAATATGTAAATTGTAGGAATCAATATTGGTGTAGATTAAGTTTCTCTGTTTGCCCTGTTTAGTTCAAAATAATCATGTCCCCTTCTAGCAAGTCTCAAATAATAAGCTCCAAATTTGCTGTGTAATAATGTCTGAAATGTTGTTTTTAGTTTTGCAAAGTTTTCAGCAGTTTATGACATTTACTGTATTACATTCCCAGTAGTTTATTTCATATTATTGTGTCTTTCTTCTCCTATAAAATTCCTTTTCTTGCATTAAAAAAACTGAAACACAAGCAATGTTATGTAATAAAGCTCCTCTGATCAACAACTGATTTCCAACCTGTGGCCACTTCACATATAAATCCGATCCTCCTACTGTCTGCTGAGTGCAATAAATTCATTAGATGCACAATAATATTATCATGAATGTGAAACTCATGCCAGACTGCAGCACTTTAAGAACAAAACTCTATAACTTATTACTGTGAGATATATGCCTTGAATGTCAGCACTGCTAAGCCGAGTGCAGTGGAGGAATACTCGACAAAATATGCTTTAAAGCTATAGACTCCCTTCTGCCTAGGCTTCAGACTAAGACCATTTTTATGTTGTTGTTGTTTGGAAAAATCTAAACAATATTTTTATATTTATATATATTTCCATGGCAGTGGTTAGTATAATGAACATTTTATACATATACAGGTATGGGATCCGTTATCCAGAAACCCGTTATCCAGATAGTGCCGAATTTCAGAAAGGTTGTCTCCCATAGACTCCATTATAATCAAATAATCCAAATTTTAAAAAATGATTTCCTTTTTCTCTGTAATAATAAAACAGTAGCTTCCCAACTAAGATATAATTAATTCTTATTGGAGGCAAAACCAGCCTATTGGGTTTATTTAATGTTTACATGATTTTCTAGTAGACTTAAGGTGTGAAGATCAAAATTACGGAAAGACCCGTTATCCGGAATCCCCAGGTCCTGAGCATTCTGGATAACAGGTCCCATACCTGTACTACCAATTTTTTTGTTAGAAATGTGAGTCTCAAATCACTTTACGTGTGTATGTATACTATGTTGGATTTGACAGATATATTCAGTGATGGTACAATAGGGTGGGATGCTGTAAATTCACCTGCCCCCTGCACCTAAAAGCAAGACAGGTACTTTTTTCATGTGTTTGTGTCTACAGTATTGAACTCCCTCTCCTGCTTATTGGGGTTAAAGACAGTATATATTCTGTTACATTCTTCCATCCTTAGGCTATAGGCACACAGGCTGAAGGTGAGGTCAACCCAAATACAGAAAGGGAGGCATCTCCACTCTACTGTGTGTGTGCACACGCTGGCTGATCAGATTCAAATCAATGGAGCAGGGGCACGGAACAGATCTGCTTCTCTTAGACTCCAAAAATATGCAGGCTGAGAGATGCAGAGACTTTCAGCCTGTGTGTCCATATACAAAGGGGCAGATTTAGTAAAGGGTGAAGTCGCTAGCGAAATCTCATCTGCAGGGACATCACCAATTTACTAACAGGTGTAGTCGACAATTTGCTAGTGAAAGAGATCATCGCTAGCCCAGTTTCGTACCCTATCACCAGGCGAATTTTCGCTCAGGCGAACAATCGTTACTCCGCAAATTCACTAAAGTGCGAATTTTACAGAACGTTACCCCTTTCACCACCTTAAACTTGGTGAACTGATAAGATGAAGCTGCATCCTCCTCAATCTTATGTCAGTGACATCATATCCTGTATGAAGGAAAGTCATAAAAGTTTTAAAAAAAACACTGGCATTTCGCTGGAAGTTTCGCTAGGCAGAATTTAACGCTAGTGAAAGATGGCTAAGAAATGCTCCCGCTGACGATTGATGAATTAAGTCTAGCGAAACTTCACCAGAATTCGGCTGCTGAGAGGCAACTTTGCATTTTAGTTAATTAGCGTACTGGTAACGAATTTGTGCCTGACGAAAATTCGCCCTTTAGTGAATTTGCCCCAAAGGCATTGGTAGGTTTGTGGCATTTTCAGTTACATGCAAATCCTAATTTCCATATAAATATTTTCAAAGATCTCCAGCTCATCAGGGCAGAACCATACAAGGATCTTTGATCAGATTTCAAGGGTCTGATTTTATCTGACTCGCAGGATCTTGTCATGCAGCTGTACAATATGTTCTCCGAAATCTAATCCTCCATGCTGTAATGTAAAATCTGATCATATAAAGTCAGGTGGTTTCTTGTTTTCATGCCTCTGCATTCAACAGTCTATTTCAGTGAGAAACAAAGGTCCATCAGAGATTATCTTGTTGGATGAAAATGCAGCATGAAACGTTCCCTTCTAACTGTGGTATTGTGTTGGTTGGGATATCTTTATTGGAGGCTACAAATCCAATTTCAATAAGAGAGAATGAGAATTGGTTACTAGATGCTGCACAACTCCTCTACAGTTTTAAATAACGGCATGTTTTGAGAAAATTTCATTTGTGCTACAGAGAAGACAAAATGCCTGATGCAGAGCTTTTTGAACTCCTAGAATGCAGAAGTGCACCCAGAGGACTTGATTGTGGTAGCACCGTGTGGGGTTTACCTTGACGTGGTACCTGTATGGTGGCTTATCAACTTTATGATCATAACTCTGTAACTAAAAACCCCTGTTTTTGTAAACACATGCACTTGCATTTATACTGAATTACTTACAGTATGAGACAGGGGACAGGGAGTGTGCATTGATTAATTGGCGAAATCAGTAGCACTTCCACTGTATTTAAACACATTTAAACAGCCTTGGAGTGCACCCACAACCCCCCTATTTTGTATTTTGATCTCTTTGATAAATATAACCCATAGTCTCATGAAGAGGCATGCTTCATACAATTTGATGTTTCCTTTGCAGGCTATTAGGGCATTCTGAAGTGCAGCAGTAGGTGGGTGAATCCTTAATGTAAGTCTGCAACCAAAAGCTGTAGATGGAAATGCAATAATTAAATATTTCCTGTGCCCTCGTATTCAATAACTTGGATGTTCTCCAGTTTTAGTTCTAGTTGAGCTATACCTCATTAGCTTTCAGTCTGTCCTGGAATTTTCAGAGCAGCAATTGTTGGCGGGCCACAACTTTACAACTGCTTTAAAATGCCAATAAACTATATTGCACAGCCTACAATACCTTCACATCCATTATGCACACTGCCCCAAGTCAATTGAAGTGTGCCCATTGTGCAGATCTCCATTTGTTGCTGATCGACAACTTCCAATGTGGACATGCCAAGTTTTATCATAGTGCCCCTAGTGTAAAGCCCAGTTACCCAGCAGCAACAGAGTCAAAGCACCCAGAGCTATTGGAATAGCATTTCAGAGGGCTGCTGTATTTTACATATGGATAAATATTGTCATTAGTTCTTCGTAATTAATTTGAAAAATCCCAGTCAAACTTGGCATGTTCTCCAACAGATTCATTATTTTTCTTTTCATGACAATCCATTTAAATATAGTTTAGATGTTTTACACTATCATACATTAAAAAGATATTTGATATGTTTTTTCCCGGGGTGGGATAGGGCTATATTTATCCTACGTGACTTTGTATCTTTTTGTATGACTCTGACATGATTTTGTTATTATGTTTTGTGTTTTTCATAAGTGCATTAAGTGAACCTTGTATGCTTTATGAAGATACAGGATTTAATGGGTTGGGTATATGTTCAGAATGTGACAGTGGGTGACATGTTGCTACATAAAATACAGCAATGCTTTCAGCCAAAACTCTGAGCACAATTAAACTTTTCTGCTAGAACATGTTCTACTCCCACTCATGAACTTGACTAGTCTTCAGTATAAACTTCTCTCTTTATATTTCCATTTACATACCTATTAAATGATGCCTTACTGACATCTACTGCCTGTTATTTCTGACTCTCATGCATGTCTACAATCCTACTTGATTTCTTTTATAAGCCTTAATCTAGTAATGTTCACATACCAGCTACTCAAGTTTATTTCCTAATGGCTTGTTCATTTCTGTGGTTCCTTCCAAACTATTATCATTATTCTAATGAAAACATCCAGAACATAAGAAAGAGTATTTTCCAAACATAGGGAGGAAAGGTACTGACATTTATGATCTCCTTATAACATTTGCTGCAGCTAAATCGGTGGGAGAAAAGAACATGAGACACTGCTTCCATTATACTGAATTACTCACTCAAATAAAATGCCATCTAATGGCTCTGAGTACATGTGGACTGTACAGTCAGACAGAACGAATAATAGGGTTTTCATTCAAAGCTTAATGTGATATTGCCAGGACATGGAGCCAAAGTCACTGCCATCAAAATATGCCTTTAATGTTTTTTTATATTAATTAATTTTACTAAATGTTTTACTATTTTTGACCCATGATTTAAAAAGTTAATATCTCAGTCTGGGGCATTACAAGAAGGATGGTGCCCAAAGCTTATATAAGTTAGGTTTCCGAGATTCAGAGGATCTTGCCGCAAGTATTGGAAGCAAAATCAAAGCAAAATCAAACCATAACCCATAGCCTTCATGCTGCTCCCAACCCACAATTTTAAAGTCACTATTTGTATGGAAATGTAAAAGATGTCATCACATTTACTATAGTCCATTAAATTACATGAGCTGACCCATCTTGATCTGGTGTCCCATCCTGCAAGTCATACTCGTGTTACCTTGAACAGAGTTTCAGCCAGTTTCCACCCTAGTAATGATCAGACAACGTGACTGAAAATCTACACATTGCCTAAACACTCATTTGAAAATTGATTATTCCTCAGGACGCACTTTCATATGCGACTTAACTATGTCGATATTCTTCTCATCTCCATTCCTTTTGTTATTCAACGATATCTGATGTATTACCATTTATATTTTTATAAATTTTACATACATTCCTTAGCAATGGTGACAAGAATAAAATAACATATATATATATATATACATATACACATGACTAAAGAAGACAAGCAACACCAGGATGTGCAACCACAGTGACGTCTGGTCCCCAATGGAACTGGATATACGGAGGGAAAGAGACTGTAGAAAAAAAATTTACAAATGCATGAGATTTACAGATTGTTTTTTCAATTTGCAGGGAACATAATTCTTGTCACAAAGGTTCATTCTCTTGTAACAAGGTCATCTTTCATTCACATCTGTCTTCTTAATTAAAATAAAATCTACATCTGAATGTACTTGATGTGCAGTAGGGGAAAATGAACTGGATATAAATCTAATGCCAAAAGGTTTCATTCACCCTAAACTAGATCATGTGAAATGCCAGGGACACATCTAAAAAAAATGCATCCAGCTTGCAATCAGTGCAGCTCTACAACTTTTCAATATGCTCTGATAACTTTACCCTAATCCCTCTATCCAACTATCCCATGCAGATTTATCAAGGGTCGAATTTTGAGGTGTTTTGATGGGCGTTTAAAAAAACTCCCATCAACTCGAAATTCGAATAAAAAAAGACCCACCGAAATGTATTTAAAAAAAAAAATCAAATTTTTTAACTTTGAGTGAATAGACTGTATTGGATCGTTCAAATTGAATTCAGATTGTATTTGATCGTACGATCAGAATTTGATTTGAACGATCGAATACAGCCTATTCACTCAAAGTAAAAAAATTAGATTTTTTTTTTTTTAAATAAATTTCCGTGGGTCTTAAAAAATTGATATTCAAAATATTTTCAAAAATAAATTTAGATTTTTTTAAAGTCCACCCAATGACTCCAAATAGGTTCTAGGAAGTCCCCCATAGGCTAAAACAGCAATTTGGCAGGTTTTAGATGGTGAATAGTCGAAGTTGAATTTTTAAAGAGACAGTACATGATAAATTTCGATATTCAGATTTTCAATTTTTTTTCAAATTCGAATTGAATTTTGACTATTCCCTAGTCGAAGTACACTAAAATTAGCTTGAATTTGAATTTAAAAATTTAATTTTTCAATTCGACCCTTGATAAATCTGCCCCTTAAATGCAAAAGGATAAAAAAAAATGGTCATAAAATAAGATTTTGTAGGTGCTCACCAATATTTTTGACCAACAGAGACTTCTTATATCTAGTTTTGTGAAAGCCAAGGGTAAAGGGTGTGTGTTAAAAAAGGAAAGGGAGAAAAGATGCTTAAAGAGATTCTAATCATGGGAAAACATGTCTTTTTAATAGTGCTCCTCTAGCAGAATCCTGCACTGAAATCTGTTTTTCAAAAGAGGAAACAGATTTTTTTTATATTTAATTTTGAAACACAACTATGAGAAGGTAAGACACCTTTTATTGCAAAAAATGCTGCCTTTAAGAACAGCATTCAATAGTAAAAATCCAAATCCGGCTAACCCAAGTCACGACTCCTTCAGTTATCTGTACATTGAGCAGCAAAAGCAATAGTGTCAGGGGGCTTAGCGGCTCCCAAAGGGTGTAGTCAGGACCAAGGAGGAAGCCCAGGAGCAAAAAGTCCAAGTCGTGGTAGCCAAAGGGTTAAACAAGAGTCATAGATGAGTCACAGGCAAGGGATCACAAAGCAGGCAGGGAAAGGTCAAAAATCCAGAACAGGCAGGAGTCAGAAAGCAGGAATATTCAAAGGAAATAACACCCAGGTTCATATAGCAACATAAACCTATACTTGGGCAAGGATACAGTGTTTCAGACGTCTTTTTATTTGAATTTGGCGTCGGGTGATGACGTCATGGCGCCTGCGTCACCGCGCCGGTGCTGAAACCACATGGGCACTGCCATTTTGGATCTTGCGCCGCCGGGAGAAGACGCACTTCTGAGCGGCGGCATCAGCGGGGACCCTGACAAATAGCTTATCTGAGAGCAGTTCCATCGCGGCTCTTTCTGAAAGCACACGATCAGGCACAATGACTTGAGATGTTATCTACACACTGGTACAATGAATTATTTGCAATGTCCAAAGTGTAATTTAGTAACAAAGATTACACCATAAAAATCATGATAGTATCCCTTTAATATAACCAACTAACACAGGTAAAACTGCTTAGTAATCTCCATACATTAACAAGACAGGTATATACTATGGGGGAGCCATAATCAGTAATTATCTGTTAAATCTGCCAGAACATCTGCATCTGAGCTTTACATCTATTTTTTATGTTTTATCATTATTAGTTTTAAATAATTTATACTACTAATTGCAGGCTCCAGTTCAACTCATTTGAAGACCCAGAGTATCAGTTACCCTAGGGGGCATATTTATTAACATTGGAGACAAACATCACTTGTGACATTGCCCATAGCAACCAACCAGAAATGTTGTTTTCTAACTTGCAGTTGACTGTTCAAATCTAATTGCTGATTGGTTGCTATGGGCAATATCACCAGTGAATAAGGAAACCGGGTATAAATATGCCCTAACGTCTATGCACTTTCTGTGAATTTACTGAGTTTCTGAGTAGCCCTAGAATTGCTGACTCTCAGTTAAGCCAAAAGCCTGGTATTAGCAGTCTAAAAATGCTAATATCTCAGAAACTAAAAAAAAAATAGAATATGAAGGTAAATTATAAAATCGCTCAGAGAAACACTCTGAGTAAGTGTACATTCGTTAAGTTTTAAGGGTTAGAGTTACCCAGTACTGCACACTCACAGGCCTGGCCCAATGATAAGAATATGGCATTATCTAAATCTCGACAAAGAAATTAGTCCAGCACCCGCAGTTAACAGCCTTTATTGGTGCAAAGGCATTACAGCAACGTTTCAGACCGTATGGTCTTTTATCAAACTTGATAAAAGACCATACGGACTGAGACGTTGCTGTAATGCCCTTGCACCAATAAAGGCTGTTTTATTTAAAACTGCGGGTGCTGGACTAATTTCTTTGCCAGTATTGCCAGTGGAAAGTGGCCATTGGAGGACGTGCACCCATCCAAGGAAGAAAGTGGAAGTCGTGCTGACTACTAGTCTGCTAATTATCTAAATCTTGCACATAAAAAAAAACTTCTGCAATCTGTTCCTCTCTAATTATTTGTCATCTTGTCAAAATTAGGATAAAAGCAATTCAATAGAATTTATGCATCATGCAAGCTTGATGTTAAAAGAAGCCTAGGCCCATTTGTACTAAATCGATCAAATTTGAGAAAATTGCTCAATACCATTTAATTTCTTGAGAAAAAATAGACTGTGTAAGGCTGCCAATTCTGATGCTTCATGGATTGTTTGCCATAAGTATATAGCTAATGAGTTAGTATTTCCCACAAACAGTGGTTATTTGTATAACAGTCTGTACTAAACAAATTGCATTCATGAATTGGCATCAAATCTCCTCTATAATAGGCTTGCTTCGTTTCCAAATGTAGTTACTTTCTAAATTCTGTTATTCTTTTTTTCCCAGTTAATACATTATTCCAAAGATGATGTAAAGAGAAAGAATAAAAATGAAAGAAAGTAATGTATATCTACATAGTTACTTACTGTAGTTACATAGTTACATAGTTAAATTGGGTTGAAAAAAGACAAAGTCCATCAAGTTCAACCCCTCCAAATGAAAACCCAGCATCCATACACACACCCCTCTCTACTTTTAATTAAATTCTATATGCCCATACCTATACTAACTATAGAGTTTAGTATCACAGTAGCCTTTGATATTATGTCTGTCCAAAAAATCATCTAAGCCATTCTTAAAGGCATTAACTGAATCAGCCATCACAACATCAGCCGGCAGTGCATTCCACAACCTCACTGTCCTGACTGTGAAGAACCCCCTACGTTGCTTCAAATGAAAGTTCTTTTCTTCTAGTCTAAAGGGGTGGCCTCTGGTACGGTGATCCACTTTATGGGTAAAAAGGTCCCCTGCTATTTGTCTATAATGTCCTCTAATGTACTTGTAAAGTGCAGTCATGTCCCCTCGCAAGCACCTTTTTTCCAGAGAAAACAACCCCAACCTTGACAGTCTACCCTCATAATTTAAGTCTTCCGTCCCTCTAACCAATTTAGTTGCACGTCTCTGCACTCTCTCCAGCTCATTTATATCCCTCTTAAGGACTGGAGTCCAAAACTGCACTGCATACTCCAGATGAGGCCTTACCAGGGACCTATAAAGAGGCATAATTATGTTTTCATCCCTTGAGTTAATGCCCTTTTTAATGCAAGACAGAACTTTATTTGCTTTAGTAGCCACAGAATGACCCTGCCCAGAATTAGACAACTTGTTATCTACAAAAACCCCAAGATCCTTTTCATTTAAGGAAACTCCCAACACATTGCCATTTAGTGTATATTATTTTTGCCAAAGTGTATAACCTTGCATTTATCAACACTGAACCTCATTTTCCAGTTTGCTGCTCAGTTTTCCAATTTAGACAAATCACTCTGCAAAGGCACAGCATCCTGCATGGAACCTATAGTTCTGCACAATTTAGTATCATCTGCAAAAATAGAAACAGTTCTTTCAATGCCCACCTCCAGGTCATTAATAAGCAAGTTGAAAAGCAAGGGACCTAGTACAGAGCCCTGCGGTACTCCACTAACAACACTGGTCCAATTATAAAAATGTTCCATTTACCACCACTCTTTGTAGTCTATCTTTTAGCCAGTTCTCTATCCAGGTACAAATACTATGTTCCAGGCCAACATTCCTTAATTTAACCAGTAACCTTTTGTGTGGCACTGTATCAAATGCTTTAGCAAAGTCTAAGTAAATCACATCCACTGTCATCACAGAATCGAGGTCTCTACTTACCTTCTAATAAAAAGAAATTAAGTTAGTCTGGCAAGATCTTTTAAGCATAAAACCAAGCTGGCACAAACTCATAGTTTTATGATTTGCTATGAAGTCCAGTATCTTATCCTTTATTAACCCTTCGAAAAGCTTTCCTAACACGTCAGACTAACTGGACTATAGTTTTGAGATCTAGATCTGTTGTAAATAGATGTTTGAGCCTATTGTGGTAGTTGACTCTTGATTACACTTCCAGATGTGCCTTTAATATAAGTATAAACAGATGTATTCAAGTCCAACAGTTATACCTAATAGACTAAAATATCAATTTAGCCATGAAATACTGGCACTCACCTCCCGAAGGAAGAATGAAAGCACTCACAGAGTCAATTTTATAAAAAAGGCTCTTTACTGAAACATAATGGACATCAACGCGTTTCGATCCTCTAGGGACTGTCATCAGGATGTGCTGATGTTTGATATATTATATGTTCAAAACCCAGAGCAGTGACTTTGTTAAAAAAATGAGCTCCTGTTACCATGCAACTGCAAGTGCACTACACTGTGGGCTTCTTGGTGTTGCTGCAAATCTGCTAGCTATCACAAAACCTAAATATTTATGTGATATTTGATAAATCTAAAAAAAAACTGACTTTAATCAATAACCCTCCTAAGTGTTCGGCTCTGTTAGATTCATTCTTATCGCCTTTACATTTACTAATCCATAGATGTTTAGATCAAGGATAGGCAATATGACCTATAGATACTTGAGCAACATACGCTTTATAATAGATGCCCATTATAAGACTATGCATCTGGTAGAGTAGAATTCAACTTTATGACTTGATCAGGTAATTGAGGACAAGATTTCTACTATTTTGGCTACAAGTTAGAATTTTTTCATCAACTCAGAACTTCTAAAACAGTTTTAGTAAAAAGTAAAAGAAATCCCAAGGGAAACAAGATCACAAATTAATACAAGAATACATATTTTCATGAAACAGCTTTCATAAATGGGACAATATATAGGAAAAAATTATACTAACATTTGCAGATAAAATAAAACAACCTTGATAACCTTGGCCTTAACCTGATTAATCTGCCCCTCTATATAGTGTAACTTTTCTTCATTATATTCTGGTAGCTGTAGATTTAGTATAAAAGTAGTGGTGTATACCATGCCTGAAGCAGGAACTGAAAAATGCATTTTATAATCTAACATGTTAGTCAATAAAAGGTATCACTCTACATTTCCCTCTTTTGATCAATGGCTAACACAGTGCAACACCCTGCTGCTGTAGTGTGATTTGTTGATGAATTCATTTCTCCAACTGTTGTATTTTGTGTGATTTGTAGATTAAATAACCTCATGTTTAGCCTGAGATGTTTGTTTTGTGATTTAAAATTCTGCAAATATGTCTATCCTCCAGGAATGAAAAAATATATTCAGCCCTTGGCACTGTAAAGCCTAAGATACATTAAACCCACCGGCTAGCACTGTGATACATGAATGATACAAATAAATCCCTTTTACAGCTCAAGAGGAAGCGATGCAAGCATCAAGCAAACACTTTTTTGCTTCACTACAATTATTATCATGGTACATTATATTGTTTTATTCTACCTGTCTTAAGTTCATAATGTAAATCTGTGCAGTATACTGTGCCCAGTTCAGCTTATTTTTTAACTTATCAGAGCAGGTATCTTTCAGAAAGTATTATTTCAGTTAATAAGGAAATATGGGTAAAAGGAACATTCCAGTAAAACTATGTAGGTTTTAGAACACTTACTGCTCCAGTTGATAAGGAATTGGAACATAGGCACCTGATCCTGTAATGCTGGCATTGTTGTAGAAGATGTTAAAGTTTGACATTATCTCATAGCAACCAGTTGTTTTTTTTTTATAAAAAAAAAACTAAACATGGAGATTATAAATATGAGTCGCTGAACAAAGGCAAACAACCTATATTACTACCAAAGATCCCAAGCATTTACCGATTTCCTTTTAAACCTTTCACTGCCAGCCCATTTGGAGATGTGAACTTTTATTGCTAGACAGTTTTTGAACATTTTGTGGTCTTTCAGTTTTGGGGCTTTTTCTGGGGGGGACTTTCAGTTTACCCAGGTAAACAATATATATTTTTTTTTAGGAAAACCTAAGATTTCAAAATATGCTAGAATTTTGATGCAACTTATATAGGCTATAAATGTAAAAAAAAAAAAAACAATAAACACATAGGAGCTGATTTATCAAACGTAGCGATGAATTTTCGAATGAAAAAAAATTTAATTTTCAATTTATCATGTACTGTCTCTTTAAAAATTCAACTTCGACCATTTGGCATGTAAAACCTGCCGAATTGCTGTTTTAGCCTATGGGGGACCTCTTAGAACCTGTTTGTAGTAAAAAAAATTTGGGAAAAACTTTCAATCGAATTTGATCCGATGTGCTATTCCTTCGATAGGTGCGATTCGAATTCGGCTGAATACTGACCTATTCGATCAAAAACTGACTTATTTCAGACTAAATTTTGGTTGGTCTTTTTGAATTCGAATTTTTAAGCTTTCTCAATTTGAAATCCGACCCTTGATAAATACTCAATTTATTTCGTGCATTAAAATACAACTGATTTGAAAAGTACCATGTCTCCTGAACACACCAATACCAAATATGTTTTGTTTTATGGAGATTTCTGATTTGCATAAATAAAAACTCCCAGCAGTACACTACCAAAATTCCAAAGCGCTGCTCCAGAAACCTGCATTCTTCAATTTTCTCACAGTAGGTTTACCCCAGAAAACCACACATTTTTACAAAGAACAGATTCTGACAAATCCAAAATAAGGAAATTTGTCTTTCTATGCAAAACTACACAATCAAAACTCTTTCCTAAAGTTATGGGGTTTTATAAAATTTTCTGACATTTTTTAAAAATCAACTCAAAGCTTCCACTTTGTAGCATCTTATCTCTCACATATCATTAGGTACCAAGATACACCACCCTAAATATGAGGGTAGGGCTCCACAGAACAGTCTGATGCCCAATATCCTTAGGTTTATATAAGTATCCGTCCTCTAGGGGCCCCAAAAAGAAGACAACCCATATAATCTATAATTTCTGTCATTCCAGCTACTGCAATATCAACACATTTACCACATTTTATGTGGGGTAAAACTACAAAAATATAAGTTCACCCCAGAAAATTATATATTTTTGGAAAGTACACATTCACCAGAATCCAAAATGGATAAATATGTCTTTCTTCTCCAAAGTACCAAGCTGTAAAACTACATTTGGAGGTTTTGATGACATTTCTGAAAATGTCCTCAAAGCTTCCACTTTGAAGCATCTTATCTCCCACAAACCACTAGGTACCAAGTTAAACCACCCTAAAATGAAGGCCAGGGATCCACTGAAGAGTTTGATGCACAATGTGATAAGGTTTACCTAAGTATGTGGCCACTAGGCCCCCAAAAAGTAAGACAACCCATATGAGCTATCATTTTTCCTGAATCCAAAATGGGGGAAATATGTCTTTCCACAAAGTTTCCTAAATTTGGAGGTTTTGATGAAATTTCTGAAAATCATCTCAAAGTATCTTATCTCCCATTTATCACTAGGTACCAAGATAAACCCTAACAATAAAGGCCAGGGGTCCACTGAACAGTTTGATGCCCAATGCACATAGATTCACCTAAGTATGTAGAGGCCAAAATAGGTATCTTGTGCATACTAATTTGATGGGTAATATCTACACTACTTCATAAATACACAGTCAGATGTATGGTAAAAGCTCCAAAATACAGCGACCTCTGAAAACCATATCTTTTTTGAAAGCATGTATTCTGAGAAATTCAAAATGGGTAAATATGTCTTTCTCCTCCAAAGTACCAAACTGCAAAGTATGTAATTTTTATGAAATTTCTAAAAATCATCTCAAACTGTTGCAATTTGCCGCATTTATCTCACAAAATATTTTACGGACAAAGGCAAATCACCCGAAATATGATTGCCAGAGGTCTACTGAACACTTTGATGTCCAATATGCTTTGAGATTGCAAAGTATGTGGTTATGTAAGGACCCCAAATGAAAATATTGCATATGAATTTTATTTGCCTGCCAACTGCCAACCCAGCTGCTGCAAACAGAGCCCATGACTGCATAGTATGTTTCATCAGACCCCATAAGTCAGGGGTGTCCAAACTTTTTGCAAGCAGGGCCATATTTGGGGAGGTGAAAATGTGTGTGGGCCGACATTCAGCCTGACATCCATTCTGATGTAGCTAGCTTATGATCAGGATCATTCACTCCTGGAGATGGATGTGTACACGGTGTTTAGGAAGTGGAGTCTGTTTGGACTTATTCTCGGCGCCTCATTTAAACAATAAATCGAATAGCCGTAGCAGTAATATTTGGGCACATGATTAATGAAATGATCTGCCACTTCTATATTGCTGCTGAAGTGCTGAAGGTGTTTGCAATAGACATATACTGGCACGTAGTGATGCGTACGTGTCTATTACTAACACCTTCAGCACACAGGCAGCAGTATAGACCAAGTGGCAGATCATTTCACTAATCACGTGCCCAAATATTATGGCTACGGCTATGAGATTCCTGATTGCACTGTGCTGGGTGGCCACATTATTATTAATTTCATGATTGAGGCTGAGGGCCTGTGTAAATTTGTAAATGGGCCACAATTGGCCCCGGGCCTGACTTTGGACATGCCTGGCATAAGTATTCAAAGACCCCCCCCCAACATATATTTTTAGAAAGTACACATTCTGAAATATCCAACATGGGTAAATACATCTTTTCTAAACCAAATCACCAAACTGCAATTCTTTTCTAAACGTAGACATTTTTATGACATTTCTGCAAATTGTCTAAAAATGTTGCAATTTGCTACATTTATCTCATACAATGTTTTACGTACAAAGGTAAATCACCCTAAATACTAACACCAGAGGTTAACTGAGCATTTTGATGCCTTATGTCTTTTGATTTACCAAAGTATGTGGTACAGACCCCAAATGAAAATATGAATTTTCATGCCTGCCAACTCAGCTGCTGAAAACAGAGCCCCCTTTACTGCGTATTATGTGCCATAAGACCTCCTAACTGTACAAAGACCCCCAGAAAACCATATATGTTTCATGCATGGGTAAATATGTCTTTCTACACCAAACTACCAAACTGCAAAGGTTTTCTAAACATAGAGATTTTTATTGCTAAATAAAACAAAACCTCTTTGTCAGTTTTTTGTTTATACATGGGGGTACACTTCTAAAAGTTGGGTGACACTGTGTATATAAGTGTATATAAGTGTATACAAGTGTATATAAGTGTGTACAAGTGTGCAAAATAAAAAAAAATCAAAATAAATTTTTACCAAAATATATATGTAAATGTATGTAAGTGTGTTTGTACATGTGTAAATAAAGGCCACTTACTGTTCCTGGAGCAGGAGGGATGATCGCATCGCTGGATGGGTCCTTGAGGACCGTGCCTGCAGAGTGTTGCACAGCAGGAAGTGCATGGTGCTGGGGGAAGAAGGAATTCGGACAGCACAGCAGACGCGCAATTCGATTGGAGATTAGCCCTGTGATGATTGTGTCACAGGACCGACATGACTTCCCCCCAGTCTCGTTGCCCAAAGGGGCTGTCACTGCTTCCCACTATCTGCGGAGGCAGCTAAAGCCACTGATGCAGAGAGAAACGCGCATCTGCCTAATAACATACAGTACATAGTACTTTCTTGCAAGATGAAGCCCCTGCCAGCAAGCATGTCTAGTGTACGTGTTTGGCAGGCAAGGGATTAAACAAAGTAAGCATGTCTGTGGTTCCCTATTCCATACAGTGACACACGAGGATTGCATTCAGGAAGCAATATATATTAGACAAACTCAGGCTGGATCTCAGTAGAGGAGTACAGGCCAGAATCAGCATGGTTAATGCAGCAAAATCAGTAACTAATAAAGTGAGTTAGTACATTTAGAGAGAATGGCCTGTTTATACTGTTACTGTGGTCCAGATATGAACAATGGGGACAGACTGGAAGCAAGATTTGATGGCCTAACCATCTATGCATAATGTTAAAGGTTTAGCCTCTTGGGTTTTCCGGAAGAGGGATCTTCCTGTAAATTGGATTTCCATACTTTACGTCTAGAAGAATAAATTAAACACTAAGGGGGTTAGTACCTTTAGTACTTTTTCTCACTTATTAAAAAATATATATATTCAACCAAACTCTCAAACCTGAATCCCCTTAATTCATCAATAAAACTGCTCTAAAAAAAATTGGTGTGAAAAAAATAACGACAAAATCAAGAGTCAACTTAAATTGTGCAACTTTTTCTAATTTTTGCTTTGATGACTTTTTTGAATTTGTGCCCCAAAAACTCAAATTTATCGGATTATCTAATGAAAACCAAAGCAGTCCGAAACAATTTAGAATGCTGAAGATAAAAACATGTTCTAATTGTTAAAGGAGAAATCAACCTGTGGGGGAAAACACCCTACCCCCCACCCCAGGTATCCCTCCCTCCTCCCCCAGGCTAATTACCCCCCCCCCTGGGGAGATGCCCCATACTCCATACTTACCCCTTGGTGCAGATTCTTCTAGCGAAGTTCCATGTGTCCATCTTCCGGCTCTTCGGTAAGCTGACTGAGAGATCGTCAATTTCTGTGTAATTCCACGCATGCATGTCGCAAACCGGAAAACTGCTCCAACTGCGCATGCGCAGAAATACCGATCTCTCAGTGAGCTTACAGAGGAGCCAGAAGATGGACGCGTGGAACTTCGCTGAAAGAATCTGCGCCGAGGGGTAAGTATGGAGTATGGGGCATCTCCCCAGGGGGTAGTTAGCCTGGGGGGAGGAGGGAGTGAGGGCTACCTGTGGTGTGGGGTAGGGTTTTTTTTCCCCACAGGTTGATTTCTCCTTTAATGGGACAATCTTCCATTGACTCCTACATAATTTTGACAAGTTTTAGCTGGAGTACTTTTGGATTCTAATTTTTAGCAGTTTTAGAACTTAATAAATATTTTTTTTTTTCCTCTAAAAATTCCCCAACCAGAAAAATTTTAGGTTTCATAAACAGGCCCGTAAATAAAATTAGAAAAAATGCCTCCGTTTCAAATAACACTTTCCCCTATAATTAAAGATGTTGGCTCATTATGCTATACATATACCTATATTTATATCTTGATAGACATGCCTAGCTATATTATTGCTGTTTGAAGAATAATTTCAATAGCATTGTGACAGCTGCTGAGTACTAACTGCGCCCAGGTGCAGTAACCCATCACCCATCACAGTAAATGCCTCCTGCCAATAGGTTGCTATAGGTGATTAGACCAATAGTAAACTTTGAATCATTTTATTACATTTCCCCTTATAATACAATATACAAAAACACATATTCACAGTGTAAAGGCTTTAGTAAAGAACAATCATTTTAAGAGACATGAATGGTTTTATCAAATTCACATTGCTAAACAGAAATTTGAATCTGTGCTTGTATTAAACTAAAGCTGGCTGTATCTGTAATATAAGAACAGCTTTAGAATATTTGATTAGCTTTCTATCACATCAAGTTTAAATTATCCCTCACTGTAGCAAATTGACCACTAAAAGGCTTTTTGCAAAGGAGCAATACACATCACAGGGGATAAATGCACGACTGATGGTTTCTCTGCAAGTAAGAAGGTGAGATTACGTTTCTATATATATATTTTTTTATATAAATGTTATCATCTATAAAAAATCACATAGTGACAGGAAATTATATAATTTTTTAGCCTGTAATGTTGCTTTGTGACCAAGAATATGAAGGTTAGAGGGCACATTTACTTAGTTTGAATGAAGGAATAGAATAAAAAAAACGTTGAATTTCGAATAATTTGGCTACTTTGACCATCGAATTGGCTACTTCGACCTTCGACTACAACTTTGACTCCGAATTGAACGATTTGAACTAAAAATCGTTCGACTATTCGACCATTCGATAGTCGAAGTACTGTCTCTTTAAAAAAAAACTACCCCCTACTTCGCCAACTAAAACCTACCGAGGTGCAATGTTAGCCTATGGGGAAGGTCCCCATAAGCTTTCTAAGCTTTTTTTGGTCGTAGAAAAATCTTTCAATCGATGGATTAAAATCCTTCGAATCGTTCGATCGAACGATTTTATGTTCGATCAAACTAATTGCGGTAAATCCTTCGACTTCTATATTCGAAGTCGAAGGATTTACCTTCGGCAGTCGAAAATCGAGGGGTTAATTAACCCTCGATATTCAATCCTATGTAAATCTGCCCCGTGTTCTTTTAAATCTTGACATTTATTGATATCCTATAACAAATATGTATAGTTTGTCTAGTCTATTGACAATTGTAGAGTACCTTTACACTACAATGGGGGGGGGGGACAACCTGTTGACAGTTTTGTAGTAAAGTTGGCAGCCATTCTATTGACATTTATAGTGTAAAGCTGAACAAGAATTTGGAGCACCCTATTGACAGCTGCAGTATAAAACAGGGAGGGTTGGTCCAGAATAGCCGGTAGACTATTGACATTTGGCAGAAATGGAATAAATATAGCTTTTTTTTTAATTCAACTTTTGTTAAACCTTTACATGCCACTTTAAAAATGATTAATGGTAATACAGTATATAACACAAAGTCTAGGTGGCAAAATCAAAATATTTCTCAAATTCTACCCATCTTAATAAAATCAACATGATCAAAAACATTATACAAGTCCCCTTGTGTTTGTGATTGGGACCTTAGATTGTAAATTCCAACAGGGCAGGGAATTATGTAAACGAACATCCTCTTAAAAGTGCTGTTTAAATGTGTCAGACAATATCTTTTTTATATAAATACAAGTTCCAGGATTCTGGAGTGTTTGAAGCAGCCAGTCATTATTACTATAGATTAGCTGAACTGCACCACACTACATGCTTTATAAACTGGGGCTTGCCAATTGGCGCAACATCTTACCCAGGAGGTGTTTGAACACTGGTGGCTGCTATTTCTTGCAAAGTATACTGTGAATTTATTTCATGTAGGGCAATTTCATATTGCCTTTTCAAGGTTTTGGAAAGCTTTTATTATCAATATTTGAGATTGCATTTTATGATTTGAGAAAACACATGGTACAAAAAAACATTTTTGTGAATATAGAATATTTTTTTTGGATCTATAAATGTCCAGATTTATGAAATTAAAAAGAACAAAAACATTCAGTGGAATTATTGCTAGCAATTCCCCCCTTATTTTATTAAACAGTCAAGATTTTCAGCCTCATTGAAAGTGAATAGAACAGTGTGATCTTTTTTTTGTTTGTTTGAATTTTTTTTTGTGACAAAATGAGACCATGGGGCAAATTCACTAAATTGCAAAGTGGCTAACGCTAGCGCAAATTCGCCAGTGTGACATCATTTCGTTACTTCGCCGATTTACTAACGGGCACTGGCGTAAATTCTCTAGCGAAGTGGACCTACTCTAGCGCTACTTTGCACCCTTACGCCAGGCGAAGTTGCGCTATGGCGACGGGACGTTAATTCACTAACTTGCTGATTTTCATGAACGTTAACTCTTGCGCCAGACTTGCCTTCGCCAACTGAGACCAGGCGAAGTGCAATAGAGTAGATAGGGCTTGCTTCAAAAAAAGTTGAAATTTTTTCTAAGTCCCAAAAAACGCTGGTGTCTTTTCCTTTTTTAAGGGTGATAGGCTGAAAAAAATCATACAATTTTTTGGGGGTGCCCTCCTTCCCTCCTACATTTCCTAACATAAACTATACAATGGGCACATGTATAGGGCAAAATAACAACTCTATTTTATTTTATGAAGGTTTCCCAGGCTTGTGTAGTGTAAAAGAACTTTCATTTGAAGCAACGTAGAGGGTTCTTCACAGTCAGGACAGTGAGGTTGTGGAATGCACTGCCGGGTGATGTTGTGATGGCTGATTCAGTTAATGCCTTTAAGAATGGCTTGGATGATATTTTGGACAGACATAATATCAAAGGCTATTGTGATACTAAACTCTATAGTTAGTATAGGTATGGGTATATAGAATTTAATTAAAAGTAGGGAGGGGTGTGTGTATGGATGCTGGGTTTTCATTTGGAGGGGTTGAACTTGATGGACTTTGTCTTTTTTCAACCCAATTTTACTATGTAACTATGTATTTGCTGCTACATATACGTCCATTGTACTTTAACTTGGTGCCGTATGCAAATTAGGCATCGCTAGTGTAACTGCGCTTTCCTTGATGAATTAACGCTAGTGCAACTTCGCTACCTTTCGCTTCCCTGAGCGCAACTTTGGATTTTAGTGAATTAGCGGCGCCCTGGCGAAGTGTGGCGAAGCCTGCGATAGCGCAACTCCGCTGGTTAGTGAATTTGCGCCCATGACTATTATCTTAGTTTCTTCATAAATAAGCTAGTGCTAAAAAAATCCACAATACTGTGGAAGAATCACATGAGCTTACAAATCTGCCTCTCAGCATCACTGGCATTATAAATATATATATATTATATATCAATATCAATATTGGGAGGGACCCCTTACCAATGAGTAGGTATGACATCTGACTTTAGCAGCTGTACGGGGGGGGGGTTGATTCTATAACACTACTCTGGATCTGCTGGTACCATTTGACTCCTGACAAAGATCAGGCAAAATCTGGAAATGTTAAGCAAAATTAATGAATAAATGAAAAATAAAAAAAGAGCAAATTTTAGCAATGTATTACCGGTAACCAGTGTTTATTTTTGTATAGCATGAATATTCTTGGATTTGCCATAGACTTACTATTCCTAAGACTATGTTCAGATGAACTATAATGCTTGTGAAGCGTGTTTTGTTTTGGAGGAGAGGGGAAATTGTGGTTGGATCTGATTAATTGGAGCAGCGGTGAAAATGAGACTAAAAATGTATTCTGAGATTCTAAATGATTTTGGTCCCACAGACTCTGAATTAATTATACATTGCAAGCAACGCTTCATGAATATTTACCACCCTCATTTATACTTAATGAATAAATTAGCATTTTGACAGTATTGTTTAATGGATTTTAAAGAAATATTGCCCATTACCTTTCAATTCTGTAGATTAGTTGAAGGGAATTAGAAAGATAAAGCAAAGAATATAACACATTACCTAAATACTTTAATTTATAGTTGTTTACATAGCTTTTTAGTAAATTCTTATTCTTTATATGGATCTGTAAATCAGTCCACTATGGTCATTTCAGAGCAATTTGTCTTTGAGAAAGCCTAATCTGTTTTATGAATATTATATTTTTCTCATTATTTAGGCCTTTGTGTACAGCGTTACAAATGCAATGTATTTTTACTGGAAACATATCTAATAGTTATTTCTAAACTAGAAAAAAAATGTTATTTGTATTTTAGTGTAACCAAATGTAATTTGTAGTAGTAGGGTATCTTTGCTACACAAAAATCAGTGGTGTAACTACCTGGGGAGCAGGGGGTGTGATTGGGCCAGGGCCCCCTGGCAGCTCGCGGGCCACTGACTCCGGTGACAGAAAATGGCATACGGAGGGGGGGGGCGGGGGCCCAGTTGCACGTCACGTGCCAGGGCCCGCCCCCCTCTAGTTACGTTACTGACAAAAACATTAAAGCTTCACAAAGGCAAGTCATCAAGAATACAAAACAAATGTTTACAATAATCAGAGTTTCTTCACTAAAGAATACTGGAGGGCTTGCCGCAAACTGAAGAAGCCATTCGAATGAGTAGTGAAACATTTTCAAGAAAAACTCTTAGGGGGTTATTTATCATAATCCGAATTTATCTCACTATCTTAGAAAAGTCTGTGTGGATTTGGTCAGAGGGGCTTTTCAATTTATCATTAAATATTCCCGAAAAATTCGTGTGCTGGAAAAGTCTCGATAAGATCATAAAAAAAAAAACAGATCCGCGACTTTTGCAGATTTGACCCCCGAATACCACTACTTTTTCGGATTTTACGCCCAAATACTGCAACTTTTTTGGAAACCCAGCATAAATCAGGATATCTTCGGCCATTGACGTCTATATGAACGCAGCAGGTCTGAGTTGGAGTACTTTTTTATTCAGACTTTTAACACCATCGGGGTTTAATAAATCACGAAACATTGTAGTTGTTTTTTTCTACAAAAAAATTGTAGTTTTCCCCTTCAAAAGTTCAACCAGAGAAAATCAGACTGATAAATAACCCCTAAATGTCCAGTTGCCTTTGACTTAATTATACTAGATACTGTATTTGATGACCTGGATAAATGAGAATCTTCATAAACATGCTACTTATAATTTTGCCATGAAGTATTTGCCCGATGCTTTTACATTTCCTATCTATATCCATGAGGGGGCTGCCATATTTATGCAGCAAAAGTCCATTAGCATTAGAAACTTTAACTGACAGGCTGAGAAGGATGGAAAAACTGTCAGGTTAAGACAGTTAATTAACAATTACTTACAAAACCAAACCTCTCAGCAAAAAAATGATCAACATGACTAATAGAAAACTTTTAATGTACATTCATATTTTAAAAAGTCGTTTTTTAGTGTTACTATCACTTAAAAGGGGTGGTTCACCTTCAAGTTAAATTTTAGTTTGTTATAGAATGGCCAATTCTAAGCAACTTTTCAATTGGTCTTAATTTTTTATTTTGTTTGTTTTTTAAGTATTTGTCTTCTTCACATACTTTCCACTCAAATGCTTGCTAAGGCTACAAATCTATTGTTATTGCTACATTTTAGTACTAACCTTTCAAATTAGGCCTCTTCTATTCATATTCCAGTCTCTCATTCAAAGCAATGCATTGTTGCTAGGGTAATTTGGACCCTATCAACCAGATTGCTGACACTGCAAACTGGAGAGCTGCTGAATAAAAAGCTAAATAACTCAAAGACCACAAATAATAAAAAATGAAACCATAATATCACTCTCTACATCATACTATAAGTTAACTCAAAGGTGAACAACCCCTTTAAGGAATTTGATTACATTTTGTCATTATTGTGTATTTGTTACATTAGCTGGGACAGTGGTTATTACATACATATGACAGTAGTAAAGTAGTTGGTGCTGAGCCCGGCACAACAATAATAACAATGATGCTTAAACTACTTAATATAAGGCAGAGCATTTTTAAAAATATTCTTTCATTAGAAGTCAATTATCATTAAATAGCTATCTGCATCATCACAGTTTGAAAGATTATAAATCTAACACTTATAGATATTCTAATGCTCAAAAATGATGCTATTTTATACTTCTTTTCCATAGTTTAGCTATTTAACAATTCTGGTTAATGAAGGCAATTATGCAAATAAGTTTGATGGACTATTTAAAGAGAACTTGTCACATAAAATGAGTTTAGTTCATTTGACACAGTTAATTATTCTGTCTAGTCACTGAATATATTACATTTCTGTAAAGGAATAGTTTTAAAAATATTTTTGACAGTGGATGGGGAACCTGAATCACCAGAATCTTCTTTTTATCTTCTGAACTGACGTTAGCAGACAATCTTTTTTCTAGTAAAGCAGATGCTTGAGTCTGACTTTATGAACTTGCCAGTTCCATCTTAAAAGATACACTGCACTTTTCTATGATTATACATGAAATCTTTTTACACACAAATTATGTTTCTTGTGAATGTGTGTAACAAGCTTGGGGTTGGAGCTAAAATGCTAGTGAAAAGAAGTCACATTTACACTGAATTGCTAAAAACACAACAGGTACAATAAAGTAAGGACGTCTATAAAGTTTTTATTGTTAATTTGTAATATGCTATATGTATAGTCAGTTATGTCCGTATATTATTTTCCATGACATTAATGTATTAATGGTACTCAAAAATATATTTATTCAGGCTATGGGTATGGGGGACTAAGTGGGGTCAACACTAAACTACCAGTTTGGGAAAGACCTAGGGATATTCATCTGGAATGTTGTAATTATCATCATACTTTTCTGTGCAGAAAACAACTTACAACTGTAACTACAAGAAGCAGTTTGTTATGGGAAGGTGGGGGGTGACTTTCATCATTGTATTAGGCAACTACCCTTCAATTTCCCTTTGTTTTTTATTCTTTGTTCCTTTATAATGTCTCAATCTCCCACCTGGCAACTACCAATAAAATAAGGCTAGGTATACTCTGTCCTATAACTCAAACTAAGCCTTATTGCTGGTGTAGATAAATGTGTGAGGTGAGACTTATACTGCAAAATATGATAGAAGAATTATTAGTGTATAGCCATACAAGTAAAGGATCTCACCAGTTTACATGTGGGTCTGGGTGCCCATGCCCAGACCAACTGCTGAAAGTAGAAATATCAAACCATGTGAAGAACAACAGGCACTCACAGATCCCACAGACAGGCTTCCCAGTATTGAGTCATGTTTTGGCAGGGGATAGTTGGCCCGATTCAATGATGATCAATGGCATCACTATGTGCAGTCCAGCTTTAATCAAGGTTGTAATCAATGTATATGTTGGAAGATCTGAAAGGCATGGCAGGCTAACTATACTGGTGAAAGTACGCCAGCATTAATTTGCCAAGACAGTTTTGTATTTTGATAAATACGCTTATTCGCCATGGAATAATGTCTGTCGTAGTTGCACAAAGTGAAAATTTACATTTGCAATAACAGCTGGGAGATAAATGTAAACCTTAACTGCAGATTTAAGGATTGCGCAACCTTGATTTATTGAAATCAAAGCTGAAGAAAAGAATAAGACCACAAATCCGATCAATTTCTACATCTATAGAGCAGTTATTAAAGTATTTCTATCAGATTAATGTTGAACATTGCTGAATGTACATAAAACAGCCATGTGATCCTGTCTTCAGTAGGTGGTAATACCAAACATAACTCCATACGTTAACTAATCACAGTTTATAAACAAAATAAATTGTAATAATAATGACTCATTTTGAATATATATATTTCCAATGTGTGGTATTAGCCAGTACACACTAACATTCCTGTTTCACCAAGGATCAAACTGGTGTTTGAGATCCATACACATACACATCCACACCCACAGTCCCACATATACACACACAAATTAGCTTTTTAGTTACAGAAATTGTATACCAATGTCTACGGGGGGAGTTCACAAAAGTGTTGGTAAGCACACAGTTTTTAATTGTTAGTCACCAATTGTAATAATGACGTAATCGCAACAAAATCCCAGACAGCATCTTATAGTCGTCTGGATTTAAAATGTCATTTTTGCACCAAAACTGTCTCTGTACAGACTTAAGCCAAATTAACCAAATCAACATTTTCCCCCAACATTTTTGTTATCGAAGAGACAGAAATTTCTGTAAAAATGTGGACACAACTAAATCTCAAAAAGGTTGCACATAAGACATAAAAAGAGCCAAAACCACTTTTTAACAACATTTTTTAAAATTGTCAGCAGAGCTGGAAAATTAAAGAAAATTGGTCTGTGAATTGATATGACATTTTTATGATTGTTCTTTACTGCCATTTTTGTGATTCCTCTCTATGGGGCAAATTTACTAATGGGCGAAGTGACTAACACTGGTGAATTTTGGAACTTTTCCGATTTACTAACGGGCGCAGGCGTAACTGCGCACTGTTGAAGGGACATACCTGCGCAAGTTCACTAAGAAGCAGATTTTACTGAACGTTACCTCTTGCGCCAGACTTGCCTTCGCCACCTCAGACCAGGCGAAGTGCAATAGAGTAGATAGGAGTTCCTCGAAATTTAGTTGAAAATTTTTCTAAGTCCCAAAAAATGCTGCCGTCTTTTCCTTTTTTCAGGGTGATAGGCTGCAAAAGAGCGTAAAAATCTTTTGGGGTAACCCGCTTCCCCCCTACATTTCCTAACATATGGCACATAAACTATACACTGGGCTCATAACAACTCTTTTTTATTTTATTAAGCTTCGCTAGGCTTGTGTAGTGTAATGTATTTGCTGCAACATATACGTCCATTACATTTTAACTTCCCGCCGTATTCAGATTAGCCAACGCTAGTGCAACTTTGCTCTGCTTGCCGAATTAACGCTAGTGCAACTATGCCAGCTTTTGGCACCCTGGACGCAAATTCGCATGTTAGCGAATTAGTGTTGTCTGAGCGAATTTTCGTCTGGCGAAGTGTTGCGCTGCCTGCGAAGCCGTCACTGGCGTATTTTGCCCCTATGAGCGACATGCATCTCAAATATATGAACCAATAATAGTATATTTTTTCGTCTCTAAGATGCTGCGCAAAATTTACAACAAGTCTAAACAACAGAAAACCTGTTAGAAAACTTCACTTTTACTTGCTAAAATTTTGTTTTTAATGTGTATTGAAGGGTTGAAAAACAAACCTGATTTAATTGCATCCAAACTGTTTGTCAAAAACACCTTTAATTTTAATAGGAAAAGGAAAAATGGTTCAAGTAAGCCTGTTTCCACTGACACCCCCATGCAAGCTCCGATCACAATGAATTATGATGAACAAAGCAAAGTACCAAAGTCTAAATTACATTACATTTAATTACATTTCATGGAAATGTATCTTAACATGAGGGAAATAACCTACAGCTTAGATAATAGATAATAGAATAGATAATAGACATTAGACCATAAGTATCTAATGTGGAACAATTGTTTTGAGCATTTTATCTACAGACAGACAGTGCCTTAAGTAATGATCATGATCACACCATGGATCCGAATGGCCTCAAGAAATGAAAGTTGCAGCTGTGTTAACTGGCCCTCTGTGAGCTATGAGTGTGTGTGTGTAATGGATGTGTTCCACTGTACAGTGTCCTTCTGAGGCTGTTTAATGAAACCTGCTCAGTCATATCCTAACCATCAAAACACATTTATGACCAAGGCTATATAAATGCATTTTAAGTCAGACAGTAACCACTGCATAGAACTACCAGGAGCCTCCGGATGAATTTATGTCTTCTGTCATCATCAAACATATTCCTAAAGGGATTCACTTAAGATACCATTGTCTAAATAATGCTTACAAGTAAAAGCATGTCACAGTTTTCTAGAATGCATATTTGTCATCGGAAAAAAGAGACATCTAAAAAAGCTTTTGTTAAAATACAGTGGCTCTTATGAAGTCCCTTTAGAGTCAGGGAAATGCAATGTAATTGTTGCTGATGTTCCTTGACATGAAATTGCAGGTTCAGAGCCAGGGAAATCAGTGCTTTATTAAAAGAAGTGCTATTTCTTTCCTTACATTTTGTTTAGGAATATAGTGTAGTTTTTCAGTTGTATTCTGTAGGTTATTAACCATGCATTACTATCTGACCTACTGACCTATAGTAACAAAATGAATGTGCCATACTTCCTCAAGCATTGCTAGTGCACTCATGTTAAATTTTGGAACTATATTTTAATATTAAACAGTGCAACAACTAAAAAAATCTACAGAGGGAAAAGGCCTGGATAATAGGGTTGGCTTCCTCTATAGATTGAAAATCTCTCCTCCCTAGCTGCTTCTTCTTTATTACTCATGAAGGGGGTGGTTGTTTGGTGCAGGCAAGAGGAGCTTCTGTCCCTCCAAAGGTTTTTTGTTGTTGTGGTGGTCTGGCCCCTGTTTGTTACACCACTGATATTCACCACATGTAGACAACTTTTCTAATAATCAGCAGAAAAGCATTTTGTTATTTGCTCTTCTTTGCCTTGGCCCAATACTTAAATGAGAAATCGTATGAAAAGAAAATGTAGAAACTTTGAGGTTTCTACCCTGTCATTCACATTATTGTACTTGTAGCAGCATATGCAAAAATGTCAGTGATGTTTTAGTGAAATATAGCCTGTTAACTATCATCTGGGCAATTTACTGTGATGTTACAGTATCAAAAATGTTGTTTTTGTGTGAGTTAGCAAGGACCAATATAATGCATAAGTCCCAAACATGAATGTCCAGTAGAATTCTATTACAAGCTAAAACTTTCACTAGCTCTGAGTTAACCATCACTTTACCCCAGCTCTCGGTTCGTTGCTTGTTGAAAGTCAGGTTAGCTTGTTCCTGGGTGTTTGGATTCCTGTTTCCCTTGTTCTGTACCTGGTTTTAACCCCAGCTTATTTCCATTTACATGATTCTACAGTTGTCACCAGGTTCTGGAACAGCCCATTTCAAAACATCAGAACATGTTTATACTCAATTATGGGAGTCTGAAGAAGTTGCAACGCAGCCATTGAAATTATAGTTAAGATGACAGCAAAGTGATGATTAAGAAAGACCTGGGACTGGTGTAATTTAGGGGGCTGAATAAATATATGGGATTTAGATCACTTATGTGGTGTGGGGAATGAGAACAATGTTGTTTTAGAGAACAATGTTGTTTTAGAAAGGCAACATAGGTTACCCTTTTTATGTTTCACCTGGACAATAGTAATAAGTGATCCCAGGAGGGAAGCCTTGTAAGATTCATTTAACAAGCCTATGGTCAGGTTAGATGCACCCAATCATTATTGTTTCTCAAGCAAAAAAATGGAAAGTTGTTCTCTCCACTAAATAACAAACCACGAGGCGGGGTGCAGTGAGGCTGTGACCACAAAATTCATACAGACACACACAGGAGGTCCACTGCACTCACTCATTATCTATTTACAGTTATACAGTGGATTTTTTCATTTTTCAGGGGACCACAAAAAGATGTTGTAAAATCAGGGAAAATGTAAAATCTAGGAAATGAATTATGAATTATATATTGGTGTGGCCCACAGAAAAACAGTGCGTTCCCCTTTAAACAAAGCAGGGATCATTCCCAGCTACAGTCAAGACTGTCCAAGACCAGGGATGACATAGTTAGACGGCTTGAATATATTGTAATAGATGGACAAACAATTTCTGTTTTGTTTAAAGTGGAGGACATATTAACTGAGCTTAATGCTTAAAATTAGATAGATAGATAGATAGATGCCCAGCTTTGCCCAGTGTTTATAAATGAGCCCCATTGTGTTATAAGCATTATATGCATTTACTATATATACTGTATATTATACTCATATGCTTTTTGAACTACAACAGCATTATAGTAAAATGCTCGCTGTGTTGTAAAATAGCAGAGGCAGTTTACAAAGTCCTTGACCATTTTTTTTCTACTTTAGAGGCTGTCTCCTTGAACATGTTTTTTGTACCATAGAGGCTGTATGACCCCTACTGTAGTTCATGTTTTGAGAACAATTTCTACCGCAACGCATCAGCAAGTTCACCTCCTATAAGAAGAAAAACAGTGAAATAAGTTGACAGTGGATGGCAGATGGGAAACTTGAGACAGTTGCTTTTAACTGCAATTCATTGATGAAAATAAATTATAACGGTAGAAAATTCCTGCTACTTTTGTCATTATTTTGCCTATAGGACTATAGCCCAAGTAAAAATATTTTACCTAAGAGTCTTTTCTTATTTAATGTTAAACCTTAATCACTTTAAGTTCACTATTCTTTGCATCTTCATTAACTTCTTATAATGGACCCAGCAACTGCCTAAGGGGTATATTTATCAAAGAGTGAAGTTAATATTGAAGTTCCGCCACTAGAGTGAAATTCCGCCACTTTCCATTCATTTCTATAGGATTTTTAAAGGCGTATTTATCAAAGGGTGAACTTTCACTGTCACCCATTGATAAATATGCCTTTCAAAATCCCATAGAAATGAATTGTGAGCTGCGGAATTTCACTCTAGTGGCGGAACTTCACTCTTAGATAAATTTACCCCTAAAAGTGTTATGCTCCCAGTGGGAGGATGCTTTCATTATATGTGGCACCTCTCTAAAGGCAATGAAAATAATTTTGTTGTGGGCTAGTAAATTCCAGTTACACCACCAGTGCCTCAAGAATCAGTATGCACTTACCTCTTCTATCATAGCCATCTTGTGGCATATTGTTCTGTTGGTTTAAAGGCTGATCAAGCTGTGGGTAAAGGAATAATAAGAATAAGGGGGCTTAATTAACATTTCTGGTCATACATAATTGTATAGGATTAAGTAAAATCATCATAACAGAAAAAACATTTCACATGTGCATGTGCCATGTATCAAAGGGTTAAACATTCCTAACATTTCCCATTGTCTTCCAATAGCCGTACATCTCATCCTGTTTAAGAAGCAACACATTTTGTTGTAATGCAAACAGTCTATATTATCCAATTTAATAACTATCTGTAAGTATTCTGTAGTATTACTACTTCACAGCAGTATTCCAATAAGCTTCTGAGTAATTGGCAATTCCCTGTTCTAATAGGTTCATTATTCCTTTACAATAATTGCAGCCATTAAAGGATAAGTTACAGTTCCACTCCTACATTTACTTAGAGTAAATTTCATAACAGAATATGATATTCGTGTACCTCATGTCTGGTTGAAGCTATTCAGAAGTCAGTGATATCTACTTGAAGTGTGTGTTTTGTCTTTCTATGGGCTCTATTTTACCCCATGCTGTATTTAAAGGAGAAGGAAAGTCTTCTTCCACTTGGGGGTGCCAATAATAGACACCCCCAAGTGATTGTATTGACTCAACTGAAACCCCAGACCGGTGCTCTTATCAGCAGAAAACTGCACCGACCCAGGGTTCTTCCAGTGAGCACCACGGAGCGATCCTCTTGCTTCTTCTTTTTTCTTCTTGCGGCTGCGCATGTGCAGTAGAGAAAAAAGCCAAAATTTAACTAAAAAAAGCTATTTTGTTCTACTGAGCATGCGTCTGCCCCGGGAAATTTGAAGGAACAAGACGCCAGAAGACAATCACTCCGTGGTGCTCTCTGGTAAAACCCCGGGCTGGTGCAGTTTTCTGCTGATAGGAGCACTGACCCAGGGGTTTCAGGTAAGTCAATACAATCACTTGGGGGTGCCTAAAATTGGGCACCCCCAAGTGGAAGTAGACTTTCCTTCTCCTTTAAGGCATTGTAATATAAATGATGGAAATGTGATTCTATCTTTATAACAAAAAAATGTTTCATATATAGACCCTGACAATAAACTTTGTTGTCACTAGTATTGTTAGACAAGACATACCTCTAATAATTTTACCCTTTATTAATTACCTATAGCAACCAATCAGTAGGAAGCACTTAATAAAAGCAAGCATTATATTGGTTTCTATGGGTTACTGCACATTTCCAAATTTTGTGCGTTTTATTACCTATGAAGGTAAGATGATTTCCTTTCATCTGTTTTTTTTTTCACTTAAGGGAGTCTAAAACAACTCTGACCTCACTAAATTCACTAAGAAGGTTCACAATATAATGAACATTCACAGATTTCTGATCAGGGTCCATTAATGCTTTATTGCAGTTCTATCCTTATATCATAACCTTTTTTATGATAAATGCTTCATTTTATATTAGATATGAACTGACATAATTGTCTACAGCTGCTCTGGATAAGGAAGATGATGTGTACTTTGGATTACTGGAAGGTGAACATAACGGCCATTGGAGCAAATGCAAAGTATATCGGAAAGCATATTGCTTGTTATATGTACACGAGGGCTGATTGTTAAGCTTTTTGGAGAGTTTTATCTAGAACAGTTAATAAGCTTCTCTGCTTTGATGATTGCTTAGGGAGCACTTTTGAATATAACTGCATCATTGGCTCTAGGTAATTTGCTTGTGATTCTAGATAAAGCAGTTGAAGTGAAGAAGAAGTCATCAATAATCAGTCTCATGTAAGGCATGAATTCATAATATATTAATCCTGTACCTGTCATAAGGCATGTAAACTCTTTGGCACTCCCCACTAATTCTTCTGGATTTTAAAAGTCTACACTGAATTGGGATGTTTAAGAAAAAGCTGTTGAAAAACATGCAGACCTTACATCATTTCATTGTCTGAATGATGTGCAAGTTAGGGAGTGGGTGAAGGTGACACCAGCATGCCTCCCCATGCCTGACCTCACAAATAGAGTCCTGCTGACTGCTTTAGTCTGGTAGGAAACTATTGGATTGTACAGCTTCCAACTGAAAATGTGTGAGATTAATGTGACAGATGACTGTATTGGTCCTTGTTTATTTTCATTAGACAGACAGCTTTACATGGGCCTATTAAGTGATTCAATCATAAAGTCTGCTGCCATAAGACTGTGGGGTCCGTTTACTAAAGCACGGTAAAAATATGCGCACAAAATATAGACAAATTAATCACCAAATATGTTTTCACCAGTTTAATAACCAGCGGTAAATATACATTTTCTTGCACAAGAATATGTGTTTGCCAGTTATCGCATTTGCTGAAAATAATTCTACTTACACATTAATGCCCGGTTTACTAAACATCGAAATGTGCAAAAGACAAACTTAATGCCAGAATATCCGCAAAATTTTACCGCCATCTATATAGTGACGGTAAATTATTTTTTTCGTCAGAAAATTCGCAAGGGAACAGGAAATATCCCATAATACTCTTTTTACCCATCATTCTTTGCTGTAGCCATTGCTGACAGGAGAGAGATCTGTAGCTTTTGCTGACAGGATGTTTTGGCTTCTGCTTCTATCTGCAACAGCAGCAGTTTCAGCTCAGAGGCTTATTATTGGCAGCAGGCATCACAGTCCAATGATTTGTCAGCTTCGACGCTTTCAACAGAGCTCGATACTTTAAGACATGACTGACAGGGATGTCAGAAAGCTATTCAGACATGCAGTCCATACTTGCTTTGTACAGTTATATTTCCCAGGATCTGTACCCACTCACAGCAAGATTACAGGCCATTCCAGTCATATTGAAACTGCTGGCAGTGTTACATTTTTTAAGTACAGGCAGTTTTCAGCCATCTGTGTCACGCATGATTGGCATAAGTCATCCAAGTTTCTCATGCATTCTAAAGCCTGTGTTGAGAGCAATAGTTGGACAATCTAAACGCTTTGTCCACTTTCCGACGGCAACTGAAGATATATTGCTTACACCTCCTCATGCTCATTGCCATAATAACCACCATAAAACTCCTCATTGCTCCTCATTAATAACCTCCATAAAACTCCTCATTGCTCCTCATTGCCATAATAACCTCCATAAAATAAGCCTTTTTTTAGTATAAATATTCACAAACTTTGTTTTTGTTGCCAGAAAATTCACATAAGATGTTTCGCTAACATAGTTAATGCAAGTGATCGCAATGACTTCTAAGTGCATTGCTGTTTAGTAAACTTAGTCGTGAATATTTTGGCAGATAACATGCGGAAACATCAAATAGTCAAATTCACTGCACTTTAGTAAACTGGCCCCTGTATCTGCACCTTTAATAAAAGGCTCCAAGTATCTGCGAAAAGAATGGCCATCCTTTGCACAAAATCGCAGGTGACCCACAATTGGAAGCAAAAATTCTGGTGAACCTGGACTGCTTCCCCCCCCCACAAAATCGAGACTGAATGCCCATGAAGCAGTCCCCTGCCGGACCCCCTGTACCCAATGGGTCCTGGTTCCTTGGTAGAACTCACAGGCACACCCAACCTCTCTGTATAATTTAACTCGAGTGCTCACTATTGGGTGGGATTGGCACTCACCTGGAATATTCATAAAAAACAACATTGATAGTTACACCACTGACCAAAAGGTAAAGAACTTAAGTTATAAACTGCTGGAATTTCATCATTTTTCTATACATGAAAAATTAATATACATGGCTTATATATTTCCAAAATGTTCAATGAACCTTAATAATGGCTATATTTATTTCTTCTCAAATAATATTTCATAATATAATTCAGTGAATTTTTTTCGAAAATTATATTCAATAGTATAATTCTGTTATTTTTTTCATTATTAATGCACTATCCTTATAAAGTACTATGAGTGGCTCTATATATTTCAGTTAAGTTGAGTAAGCTCATCCAACTCTTTTCTCACCAGCGCCTCGTCTGACTTTGCCAGTATTCTTTTTTCTTTTGAAGAGTTCTTAAAGCAAAACCATTGTATTAAGTTACTTCTAAAGAAATTTTAAATAACCTGATCAATAAAGTGAATAGGTATTATTTTTCAAATGTCTGGAATTCACCAGGGAAATTGTTAGCAAAGTTCTTTCATCAGAATACAAAGGAAAACTTCAATGCAATTACCTAAAATGCATCTTGCATTGTTTACAAAATGTTCATCTTGCTCTACAGGAGTGAAAGGGACTGGTGTAATTGAACACTTTTTAAAAATCTATTTCTGTCCATTGAATATAATGTTCTAGCCTCTCTTCTATATCATGGCTTTTCTTTTCAAACTAAACCACTGAAGCCACATGAGGCTTTTATAGACTATACATTATCCTTTTTTTAAATAACAGTTTTGAACATTAGAATGCTGCAAAGTTTTAGTTGAAAAAATGAAAACATGATTTACAGCCATACTCTTTTATCATGTGTGTACACTAGGGATTAGACAATTGTATTTGTAATCTACCACATGTGTATGTGCTACAGGTGCACTAATTGTTGCGCACAATGCCTAAAAGTACTACTTCGTGACTAAATGATACTTTTTTAAATGTATATTATATTTTAAATAAAAATTGTATCACTTGCCAAAAGAGTAGTACAATGTAAAAAGGCTCTTGGGGGTTTGTTACTACCCCATGTAGCATCCCTGTATTCAAGGCTACACTTGCATTGCAAAATGGTTCTCCTCTTTGGTCGTGTGTAGTACCAGGTATTGTGCATTGCCAACAGCCACTACATTCCACTGGTAAAATAACCAAATCCTACACAGGGAGGCTTTTTCTTGCTTTATCCATAAAAACAAAAGGAGCAGGTAAATATAATAATACAGTACATACAGCACTCTCAACATGGTAGCCAGCTATAATAATTATGTTACAGAACTCACACACTCCTTAATAAATCATTGTCCCTTTCTGGCTGTAATAATGACAAGTTCAACAAATACAATGACATTCTTGTCCACATTTATGCACTACAGTTATTCAGTGTCCTATATTGCAACTCAACAGCATTAGTTTTGTCTTTTCTACAACAATAAATTCGTAAAAAATAATGGATCCTCAATCCCATTCAGCTTCTTCACAGGTGGACACAGGGAATGTCAGTGTTTTTCTTCCTGGCAAACTGGTAGCTGTGTCTCCCAAAACATTGCTAATATTAGGGCTGCAAGCTTTCTGGTTAGAGTTCAGTTCTGACCCTCTGTTATGAGTTCCTTAGCAAATGAAGTAGAAGCTCTTGGCCCTTATCCCCATGCCTCCTTGCAAATGACTGTTGGTTTGTCTGTGCAAACGATAGTACCAGTCCCAGTCCTATACTCAGTTACTAGATGGTAGATTCAGGCACCAATGCCCTAGAGGTACATTTCATAATTGCCATAAAGCGTATAAAGTAGTGGCATAACAAGAATGCACCAGGCCCCCACACAAAATAATGTTTGGAGTGGCCCAGAGTGAATATCAGTCCCTTTCTGGACCTTTCTCCACCCACTCAAGTGGTTGCTCCCCACTCTTGCCCAAACGTGTCCCAGGGAAGGTAAGAGAGCAGCTGGGGAGTGGGGTTTCTGGGTCACACCATAGCTGTGGGGTCTGCTTCCTCTAGCGTTACACCACTATGTTTAAGTTCTCTAGAATGCAATGCTCTAGCTTTTGCAAGCTGTGTCTAGCGCTATTTTCATCTTTTGCTTACTATGCCCAATTGTCTCTGCAGTAATACACAGACTCCAAAACCATAACCGTTTGCTGCTTCTCCAATATACCCAGTACTCCTGAAGTTTTTCATTAGTTATTATCAAACTCACTGAACAAAAGTTTATAATTTTATTGTGACGGTCAATAATATTGTATCTTGTATAAAAACAAAGCATTGACCTCTGCACATTAAAATTGCAAAAGTGAGCAATTATGGCTTGTAAAAGATAAGCTGGCTAGCATCTAACAAGGACAGAAAGATTTTTGATGTTGTAAATCAAATTTTTTCACATGATGAAATTACAAATTGTTTACAGCAAAGAAACATTTCAAATATACCTGAAAGTAAAATTTCAAGAACACAGCAAGACATGCCAAAATAAAAGGAAAGGTTAAGATTAATATGTAATGCACACAGCCCAGATCAACCCTGTATAAACCATTCCTGCAAGTTCAAGGTGGAAAAAATGTTTGGTGCAAATCAGCTTTGATCCTAATCAAATTTTCTTTAAGAATGAAATACAGATTGTGGAGAAATATTCGAACGATTTTATTGTACGATCGAATGGTTTTATCGTACGATCGAACGATTTTACTTTGATGTGTAAAGACTTAGAAAAAGGGTCTTGAAGGTCCCCATAGGCTAACATAGCACTTCTACAGGTTTAATTTGGCAAAGTATTGAAGTCAAAGTTTTTTTAAAGAGACAGTACTTCGATTATTGAATGGTCGAATATTCAAACTATTTTTTACTTCGAATCAAATTCGAAGTAAATTCAAAGTTGTAGTATCCTATTCGATGGTCAAAGTATCCAAAAAATTACTTCGAATTTTTTTACTTTTAAAATTTTTACAATTTTACAATTCCCTCGAATTCACTTCGACCCTTGATAAATCTGCCCCTTAATAAATAATTCATTTTTAGAGCTTTTATGAAATATAGGGGAAAACACAAATTTTCATAACTTTGGTTATTAGCCCACTGCCTATTTGGGCACTGGGTGGTGGGCCCTTTCAACAAGTAGAATAGGGCCCCAATAAAAAAAATACCCAACTAAATAGCAAGCATGACCACACCTTGATCCTGTTTTTTTTACGTAATACCCAAAAAGGCAAAAATTCCAAACTTTCACCCATTGATAAATACACTCCTAAAAATCCCATAGGAATGAATAGAAATTTTCCAGTTAATTGAAAAGTGTCATTGCAGATGAGCCATATTTGCCACAGGCTATTTCTTTGTAACACATTCAGAAAGTATTTTGCCTGCATTCTAAACACAGTACAATGATGCCACATATCTTAAAACTAATGAAGGTATGAGCACAGGCCCGGACTGGCAATCTGTGGGTTCTGGCAAATGCCAGAGGGGCTGCTATAAGGTGCCATAGAAAGTCAGTATTTAGAGGGCTGGTGGGGTCTGTTTGGGCCTCCGTGTGGGCTGATTGGGCCTCTGTGTAATTGAAATGCCAGGGCCTATTTTAATTCTCAGTCCGGACCTGTATGAGCATCCTAACAAATAAATTACAGATTCCGTGTCATAACTGGTTCTTCCAAATCAATGGAGATTTGTTTTACACTGACTGTCATTTTGACATGCAAAATTATTCAATCTTCTGCTGTGAGCTCTAAGTCACAGTAGTAATAAATATAATCATAATTCTAAATCATAATAATCAAACTACTACAGTACTAACAATAATACAGAGCACAATGAAATGATGCTTTAATTGCTCCTTCATGCTATGATTATATTTTGCAGATGTTGTTCTGAAATGAAAACACAAAATTAACTCCAAGCTTTTGGTAAAATGTTCCATCACACCTATTTTCTGATTAATTACAGATCCCTATGATGTCCCCGATGTCCATCAAACTGTGCCATTGTACTTCTTACAAAAAAAGCCTGATAGATTGTGGTTGTTGGTTTCTCACTGACAGCTTTGCCTCATACCATCTGTATTTTTTATATTTAATTGTTTAAATATTTATGTAGTAAATACACACCTAGCTGTGCTTATTCAGCCATTGCATGCAGGCTTACATGCACTTTATGTGCCTAATATGGGGCAAATTTACTTACCTTCGAAGTTGCGCCAGCTTTGGCTTCGCCGCACTTTGATGATATACCACTTTATGAAAAGTAATTGCACAGGGGCAAGGTTATCACTACACAAGTATATAAATTGTTAATGTGCTCTGGGTTACATTAAATTGAAGTGCTTAAAGGGGAACTCCACAAAAACATAACTTGAGTTTTTTGAAAAGTAAACATCATTTCAAGCAACTTTGCAATTTACTGCATATCAATTAAAAAATATGCATACTTTTCATGACTTTAGATTTACTCATTGTACATTTTCCTTGAAACGTACTATAATAACCATATTCTTTCAGTTTAAAATATTTCTGTAGTTATTTATCCACTGTCAGGCAGCTGTTACACTGAGTATGTGCTGAGATGCACCAAATCCATAGTTTTGGGAGTTTTGAATCCTCCACACGAATCTGAACCAAATCTCACAATTAGTCTGAATCCAGTAAAAAGTGTATTCCTTATACTTGGTATCCTGTGGCCCAAGAGTACACAGATGTTGGGGTCACAACTATCAGGGTATAGCAGGATCATTTTTTATATAATATTGAACTCAGTGGAGTATAGTGGCAGTAAAAAAAAACTAACTAGGTACTGTACAATTGCTTCCAGAAGTTTTGTAGCTTATACATTTTCTTGATCTTTTCCGACTTTTCATGGCACAGGCTTCTGTTCAGCTGTATCAATGGGCAGACAGGGAAGAACCAGTATTTTAAAAGAAAAAGGTCACACTACCTCTTATGGCACTAAGAATTAGAACTAGCACATGGCTATGAGTATGTTAAAGTCCTCCACTTAAATGTTAGGACACAGCTGTCACAGTACACACTTGAACTGTAATGCCAGAGGAAACATTGCCTACTATTATTATTTTGTTTATTATTATTATTATTACATTTAGACTAATATAATGTTGTAACTGAAGAAACCAGATACAATTTGCCTAGAAACATAGTTTATCGTTGTTCATCTAGCAGGCATCCTTCAAGGGGATCTTTGAAAAGGCTGAAAAAGAAAAGCCATATTTTTACTATAAATGTTACACATTACGAGATACAACTTTTATTAGGATGACTTGTTTGTCCTACAAGAAGCACCTGATTCATTCTTATGACTTCAGCATTTTGCAGACAAAATAGCATTATTATCATTTTACATTTGCCTCTATTGGGAAATATACACTGATTAGGGGCCCTCGTTTGCAGTTAAATTTTACTGGTTACCTATGACAAATGAATGTGACTCCTGTGAAAAGATTTGAACTATTTAGGGGCACATTTACTTAGCTCGAGTGAAGGATTAGAATGAAAAATACTTTGAATTTCGAAGTTTTTTTTGGCTACTTCGACCTTCGACTACGACTTCGAATCGAACGATTCGAAATAAAAATCGTTCGACTATTCGACCATTCGATTGTCGAAGTACTGTCTCTTTAAAAAAAACTTTGACCACCTACTTTGCCACCTAAAACCTACCGAGCACCAATGTTAGCCTATGGGGAAGGTCCGTTCAATCGATGGATTAAAATCCTTCGAATTGTTTGATCGAACGATTTTTCCTTTGATCGTTTGATCGAATGAAATGCAGTAAATCCTACGACTTCGATATTCGAAGTTGAAAGATTTTACTTCGAGGTTTGAATTTCGAGGGTTAATTAACCCTCGATATTCGACCAATAGTAAATGTGCCCCTTAATGATTTGATTTCATTAAACAATTGAAAAAAATTTAACATTTCCAGAGTGCAGGACAATATAGAAGACATTAATATTTCAATAAATCTCTTTGTATAAAAATAATGTTCTCATCAGAACAGCCGTCAAGCATGGCAGGGGGAAATGTGAATTTAATAAGGGAGAAGGAGTTCTATTTTGAAGGCAATACTCACTTTCATTATAATCTATCAGGGTGTCAACTCCTCTTTTTATCTCTGGTTTCATACATGCCAGGTTATCCTTGTAACTTTCAAATACTAGCCTTACAAAGAACGGATATTTTACTGTAGAATCTTCGGAAGACGTTCTTGTCTTGTTATAACTTATGGCAAATGTCAGGAAAACATTTCAAGAGGCAAATTTATTACATTGATTATTTCGGTGACTTTTAATCTATATCATATTTTTTCAGAGCTCTTGCTTCTTGCTGCTTTCATTCACTTGGGAATGTTTTCATTATATGAAGTTTTAAAAATGTATAGTATAAGGGATTTAAATGCATCGCTCTTTGTAATAGCATCTTCAGGTGATCAATCGTATGATCAATCATAAGTATAGATGCCCTTACGTACACAAGAAAGACTGCCACTTATAGAAAGACCACTAACACAGACTGATTATCTTGAAAGGAATCAGACCATTTGGAAAGTTATAATTAGAGTGCACCTTAATATTTATATTAATATGCACATTAATATTTATATATATATATATATATATAATTTTTTTTTTTTTAACCAGACTCCTGATGTGTTGATTATTTTATGAAACCCAGGTGTTGGGTGAGAGGGTATTAACAGCTTTACACTCACAAACACAGATTTATTGCTGCCTCAATCCCATGTTAGTCCTGGTAAATGCTACAATAAAGGCAAGAGCACTCAAGTATCTAAAAGCACCACATAACACCTACAAGAAATTTGTTATTATGTTATCCATTTAGTTTTGTATGATGAGGATTTTCGCTTAGGATTTTTCGTATTTGTCCCCAATCTGATTAAATAGTAATTTTTTTTTAATAATAATTGTTAGTACAAACTAGACAAACAAAATTAATTTAGTTCACTAAGCGGGGGGTGCACAAGTTTTATATATATATATATATATATATATATATATATATATTGAATAAAGGCTGTTGCACAACAGGGTCTTGCAAAAAAATTATTATTTATTATTTAACAAATCGACGTTTAGTTCACTAAACGGGGGGTGCACAAGTTTTATATCTATATATATATATATATATATATATATATATATATATATATATATATATATATATATATATATATATATATATATATATATATATTGAATAAAGGCTGTTGCACAACAGGGTCTTGCAAAAAACATTATTATTTATTATTTAACAAATCGACGTTTCGACCCTCACTGGGGCCTTTGTCTTGTTAGCACCAGGGCAATAACCCAGATAAGTGAGTGCATGAGGCATCTTACAATTTTGTATGTATATATATATATATATATATATATATATATATATATATATATATATATATATATATATATATATATATATATATATATAGGAACAGAAAGTAGCCAGCACATCACGTAACAAAGTGAACGGTGCCTGGGTGCTAACAGCAGAATACGTGGTGAATAGTCCAAAATTAGGCGAGCACACACAGGTCTTAAGATTCAAAAAAGTTGTGCTTTTATTATGAAAAAATCCTAACGTTTTGGCTAGCAATCTAGCCTTTCTCAAAGTGCAGGGGAAGTGAGGCAACCAAACATTTAAACACTCAAATGGCGGGAAGGGTAGGGGGGAGTGACGTCATGGTACGTCAGCGTGGGGAAAGGGATGATATAACAACAAAAAAACTTATAACATAAAAAATAGTGTACAAAGTGAAAAAGTACAAGAATTTGAGAACACATCCAACAAACTAAGACAGGAGGTAATAAATAATATCAATATTATGCCGCTACTTAGAGCGATACGACAGAAGAAAGCATAGGTTCAATCCGTGCGATAAGTGTTACTGCCTTTCAGCTTGATACAATGTCATGCCGAAATAACAATTAAAATATAGTATCCGATTATTTTGTTGCAGCTTGCTTACTTATGTAACATACCTTTGTAACTTAATCGCACAGTATCTGTGACGGGCGAAGGTCCCGATTTCTAACTATGTAAAAACAAAGCTTAACAAATCATGGAAGTTTAATTACCTATCAGTAAAATCAGGCGCTACAGGGCTGAACTCCTCCGGTCATCGGTGCGGGAGCTGCTTTACTAGTGTGTGTGAAGCGCACATCTGTGCGTCAGCTGGGCTGTCAGGTTGGAGCGGGTGCGTGTCTATGCGTAGTTGTTAGACTCTATACGCATAGTAACCAATTTGCATACTGTGTCACCGAACGGTCTATGAAAAAAGAATTAGAGTCGGAAACTGCAGGTGTTAAAGGAAGAGTTTAGGCAGGAGGAGAAAATAATGAACAATGAAAATGAAAATGAACAATATAAAGGAGAGAACTGAATAATAAATAAGTATGAATAGAAAATGAAAATGGAAATGAAGGAATTAAGATGATTATGGGGCAATAATATTATGCACTCGGGTTTGGTTGCCCTTCGTGGGTCTGAGTGACATAGCAGGTCCAGCTGTGGTGCCACAGATGTCTGTTTATCAGTTATATTTCAGATTAATATGGCAGATGTCTTTCAGATTAATATGGCAGATGTCGTTAGATTATCATTCAGTTGGTAAACGACTGTTGCGGGGTACACTAGGGTTGTGGGTACGGTAAGCCACCGGTTAATGCTGGGGCGATACTACACGTGCCCCCCCAGAATGTGTGTAGCCCAGGAGAGATGTGCCTTGAAATTAAGTTAATACTCAGGATTTTGATGGGGTACACTGGGTAGTAGGTACGGTAAAACACCAGACTTAAGCTGGGTCAAATATACACATACCCTCCCAAAAGAAAGTGTGCCCACCTATGTAGTAAGGGTCTGGGCCGACCGCCCCTATCCAGGGGCCCCGAATGTTATACAAAAAATATATACAAAATGTACCCCATGATTAAGGGGTAGCACCACATTATACAGAGAGCACAAAAAGAGTGTGCTAAAAGAAAAGATTGCAGAACGAAAGAGACAAAGTAAAGGTAAAAAGTGTAGACCGTTATTGACCACCGGCTAGTGTGTAACACTGTTTAACCCTATTTGGAGCTCTGTAGTCACTGCTCTCAAAGAACCTAAACAGGGGTAGGAGTACGGGAGGGTACATTCAATTAGTAGAAAGGAGCATATGAGATAAGTTCATTAAGTCCCCTAGGGTTGATGGTGTCCAGTCTATGTATCCACTTAAGTTCCAGCTGAAGTAGTAAGCGTTCACGATCACCTCCTCGACTGGGTATAGGGACAAAGTCAATGATCATGCTCCGTAGTGATGCCAAGGTGTGCCTGGAGTCCACAAAATGCTGGGAAACTGGAGTATCGCCTGAACCCTTCTGTAGTGCTGCTCGGATGGCTGATCGATGGTTCGCCATTCTATCCCGAAATGTAGTTATGGTTTTACCCACGTAGAGTAGGCCACAGGGGCATTTGATGATATATATAATAAATTTTGAAGTGCAGGTCACCCTGTGTTGTATCTGAATTTTCTTGCCTGAATGTGGGTGTGTAAAGGTAGAACCAGTCAATAGCTGTCTACAAGTAGTGCAATCAGCACACTTATAGCACCCTGGTTTCGAGGTGGAGAGCCAGGTGGCTGCTGTGTTGGATGTATAGCAGATTGTAGGGTCAGTTTTCACCAACATATCTCGAAGGTTTCTTCCTCTTCTAAACGCTGTTCTTGGTGGATTTTTGAAAGCTGCTGGTAGTGACTTATCACGTTGTATAATTGTCCAGTGATCCTTAATAGTACGTACAAAAGAGTGAGTACTAGGTGAGTAGGTAGTCAGGAAAGTAAGTCGATCAATGGTAGTCTTGGGTTCAGACTGGATAATGTTGGACAGTAACTCTGACTGTGTCACTTGTCCAGCTTTTTGTCGACACTCCAAAAGTTCACTTAGCGGATATCCACGCTGCAGGAACCGATTCTCAAGTTCGTCAAGCTGTAGTTCCAATCGGATGGGGTCACTGTTGTTGCGTATCACCCTGATCATTTGTGAGTAAGGGATACTCTTGAGTAAGTGTGGAGGGTGGCACGAGGAGTGGTGAAGTAAGGTGTTACGATCTGTGGTTTTTCGGTAAATGGTGGTGTTAATAGAAGTATCACTTTTCATCAATAGGATATCCAGGAAGGGTATTTCGTGTTGGTCGATCTGTGCAGTAAATTTAATCGGGGATGGTAGGTTGTTCAATGTGTCCACCATTTGAAGGAACTGTTCCCTAGTGCCAATCCAGAGGAGTAGGAGGTCGTCAATGTAGCGCCAGAATCTGTAAATATATTGCCCATATTGGGGCAAAATGTGTTGATGTTCATAGTGAGCCATATACAGATTGGCAAAGGCTGGAGCAACATTAGATCCCATGCTGGTTCCGCTAAGCTGAAGGTAGTAGCACAGTTCAAATTTGAAATAATTCAGTTTTAAGCACATACTTAGCAGTTCGAGAAGGAACTCAGTGTTAGGGCGTGTGGGGTCACTGTGTTGTATTAGGCAATCTGAGATGATACTGATTCCCTGTTCCGTAGGGATGACAGTGTACAGTGAAGTAACGTCCATTGTTGCCAGCAAGGTGTTTTGTGGTATGGGCTGGCAGAGGTTAAGCTTATTGAGGAGATCTCCTGTGTCCCTGAGATAAGTAGTTCCCATCTGGACCAATGGTTGTAAATAATGGTCAACATATATCGCAAGAGGTTGCAGAATGGAATTCCTTGCGCTCACGATCGGGCGTCCCGGTGGTTCATGAAGCCGTTTGTGGATTTTTGGGAGAGTGTAAATGATGGGGCAGACAGGGTATTTCTGTCTGAGAAAGACATGTGTGGATTCTGAAATAAAGTTCTGTGATAGCGCAGCATTCAGAGTGCAATCAATTCTCTTCTTGTATACTTGTGTGGGGTCTTTGTCCAAAAGTAAATATATAGAGACATCACTTAGTTGTTTCAATATTTCTGCTCGGTAGGACTTATAATCTTGGATTACAACCCCCCCGCCTTTATCAGCTGGTCTGATGACTATATTCGCATTGTTAGCCAAAGAGTTAATGGCTTCCTTCTCTGCTGGTGTGGTGTTAGATCGAGCTATGCGATCCCTCGGTTTCAGGGATTCATCCACTAGAAGCCTGGTGTATGCTGCTATGGATTTGGGGGTGTTCGTTGGTTCAAAAGTGCTCACTGGTCTGAAAGGATTGGGAGGTTTTGTGTTACCTGTTCTGAAATGTTCCTTAGTTCATCTTAATTCCTTCATTTCCATTTTCATTTTCTATTCATACTTATTTATTATTCAGTTCTCTCCTTTATATTGTTCATTTTCATTTTCATTGTTCATTATTTTCTCCTCCTGCCTAAACTCTTCCTTTAACACCTGCAGTTTCCGACTCTAATTCTTTTTTCATAGACCGTTCGGTGACACAGTATGCAAATTGGTTACTATGCGTATAGAGTCTAACAACTACGCATAGACACGCACCCGCTCCAACCTGACAGCCCAGCTGACGCACAGATGTGCGCTTCACACACACTAGTAAAGCAGCTCCCGCACCGATGACCGGAGGAGTTCAGCCCTGTAGCGCCTGATTTTACTGATAGGTAATTAAACTTCCATGATTTGTTAAGCTTTGTTTTTACATAGTTAGAAATCGGGACCTTCGCCCGTCACAGATACTGTGCGATTAAGTTACAAAGGTATGTTACATAAGTAAGCAAGCTGCAACAAAATAATCGGATACTATATTTTAATTGTTATTTCGGCATGACATTGTATCAAGCTGAAAGGCAGTAACACTTATCGCACGGATTGAACCTATGCTTTCTTCTGTCGTATCGCTCTAAGTAGCGGCATAATATTGATATTATTTATTACCTCCTGTCTTAGTTTGTTGGATGTGTTCTCAAATTCTTGTACTTTTTCACTTTGTACACTATTTTTTATGTTATAAGTTTTTTTGTTGTTATATCATCCCTTTCCCCACGCTGACGTACCATGACGTCACTCCCCCCTACCCTTCCCGCCATTTGAGTGTTTAAATGTTTGGTTGCCTCACTTCCCCTGCACTTTGAGAAAGGCTAGATTGCTAGCCGAAACGTTAGGATTTTTTCATAATAAAAGCACAACTTTTTTGAATCTTAAGACCTGTGTGTGCTCGCCTAATTTTGGACTATATATATATATATATATGCACACTGGGACTTTGAAATAAAATGAAAAAATCAATATGTATTTGTCAATGCTTCTGTCACTTTGTGAGACCTTTCTCAAGACATACAAAGTCCCAACATTCCACGAACATATAAAACGAGGCTTTAGGTCATAGAATTCCGAGGTTACTTCTAATATCCTCATATTTTCCAACAAGGGGTACTTTATTTATTATAATACACAAGTTTTAGTGAGTCATGTGACAAAAATGACATCACTACTCACCGTTTACAACTGATGACATCACTAGTCACTGTTTATACGGATTTAATTTACAACATATTCATGGCTTTTGTGTATTATATCCTTAAAACAGCTCTTAGTAATGTCATCATTTATAAACGGAGCTTAGTGATGTCAATTTGTCACATGACTCACTAATAAATAAAATACCCCTTTTTGGAAAAAAATAGGACATTATGGGGCACATTTACTATGGGTCGAATATCGAGGGTTAATATGTGTTTTTGTGTGTGTGTACATATCGCCATGTTTTTGCCTCACAATGCATTTTCCCCCAGAATTCCAGCATCAATGTTGTTACTTGCTAAATTGAAAATTGGGGATTTCATCACTTCCAGTGCTACAATATGAGCTTTGTCAATAACGACATAAGTGTGTGATTCACTTGGCATGTGTCTGTAGCAGTTATTGACAGTTATTGTCCATTGGAACCCTGTGTTTAGCACTACATCTAGGATTCGCTAGTGACCCCTGCTGCACTTGCACATTATTCATCAGGGGAAGCTGGATGGGCTCTTAGTCACTACCAACAAGTGCAAGGAGCATGTTTGGATTAAAACAAAACCATCCATACACATGCCAATTTTTTCACTCTGCAACTGCAGTTGCATTTGTTAGCAAGCCTTTGAATTATTGCTAAGCATTAACCAAGTTTATTGAATTATGATATACTACTAACCTCAAACCATTTTCCCATGTTATTTATGAAAACAAAAGATTTTTAATTACATATGCTACTTTTGCATAAATGATTGGGTTGGTGATATTTAAATCCTGTGTCTAACATTACTCTATACCTTAACACAGTCACCTGACAGCTCATTTTCTGTTAATGAGAAACCCTTGTCTAAATTTCAAGCATAATGTATTTTTGGGATAATAAATGTCTTGCATACGAGGAAAGAAAGGTAACCCAGGACTCCAAACCTTGCAGTTTTAAAAGTGTTAGCAGGAATACTCCATAAAGAGTTTTGCATTTGCTTTAAACCCCAATTACTGATATTTGAACACTTGGGTAGCAACTGTACTTTAGAAAAATACCATCAGAATATTAATTCTTAAAAATTTTAACAGAACACTTATACAACTTGAAAGCTGCTGCAGGTTTGCTTGCTCCATATATTTTATTTTATGTCATTCTGGATACTCTTTTCATATACAAATTCTGTATATTGTATATTTAAGCTCTTTTATAGTTTGACCATGTCCTTTGTCTCTCAGTGACAATGTTCCCTTCCTGTGATACTCCTTAGAGATATCACTAAACTAGTTCTTTCTACAACAGGCACATGCAACTAGAGACTCTCAGTACAGTGTAAGACTTCAAGCTTACACTGTGTAAAGCATGCCAACAACTACAAACCACCCCATACAGTAAAGTGCAATCTCACAAAGAGGCAGGGAACGATCTAACTTGCCAAAAATATAGAAATGAGCATCAATCACTTTCATAGAGAGAAATACACAAACATTCATCATTTTGACTTATGGCATAAGCTTCCTGTATGCCACATTCCCTTGTCTCCTCTTGCTCACTGACAAAGAAAGTGAAAGAGCAACTTACACAGAAGAAATGGAAATGATTAGAGACAATTCCATGGTCTGTGTCACCCTAAGAGTAGAACTACACGGGCGTTTTGAATCCAAAACCTTCCATTGTGACGTGACGCGAGGAAGCGCAGGCATCACGTCCGATGCACCAAATCTAAGGTAAGTAATAGGAATGTCGGACATTGTCGCAGCATGCATCTGACACGACTGTAGGATGAAGACGCAACATGCAGCATTCTTTTCCGACAGTTGTGTCGTGCCAGAAGCAAGCTGTGGTAGCAGCAGCAACAAGCAGCCGCCCTGCACACACATACAGCAGCTGGCTAAGGCTGTGCACCGGGCATTGAATGGAGAGGAGAGCAGTGCCCTGGCTATCCTGGGATCCTTCACGTAAGAAAGCAGGGTTTCCCCCTAGAACTCCTAAATCCAAAGTGGGGGCCGCTGCTGCCGGTGCGTGTACTCCGGGGGGAGGGTGGATTGTGCGGGTGGTGGGGGGCCTAGGGGCTACCGCCATCGAAATCTGGCCCTGGAGGTAATATTAACCCTACCTATGCTGGGTATCCCCTATCATGCAACATAAATGTACTCTTTTCAGGGCACTTTCCTTCAAGACAGTGGTGTTTCCCAAACACCCTGTCACACTGTTCACTCAACAATACTATACAAAAAATGCCCAAATGCCTTTTTTAAAGTTTTGGTGTATCAATTCCTTGTCTTACATTTCCTACAAGGAGGTCTTTTTGTCTGCACAGGTTTTGAACTGATTTGTTGCTGTTATATTTATTTGTTTAAAATAAGATGCAAATCCCACAATAAAATACCCTTTGTTCTTAACTCAGCCACCAGCACCTTGGCTTTTTTTCCATTTAATCTGGTATACACCTCATCACCTACATTTATATATAACAGGCTCCACTGATGCCCCTGACTTCAGCTTCCAGCTCACATTTGTTGTTCTGTGGTAATGCATTGCTTGTTGTCAGTAAATAAACTGGTCCTCCCCATGGCTACTTTGATGGTACCAGAAGGATGGCTACTAGTAATTGTTGTTTCTACTCCTCTCAGCAAACCACTGAATTATTTCGTCTAGCAGGGAATCTGCACTCACTGAATGCCACCTACTTTCACTCTAAGCCAGCAGTTTACACAACTGAAAAAGTAAAGGCAGTTGTCTTAAAAGGTGTTTCTTTCATTCTTCAGGTTCAACAATATTAAATATGAAAAGTGTGAAAAACATCAACATTGCAATACATATTTATGTTTCTTGTCTGAAATCATAGCAACTATACTGATTTAGGGGCATATTTATCAAGGGTCGAATTTCAAATTGAGAAAACTTTGATTTTTCAAAGTCCACCAATTGACTCCAAATAGCAATTCGGCAGGTTTTAGACGACGAATGGTCGAAGTCGAATTTTTAAAGAGACAGTACATGATAAATTTCGATATTCGCATTTTCAAATTTTTCTCAAATTCAAATCGAATTTGGACTATTCCCTAGTCGGAGTACACAAAAAATAGCTCAAAATTCGAATCTTTTTCATTCGAAAATTCACCTCGACCTTTGATAAATCTGCCCCTTAGTGTAAAAACCTAAAACAAAAATGCAAAAAAAAGTAAAAGTAGTCAAGGTCCAATAGAAGTCAATAGGAGCGGCGCTGATATGATTGTACCGATTTAGCTCAATTGAGACTTTTAGAGGTTTTTGGGGGTTTTTTTGCTAGCAATTATCCGGAAAAAAAATTATTTTTAGAGGTTTTAAAGATATTCATATTTTTCAGCACATCAATCAGCGTTTTTTTTTTTCCGTTCATAATTGTTATATTCAAATCCTTTGATAACTTTCACAGCATTGGTGGTTTTAAAGTAACAGTTTAATCATGGTTTCAAAAACCTCTAAAACGACAATTTACAAAAAATTATTTAATACTTATTATTAAGACACAGCTCTGAAACACCCCAGCCATCCTGAGTTATTCTCCCAATCCACCCAAAACCCCCTCACACTTTGGAGTTAGCTTCATCTTTTGGGGTCAGCTTGCTGTGACTGTCCAGCAAATTCACATATGTAATTAAGTTAGATGTCCACAGGGGCGATCCTGGCCCCTCCCCCGCCTGAGGCAGCAGCAGTTGCTGCCACCCCCTCCCCCATGCGCTTACATTTTTGCGCCTGAGGGGGTCCAGGGGGGTCCATGAGGGCGCCAGAGAGGGCCAGGACATTAGCGCAGAGAGCGCATGAAGTACCAGGAGTGACATTTATGCCACTCCTGGTTTGGATATATATTGGCATCTGGAATGAATGATTGCATTATTGATTACAATACAATAGTGCCCTCACATTACATGACTTATGGGGAAGCCAGTCATTGTGCTCATGGTGAATAAACAGAATAAACAGCAGAGGAATACCTTTAGAAATCACAACTCACTAATATACAAAAAAGTATTGTGATATAATTAGACTTTTATTATACTAAATAAGATCCAACAGTTACTACACTCTCAAGCTAGCAAATACCAACTTGAGGGCTCATTCAATAAGGCATTGCAAGGTGAAAATTGCATAATATATGTGTAAAGCTACTTTTTCACTGGTAATACAACTTGCAACTCTAGAAATAAGCATTACATCCTTAGACACAGCTCCTTAAGCTCCAAGAACAGAATGAAGAAAGTTGCACCCCTTTCTGTTTGTGGCATTGCATACTGGAGAGGGGACATATGGAATGCCCCTTCCTTGTAGTTCACAGGAGCACCAGAGATGCAAAGGGGATCTGTAATTAGCAACTACTCAGGACAGGCCCTAAGTACAGAGCCTCCTGCAGGGGTGCAAGTACTAAGTATATGGGTTCTAAAAGATGAAGTTTTGTGCTACAGAACTTGTGCCCCTACCCTCAGTAAATTAGCCCCTGGGTCTTTTATCAAATGTTTTCCTGGCAGTTCCCTGTTGTATGCAACAACCCCAAATATATGCTCAGCTAGAGGTACTTCCTTCATATTCTGCAGGTAGAGTTCGCAGAAAAGAAAGAATACATTAAAAAACTGTATGTACTCCCTTAAGATGTACCATTGCGCAGGTTAAGGTACTCCTGTGCTTTTCTTTTCTTAATGATTCCTGGGACCCATTAGAGGAGACTTCTTCAGTCTTAAGGCAAAACAAAGCTCTGCCATTTTTAAGAATTGAATGCACCTTTACTGTATTTTCAACTATATCGGTTGAAAGAATACAGTATATCCTCTAACTTTACCCTATTTGTAATCTTGCCTCTCTATCCTGTATTCTAAAAATAATATTCTAACCTGTAGTTCTATCTTCTGCTCCTGATATTGGCTTCCAAACAGAAATTTGTTAATTTCAATATAATATAAAGGGTACACTGGGCTTGGAAAGGATATGTAAAATAGCAGTTGCTGGCTATAATCAACATCAAGCAATACATTCAAATGACAAAATATTAAATCCACTGCAGAATGGCTGCAGAATGCTCAAAATCCTGTGAGAAGCAATAGGGCGTTAAGTTATAAAAATGTCACTCCTGATGATTTTCTTTTCAATATCAATCAAACAGAAGAAACACATATGTGTGATCTCTTCCGAAGGTCATTAGCAAAACATAAGCAAAACTCTCAGCTTTGACCACTGCTGTTATCTCTGATTAGTCTCTGTACGTCTTTTCCATTTCAAAAAGCAATAAAAATAAATTGCATGCTGTTTGGTGCTTGCAAATCCCAAATCACCCTCTCATTTTACTGTACACTATCACATCCAAACATTTATCATTGAATTCATGTTTCCGAATTGGTTTGGCCAATGTTTATTATTGGTGCTTTTCAGTTTATTTGCTTTTCTGTACAGCAAAATAGTAAATATAATTGGTGACTCATTGCAGCATTATCCGTAGCACAGTTTATAGAGAACATGACATTAGCAAATACAATGAATAAATAGAAAAATGGAGAGAATGCCTAAGTGATAACTTAACAGCACACATTCAGTACTGCTCAGATGCCTAATGGCAAATTTTCCTCAGCATAAGGCACACACACAGTTACATCATGTTAAAATAAAATGTATATGTTCATTGGGTTCCACCTTTTACTCAGTTAAATAATAACGTATAATTATATAGTAATTTAGGTTGGAAAAAAAACTTTTGCCCACACACACAAATTTAAGTAAATCAAAATGCATTAGTATGTATATTCTTATAACAATTAAAGTAGTAACAGCCAAAATGGATGAAGAGCCTGACTTTTGTTAGAGATTTTATTATCATTTCAAGATATTTACTTCTCGGAAAAACCTTTCATGGTGGGAACCAATGTCTTACTTTTCTGGGATGAAGCATAAATCGAGTTGAAAAAAGACAAAGTCCATCAAGTTCAACCCCTCCAAATGAAAACCCAGAATCCATACATACACCCCTCCATATAGTCACATAAATGATATATACCCATTTCTATACTAACTACAGAGATTAGTATCACAATAGCCTTTGATATTATGTCTGTCCAAGAAATCATCCAAGCCATTCTTAAAGGCATTAACTGAATCAGCCATCACAACATCACCCGGCAGTGCATTCCACAACCTCACTGTCCTGACTGTGAAGAACCCCCTACGTTGCTTCAAATGAAAGTTCTTTTCTTCTAGTCTGAAAGGGGTGGCCTCTGGTACGGTGATCCACTTTATGGGTAAAAAGGTCCCCTGCTATTTGTCTATAATGTCCTCTAATGTACTTGTAAAGTGTAATCATGTTCCCTCACAAGCGTCTTTTTTCCAGATGAAACAACTCCAACCTTGACAGTCTACCCTCATAATTTAAGTCTTCAATACCTCTAACCAGTTTAGTTGCACGTCTCTGCAATCTCTCCAGCTCATTTATATCCCTCTTAAGGACTGGAGTACAAAACTGCACTGCATACTCCAGATGAGGCCTTACCAGGGACCTATAAAGAGGCATAATTATGTTTTCATCCCTTGAGTTAATGCCCTTTTTTTATGCAAGACAGAACTTTATTTACTTTAGTGACAGAATGACACTGCCCAGAATTAGACAACTTGTTATTTACAAAAACTGCTTCTCAGTTAAGGAAACTCCCAACACACTGGCATTTAGTGTGTAACTTGAATTTATATTATTTTTGCCAAAGTGCATAACCTTACATTAAACCAGTAACTTTCTATGTGGCACTGTATCGAATGCTTTAGCAAAGTCAAGTAAATCACATCCACTGCTATCCCAGACTCGAAGTCCCTGCTCACCTTCTCATAAAAAGAAATAAGATAGTCTTGCAAGATCTATTATGCATAAAACCATGCTAGCACATACTCATAGTTTTATGATTTGCTATGAAGTCCAGTATCTTATCCTTTATTAACCCTTCCGAAAAGCTTTCCTACCATTGATGCCTGTTATTGTTTATATTGTCTCTAGATATGGTAAAATTGGAAGGCATAGCCTGTCTGTACAAGCATATAGGCATTAGGTGACCAGTGAAAAAGTTTAGGCTAATATGTTGCAATATATTTAATGTGGGAGTGTAGTAAACAATAGAATGTACAATCGAATATATATATACACCCCCAGAGGGGATATGTATAGGAAGCGGTCAGCGCCTGTGGCAACAGAAATAAAAAACAGGCATAGCGCAATATGTTTAAAATATAAAATATCACCCTGTGCGTGCACTAGGATGTTGAATAGGTGTATTTTCCCCTTCTCCTTCGTGAAGCTACTAGTGAGGGTATGAAATGACAATACAGGTGAGATTAGCCCACCTGAGTGCAAGAAAAGCCAGGTTTTTCTTGCACTCAGGTGGGCTAATTAAAACAGTTTACCCAGTGTGGGAGTAGCTGAGAAACAGACTGGGTTTTCCATGCTGAGTTTTCCATGCTGAGTTGCAACTGGAATATCATCAAGTGACTAGAGGAAGGAACTGGAAAGGACTTTGGGACTCAACTCTGCTAATGCTGGGCCTGGAGTGAGCTGACAGTATTTTGGAGCGAGCTGATAGGACTGCCTCTGGGAACCCCAGAAAAACTGTATATTGGGACTCAATACGCAAAAAACCCGTGAGGGTAAATGTGAGTGTGATTTTTTAATTGTTTTTAGTAGTTTTAAATAAATGGTTTTACACTATTATCGCTTTTACTCCTGTTTGGGAACTCGGAAGGAGCAGCGAATTCAGAGGGAGTGACCAGAAGGGTTTTCATGTTACATGCACCATACCACGGCAGTGGTTTGTAAGTAGGCATTTTGTACAGAAGGTGGAGGCACTTTATCCTTGGGAAAGATTTTCTCATCCATACAGGGAAAGCACTTACCTCTTTTCCTCTCACCTGTATTGTCATTTCATACCCTCACTAGTAGCTTCACGAAGGAGAAGGGGAAAATACACCTATTCAACATCCTAGTGCACGCACAGGGTGATATTTTATATTTTAAACATATTGCGCTATGCCTGTTTTTTATTTCTGTTGCCACAGGCGCTGACCGCTTCCTATACATATCCCCTCTGGGGGTATATATATATTCGATTGTGGATTCATATACAGTTGAGAGACTGTGAAAGGGGTCGGCAAGAAATATTCTAAGAGACTAAACAATAGAATGTGCCTGAACACAATTTAATGATGTATCCTGTTGCAAAGTACTGATACTGTATTAGTTTGTTCCAGATATTTAGTACTAAAAGTTGTATTAAATGCAAAATTTAGTCCAACAACTTCCTCAATGATCCTGGTGTGGATGGGTTCAAAGTAGTCAAATAATGTTTACCAAAGGATTATCTGAACTGTAACTTTATTAATGGTCACAAGGCAATGCTTCAAGCTTTCTCTTTCAGATTATTTTTATTGAATTGTACAATAAAACAAAATGACTGTTTTACAGCATGTAAATATATGTGCAGTTTCATATTTCAAATACATAACATTCAGATTTTTACATCAACAATAAACTAATATTGTTAACTATTTTGACCTGTTTCTCATTTATTTGATATTCACTATTGCTCAAAACACAAGGATTTTAAAATCCAGAAAGAGAGAATTAGTAAACACAATTTAAATATTACATGAATGGGGTAACAACCAAGTTTAATTCCTGAATTCTTAATCAGCCTTCCCCATACGATGTACAAATTCCTTGTTGTTGTCATCTAAAGTTTCCACATACATTGACCATCTCCTGTTTTGCTTCTTAAAGAAAAATCTTCAATTCTGAATCTAAGAATTTCATGAATATATAAACTATGTAAATATGAGAGTACATCTTTCAGTGTGGGGGCATTTTCCTAGTAGCTGCCATTAATAATTGACAGAAAGCAAGAATTTCAGCTGAAGATTTGACAAAAAAGTCATTATTTGTCATTAAGGATGAGACTTTCATGTCTAAAAGTGCAAACTTTGGACACAATTTTATATTTATATTAACTGAATCTTTGATGAATTGTTTTTTTCCATACTTTTTTTTATCATTGGACATGACCAAATATAATGAAAAAAGTCAACATTATATTCTTTGAATTTCAGACAAAATTATACCTTTGAGAAATCAGGAGAGTTATGAAATAATAATCCATAGCCAAGGTGAATAAACCTAAACTGTTGGTCTCTCCAACCCTCAGAATTAACATAATTTCAAAAAATTTTAAAAGACTTTAAAAGGTTCTTGGAAGATTTGTCAATTCCCCAAAAATATTTTTTCTCCAGAATTAGCAATCCACTACACAAAAATGATGATATCTGTGGGATACTATTCAATTTGTGAACTTCTATTAAATGTAAAATGGATTTATAAAAGTGGTGATTTTTTAATTGCAACTTAGTTTTGTTACTTATTAAATCTGTGCTTGACTTAGTCTTTCTCTCTTTGAACGAATATACTTTTCCTTAATTATTTTCCAAGAGAAAAGTTCCCCTGAATCGGGGTCCTTAATGTCTCTAATTTGAGATATTCCAAATTTCCTCCACTTACATGAATACTGAATTCTTTGCTCTTAAGGAAAACTTTTTAAGAAAAATGGAGAGAGATAGGGTGTTATGTTGTAATTTAAACTATTCTGTTTACACAAAAATCTTCCATATAATGATGGTATATCTATACATCACGTTACTTTGAATACGTCAAGCTTTCAACAACCGTTTATTACACCTGCCTGGTTACACACCTGCTAACTTAAATACTGGATTGGGTAGGATATGGGTGGGGGTGGAGGTGTATCAGGGATAGCCCAAATGTTTATTGACCCCTGTTCCCACAAACTATTTCAGTTAGTATTTTTGGAAAACAAAGTAGGCTTGATCAAGGGCTGTTTAGAGCCTGAAACATTGCCTTGTAACCACATGACATTGATTTGATTGGTGGTTTGCAGCTTACTTGTATGTTACATTTAGTACTAGAGGATAATATTTAATTAAATGCAAACACACTATTTTGTAGAGATATTGTGAGATTATAGGCCCTACTGCTTCTTCCTATAGCATTCATTATCACAGTACAATTCTTTGTCTGTCTCATATTCTTCATCTATGACCAACTTTCCTGCTGATTTTGTATGTACTTCAATGACTAATCACTGTAACTTTCAACATACAGTATATAAACTGAACCAAAGGTCAAATCAGCTTCAATATTCAGTGCAGAGTTCTTCTACTCAGTGGTCAGATCCATCACGCTTAACTAAATCACAAAGACTGTGCTTAAAATCTTAAACAAAACCTATACCCCCAAACAATGTAAGTCTCTATAATAATATATTGCACAAACCAGCTCATATGTAAAATCCTGCTTCATGTAAATAAATCATTTTCATAATAGTATACTTTTTTAGTAGTATGTGCCATTGGGCCCATGTGCAGGGCCGGGCCAAGGTATTTTGTCACCCTAGGCAAGATTTTTAATGAGCGCCCCCAGCCGCTGTCTCATTGTACCATTATTCCATCACGACGTAAGGGCAACATTTTTTACCATATAAACCATATTAATTCAGTTGAATTTTTCCTATTTTTTTTATAATGGAACCTTACAACAAATTAATGATTGTAGATTTTGTTTAATGTATTTTTAGTGAAATACACAGCAGCCACAATCCTAACAAAAAAATCATAGTGCAACAGCCCAATCTTACTCCACCAGTCAACCCACTTAAACTAACACCCCTGTCACTGCACAACAGTCCAAAAAGTCGCATCAGTCCAAGAAAAGCGATGGAGAGATTTCCGGTTGCCCCCAATGAACCGCAGCTCACCCTGCACAGTCGTTTCTTCAATCCATTCCTTTCCTGTGCAAAGAAGACAGCCGCTAGAACCTTTGCAGAAAGTCAGCATCCGAAGTTTAAGCAGCACTAGCACTGCCTACATCCTGACACTTCTTCTAGCTGCGTATCCTGCCTGACTCTAAACGATCACATGAAGAACAGACAGCGCATACGTAAGGAGCGTATAGTCTGTAAGGAGCGCTGTGCTCACATTACCAGAAGGCGATTTGTTGCAGGCAGATTGTCTCACTGACTAAATGTTGAAACAAACCAGTTGAGCAATGGAACAAATGTTTTAAACAGCACTAAGATGTGCGCCCCTCCAATTACTGCGCCCTAGGCAGGTGCCTACCCTGCCTACCCCTAGTTCTGGCCCTGCCCATGTGTTCTATTTACATACTGCATCACAGAAGTCCCAATTCAAATTCCATCTGAACCTAGTGAGCAAACACAGGCTTTACTCATAATGAAAACGCAAGTTGCTGAATCATCCCCGGAAAAGCTTTTGCATTTAATGTGATGAAGCTGATCCAAATAAATGGGCCTATATACATATCCATGATGCTTTTATAAAACCTAATCTGTTGAAGTAGCATGCTTCTGCCAGTATCTATTGATCGCAGATAATGGTAGCAGGAGTATAATTACATTTGCTTTGATCTTTTCAGAATTGGACTTGTACTAATCACAGTGATAAAATATATCTGCGCACGAGAATTTCAGAATAACCAAAGCAGGAAGCCATGGCTAAAAATACCAATACCAGAATTTACATGCAAATGTTTATATGCAACTTTTTATTAAAGCATGATTTTTTTTTTGCGGTGTCCGTTTTGACACCGAAAAAGTCGTGGTAAAAAAAGACACAATTTTTTCACAATTTATTATGCCCGAAGCTGTTCCAAGTCCGAATCTGAAAATACTCCATCTAAAATCTGCCGAATTCACATAAAAGTCAACGGCAGATGTCCCCTCAATCATTTGAAGATATTTTAACCCTCATGAAATGTTTGGAGTTTTTCGGGGGTTCAAATCTTTTTTTTTCTGCGTTTCTACAAATATTTTGTGGTCTTCCGGCATCAAACGTGAACAATTTTTTTGAGTTTTTTTTATTGATAAATAAGAGCCAATCGTGGATTCTAGTTTGGTCAGACTTTTTTATTTAAAAAATCTGAAAAATTTGGATTTTGATAAATAACTCCCTTAATGTTATACATGTCTGTATTCCACATAAAACTAGCATTGGACACAAAACTAAAAAAAAAAGCTTTTAAAATATGCATTTTGATAAATAACTCCCTTAATGTTATAAATGTCAGCATTCCACATAAAACTAGCATTGGACACAATACTAAAAAATAGCTTTTAAAATATGCAGTAATATAGCAGGCAGCCAATACCTCTGCCAATATAAAACATATATATATAACATTTTGCCATGCTTTACAGATCTTTCACAGCAAAAGTACAATTGAACAATATACTCTTTGTAAATAATTTACAATATATTAAACAATAAAAAAAGGCATTTCATCGAACATTTAGAGGAAAATCAAAGGTGGATGTTTTCTCTAAAACAAGCTTTCAGGAAGACTTGTAATAAGAATCATCAACAAAGCCGTTAGCCTTTGTTTCAGTGAAGACATCAATGGGAACTTAAAACAGATGAGTTAGATAGATTTACTAGGGGATACTAGGCATATTTTTCTTATGGTAGGAACATTAATGGGGGCGGAAAACTGTGGTTAAAGTAGTAATGTGTTACCTGCACTGCCATGAAGGTGCCTTTGTGCTTATTGGGGGCATTTTTATTATGCTGTGTAAAACAAAATTCACCGAAAAAAACTGTTTAAAAAGCTGTGTAAAATAAATGGCGAATTTATCAAGGTATGTGTAATTTTACGTCATGCCAATGTCAGATTTGATGCAGTTATTTTACACGGCTTCTGGATGAAGTCACATAAGAAAAACCTTGCAAAAGTTTTATGCCATTTTTTAAGCTATTTTTTACTTGGCAAAGCGTGGCAATATGTGGTGTAGTATCCCAATGTTTTTTACACAGCATAATAAATATGCCCCAAAGGGAGCAGATAATACTGTGGTGCACCAGGAGTCCTAATCAGTCACCCATGTGACACCACGTACATAGATAATGCTCAAATATGTTATATTACTGCCTAGTGGGCAATTTTTTTTTTGTACTTTACAGATCAAACTTTACTTTGTACTTTACACAGACCAACAGAATATGGAGGCTCAAGGTAAAAGATTTACAAGGGCAATATATGTTTTATGTGTGTGTGTGTGTGTGTGTGTGTGTGTGTATGTGTTCTTGGACAGCACCACATCCCATCCAGCTACCTTGTAGCTGCCCTCGTGCACGGAAATGTATACAAAAATAGAACAAAAAAACAGCCCCAGGGGTCTTAATTTGAAAAAGGTGATATATTGTTATTACATGGGACCTTTATCAATATATATAGCATTTTTGCAAGATTATATCATACTTTTCCTTCAAAAAATACCAATGGTTCAAGGGAAAGTGAAATAATTCTTGTTTTGGTGTCATAAAATATATAATAAAATATATGTTTCAAAGTTCTGCCACTAGTTCTCATTGCAGATGGTGGCAATAACTGCAGCACAGATGTGTTAAAAGAATGCCGGAAATGCTGCCAACCCGACTTCTTTTCAAGATTTTCAGCACAATTATTGCAAAGTGCAACTAATGATAGGAATGATGCAGATGTGCATTGTGAGTAAAAAAATGCCAATTGTGCTTCAAAATTGCACGTAGCCTACTGCACTTGTGGTCATATAGGACCCCTATAGTGCATTACAGATTAGTGATTTTATGATTAAAAATTCCTAAAAGGATTTAGCTAAAAACAAAAGCTTAATTCAATGAAGGTAAATGATGGTGTTCTTCTGTTTTTCTTATATCCAAGAGCTAAATTGCACAGTATGGTTCCAAAGCAGCCTTTAATCCTTTCATTTGGCTTCAAGGGGCATCTTAATGAAAATTTTCCCATTATCTTCACTAGTGTCACAAAAGTAATTGAAAAAGTTTTATAAGGAAGAAACATGAAAGAGTATAAAGCAATCACAACGAAAAGTCACGCAAAAGCCTTAAACTAGCCAGAAGAAATATGCAGTGCCCCTACAGGCAAGGAATCTGCATAGCAGAAAGTGAGTGTGGATTCCAGATTTGTTACTTTAGATCTGTAACCATGAGAATGTAGCATAATCATTATCATGTACAAATATTGTTTTAATAAATGCCTTTGTCTTCTTAAGAGCAAAGACAAATTAGCTACGTTTAAAAAAAAAAACATAGACACTACTAACATAGAGATTTGATAAAATAAATTTTCTTTTAAAATAATGCTACACACGTCACAAAATAGATCAGAAGATTGGACCTCAAGGGAGATAAATCTATTTTAATACAATTGTAAATTGAGTGTTTTATCTGAGCACATAGATTGGTAAAAATCCATACAGCCTAGAGGTTTATATTAGTAGTCATCAATCAGAAGTAAAGCTATGTTAAATTGCATCCTAAAAATTGTGTGTCTGAGCAATTAATACACAATGCAGGCATTGCTCTGAAACTGATGTTGATAAGTTGCCCCTAGAAGTTTATGTATTCATTGTATATTCTAAAATCAATGCATGAATGCTGGTTCCCTTTTCTTGCAGATAGTATGGAACTGCCAACAGACATAAAGCAAGGTATGTTGCAAATTCCAGTCAAATAAAGAAGAATCTGTCAATATTATTCAAATTAATTTGGTTTCAGGCAACTTATCCATTCAAGCTTGCATACCTGTGACAAGTGAAATTGCAGGTCACCCTTGGGGGATATAATTTATGAGTGACCCTCATGTGCTGCAGGTCACCCACAGCCCCCCTACAGGAGAAAAAGACCTGAGCCCTCCAGCGGCTGTGGGGTCTGCTTCCTTTGTAGTTACACCACTGGATGGAGCAGATGGATATAGACAGATGGAAGACATACAAATAGCTCTGTAATATTACAATAGAACCAAGAAGGAAATCTTAGTCTATAAATAACTTAATATACAACAGGTTTCATGACAATGTTATCACAATAGTTTGTCACATATTTGGGGACCCATACTGATTTGCAATTCCCCTACTAGCTCTGAAAATCCCCTAATAGCTAAGGAAGTCCTGTCCTTTAACCTATGCACCTGGTGGTATGACCATTACCTAAAGGAAACTATGCCCTCAATGTGAGTATAAGAATGAAATGTTTAGGCAATGATAGGACTAGCACCTGTATATTAGTACATTCTAGTGGTGTAAGATAGGCAGACCAGCTAGAGAGTGCAGCACTGAGATCCCACATATGAGTAGTAGATTGGATGTAGTGCTCAAGGGTGATAATGTCTGTTAGTGAAGGGATAGAAAGGATAGAAATTTCTCCCTGAATTTTTCACTGGAGGGAATTTGTTCCACTAAAGGGTTGAACAGATAAACAAGAAACTGTGTGAATGCTTCTGTGTGTTAAATAAACTCACATTTGTGGTTATCCTGATTATGCTGATAGTTTGCAACAAGAGAAGTTCAAAAACACCACTCCCTTCACTCACTCATGTGAGGGCCCAGCCAAGAGAGAAGCGTTCATAGTATAACCACACTTTACTTCACAGTAGCTAGAAACCTTTTTTTGAACTAAGAAAGGGTCACACATATTTTAATGTCTTGAAAAAAACATGACTTATCAAAACTGAAGCTTTTGGATTAAGTCCTGAAGTGCTTTGGATTCTTTTCTATAACATGTGCTTCAATGAGCAAAAGAAGTTGATCCTAATGTAATGCATAGGTCTAGAAGTGTTTACACAAATGAGTAAAGCTGCTTAACAAAGGCGTATATAAAGTCTTTACTTGTTTTTATCCGCCTGGTGGAAGATTGCCTTATTTGAGTCCTTGCTCATCAGATATTCGGTTTGATCTGCTCCCTTGACTCCCTATTACACTGGAATTGTGGAGAAAAAACGTGACTACCTAAAATACACTATAAATGAATTCTTTATGAGACTGTGCTAATATGGTTTTTTGCATCATAGAATATAAAGTTTTGGAGTTTTTTTGTGTTGGTTATGATAAACAATGTATAGTTTCTTGTAGTACGTTTTAAGTTTGCAAAGTGATTTAAATGAATTGGACATGTGAGGTTTGGGGGGAAGAACAACACAAGTGCAGGTTCTGTATTTGGAGCCTCCTTTATTGGGAAGGATTTGGATGTTATTATTGATAGCCAAATTTATAAATCAGTAAAAGGAATAAAACAATTAAAATATGTATATGTATATATGTAATATACATAAGGAATAAAAGATGTTATAATTGGATTTGTTTTCATTGATTAGAGCAGACATGCTCGTGAAAGTCCAATTACCCTTCACAAATACATTACAAGACATTATGGGAATATAATGAGGGATCTTTTTTCGCAGAAATGAACAAAAGACAAAAGGCCATCATATTAGACTGGACTCTGGAGGAAAACAATCCAGAGATCGAAGCAAATGTTGGCTCCAACAGGAAATTGTCAGTTCCAAATGTTTGATTGGATATTTAAATAAGAGTTGACATCTGAAAGGGGGAATGTACTATTACCAACCACTTTACTCTTAGGGGCAGATTTACTAAGCTTGGTTGAATTTTCGAAGTTAAAAAAGTTCGAATTTCAAAGTAATTTTTTGGGTACTTCGACCATCAAATAGGATACTACGACTTCGAATTTACTTTGACTTCAATTCAAAGTAAAAATCGTTCGAATATTCGACCATTCGATAGTCAAAGTACTGTCTCTTTAAAAAAAAAACTTTAGTCGTTCGATTCAAAGGATTTTATCGTTCGATCGAACGATTTTTATTCGATCAAAGTATTTCCGCTAAAATCCTTTGAATTCAATATTCGAATTTGAATGATTTTACTTCGGGGGTCGAATTCGAGGGTTTTTTAACCCACAAAATCAGACCCTTGATAAATCTGACCCTACGACTTCGAATTTACTTCGACTTCAATTCGAAGTAAAAATCGATAGTCGAAGTACTGTCTCTTTAAAAAAACGTTGACTTCAATACTTCGCCAACTTAAACCTGCCGAAGTGCTATGTTAGCCTATGGGGACATGCCAGAACAATTTTCTAAGTTTTTGGGTATCGAACGAAAATCGTACGATAAAATCGCTTGAATCGTATGATTCAAAGTAGGAGTATGATCTTTATGATCGTACTATGATTGGAATACGATCGTACGATGAATAAAATCCTCCAACATTCGAAGTCGGAGGATTTTATTCATCGTACGATCGTATTCCAATCATAGTACGATCATCGATGGTCGAATTTCAAAGTATTTTCCACTTCGAAATTCGACCCTTGATAAATCTGCCCCCAAATGTTGAGTATTTTATTGCAAGAACATCAACGACCTTCAACAACCCAAAAATCTAAGAATATTGCCTAGATTGTACACAGAAGCAACACATAAACTGATTTGTATAGGACTTTTAAGGCTTTGTGGATGTTTCTGGGAAGCATAAATATCTTTATCTTCATCCAGATGCTGGAAAGGTCAGCCATAGTTGTCACTTTCGCTGGAACTGCTACATACAAGAAAGGCAGGTTATGTTTAGACCTCTGAAAAAAATAAAACATGAAAAGAGTCAAATAATCAGAGCTACATAAGATTAAGGGATAGTTATTTAATGAGGAAAAATATATCAATGTGACTTCTTTATAAAGGGGACACCATTTTTTTTATATAGAAAGGAACAATATGGAAAGGTAAGAATTAAGAAAGTAATAAAATACTTGAGTGTTTTTCATTATCCATCTTGAGAAAGAGTATAGGCAGATCTGCTGGCTTTGAATTATGGTATGAAGAATACTGGCTATTGCTACAGATTGGTCATTATATACTATGAATAACATGATTTTAGAATTGACATACATTTCCTTTGCAGGGGAAGGTCATTGGTTATGGCAGATAACTTGATGGTTCAATATGTTGATGCTGCAGGGTAGAACTGACCTTCATAGATATGCCCTGTAAAACCCACAGGAATTAGCTGTAAGAATTAATGGTAATAGAGTGTATCTGTGTTTACTGAAAAGTAGGATTTGCATACACGCAAAATTGAAATATCTGTGTGCATCATTTCACGAAGACAGAATAGAAGTTCCCAAATGCTGAGTATAATCAATAACAAAATGTTTCCACACTTCTGTTTTATAGTAATTCTTTTGCTCTTGTTTGCACTGTAATGAGTGTTCTTTGTAAGCAAGTAATACAAATTAGTTGTAATTTTTGCAGATTATAAGATTTTACCCCAGAGTAATAATCATCAAGGTATGATATATATATAATGAGCTTGTTAAATTTTCCCCAGATTTACCTACAGTCATTTGCTGATTTTGTCAATTAACTGAAATGCAGTAAAATCAAAACTAATGAAAGGCTGAAAAAACCCATAACAAAAGTTTGTTTTTTTTGTAAAACATTGAAATGCAGTCTCTGATTACTTTGTTGGATAAACAGTAAAATAAATGCAACTGAAAATGCTGTGCTTTTGTCCTTAAAATTGAATATTTCCATACTGCAATTGGAAAGAAAATCTTGTTTATGTTTGCCTTGTTCTACACTGTACATAAACTGATTAAAGACCAAAACAGAAATAGGAAACCTCCAACAAAAGGCACACACATTGGCATAAGTTGAGTGTGTTGGCACAACTCTCAGGGTTCTCTTGCGTCCATTTGTCTAGCTTTCCTGCAGTCCAACTGGGCAGGCAGAACTACTGCATATAAGCAATTAGACCCAAGTACAATTGTTCATCCATTATAGTCCTTAGCACTTTTGATTGCATTTGTTAAAGAGTCTTTTATTAATGGCATCCATTTAATGGCATTCATTGCGTAAACTGAGCCTAAAAGCAGGAATTATTGTTATTTTAACATACCACTATCCATTTTACAACTTGAGACGTTCTTCTGTAATGCTTTCAGTCCCTTGCTGAATGCAAGATATTCTAAACACATTTGCCTGGTTAGCTGTGTTGTCTAAACCAAAAATGTTAAAATCCCTCTTGTAAATACCTTACTGTAGTATAGATTATAGTAGTTCACCATAGAAAATCATCAAGTTCAGTACAGGAAGTAAAGTTTACAAATAATAAATGTGCTTTCAAAAGAATATTAAGAAACAGAAAATAAAAATTACATGTCTTCCAACATTTTCTTGGATACGGATTCTACCTATTGATTTACTGTATAGGGAACAAAAAGTCATGTTTTCTGATGTCATGCAAGAGGTGCACAGTTACTCACATTATTGTTCATTCAGAGCAACTTTGGAAGCAGTAGAAATTAACCATTTCCATGCTTTTAAATCCCTTATATAATTATATCTTTCACTTACTTATCTATAATCTACATAACCTTGATGTAATAATAATAAGTTCATTAAACTAGCTTGTTAGCTTTTGTTTGTGTAAAGCCACACTTTTTTATTCAAGCATTTTGCCTGTTTCGCCAAAAATTTTCAAGAATCTCCACTACTAATTCACTATGCGTTTGGTTTAACCGGAAAGACATATTTCAGTGCAGAAAAATTATAAAAGGAAAACCCCCAATGGCAGTACAGGTAAGGGATGCGTTGGAAATCTGTATGGAAATCCATTATCCAGAAAGCTCCACATTATGGGAAGGCCATCTCCCATATAGTCCATTAAAAGCAAATAATTTGAATTTTAAATTTCAGCAGCTTGCTACAATGATAAAAAATAATTCCTTTTTCTCTATGGAAAGATCCCTTATCCAAAAAATACAGGAAACAACACTCATTGACCACAAAGCATTTGACACAAGGAAAAAATGCTGTGAAAAAACACCCACTGACTTACGACCTTTGCACAAATGTTGCTATTTTGCAGATTTTTAAGTGGTTTCACAAATATTTCAGTGCAGCAAAACAGGGCAGTACGCTCATCGCTAGAGACTTTACCCTAAATTCCAGCTGTTTCTAGGAGTGAAGGTAAGATGTTTTAAATAAAAAATAAATAAAATCCCTTTCAATATAAGCTCTGTTTAACCTTTAAAGGACTAGTATCAAAAAACAACCATTGGCAAACATGCCTGTTTTTAAAGGTTATAAATACAAGGTATTTGGTCAGCCATATTGTGAAACAGATGTTAAACAACAAGCCATTTCCTAAATCATAAATACAACGCTTCAATATTCTATGACAAAATGTTTCCCCGGAGATATGGCAGCACTTGGCAACCTGCATAGTATCAGCTGAAGAGTCTGCTCTGCAAAATGCATGAGCTCCCCTTTGTAGTCTATTGCCAAGGCACTGGAAAAGCAGATAATTTGCTCTCAGTGATTCATCAAGTTTGCTCATTGTGCTTCTAATTTGAGTGTCAAGTGCAGCCAGAGGATGAAAAATTACTAGGCCCACAATATTTTGCAGCCATTTTTCTAACATTTATTTGATTCACTGATGCCTTTTAACCCTAAAAGTTCTCCAACGCTAATCATACATTGTAATGATAATTTATCCAAAAAATGGCTCATGTGGCATTTTGCTGCTATATATTATATATAATCACTCTGATAATTGCTGGCTGCATGATGGTTTACCATTCAGTGTCTGTGTAAGAGTCATGGCAACTTCCCGGCCGTTTAGTACTTCCTCATCCAAATCATTATGAGGTAATCAACAAACAAATTGCAGGTTTTAATGAATTTAAAGACATATTATAATAGAAGCCAACTAGAATCCAATGGCCTTATCTGGGCAGCAAGTTTGACCAAGTGTTAATATCCTTTTTATTATATTTCCTTCACTCTTATTTGCAATTGATGCAGATTTCTTTTGAAAAGAATGAAATTGTTGGAAACTAGGCTTCATATTTAAGAAAACACAGGAATACAATGTTCTAATGAGATTTTTAGGCAAAGCACTTTGTTGGATTTTTTTATGTGAGCAGCATAGTGAATTTTGATAGAACGCATTTAAATCCATAAAAACACTTTAGCAAATTGAACCTGCTGAGAAATAATAGATCAGGTTGAAAGCATTGTTTTTGGATACAAAAGCAAATGTATAAAGGGCTTAATAGCATTTAAAGTCACCTTAGCTTCAATATATATATATTTTAATTGTGCCTAGTATGGAGCAATCTATATTGACAGCTATCACTTTATGTCCAGGTTATGAGCAAAGGAAACATCTCCCCCCCTATATCTGCTCTCTATCATTTCTGCACTTGCCCTAATGTGCTCAAGCCAAATGCCACGTCATTCTAATATCACATGAAACAGACTGTGGCATTGAGAAATTAATTCTGGAAAAAGGTGACAGCAATGTTTATCTAGCACAGTGGTTGTCAACCTTTTTGGCTTCAAGCCCCGATCTGAGTGGCAACAGTTGTTTAGGACTCATAATAAGATTACAGATTATAAAAAACATTGTTGTATCAGCATTAGTTTCAAAATATCTAAAATAGTAAATAGATGTAGCATTATATCTTACCCTAGTTGATTTTCAAGTTAGAGTATCTTGGGAAGCAAAAAAGGCATTTTCCCTAAATCTCACCAGACCAAAACATCAGGCTTCCCCCATGGCCTTGCTCCCACCTGGCAACCACTGATCTGAAAGCAAGACATTTTCATTTTGGCGGGTGCAGTACGTGTTGAGTGCAGGTCAAGTTTTTCACTAGTATAAAGCCCTACAGCTTGAAAATATTTACATGTTAACCTTTGGTTTGTTAGTAGTATGTGTCATTGGGAATCCTAAATAGGAAAACTATACCCCAAAAATGAACACTCGGCCGAAAGTTCAGATTACCCCGATATAGCCATGCTCGTTAATGGTATATTGGGGAAAGATCCGCTCGTTTGGCGATGTCGCCAAACGAGCGGATCTTTGCGTCTATGACCACCTTAACAGGAAGAAGTGTTGAAGCAAAAGACAGAAATCTGTCTGTTAATTGGCTCATGTGACCTAACATGTATGGTTTGTTGGTGTGTTTGTGTGCACAGTGAATAGTGTGATCCCAGGGGGCAGCCATTATTTTTTAAAATGGCAATTTTCTATTTATGATTACCCAATGGCACATACTACTAGAAAAGTATATTATTATGAAAATGGTTTATTTACATGAAGCAGGGTTTTACATATGAGCTGTTTTATGCAATATCTTTTTATTGAGACCTACATTGTCTGGGGGTATAGTTTTCCTTTAAGAAATAAAGGTCACCCCCTGCGATCATACAATTCAAGGTGCACACAAAAAAATTATTCAAACTTATAGTTATAAGTATAATAGTAGGAAAATGATGATCAAGTGATATTGCACAAGGTGACACTAAGCAGAAGCCACTTCAGGCATGAAAATCACAGCCTACATGGTTGCTAAACCACTAGGCCACCTTTGTATTATGCTATTGGAAAGATTACAGTTACTACAATACAGTTCCTGTTGTCTCTTTGGAAAGTGATTTCCAACCCTAGTTTTAACTTGCCGACTCTTGTTGCTCTCTCCTTCTGCACCTGAAACAAAACTCATCTTTCTCTGTAAAGTTGAAAACTATTTTCAAACCCATTTCAGCAGAGTTTCGATGAATATGTTCTACTAAAGCCAATGTTTTTAAACAAACATTTTGTCAGAACTCTCGGGGATTCAAAATCCACGTGTGTTTTCCTGGGACAATGCACCTTCCAGTTGAGCCACTGAAGGCTCTCATGGCTGCTTGGGCCAGTCCTCCTACCTATATTGTATTTTCTGTCTTGTTACCCTCATATGTTTCCCATTTCCAATTATGTACCCTTTATAAACCTGTCCCTGACCAGTGATGCTTGCTTGATTATCTGAGTTCATGACCCCGATCCAGCCTCTGATGTCTGTGATTCCTGACCCTTGATTCCTGGTTCCTGTGTTCCCTGCTTAGTTCTGTATCCGTTGCCTGTGTCCGTTGCTCCTGTTCCCACCTGGTTCCTGTTACCCGTCTTCTCTGGATTCCCTGGTTTGACCTTCAGGCCTGTTAGTCAATTCTGCTTGACTGCTGCCTGCCGCTGACCTTGCCTGCCATACGGACATTTCAAAGTCTTCTGCCAGCCCTGACCTTCTCAGCCCGTTACTGGATTTGCTCAGTCTTCTATCTATACCCAGGCTTGTATCTGGTTTTTCAGTTTGCACTGTTCATTATTGTTTTCAGTCTAACCATTAAGCCTCCTTCACTTTACCATGGCTTCTGCTGTTAATCCTGCAGTAAATGTGTGTCATTAGGGTTATCCAGCATATAGGCTTCAAACTGCTGAACATTCAGCAGCATTCAAACATGACACATTTTATGATTCTTTTTAGTACCAAGGTTCTTCCATGAAATGAATTGTTCATATGATAATTGATTTTGAAATTTGTGCCTGGTATACCAGCAAATCCTCTTCTGAATGCAAATACGGGGCTCGTGTTTTTCACTAAACATATAAAGCATGGTAACACTGTGACTATACAGTATATAAAATAAAACAACGCTGTAACATTCAGTGTGATGAGTCCCTCGCAGTTGTTCTTAAATCAGGTAGCGTGACATTTTGTATTATGGGAAAAATAAATGATAGTTAAGGTTTTATTTTGAACAGAAGGATAACTAACTGTGTTATCACATCTATCTTCTATAACTGTAACTGTAAGTAAATGCAATTGCAAAACTTAAATGTATTTTGTTGTAGGTTCTTTGGGTTTATAAAGGCTTTAAATGCACAGTATCGATCTGTGAAATTTCTGCAAAAGTGCCCTTAAGTACTAAGTTATTTGTATTGCACTCTCTAGGTAAACGTGTTGATGGTTTGTAAGTAGGATTTAAAAACAAGGTCACTGATGAAATATGGAAAGCAGAAGCAATGTCTTTGAATAGGTTTGCTGGCATAGCAATTCTTCAGTCTTTGAAAGGATTCGTGACAGAAGGCAGAAGCATAAGACTATGACAAGAGAAGAAGTGATGTGACAAATGTCCATCACCAAGTAATGCAATGATAGAGACACTGTATATTGTGCAATTATTCAACCAGACAGAACTCCTTACTTGCCTGAGTCTTGTCAGTGTTTAAGTTGTCTCAAGTTTCATGTTAGGGTTTAGGGTTTAACACTGTCCTGTTGTTTGGCCTAGATAGTCTCTAACAAAGCAGAAAATGCCTTAAATGGGACCTTGAAACTAAATCTTAAAGGGATTCTCTAGTGATTTTTATGATATTTCTATTGCTAAATTACACCCTGTACATTGAAAGCAATTAATTTTACCATTAGAACTGTTATTCTTGAACCAATAAATGTATTTTTTACTTGTTATATTGCTGTGTATGCAACTATCTCAGGTCAAGAACCACTACTTCACAATGGAACTGCTTTTAGATAAACTATTGTTTCATCACAACTTGGGTTATCCAGACTTGGACTTTTACTATTGAGTGTTGTTCTCATATCTACCAATAGGTGGGAAATGGAAATATTTTTAGCAATGCAGGTGTCAGGGAGCTGTTACCTGGTTACCTTCCCATTGTTCTGCCGATGGACTGCTGGGGGGGAAGGGAGGGGTTGATATTACTCCAACTTGCAGTACAACAGTAAAGAGTGACTGAAGTACAAGTCACATGGCTGAGGGCACCTGTCAAATTAAAAAATAAATTATGTTTGCTCTTTTAAAAAGTGGATTTCAATGCAGGATTCTGCTGGAGGAGCACTATTAACGGATACATTTTGTGAAAAAACTGCTTTCCCATGCAAGAATCCCATTATTTTTTTGACTATCCATCTCAATGTGAAATTGCTAGGTTCCTAATTATATACTGGCCTTTGTATGAAATGTAATAAAGCAGTGTGCTTAGGTTGAGCAACCCACTGTTACCGACCAGGAAACAGCCACCTGTGTATTAAGTCTTAAAAGTGAAAATAAAAGTTAGTTGAAGTGTGACACACATCGTACAATTCTAGTACTACATAATCATCCAGCAGATTCTACTATGATAGCAAGGGTTAAATGGCTAAAAGTTGGCAAAATACTGGGTGTCAATGTCATGTCTGTGTGTATCTCTGCTTTGTTCCAATGCACTGAACTTGTACTCAAAAGAGACTGACCAGTAAAGATAAACAATTGGCTAAGTGATAACCAAACGCCATGAAAATAAAAGTTCATAGAATTTGGTAGGAATGGGATTTGAATTATTGCTAAATCTATCGCCTGTAAAACTGCCCTAACTATGATTAACGTATTGATAGAGCGTCAACATATTGCGCAGCGCTGTTTAGAAAAACAAATACAATGATCAATAATTGTCTGAGTATATTTGTTTTTAAATACCATTCTTTGGTTTTACTATTTAATTGTATTTCTAATTTCTCTGCTCAACTATACACTGTATCATATCCATTAAATCACAAGCTAACTAACATCTGAGGGCAAGACACAGAGATGATGCAAATAGAAGGAATCATTTCCTGTTTTTTCCAAGTAAAGGAGTAGAAAAGGAAGAGGGTAAAGATCGGCACAAAATAATACTCTAATACTCTTCTCGATGGGAACACAGGGCTACGGAACTGTCAGATCAAAGTACAGGAATTTCACTGAAACACAGCACAGCTGGAAAGCTTACGACTGCCATTCAGGCAGATGGACAGACATAACAGCAGATTTAAGCAGGTCTACTAACGCCTACAAATCCAATACCGTAAGGAAGTTTCAGAATGATAATAAGGGAATATAAATAAGCCTTTCCCCTTAAATAGTCTGACATGCCTGAAAGAAAATATATGGTTAAATAAATTGGAGGAGCTCACCCATATGTATGCAATGAGTATATGGACACCCCAGGAATACAGAAATGCCTAGTGAGATACATTATTAGGCAGCTATACAAGGGATAAATGTTTTAATAGATAAATGAACCATTCATGTTCAGCACATAAAATAAATTATTAAAGTCTTGAGACTACTACTGTGATCACTGTTACTACAGAACTGTGGCAATCACTCAAATGAAATGCTACTATACAAGTGGCATCATTTTTGATTACTTATCCTTCTGCTAATGTTCAAAATGGGAAACATACATAATATTCAGATGCACTTTTGATCATAAGTTCCAAAATGCCTAAATCTGCCTAATTTAAAACCAATTAATCATTTCATTAATTTCTGCTTACATATAATACAAGAAAAGTTCAGTTGTCTGCTCAGAGCAAAATATGTAACTTGCATCTGCTCTATGAAAGGCAATAGTAGCAGGTATTGTCTGTGGGGGAAATCATTTAGTAAGGTTACAGATGGCTTTGGTAACATTGTGTGCCTTAAACCTTTTCACAAATGAGACCCACTGGCAGCAGCTTGTTAGAAACAGCATTATAATCCCATATATATCATCAAGTTTCTACTAACATTTATAAGATGTTTAAGGGCACAGTATGAGAAGAAAACAATCTAAAAAAAATACCAGATTTCGATTTGTTCTTCAGTAATCTGTAGTTCTATCTTCAGGTACCCTCTCTTCTAGTACAAGCATTGGGAACAAGCAGGGCTGCCATTAGAAATCACGGGGCCCCGTACAACAAAATTTTCAGTGCCCACTGGCACCTAAGCCCCACCCTAGATCCCCTCTACTCCACATCACAGTTAAAAGACCACACAGACATCAGTGCTAAAAAAGTAACCCCTCACACACACACAAGTTATAAAAAGCTATTGATGGTCAGGGCCCCTTATAAGTAAAAAAAAAAAACATTGGCGCCAAGGCCCCCCATAAAAGTTTTTTTAAAAAAGCATTGGTGCCAGGACCCCCTTACAAGTTAAAAAAGAATATTTTTTTTTAAAAAAAACAGTGGCGCCAGGGCCCCCCTTACAAGTTAAAAAAGAATTGGGGCCTCAAAAAATATTTTTAAAAAAACATGGAGGCAGGGGTCTAAAGAATATTAAAGTAATACATTGTTGGCCAGGGGATTAAAAAAAAAATTGGTGATCAGTAGAATTGAACTCATGGCTTCAGGACTTCAACTTCTCCACTGTTCTTGACTTTGGGTCTTTTCACCACTTTAGGACTTACATTTCGGATGTTTACGTGACTTCGGCTATTTTCGCTCCTTCGGGAGTTCGGCTTCAGCTGTTTTCGTGACTTCGGGTCGTTCGGCTTTTCGGCACTTCCGCATTTCAGGCTGTTTGGGACTTGAAAAATAGCCGCAGGCTTCGGCGTTCTCAAGGGGGGCCTCGGCTCTTTCAAAACTGCAGCACTGCTGGGCCCCCCTTCATGCCCGGGTCCGGGACACTTGTGCCCCCTGTCCCCCCCTGATGGCGGCCCTGGGAGCAAGCGGCCCTGTACCTTGGAGCATGGTTGCCAGGAAAATGCTTTCAATTAGCTGTAACAATGACAAAATATAGCAGATGTATCTATACATCCATAAAGAATAAATACATTTGTTCAAACATGGTAAATTGTCTAAGTATTATAAATTATTATAAAGAGGCTTGCTTCACTGGAGTTGTAGCCTCTGCATGTTGTTGGAAATTTATTAGAATACATTTTGTTGAATAATTGTTCATAGGATAGTATAGGATCTGTAATCCGGAAACCTGTTATCCAGAAAGCTCCAAATTACGGAAAGGCTGTCTCCTATGGACTCCAGTATAATCAAATAATCCACAAATTTAAAAATGATTTCCTTTTTTCTTTAATAATAAAACAGTAACTTGTAATTGATCCAAACTAAGATATGGGAAGGTAACCAGATAACGGTTCTCTAACAGAAGATAACAGCTGCCTGTTAGATCTAAGAACAGCACTCAATAGTAAAATCCAGGTCCCACTGGGACACATTCAGTTACATTGGGTAGGAGAAACAAAAGCCTGCCAGAAAGCAGTTTCATCCTAAAGTGCTGGCTCTTTCGGAAAGCACATGACCAGGCAAAATGACCTGTAGATGGCTGCCTACAAAGCAAAAGCCATTTGCGAATATTTTCTTTGCAATGTGAATTTGGAAAAAATGGAAAGACAGGCACAGCAGTTCAATATTTTTGTGCAGCGGAAAAACATTGCAATAAAATCATTTGGGAATTTTTTTTTTTATAAATGTCCCCCATGTCTATAGGCTTTGAAACTTACTCTTTGCAGGCACGTTGTTGCAGGCTACAGAAGTCTAGAATACATACACTGTCAGTAGCATCTTCCCCTATTTTATTCCTTGGACCACTGGTACTTACAGTACTATTGAACTACTGTAGTAGAAGCCTCCTGTGGAGAAACATGCAAGCCATTGTGGGCAATGGAGTTCAGCTGGAGGAGTGCTGATTTCTGTTACATTGTATCAAGATTCAGAACAATAAGTTTAGAAAGGGACAGACAAATACTGCTCTCAATTGCAATTACATTTACAAAATTACATCCTCCTTTAACAGCTTTCCTTACCTTCTTATATAACCATACAATAACAATATTTACTTGGTATCTGTCGTGAGGTTGAATTGGAACAGTAGTCTGTTCCATACTATAAATTACCACTTGGTACAGTTAATTGTAATGGGTGCTGTATGTGGAAGTTCCAGTAAATAAACAATAAAACAGTGCTACGCAATATGTTGGCGCTATATAAATACATGTTAATAATAAATATGATTCACCTGTGTGGAACTGTGTGATCCTCTTCTTATAACATCTATTTATTCTAATCATTTATTGCCATTTTATTACTTATTTAAGTTAGTATGTGCCATTAAAAAAGAAAACCTCTCTAGGAGACTATTAACAGTTTAATTGTAGTTGGCAATGTTCTTCGGTGGGTGTGGATTTACAGTAGCAATACCTTAGTGGGAATGAACTCCATATTTAATGTTGATGTTTTCCGTTGATTATTTTGTTGATTTTTTAATGACCTTTTAGTTACTGATTGAAGCAAAATGTTTGCACCAAAGACCTTGAGCACTATTTTGTAAATAGCTTCATTAAGATTGAATGTTTAAAATAATTAAACAGACTAATGAGTCAGAATGATAAATATCTAATCATGATCCACACAGCATCAAGAACTAGAGAAGTAGCTCTGGAAGTGTTGGTCAGATATCTTTGCTGCTGTGTAGCTGTGCAACTCTCATACTTTTCAAATGTAACTGAAGCGCTGCCTCTTTGCTGTGGTCTCCCACTATGTAGTGCTTTTCAGCAGGGTTCATAAGCCAACTCCTATATTTTAAGTTGTCTGTTAGACCATTAAAAGGGTAATATACAACCTTTTCAGCAGCAGCAATACAGGTATGGGATCCTCTGATCCTTGGAAGGCAATATCCCATAAACCCCATTATAAGCTAATTTCATGAGAAACAGCAGGGTTTCTGCAAGTTTGTCATCCTTATCTTAGATATTGAATCAAATTAAGGATTGTGTCTGAAATGAATGATAAACTGTGCTTAACATCTTCATATTATATAAATAAAGTATAATAATAAAATAACACTGTACTGGAAGATATTAGAATATTTGGTCCCTCCAACAGACATGTAGCTCTTGAATAGGGATGTAGCGAACGTCGGAAAAAAAGTTTGCGAACATATTCGCGAACTTGCGTCAAAAATGCGAACGGTTCGCGAATGTCGCGAACCCCATAGACTTCAATGGGAAGGTGAATTTTAAAAGCTAAAAAAGACATTTCTGCCCAGAAAAATGATTTTAAAGTTGTTTAAAGGGTGCAACGACCTGGACAGTGGCATGCCAGAGGGGGATCAAGGGCAAAAATGTTTCTAAAAAATCCATTGTTGACACAGCGCTGCGTTTTGTGCTGTAAAGGGCAGAAATCACACTACATTTCTAGACCTGTGTAATAAACTGCTTTAAAACGTCCAGCGTCTACATGTAAAGGTTACAGCCTGTTCACACGCAAAGACGAAACGCGGCGCTTACTGCAACGCAAAAAAACGCAAAGAGCTTTAATGAATGATACCGTCAAGTGAGCAAATAATAGTTGTTAATCACCTCCAGGATGTTCGTCCTGTTGGTGGCAATATTTCTGTAGTGGTGTGTTTAGCAGTCACCGTGCTTGTGCGCACGTGCACGGTCAGGCAGAGGTAATTCAATGTACAGTGAAGTGAACCAAAAAACACTGATTCTGCAGTGTGGGCCCAGTTTTGGTCTACTTTATTGATCACCTGTGGTGACCATAAAAGATGCGATTTTGCCACTGTTGCAGAACCCTGAAAAATTAGGCATGTGTACTTTCCTGAAAAATTATGTTTTTTTTGTCGCAGCCACTGAAGCACAGAGGCCAGAAAAAATATGCCATATGAATGCTAAAAATATAATTTTTTTTGGTCGCAGCCACTGAAGCACAGAGGCCAGAAAAAATATGCCATATAAATGCTAAAAATAGTCATTTTTTTTGTTGCAGCCACTGAAGCACAGAGGCCAGAAAAAATATGCCATATAAATGCTGAAAATAGTCATTTTTTTGGTCGCAGCCACTGAAGCACAGAGGCCAGAAAAAATATGCCATATAAATGCTGAAAATATTCATTTTTTTTTTGTCGCAGCCACTGAAGCACAGAGGCCAGAAACAATATGCCATATAAATGCTGAAAATATTCATTTTTTTTTGTCACAGCCACTGAAGCACAGAGGCCAGAAAAAATATGCCATATAAATGCTGAAAATATTCATTTTTTTTGTTGCAGCCACTGAAGCACAGAGGCCAGAAAAAATATGCCATATAAATGCTGAAAATAGTCATTTTTTTGGTCGCAGCCACTGAAGCACAGAGGCCAGAAAAAATATGCCATATAAATGCTGAAAATATTCATTTTTTTTGGTCGCAGCCACTGAAACACAGAGGCCAGAAACAATATGCCATATAAATGCTGAAAATATTCATTTTTTTTGGTTGCAGCCACTGAAGCACAGAGGCCAGAAAAAATATGCCATATAAATGCTGAAAATATTCATTTTTTTGGTTGCAGCCACTGAAGCACAGAGGCCAGAAAAACTCAGGATTTACCTGGATTCAAATGAAACCAGTAGGGTTTGCACCCTAGTTTGTAACGGTGGCGGAGGGAGGAGGACGCTAAAGGACAGCTGTGTGTGGAGTCATGAGGCGTGCAGAGAAGGACAGCTGCATGGGGAGTCAGAAACTCAGAACAAGTCTTCCGGCGTGCAGTAACCCTCCGAGATCCACCCCTCATTCATTTTAATAAAGGTCAGGTAATCCACACTTTTGTGACCTAGGCGAGTTCTCTTCTCAGTTACAATCCCTCCTGCTGAACTGAAGGTCCTTTCTGAGAGGACACTTGAGGCGGGGCAAGACAAGAGGTTCATGGCAAATTGTGACAGCTCTGGCCACAGATCAAGCCTGCGCACCCAGTAGTCCAGGGGTTCATCGCTCCTCAGAGTGTCGATATCTGCAGTTAATGCCAGGTAGTCCGCTACCTGCCGGTCGAGGCGTTCTTTGAGGGTGGATCCAGAAGGGTTCTGGCGCTGCCTTGGACTGAAAAACATTTGCATGTCTGACGTTACAGAGTGGCCAAAGTGCTTTGTCCTTGCAGGTGCGCTCGTGGCAGGATTACTGGCACCTCTGCCCCTGGAATGTTGATGAGTTCCTGAAGTGACATCACCCTTAAAAGCATTGTACAACATGTTTTGCAGGCTGGTTTGTAAATGCAGCATCCTTTCGGACTTGTGGTATGTTGGTAACATTTCTGCCACTTTATGCTTGTACCGAGGGTCTAGTAGCGTTGCGACCCAGTACAGGTCCTTCTCCTTAAGCCTCTTGATACGGGGGTCCTTCAACAGGCATGACAGCATGAAAGACCCCATTCTCACAAGGTTGGATGCAGAGGTATCCATCTCCGCTTCCTCGTTATCAAGGACTGCATCATCCACGGTCTCCTCCCCCCAGCCACGTACAAGACCAGGGGTCCCCAAAAGGTCACCACCAGCCCCCTGGGAAGCCTGCTCCTGTTGGTCCTCCTCCTCCACAAAGCCACCTTCCTCCTCTGACTCCACTTCTGACACCTCTCCCTGCGTTGCAGCAGGTGCCTGGGTTCGTTCTGGTGATTCCGAGCAGAAATCGTGCGCTTCCTGCTCCTCGTCACGCTGGTCTCGTCACGCACGGCACGCTCCAGGAAGAAAGCAAAGGGAATTAGGTCGCTGATAGTGATGGGCGAATTTATTCGCCAGGCGCAAATTCGTGGCGAATTTGCGCGATTCGCCGCCAGCGAATAAATTCGCGAAACGCCCACGAAAATTTGCGGAAACAATTCGCCGGCGTCAAAAATGTTTTTTTCGAAAAAACGGACGCCGGCATCGAGAAAACGGGCGCCGGCGTCGAAAACGGGTGCCAGCGTCGAAAACGAGACGCCGGCGCCGTTTCGCGAATTTTTCGCAGTTTCGCGAATTTCGCTAATTTTTCGGAGAAGCGAAACGGCGCAAATTCGCCCATCACTAGTCGCTGATGGTGCCTTCAGTGCGACTGACCATATTTGTAACCTCTTCAAAAGGGCGCATGAGCCTGCAGGCATCGCGCATAAGCACCCAGTAACGGGGGAAAAAAATCCCCAGCTCTGCAGATCCAGTCCTACCACCCAGTTCAAACAGGTATTCGTTGACGGCTCTTTGTTGTTGCAGCAGACGTTCCAACATGAGGAGCGTTGAATTCCAGCGAGTCTGGCTGTCGCAAATCAAACGCCTGACTGGCATGTTGTACCGCTGCTGAATGTCAGCAAGGCGTGCCATGGCTGTATAGGAACGTCTGAAATGGGCCGACACCTTCCTGGACTGCCTGAGAACGTCCTGGAATCCTGGGTACTTTGAGACAAAACGTTGGACTATTAAATTCAGAACATGTGCCATGCAGGGCACATGTGTTAAATTGCCCAGTCTCAGTGCTGCCAACAGATTGCTTCCATTGTCACACACCACTTTTCCGATCTTCAGTTGGTGTGGGGTCAGCCACCGATCGGCCTGTGACTGCAGAGATGACAGGAGTACAGATCCGGTATGGTTTCTGCTTTCCAGGCACGTCATCCCCAAGACAGCATGACAACGGCGTACCTGGCACGTCGAATAGCCTAGGGGGAGCTGGGGGTGCACAGGTGTGGAGGAGGAGGACCCAGCAGCAGAGGAGGAAGAAGAGGAAGAAGACGAGGTAGAGAGTGAAGGAGGAGTAGAGGTGGTGGCAGAACCGCGTGCAATCCGTGGCGGTGACACCAACTCCACTGTCGTTGTTGAGCCACACATTCCCTGCTTCCCAGCCATTACCAAGTTCACCCAGTGGGCAGTGTAGGTGACATACCTGCCCTGACCATGCTTGGAGGACCATGCGTCAGTAGTCATATGGACCTTTGGCCCAACACTAAGTGACAGAGATGCGGTGACTTGGCTCTGCACATGGTGGTACAGGTGTGGTATTCCCTTTTTTGAAAAAAAATTGCGGCTGGGTACCTTCCACTGCGGTGTCCCAATTGCTACAAATTTGCGGAAGGCCTCAGAGTCCACCAGCTGGTATGGTAAAAGCTGGCGGGCTAAGAGTGCAGACAAGCCAGCTGTCAGACGCCGGTCAAGGGGGTGACTCGCAGACATTGGCTTCTTACGCTCAAACATGGCTCTCACAGAAACTTGGCTGGGGGCAGATGACTGGGAATGGGAACTGGTGGTCAAGGTGGAAGGCGGAGTGGAGGGTGGTTCAGACGGGTCAAGGACAGCAGAGGTAGAGCAGTAAGATGCTGGACCAGAAGGAGGGTGGCTTTTAGTTTGTCTGTTGCCTTTGAGGTGTTGCTCCCAAAGTGCTTTGTGCTTGCCGTTCATGTGCCTTCGCATAGAAGTTGTACCTATGTGGCTGTTGGGCTTCCCAAGACTCAGTTTCTGTCTGCACTCATTGCAAATTACAACGCTTTTGTCAGAGGCACACACATTAAAAAAATCCCACACTGCTGACCTTTTTGAAGCTGGCAATCTGGCGGTAACAGTAGAAGTTGGCGGCGTTGGCGGCAATGGCGGGTGCGTTGGCCGGCTGACCACAGGTGCCGATACATGTTGTTGCCCTACTGTTCCCTGCGAGCTGTCCTCCCTGCTTCTTCTAAGTCTTATTCTCCTCCTGCCTCTCTGACTCTCCGTCTCTCCATCTGAACTATCCTCCTCTTGCTCTCTTCTACTGGGCACCCACAAAACATCAATCTCCTCATCATCATTCTCCTCAGATGCATCAATTTCTTCTAACAGCTCACAGAAGGAAGCAGCAGCGGGGACCTCCTCATCACTCATTATGTCCATCTCTGTTGTGTTCTCTGCCAGAATTAAATCTGGTGTAACGTCCTCATCTCCTTCATCTTCTTCTGCCAATAATGGTTGCGCATCACTCAGTTCAAGAAACTCATGTGAAAATAACTCCTCTGACTCCAGTGAAGAAGGGGCGCCGGTGGTGGAGGAAGTGTTACGTGGGGTGCCCATAGCAGTGGAGATGAGGATGTTGTGGTAAAGTTAGAAACGGTAGAGGATGGGGTGTGCTGTGTAAGCCAGTCAACTACCTCTTCAGCATTTTGGGAGTTCAGGGTCATTTACTTTTAGGGAAGAAAGGCAGAAGCGCTCAAACCACCCGCCACACTTTAATTTCACAAGTTGGAAACTCTTTCTATGTAGCGGTATATTATATCATTCAATGCAAATGCGCTCACCGCTGTTTCAAATTGGCTCGGGTGCACTTGCCCCGGGCCCTCCGCTTAAAATATTCCAATGTGGTAAAATTGTGGGTCACTCACCGCTCCTGTTCGGTGGTCCGGGTGCTGCGCCCCGAACCCTCAGCATGGGGGAGACATCAAAGTAAAAAGACAACTGCTTGGCACGCACTCCACAGGACTCCAGGTAGCGGTAAAAACTTATTTCTTTATTGCACAAACATATATCCTAACGCGTTTCGTGTGTTGCCACACGTAATCATAGGCAGGGTCATTGCCTTTTTAAAACTGGGCAATTTCCTAGGGCCACAGGATAGCATAGCAGCACAGCCCCTAGTGCCTCTGCGTGGCGGCCTGCCTTTGCCTGGCATTATTTTTAAAACAACAACAACAACTCAGGTGGTGTTTCTGGAGACGGTATTATTATTGATATTTAGACAGATTGTGAAAAAGCTCACACAGCTAGATGGCAGTTGTTTGAAAATGAAGAACACACTGGGCAAACAAATTGAAACAATGCCTGCAAGGTCAACGTATACACTACAGCAGTGGATACGGAATATATTATTGCTGCTTGAAAAACGTCACTCGGGTGGTGGTTCTGGAGACGGTATTATTATTGATATTTAGACAGAATGTGAAAAAGCTCACACAGCTAGATGGCAGTTGTTTGAAAATGAAGAACACACTGGGCAAACAATGCCTACAAGGTCAACGTATACACTACTACAGCAGTGGATACGGAATATATTATTGCTGCTTGAAAAACGTCACTCAGGTGGTGTTTCTGGAGACGGTATTATTATTGATATTTAGACAGAATATGAAAAAGCTCACACAGCTAGATGGTTGTTGTTTGAAAATGAAGAACACACTGGGCAAACAAATTGAAACAATGCCTGCAAGGTCAACGTATACACTACTACAGCAGTGGATACGGAATATATTATTGCTGCTTGAAAAACGTCACTCCGGTGGTGTTTCTGGAGACGGTATTATTATTGATATTTAGACAGGATGATAAAAATCTCACACAGCTAGATGGCCGTTGTTTGAAAATGAAGAACACACTGGGCAAACAATGCCTACAAGGTCAACATATACACTACTACAGCAGTGGATACGGAATATATTATTGCTGCTTGAAAAACGTCACTCAGGTGGTGGTTCTGGAGACGGTATTATTATTGATATTTAGACAGAATGTGAACAAGCTCACACAGCTAGATGGCCGTTGTTTGAAAATGAAGAACACACTGGGCAAACAAATTGAAACAATGCCTGCAAGGTCAACGTATACACTACTACAGCAGTGGATACGGAATATATTATTGCTGCTTGAAAAACGTCACTCAGGTGGTGTTTCTGGAGACGGTATTATTATTGATATTTAGACAGAATGTGAAAAAGCTCACACAGCTAGATGGCCGTTGTTTGAAAATGAAGAACACACTGGGCAAACAATGCCTACAAGGTCAACGTATACACTACTACAGCAGTGGATACGGAATATATTATTGCTGCTTGAAAAACGTCACTCAGGTGGTGTTTCTGGAGACGGTATTATTATTGATATTTAGACAGAATGTGAAAAAGCTCACACAGCTAGATGGCCGTTGTTTGAAAATGAAGAACACACTGGGCAAACAATGCCTACAAAGTCAACGTATACACTACTACAGCAGTGGATACGGAATATATTATTGCTGCTTGAAAAACGTCACTCAGGTGGTGTTTCTGGAGACGGTATTATTATTGATAATTAGACAGAATGTGAAAAAGCTCACACAGCTAGATGGCCGTTGTTTGAAAATGAAGAACACACTGGGCAAACAATGCCTACAAGGTCAACGTATACACTACTACAGCAGTGGATACGGAATATATTATTGCTGCTTGAAAAACGTCACTCAGATGGTGGTTCTGGAGACGGTATTATTATTGATATTTAGACAGAATGTGAACAAGCTCACACAGCTAGATGGCAGTTGTTTGAAGAACACACTGGGCAAATAATGCCTGCAAGTGCACTACTATTGGTGCACTACTATGAAGAACAGCAAACAGCACTGTACACGTTAAAGAACAGTAAGATAAGTAAAATAAAAAAAAATTATATGTATATTAAAAAAAAAAAAATTCTCGGGTTGGTGCTGCTGAACTACTAGGAGCAGCACAGTAGCACACCAGTCCCACTCCCCAACACTGCTAGACTAATAGCACTGGGCTCTTATAGTAGCAACTAGCAAAGTAAAAAAACAAAAAAGAAAATAAAAGCAGTCCTTACAAGGACTATTGGGTTATTACAGCAGTCAGCAGATGAGATCAGAAGAGATCAGTGCCCACAGCAGGCAGCTACATACAGAGCACTGCAGTAGAAGGTAGATTACTAGCCAGCAAAGTTACCTAACCTAAAATGTCCCTCAAATCCCTGCAGACTTCTGTCCCTCCAATACAGAGCAGTATCAAGTAGATTACTAGCCAGCAAACTTACTTATCAACTGTCCCTCAAATCTCTAACAGCTCTCTCCCTACACTAGCTCTTCCAAGCACACACAGGCAGAATGAAAAAACGCTGCAGGGCTTCAGTTTATATATGGAAGGGGAGTGGTCCAGGGGGTGTGGTCCAGGAGGGAGAGCTTCCTGATTGGCTGCCATGTATCTGCTGGTCTGGGGTGAGAGGTCAAAAAAAGCGCCAGGTAAGGCGAACCCAAAATGGCGAACGTCGCGCGACGTTCGCGAACATTCGGCGATCGCGAACAGTCGATGTTCGCGCGAACAAGTTCGCCGGCGAACAGTCTGCGACATCCCTACTCTTGAAAATAGTTATTATAGGTAAAACCTCCACAATTTAAATATTTTGAGATGTTTTAAGATTCTATCAGGTCTGTAATACAACCATGAATATTGGACTCCTGTAGTGCAATAATTTCCCTGTTTTTTGTATTCCAAAGCTACAGTATACTGTAACTGTAGAAGTCAAAACAGTGCAATGTACATTTACAATCACTCCCTGTAATCTGTCCACAGTCCAGACTGTGCAATACATTAGCCCTATGTATTTTCTCTCCTAAAAACTGTGCTTAACATCTTGATACTATATAAATAAAGTATAATAATGAAATAATACCGTACTGGAAGATATTAGAATATTTGGTCCCCCTAAATTGAGATCTTGGTATTGGCAGGCATCATGTGATATACTAAGAAGACCCTATCAGTATCTATCAAAAATGTACAACAACTAATCTGAAGTAGTGAACTCATCTTTTTGTGTTGTAGATTTTTAGATTTATAGAGCAAGATTTCTCTGAGTGGACCAGCTGCCAACCAATTAAAACAGTTGGGAACAACGGTAACATACACAGTCAGGATCAGACTGGGCCGGTGGGACACCGGGAAAAAACTTGGTAGGCCCCCGGATCTAGTGGACCCCACCGGCCCAGATCTACACCCTGCTTTGCGTCCTGTGTGACCTGTTGGTTGCGGCAAAAATGATGTGTGCACGCTTGCACGCATGTGCCCACGCGCAATGGGGGGGTTACATTGCTGGACTCAAAGCCTTGAGGCACCAGCCCCAGGCCAACCCTGTACACAGTAGAATAATAGATGAGGCTAAAAAAGGACACATGCCTTTAAAGTAGTAGTCCGCCTCTGAGTTAACGTTTGTATGATGTGGAGAGCAATATTCTGAGACAATTTGCAGTCTGTCTTCAATTTTTAATATTTGTGTTTTTTTGATTATTTCACTTTTTGTTCAGCAACTCTCAATTTGGATTTTCAGCAGTTATCTGGATGCTACAGTTCAGCGCTACAGAGAGTGGTTTGAATGAGAGAATGATATATTTATTGGAGAAGACCTGAATAGAAAAATAAGTAATAAAAAGTAGCAATAACAATAAAATTGTAGCCTCACAGAGCAACAGCTTTTTGGCTGCTGGGGCCAGTGACCCCCATTTGAAAGCTGAAAAGAATCAGAAGAAGGCACAACATTCAAAAACTATATATAAATAAATAAATAAATAAATAATGAAGACCAATTGAAAAGTTGCTTAGAACTGGCCAATCTATTACTAAAGTTAATTTAAAGGTGATCAACCCCTTTAAATTAATCTTGCCTAACTGCTAACTGGACAAGTAATAGTAGTGAAGTGTAATGACCATTGCTAATGGAAAAGATATGTGAAATGCAAACATTTTTCCTATGTCGATGTTTAATATGCGTTTTGGGAACATAAATCTACATTATTCAAACTCATAGCACCTCATCTGGCAACAGATTAAATCTGCAGCGCTTCTTTTAGTACATAATTTGTAACAATTGGAATAGTCATTTGTTTGTTTTAAAAAGTCCGGTTCTGGACAGGCTTGTTTAGTAGTGATGGGCGACTTTGTCCCCTTTCGCTTCGTCATGAATTTCATAATTTCCCGCAAAATTCATGAAACAGGCGAAAATTTTTCGAAACACGGACAATTTGCTGTGAATATCTGCCTGGCTAATAAATTCACCAATCACTATTGTTTAATTAGATACATAGATAAACAAAAGCCGTGGTGTGCCCGACAGAGACAGCAGATGAGATGGTCGTCCCAACGGAGCCCACAACAGTTTATTAATCTCCAGAACTGCAAACAAATATACAAGCCCCTTAATGTTCACTTTATATCATTTTACTCAAAGGGGTTGTTCACCTTCCAAACACATTTTCAGTTGAGTTGTTTTTAGATTATTCATCAGAAATAAAGACTTTTACAATTGCGTAACATCAAAAATCTGCTTGCGCTCCTCTTCAGAAAAGGCGATCCCGTGACCCATCGTGCATCGCTCAATTTCTCCTCCATGCCTTCCTTATAGGAGATAGCCAGGGAGGAGAAATCGAGCGCTGCATGATGGATCATCGCCTTTTCTGAAGAGGAGCGCAAGCGGAGTTTTGATGTTACTGGTCCTTTAAAGGCAATTGTTAGAATTGATACAATAGTGATACAATATGATACAATAGTTGCTGATATTCCAAAGAAGCAGCTGAGAAATGTATCAACTAATTGTTCCAATTAAATGTAGCAAATTAAAAGAATTGTTATAATTAAATGTCACAGTTCAGACGTTATTTTTTATAAAGGCTGTGCGATTTTAAAGTTTAATTAGTCTTGATGGGGTTTTTTAAAAAAATATTTTTGATGTTACTAGTCCTTTAATAAAACTGAGGGATTCAGCTCAGCAGGGACAAAGATAAGAAATGGATCAACTTAATGTATCAGTTTAGAACAGTTTACAGCATCAACGTCTTTATTTCTGGTGATCTGAAACCAACTGAAAAAAAGTGTTGGAAAGTGTGTTGGAAGGTGAACAACGCCTTTAAAGTCATCAGAGTTTTATAATTCAGACACCCTTTGTCACAAAACATAAAAATGTTCATTTTACAATGTAATTATGCTCCCAACACAGCTTATTACATTTCAAATCTCATCTGAATGTTATGCACCTGCTTGAAAGTGGCATCATTTTTGTCAGTTATACAATTTATTACATTCCCTGCACAATAATGTAAACAACAAAATAGGCAATCTTTTGTCTCTTGTGAGAGGAGGAAAATTTGTTGATATCAACACATGTCTCTACAGTCATTGACTACATATCAGGAACATTTTGAGGTACTGTAAGTATCTTACAGATTATTTAGTTGGTCTTTTTTATTTGTCCACATTCTGGTATGCTCTGATAATGCTATATGTCAGATTCACTCAGCAACAAAAAATCATCCTCTTAAATTATATTCTTTTTCTTATTTTGTATTGCTTCAAAGACTCAAGCCCTTTGCTATTTATCTTTCATTCTGAATTCCTAACTGTTGCCTGGTTGCTAGGGTAATTAAGCGCTAGAAAACAAATAGCTTTTTAAATTCCAAGTCTGACAGCTGCAGCACAACACAAATAATAATTCAAAAGCCATGAGAATAAAAAAAGCTTAAGTGCAAATTGTCTTAGAATAACACAAAACCAGAATTACCTATTCAAAGAGTTTTACCTAGCTTGGTGGCCCCTGAACCCTAGTTTATTTCCAAGACACAGCACCCTCCCACTATCTGTTGTTCTGGAACCTGTATGAAGCAGAGGGGTGTAGCCTCTGGGGATGGGTACCATATGGGTTTAATCAAAACTTTCTGCTCCAGTACTGTACAGTGACGGTACTGTGTCAATGCTGTTATTTAAATTGGGTTTAAATAGTTATTTTTAAATTACACTTGAACACAACTTGCCTTCAGGTAGTCCAGTGGTATTACATTTTTAATATGCCATCCCCCACATCTGCCAACACAAGTGTCTACCAATAATATGTATAGAGTAGTACTGTACTGTACTGTAGTGCTCTGCATAGGCTAAGCCTGCAGCTTTAGGACCCAGTGAGCTCCTCCCAATAGCATTTGTGTAGATCAGACAGAGACCAAGAGGGTCCAGTTTAATTCTGTCTCTAATCTCTGCAACAGCGGCAGCACAGCTCCTACTTCTGTCTCCCCCCAGTCCCTCCCTATTCTCTCTCACTCTCCAAACGGAGATGTCAGACTGTCTGCACAATGGCAGCAGCAGCACATAGGAAAGTGTCGGGCTACCTTTGTGTTGTAGCAAGAGCCTGATCATCACAGGAGGAAGAAGGATCCCAAGATGAAGACACTGCTGGTGAGTCAATTGTTACTTCTAATTGTGTAATGCTATGACGTGGTTAGAGTGTTAGCCTTGTGTAGAGAGCTATGGCACCTGCACCCAGTTCACTATCCTAGTGCATGCAAGTGGTGGGATCTGGGAGAACTTTCCCAGTATAACTGCTGTTTGGCAGGGGCATGCTGCAAGGCTGGCAGAAAAGCTTTTTACTCAATGTAAAAATGTACCAATGATAATTGTTGATGGGTTGTTATGCAGTATGGTTTGTTATGCAGAAGCCCTGACATTTAAAAGTTCCAGTTCCAGTGTAGTGTCAAGAAGCCAATGTGCATGGGAGCCAGAGATTACAGTTGGTGCCAAGCTCTCCCCAGTCCATACAGATTTGTTAGGGGGACTGTGTGTGTTTAATTGTGGTTTTTAGGGCAGGAATATCTGACATGAGTCTCTCCATCTGATGTTGAGCCCACGCTGTCCAACATCTGCAGCATCTGGCAAGGGATGTGGGGATTGTCGTTTAATAACTGGAGTGACAGAAATCATTATTAGTGTATCTCTGTGTGCTCAAAATTTATACAGCATGTAAATTGTACAGAGTAGAGGATGTTAATTCAATGCGGTTGGAATAGAGAGAATAATAACAGCAGAACTGTGAGAACAAGTTTGTTTGTAGCAATTGAAAATGACTTTTATTCCTCTATGTACAGCGCCATGGGCTGGCAGTGTTCTTAGCACTCAGCACCTTGTTGATCATGTACAGCAGCATGGGCAATGAGAAGGATCAGAACAACCTGCGTGGAAGAAACATTACAAGACACAAGGAGTCCCTCTCCGACCCTGTCCTGGAGGGCTATATCAGCATCTCAGAACACAAGGCAAGTAAATAATACTACAAAATCAGGTCCCAGCGTGGCAGTGGGCCAGGCTTCATCCTGTGATGCCTTACTGTTCTCATGGTGATTGATTACCTTATCTGGTACTTTATATATTTCGTGGGCAAGAGCTGAACAGAAGCTGTAAAGCAGCATTGATTTTCTTTTTGACATGCTGAAAAACTTGTTCATGTGCTGTTAGATCTGCTTGTGGTTGCTGCTGATGGATAATGCTTCAGGTCAAGTCTGTGGCCATTTGTAAAGCTCAGGTTGGGCTGGTCTATGTGTGACTGAGGAATTTTGAGATATATCTTTTCCTGGTGGCATTGGCCTTTAAACTGGGGAGTCAAACAGTGCATTAAATCCCAGCAATACAAAGCAAATGCTAATCTCTCCAACAGAGCAGTTCACACAGCATGTGCACTGAGAGTGAAAAGCAACAGGGATCTCGCAACGACATGTTTCCATGCCATTTTGTCCTGCTTTCTGTGTGATATTTGCCTTCCTTTCGCTATCTGGCGACCTAAGGGACCTCCCCCACTTATTATTGAATTTGACAGCTTTTTGCAGAAAAGCCAGGGGGAATTTGTAATTGAGTGCAATCCAGCTTTCTTTCTCATTTTATGAAACAAAAGAAAAGGAAGGTTTCAATTGCACCTTTCGACAAAAGCCAAATAATTGTTTTTTTTTATTGTAGAGCTTTTTCTCTGTTATTTCATATCACATTCAGTTATATTGAATTGTATTCTAATATCTGTATCTTACAATTGCTGTATGCTGTACTGTACTGTATAATTCTTATAATAATAACAGAAATGATAACCTACCTTGGCAGCATTGCCACATACACAGCAGCCTGCTTGCCCAGTTTTTACCATTGATGTTGGAGTTAGTGAATTGTATTAGGTGTTGGCACCAAACATTTTTTACTTCCTTGTTTTGTGACAAAAAGTCACGTGATTTCCCTCCCTGCCCCTAATCTGCATATATAAATTAGGATTAGGATTCGTTTCGGTCGGGCAGAAGGATTCGGCCGGATCCGAATCTTGCTGAAAAAGGCCGAATCCTGGCTGAATCCCGAACCGAATCCTGGATTCGGTGCATCTCTACTTAGTTTCCACTGGTTATCTGGCAGTGAGTTCTACTAGGGTGTATCCAAAGGGACAACAATATACTTGTTCCTGCCCACCACCATTTTGGAGCACAAAGACCTGTATCTTAGGGTGCATTCACATGGTACAAATATATGATGCTTTGTACTTAAATCCTGAACTTTATCCCCTTGTAACCAAGGTCATATATCTCTATTTCCCTAATAACAAAACAGAGACCATGAGGACATTTGAACTTGTATTCTATTTCTTCAAGCATTTGTGACAGTGTTTCAAAAGGATCAGTTAGATGAACATACTCTTTGGCAGCTCTTTAATGTGTCAGTTGTTATAATAAGGCACTGAGTTCAGTGTAGTAGTAACATTTTTAATCAGTCTGTTTCCATAGGCAAACTTAGAGTTGGGGGGGAGTATATTTTCAGGTTAAAAAAGGGGCATTCTGCTGTCAAAAAGTACTAAATTCATAATGGATAATAAAGCATCTACCCATTTATTTTACTAACCTGCTTAGAGGAGACAGCTCTTTGCTATAATGCACACATGGCAATACTTGTGGAAAGGATAAATGGATGCAGTAGAATGTGCAATACATTTTTTGATGCTGGGACTAGCGGGGTAACAATATGCATGAAATAGCACAAAATTACATTTACTAAAGTGATTCAGTTCAGCCAATGTGCATCAGAGCCATATGCACTCTAATATACAGACATCATCATGTATAGGGTGATGGAAATTTCCCATCATATTCACAGCAAAGTACTATGTCCCCAGAATTTAAAAGAAGCTGACAAGAAACCCAAACTAGATTTTCCAGGGCCTGCCTAGGGTTTAATTCACTAAGCCTTTCTGCAGATAGACGGCTGGGTATGAATTGTACCTTGTGTATTCTTCTACTTCAGTAATACCCTCTGCCATGATACAGGCCTGTAACAGTTAATGAAACAGGCCAAGTTATCATGAAAAGCATGACCAAAATCAGATAAGTAACAGGCCTCTCTCCACTAAGGTCTGGAATCAGCCATATGTAAAGGGGTCTATGATGCCCTGCTCCAAGACCTGACTGATAAGAGACTTTCCATGTGGAATGTTGAAAACCCAAGGAGGGGGAACTTAAAGTTCACAGCAAAGCCCCTCACAGGTGAAGTGAAGGTCACACTATAACCTATACTCAAACATATTTATCATCCCGGAATCCATACCTGTTGTACCAACACTATAAGAAACTCGTTATGGATTCAATGCCACATCAGCTTTATGAAGCATCCAAACATGACTAGGTTTGGCTCTTGGTTTATCCAATGGTAATATCTGGGCAGGTCACACAGTATTGATTTGTGGACCCAGTAGGAAGAAATATGACGACTACATATGCAGTTCAGTGTTCCTGTAAAGAGTTATGATTATTCTATGTTTGGTCCAGTTCCTAGTCACAGTAGTTGGGAAGTATCCAGTTACCTGATACATATCCAAAATACGATCATTTATCACCCAAGACGCTGCCAAAATTCGTATTCACTCTTTCATCATATCGCGTCTAGACTACTGTAACTCTCTTTTAATTGGCCTCCCCCTCCAGAGACTGTCACCTCTCCAGTCCATAATGAACACTGCTGCAAGGCTCATACACCTCAGCAACCGCTCCTCCTCTGCCTCGCCATTCTGTCAATCCCTGCACTGGCTTCCGTTACCTTTCAGAATCAAATTCAAATTAATAACACTGACTTTCAAAGCACTTCATAACTCTGCCCCACCCTACATCTCTGAACTCATTTCTATATACTCACTCACTCGCTTACTACGGTCCTCTACTGACCTGCTACTCAACTCTTCTCTCATTACCTCCTCACATGCCCGCATTCAAGACTTTGCAAGGGCTGCATCCCTCCTCTGGAACTCTCTCCCACGGTCTGTCCGACTTTTAAAACGCACTTCTTTCGAGAAGCCTACCCTCACTCTGCTTAACTACCAAACGCAACACCACATACAATACCACATTTCTCACCCACTTAATTCGATCTTGCCCACTCCCACACCTTGTGTATTACTCCCTTCCCTTTAGACTGTATGCCTATGCATAGGGCCTTCCTCACCTTTTTGTACCTGTATTGATTGTGATGTTTGTTACTCCATATATTCTATATATGTAATTCATGTGATGTAGTTGTATAATCACATTTACTTTATAGTGCTACGCAATATGTTGGCGCTATATAAATACATGTTAATAAATAAATAATACCCTGAACTCATTGATAAATAGTCAGCTCTTCTGACTAAACCTCGAATTTACTTTGGAGGACCAATTTCGATTGGAAGTTTTTCCCATTTGTTTCCCCTTGCCTCCAGGACCAGGAATTCTATATATTTGGGTAAAAGTATAGGTTTCTATGTTTTCCCTTTTTATTTTACAACTGTTTGGGATTTATAATTTTATATTATTAAATATAAAATTTAATAAGTTTCTTCTAAACAAACCAAGCCCAAAAGTGTGTAACTCTGAGCCTTAGCCTGCTACATGCTGAATGGAAATGCTGGTCTGTGTTCATGCTGATTAACCCTTTAATTGCTGTAGGAAGAGTCTGTTCCTGTTATCGTAACCATTAACCATTATAGTTCTTGACATCTTTCATCAACCAGGCTGAAGTATGAAAGTGGTGGCAGCAAGTTCTGCATGAGTTTTAAGGGTGTTGGTTGGTCTGTGGGGTGCTGGTGTGTTAGTCTAACCTGTGTGCAAAGTGTGTGAGAGGTTGACATGTTTTTCATGATACCTTGGCCTGTTAATGACCCCTGATAGCCACAACTAAAGTTATGGTGTCTCAGCCTCAGAGTCAGCACTGACTTGATTTTAGGTACAGGCAGGGCCATATTTATATATATATAGGCACCCAAGGGCCTGTGCCTAGTGTGGCACGGGTTTGGGGATGGCCCTCGGGGTTCCTATTTTTTCCATTTTCTTATTATTATTTTTAAAACTCTCCTCATGGATTTCCATAGGAAATAGGGTGGGGGGTCCGAGGAAGAATGCAGAAGTGACGTCACATGTACGCCGCACTGATGTCACTTCCGCTAAATACGGTTCGCGACTGCAATGCGCATGACACACAATGCCAGCGCCTCCGCATGTGACATCAGCATGCATGACACAGGAGCGTGTTTAGGTCCAATGCCTAGGATGGCATCAGACCTAAATACAGCCCTGGGTACAGGTGGATAATGGTTTGTTTTATAGTTATTTGTAGCTATGACCGTGGTTATTATACAATTACTATTGGAAACTCCATTAGGGAAGTAAAAAATATGTAAATTGCATTGCTTCACTTACCGTGGCAAGAAGAAAACGGTTAAATACTGATGCTAGTTTTTTTTTTTCTAGTAATTAGCTTTATTTCTAAACCCTTGCAGTGGCGTAACTAGATGTTACTGGGCCCCACTGCAAATTAATTTTAGGGCCCCCAACATATGCAGAGATTGTCCTTTTTTATCAATAAATCTTGAAATTGCTCATCAATTAGGGCCTCATGGGGCCCCCTATACCCACTGGGCCCCCCTGCAGCCACAGGGTCTGCTTCCTCTGTAGTTACGCCCTTGCTTGTCAGATACTCTTTTATTCATCTTCCAGTCTGTTCTTCCAATCTAAGTGGGACCTTAACAATGTATATTTCAAACTGGAGAGCTGCTAAATGAAAAGTTTAGTAATAAAACAACCAAAAAGAATACAGACCAATGCAATACCTTAATTGAAATCTTACCATCAAATGCCCTTTTAAAAAAATTCCCAAAACTAGGTCATATTCAATTCATTCAGTAGCTGTGGCGGAACCAGAATTGTACAAATTCCCTGAATGCTAAAACTAATGCTTCTAATCTGATCTGATAGATGTTTCACTTTAGATTTATAAGATTTAGATGGTATACAGTATGACTTTTTAGAAAACCTGTAGCATGCTTTGATGGCATTGGCTCCAATAGGCTTTACAGATTTTTCAAGTCAGTGGTGCACAATGCTACTGTAATTGCTTCCATGATTTTTCCTCACTGAAGGCCATGGGTCTGCAGAAATGAAAGAGCTAGCTAAGGACCTAGTTCCACTTGAATCCACCTTCTCCCTAGCAGGGTTTGGAGAAGCTGCAATGAGAAGCTGCCTGCAATGTGGCATGTTGGCATATGCTAGGATAGTGAACAGAATTTTAGCAGATTTAGTCATAAATGTGAGACCCAATTTGCTATTTTTGACCCATATATTAAAACAGCAACCACAAAAACTGAGGCAAGACATACCTTTAAAACTGCCCATTAGACCTCAAGACCCTGTTATGCCAATCACTATGACATCTTGTGTGCTTGATTATATTTAGCAAGTCTTCTGGCATTTTCTTTCTAATTATAATTTTTATAACGCAAAGAGGTCAAACACAGAGCTTCTCGAGAATCCTCTAGCCAACTACTGTGATCTATAATTTAAGTTTTGAATTTGTTAGACATAGTATTCATGGGAAGCTCATCCATTGTAAGGCAAAGAGTGAAACTAATGTTCTAGTTTATGGGTAAATGAAAGTGTTTATGCGACTTTTTTTAAAAGCAGTTGCTTCAAAGAAATGTTATTTAGTTCATAACTGGTTAGATGCCCAGAAATAAATGGTGTCATGATTTGCAACATTAACCTTATGGAGTATGAAATGTAGCTCTATAAATAGAAGAAAGTCTATAAAGCATTTAATGTTATTATTATTGCATAATGATTTACTAGTTTGTATCCACATTAGAGCACTAGTGTCTGATTTAACCAGTCTCAAACCTTCTGGGCACAGTTAGGTGCTGGACCACCATTTATACTGAACCTGTAATTATTATCACAGTTTGTAAATTGCATACTTTATTGTTGCACTGCGTAAAACACCGGAGAGACGACTAAAATGTTAAGGCTGTCATTTCAATGCTAGAATACAAGCAAGGTTTAATAGTACATCCTGACCTAAATTAAGTAAGTGCTACTGATCTGGCCAAATATTGCAGCATTCTAGAAACAATCAATACACAATCTCTGGCCTCATGTATTATCAATCATTCTAATTCGTGCTAGTGCATATTTTTTAACCACAGGGGTTTTAGTTACATGTAATATAAAACTTGTGTTTAAAATTATGGTAATGCAGAGGTTATATTGATTTATAAAATACTGCCCTGGAGTGAGCACTGATTATGTTTTTTATATGAGGATTTATGTGCTTGAACTAAGGGGAATTAATTGTTTGCCACAGCAAGACACCTGCAGTCTCTTCAAATCTTTCCTAAAGGCTTATGGGAAATACTGGAGCATGTATGGCTCGCATTAGTAACCATCCCCCAAAACTACAAATCTCTGTGATTTTATGAATCAGATGCTCATGTCTGCCATAAGCCTTTTGATTCCTATGATTGGGGGGAGACTTTCAAAACAATTCATCACATTATTGCAATGTAAATTTTCCAAAATACCCAAACAATATTGGGTTATTAAAATAAAAAATCAGAACAAAATTAGCAACCTTTTTAACTAATTCGGTCTTTGCTTGGCAGAGCAAATGGCACACCAGTAAATATTACCTGCTGATTTGTTACTGTGTGTTAGAGTCGTGCATCATGCCTGGTACTTGCAGGTAGCTGTGGAATAACCTCAAAGCAGCTGAGTTTCAAGTCCCAAATTCCTTGACCGTGCAGGCAGTCCGTGGGTAATCCGCCTGGGTATCCAGCTAAGGTGTGGGACTGAGCCCTGAGGTGGAAATTTTGCACTTGATGACACATGCAGTATCTAGTAGTAGTCTAAAGCAACTGGACTAGATGACTAATATTAAACATGTTCCACCACTTTCCCAAACAGCTTTAATATTAAAACCATTTACCACTTATTTGTGCAGCTTCCAGAACTCAAGTAGCTGCTCAGATAATTGGGGAAGTGTGTAGTAAGATCACGCAGCAAGTGCAGTTGCTCTAAAGTTACCACTACTATACACTGAATGCCACGACCTGGATAAATGACATAAAAGAGATTTGCAGATACATGCATTTAGTTGCCCTATAGCAAAACCTGCCTGTCAGAAAAAGGCTGTGTTCAAGGGGTAAGTAAGAAGTAGACTGTTTTATGGCAATTATAATAAGTTGTGCTATTTAATGACTGTTCCATATAGAAGAAACAGAAATGGTAGCATGAAATTTATATATTTTTACAGATGAAAAAAGTGTGAGTATTCAGCATCACTTATATTTTTGAAGGGGCCATAGATGCAGGGTACTGTGGCTTCTCTATCTCTCATACAGTGAGAAATTCAGTGACACTAGACAGCTTCTTATATTTACTTCCACAGCAATAGAGGTTATGGCAGTGACACACAAAGCATTGTCTTTGCTGTTGTAGATACACCAGTGGAGAAAGTTCAATCTGCTTCCATCCATTGTGACTTCTATGTGCATTGACAGGTACAACTTTGGTCTATATACACTCATGCAAGGTGGAAGATTCTAGCACAAAACTGCTAAATAGTGTTGGGGGCGAATTTATGCGCCAGGTGCAAATTCATGGCGAAACTCCGCTTTTCGCTACCGGCGAACAAACTGATGCATGTAATTACACACTTCCCAATGGTCCAGCAGGCCTGGGAAGACCAGAGGAAATTGGAGGGATAGGGCCATGACCTGGTCAAGGAAGGGGAACCGGAAGCTAGGGCGCAAGGGATTATGGGGGTTGTAGTTTGTGGAGTCGGCAAAAGGGGAGTGAAAAGGCAGGAGCAGGAAAGGTTTGTCGCCATTTTGCCTGAACAGCCCATCCACCCACCCTGTTTTATGTGAGTCGGAGACGATTAGGAAGGTAGGTGGTGTTGGAGTCAGGGAAAAGGGTTACGGCGGAAGTTTGGTAGGTTTGAGGCTAGGGGTTGTGGACATTGGCCAAGGTTAAGAGGGGAAGGTTAAAACAAGGGGACTAGCCTCAGGATGTGGATATGTCCAGTAGCAAAAAGATCTCTATAGGAGCAGCCTTCAGAGGCTAGGAGTGGGGATCCCGCTCGACATTTGTTATAATGGTAACATGTTTGAAATGTTAAGATATGTGATTGTTAATTTATGGGGCCTTTCAATCCACAAAAAGAAGGGTCCAGTTGATTGTCTAATAAAGGGGTTGAGGTGTATTGGGGAAGAGGGTGTAAAACTTGACGCTGCCCGGGTCTGTGTAATTTTGTTATAATTAATTACATGCAAATTCACTTGCATGTTCTCCTTAATGTGCATAATAAGTGGACAACATTTGCAGGGCAGGGGCATTTGGGTGCAGGTCTAGCATGCCAATACAAGCAGAGTAAGTAATGGAATTAGCATGCAGTTCACTTCCTGCTATTCTTTTGCAGTTATTGACACAACCTCACATGGGAACCCTGGAAAAACCAATATAGCAAACACCCAATTCACCATAGTACTAATTCCATGCAACACAGAGCAATACACATGTCATTTGTACATCATTATGACATCAGTGCACACAACGAATTCTGGAGTCACAGAAATGTTTCTGTACACATGCACACAGCTTAAAATAATAATTTAAAGAACATTTTTATTCTTCTGAAGTGCAGTAGTTTTTACATGTGTTTGCTTCTGCTGGTTCAATGATACTTCTAGTGCTTGAGAATGATTTCAGAAATAATGGTCATTGTGATATTCTGTAATAGGTTCTACTATAATAACATGGTACTCTTCTATCCAGGAAACGTAAAGCTATCAAGAATCAACTTACTTTGCATTTGTTCACAGGGTATCAAATATATTTTTATGTAAGGAAGGGAAAATGAAAAAAAAACATGTTTCTTTCTACAGCATCAACATCTGGCAAACAGTGCATACAGAGTCTGAGATAAGAATGCAATTTACCTGTTTCATGCATTCTTTTTCTAGTCTGGCCACCTCAGAAAATGTAATTTATTTTTCCTTTCTGCACATATATGGTCCATTATACATGACACATTCAGTTACAAAGTGCTACATGTTTTAGGCTAAGGTTACCACATCATTTGAAATATCATTTGTTCTTCTAATAGACTGAAGCTGTTAGGCTGCACTGATTTTAAACAAAGATTTTCAAGAAGAGTCTTGGATTATTCACGTGATCTGGGAGCATTATTCTAGAATGCTCTGTTTGCATGAATTTGGCTTTGTATTGTATCAGGTTTGTGAGAACCCTTTCAAGCATCTGATGCGTGTACTTACACACTTCCCAATGGTCCAGCGGGCCTGGGAAGACCAGAGGGAATTGGAGGGATAGTGCCATGACCTGGTCAAGGAAGGGGAACCAGAAGCTAGGGCGCAAGGGATTATGGGGGTTGTAGTTTGTGGAGGAGGCATGAAAGCAAAAGGGGAGTGAAAAGGCAGGAGCGGGAAAGGTTTGTCACCATTTTGCCTGAACAGCCCGTCCACCCACCCTGTTTTATTTGGGGAGGTAAAGGTGGAGGGGTGGATGAGTCGGAGATGATTAGGAAGGTAGGTGGTGTTGGAGTCAGGGAAAAGGGTTACGGCGGAAGTTTGGTAGGTCTGAGGCTAGGGGTTGTGGACATTGGCCAAGGTTAAGAGGGGAAGGTCAAAACAAGGGGACTAGCCTCAGGATGTGGATATGCCCAGTAGCAAAAAGATCTCTATAGGAGCAGGCTTCAGAGGCTAGGAGTGGGGATCCCGCTGGACAGTTATAATGTTAACATGTTTGAAATGTTAAGATATGTGATTGTTAATTTATGGGGCCTTTTCAATCCACAAAAAGAAGTGTCCAGTTGATTGTCTAATAAAGGGGTGAGATGTATTTGGGAAGAGAGTGGAAGACTTGACGTCATGTTTTTTGTAAGGCAGTCCTGCATTGCTGATCAAAAAGAGGGGAGGGGGTCAGGGCATAACTGGGTGTAGTCATGGCAGAACAGGGGTGTAATCTATATTTTCCCTCATTACAGCATTTGTATAGTTTCTTACAATAAAAAAACTAACCCTCCAACAAAATGACTAATACGATATCCCCTTTCCCAGCCTCCCTGTACTACCGAACATTTAAAGGAACAGTCACAAAAAAAATGAAAGTGTTTTAAAGTTAAGAAAAGATAATGTACTGTTGTCCTAAACACTCAACAGAGCTGGGCCAAGAAGCTTTGGTAACCATGGCAATGGTGGCAGTGGCAGTGTTACTATGACTTCTAAACCATTACAATCCACAGTAGGGAAGAAGCACACCAGTTTAGCTAGGCAATGCCTTTTAGCACATTTATTTGGAGAAGTATAGAACGCACAAGCTTTTGGGTCGGGTTGGACCCCGAAAGCTTGTGCGTTCTATACTTCTGCAAATAAATGTGCTAAAAGGCATTGCCTAGCTGAACTGGTGTGCTTCTTCCCTACTTCGGATTGTTGCAGTGTGGGGCTTGGAAGTGGCCTGGGATATGGATGCACCCGGTAATATGAAGTAAGTGGTGTGCGGCAAATTCAAAAGTATTTCTAAACCATTACTCACTGTCAAGCAAAGCTGGTGGTAGACTCAACCACCTGTCATTTAGTTCATTAAACAGCAAAAAAGCACAATAAAGTTTTTCTTTAGTGTCACCTCTAATTTTTCCAAAATATTTGTCCCCTCCCCTTCAGCTGCCTACCCATAATTTCAGTCCTAACACTCAAGCACACCCATCGCTGACTTGTACATATCATGATACAACATGAGGAATTTCATTTCCTAATTGAAAACCTGGAATTACACATGTATAAAAGCTCATTAACTTTAAATTAAAACAATTCCCTGAGAAGTAAAATATAGTTTTTATGTTGCTGGATCCATAGCAAATCTTCCAATTTAGCATCATATCATGACCAATATTCCAACTTTTTCAAGCCTTCTTAACATACAATGGACGGAGGAAAACATTGTGATATCATGTTATGATAAAGAGACCACCACAGGGGACGATTCATATCCACATCTTATATTCAATAAGTAACTCGCTGATTTGGTTTGGTCAGACTGAATCTGAACATGCTGCATTGTTCCATGGTGGCAATAACGCTGCTTTTGTTGCCAATAAAAGGCTTTGTTGCTGTATGAAATATTGACCCAAGTTCTTTGTTCAATAACTACTGACTCCACTAGATAATGACTTTACCGAGAATACTGTGCTTTAGTGAAATAATTGCTTAGTTGCATTTCTAGAACTGTATATGTTTCAAATCCCATGTGAGAATGTCACAAAGATGCTCTATCCAGTGAATATTTCTGAAGGCACTTATTCTCAGCTCAGAACGTAACAAATGTAGACATAAAAGGGATTCTAAAACATCAAACATGATCCAGTTCAGTAACATACAGCCAATGATGTTAAAAATCTTCATTGTTTGAATGTCATAATTTCTGTTGCTCTGAGTCAATGTTATGTCTAGTTCTGGTTCTTTATGTGCAAGTTTGCCACTGTGAGAAACCTGCAGCTATGTGAAAGTAAAAGGTAACAGCACCAACTCCATACATCAATTGATGTGTACGATTAACACATATCTTTAAAAGTGAATAAAGTACTCTCTATTGAAATTATAAGGATATTATAAGTCACTGAGGGAGGAGTTCCATGTCCATATATGACCATTCCATGCTTTTATACAGGTCATGCAACTCAGAAGTTTCTTATAATATCCTCATTTTTTCCAACAAGGGGTACTTTATTTATTATAGAACACATGTTTTAATGAGTCACGTGACAAAAATAACTTCAAATACTTCACAAATTTGATCATTCGAAAATCGAAGTACTTTAAAAAACTTCGACTTCGACACTTCGCCACCTTAAACCTGCCGAATTGCTGTTTAGCCTATGGGGGAACCTCCTATAACCTGTATGAGCGTATGAGCTGTTGGCTAAGTTTTGAGAAGTCAAAGTTTTTTTTGTAAAATCGTACGATCATACGATTAAATCGTACAATTGTACAATTGAATCATACGAATCGAAGGATTCAAAGGATTTTAATTTAGCGGAAAAAACCTTCGACTTCAGCTATCGTACTACACCTATTCCTTGATAAATCTGCCCAAAGAGTCGTTTAGAAAGATATAATTTACAGGATATTCATGTTTTTGTGTAATATATATATATATATATATATATATATATAAGGGTGTGTGTGTGAGTAATAAAGACAAGGAAAGTAAAAACTCCTGGGTGTTCCACTTTGTTACGCATCTCGCAAGGGATCACAATCATAGCTGTGCTCTGCACCAAAGTAGCCAAGGTCGGTTTGGTAAAGAACCTTTTTATTTATTTTTTTACAAACACAAGCACAGGGGCACCATTGTTTTAGGTTCTGCCTGTGGTTTGTGTAAGGCACATGGGCAGTATAGTATGGTTTCAAAAAAGGGTTATAAAGCCAGTCCATGGCCTAATGGCATGCCAAAGAGTGCAGAATAAGAATGTACTTCCACACTTTGCTTTCAAGAAAAGGGGGCACCAGCATGAGGTAAAGCATTTGAGAATATTTGGTCCCTGGTGGTGCCTTCAAAAATTGGTAAGGTGCTGAACTGCTGCAGACATTGTGTTGCTGTCCAAAAGCTACACTTTTCTTACCCTGCTCTGTCTGTTTATTGTGCAAGTACCAGAATACAAGTTTTCCCTGCTATGCTCAGACCTGCAGTGGTCGCTGTATCATTATACTCAGACTGTACCTGATTTCTATGTTGAATTTAAGAAGCTTATTTTAGCCCAATTATAACATGCATTATAGAATTTTCCGGCAACTAGTCCTTGCTTACCTCCTGATTGCTGAACTGGAAAATTATGCTGTATAATTGGAGTGTATGAATCCATTAGTTACAGTTATCAGGTGGCTGGAGAGTAGAAATGCATCTGTACAAATCAGACCTATCCATCATGGATATACTAGGGAGAGATTACTGATAAATAGAGTGGGGTTTTTTTTTTGCAATTTTCATAAAAAGTGGGAATTCATTGCCCCTAAGCCAAAACATGTTGCAATGTAGATGGGACTAGAGACTGTTTCTATTATTTGTACTTCCAAAGCAACGCCACACTGTTACATTAGTTATATTTAAATATATATATATATATATATATATATATATATATATATATTGTAACAGAAATGCTGGGACATTGGTTGAAGGGGTGTATGTATCATCCAGATTTCTGTCATACTGTTTTTAAGCAACCAAGTAAATGTACATTTTTTCACGGGTCTGTGGCTAGCTGTAATAGCCGGAAAAAGGACCCGGTTTACAAGAGTTTTGAGTGTTGGGCGGGATCCGATTCCAGATGGACGGTCTGGGTTTTGCCCAACACCTGAGAGAGGAACAGGTGTTCTCTCTCCTTAAGTAGGGAAGGGATTGTGTGTGTCTCTCTCACAGTCCTGGGGAAAAGAGCAGGCAGTGCAGGCCTGTGTTAGAGAGTCAGATTCATGTGAGTACGTGCTGTGCCACAAATACTGATTTCTGTTAGGTGCTGGATGTTAGATCCTCACCTAGTTAGTTAGGAGCTGATTGTTTAGTTAGTGCCGGACAGGCAAGGTTTTATTTTCATTTTTGTTTGTTTTGATTCCTGTCTTCCTGCCAACCAGACAAATAAAACTGGTTGCGGCCAGTTGCACATTACCAGCCAGTTTTGTGTTGTTTTGCGTGGACTCCAAGACTGCTGTGCACCTGTCTACCCCCAGGAGACGACGACCCTGTTACCTCAAACGGTTACAATATATATAGATATATCTCTCTCTCTCTCTCTCTCTCTCTCTCTCTCTCTCTCTCTCTCTCTCTCTCTCTCTCTCTCTCTCTCTCTCTCTCTCTCTCTCTCTCTCTCTCTCTCTCTCTCTCTCGATATAGATATAGATATAGATATAGATATAGATATACTATTTTTGTTCTGTTGCTGTGCAGCTTCTAGCTGGGTTATTGGAAACAATAGTATTTGATAGGTTGAAAGTTACCAAACCAGGGGAGTTTTGTCCCTATAATAACTATAGAAAGAGATATTTTGCCAACATTTGTGTAGTGAGATGATGTATCTGCCTAATTGCGGACAAAGAAACTCATAGATGGCTTTTATTATCCTTAAGCACGGCAACAAAGCCACGGGAAACCTTGTGACATTTCTGTGCCAGCAAAGGTTCCCATAAGGCTTGTCCTGTATTGAGGAAAAATGCTTATAATAACTTTGCACTGTATGAGCGCTTTCAAAGCAATTTAGACTTATTTGGGATTAGAACTCCTGGACTGTCTTTTGATATTTTCATTTTTCAAACACAGAAAATGTGAAAAAGCAGTGTTCGTAGCCTTAGTCTGTTCAGTAGCTGTACAGTTGCCCGAGACAAATAAAAATAAACCTTTCTCCATCCATAGAGCACAGGTACAAAATGATCAACCAGATGTTAATCTAGTTTTTAGAACTATGGCTGCAGCATTTTCCTGTTTCCTTGCCACTGCAGTATATGTTCTGACCGTAGAACCTTCTTTATGCGCTGGTGTGTTCATCAAAACTGAAAGGTTACAGACATAAATCTATTCATAAACTCATTAACTAGGAACAACAAGAGCACATTTCATGTAAAGAGAAAAACAAGCACATGTATATCATTTCTTGCAATGTACAAGCCTGCAAATAAGTTATATAAAAAAATGCAAAGTTATGTTTGTAGAGGATTATACTCTTATAAAGTATTCCAATGCCTGCAAAGGCACAACTAATCAGCCACCTTCACGCATGCGATAAACCCCCATCAGATACACAAAAACACACCTTCAGATATATCCACACTGCCATAAAAAAGTTCCCATTTCAAACCAGCAGGACATTCTGTTTCACAGCCAGTTAGGAGCAGAACTTAATATCATGGGTCTACATAAAAACTGCAGAATGCTATTTGATTGTATAAATGAAATAGACTCACTAATATTAAATCCACTTTAAACGGACAGTATCACTAGGAAATTAAAATGTTAGTCCCGGTATGGGATCCGTTATCAGGAAACCCATTATCCAGAATTACAGAACGGGCATCTCCTGTTGACTCCATTTTATCCAAATAACCCACATTTTTTAAAATTGTTTCCTTTTTCTCTGTAATAATAAAACAGTACCTTGTACTAGATCCAAACTAAGATATAATTAATCCTTATTGGAAGCAAAACCAGCCTATTGGGTTTATTTAAAGTTTTGGGTTTATTTAAAGTTTACATGATTTTCTAGTAAACGTAAGGTAAGAAGATCCAAGTTATGGAAAGATCCATTTTCCAGAAAACTCCAGGTCCCGAGCATTCTGGACAACAGGTCCCATACCTGTAATAAACAATGTTTTAAAAGGGGGTGTGGCTTCGCAAAAAGGTGTGAAAGCAATCTATAAAAAGGCAAACATGCCGATCGGAGAGGATCGTTCTGGAAATACCACCCGCCCACCCTGTTATTAAATAAAGATAAGTTTAAAAAAATATATATATATTGTCGCAGCTATAACTTGTTGATGACAGAGAAAGTGTTGTTTGGAGGTTTGCCCCTGGCTAGGTGGTAAATAGGCGGGGCTTAAGGATAATTATTATTCATCTTTAAGGCGATCTGCTGCAGAGATCTGATCCAGAGGCCGGCTGGGAAGATATGTATGAGCAGGTATTATAATTATTAGCAATGGTTACTGTTCTGATTGATATAATAATTAATATAACAGCTTGCGGCCATTCTCCACCATGTATGTGTCTGTGTCTTTAATTTGGTTGTAGGTAAGTAAGTAATGCTGGCTGCAACTCCCATGTAGTAAAATACAGACTTCCTCCCCCTTGTGCTTCTGAATCTTAACTGGGTTGTCCAGCCAAAAACAGTTATTTTTCATAATGAAACAAAATGTAATTCTGTCACTTTCCAATATACATTAATTAAACGTTTTCAATGGTTAAAAGTTATTTGGCCATGGATTTGCTGTTGAAGGCACTATTTATCCGCAAATGTGGATTTTAGAATTGATATGCCTCCCAACATTTGAGTCAAAAATAAAATGGCAGACAATTCAGTCCACACCCCTGATCTTCCCTAGATATGCCAATAGGTGTCCCTGGTTCACTAAGTTGAAACCCCATCCACTTTCCAGTAATCTCACCCATCTGTCATACACAGTTCAATTGCAATTAAGACTGGTATAGAACTTGTGTATATGAGATGCCAGAGCATTTTTGCCTTGAACTATCAGTGCGCTGCCCCTTTTTTAAGCTTGATTTAACTTTGATTTAGGTTGTGTGAAGAAGGGTACAAGGTGAAAAAGGAAGCATCTCATCATGAGAACTACTGCTAAAGAAAAAAAATCAAAGGACAATAAGGGGCCCATTCATTAAGTTCATTAAGTTCGAGAGAGTTCAAAGTGTTTTTTTGGCTACTTCGACCTTTAACAACGACTTTGACTTCGAATCGAACGATTCGAACTTAAAATCGTTCGACTATTCGACCATTCGATAGTCAAAGTACTGTCTCTTTAAGAAAAAACTTCGACCCCCTAGTTCGCCACCTAAAAGCTACCGAAGTCAATGTTAGCCTATGGGGAAGGTCCCCATAAGCTTGGCTATCTTTTTTTGGTCGAAGGATAATCCTTCGATCGTTGGATTAAAACTCTTCGAATCGTTCGATTCCAAGGATTTAATCGTTCGATCGAACGATTATTCCTTCGATCGTTCGATCGAAGTATTTGCGCAAAATCCTTCGACTTCGATATTCAAAGTCATAGGATTTTCATTCCCCAGTCGAATATCGAGGGTTAATTAACCCTCGATATTCGACCCTTGATGCATTTGCCCCTAGGAAATGGGATTTGGAAGGGAATGAAGAAGAACTTTAAAGACCAGCAGTCTAAAATAAAAATAGTAATCTACTAGACGATCTTGACATGGTAACCAGTAGATATCCACAGCTCATCATTATACTGTATTTCTATGTGCTGGCTGCATTGAGTTTTTCTCATTGGGTTACATACTGTATATCCTGACAGAGTTTTTTTTATTTTTTATTTATCCTTCTGGGTAATTCCCACACCTCGGTATTAAAAAGGAGGGGCTGCATTTGTTGCTTCATTTGTATTTATAACATTTCATATATGGTACTTGGGTGAGGGATTATGATGAAAACAAGCCACATCACTTGAGATTCAAATTCATACGTGCACTGCTATCTTACATGCAGGAAGTGTCTCAGCATTCTATAAGATAATGAAGGATTTATAGTGTAGTAAAATTCTACCTCTGTTAGATACATGGAATCAGCATAATACTCAGCTGTCTGCTGCTCACAGGACTTCAAACTGGTGCAAGCCATGTTTATTTAAGCATCTGCCATGCCTCTGGCAAATGTAGCATTATGAACCATTCAAGTAGGATACAATTGTTCAGGAAGCCATCAGATGAGAAGTAACATCCCATGTATACCAAATGTGCCAGCTTCTTTGAAGTGTCAGAATCATTAAAAGCAACCCCCTAAAAACTCTCAGCCTTGGGATATAAATTCATGGATTCATTTCCTTTTGCCTTGATTTTCAAACATCATATCTTTGCTGCCTTATTTTAATTTGATGAAATGCTGTCAACCTTTTATAAGGTAAGCTTCTCAGATTTCAAATTTCAGTTTCATACTGAAAACCGTAACAGTGTTCCTATTTGAGTATTTGGTTAGCCAACTGATGGACATTAAGGGGGTTATTTAATAAAGTCTGATATACCCCGAAGCTGCTAAAAGTCATAATAAAAAAAATACTCCATCTCAAACCTGTTATGGTCATGTAGAAGTCACTCTTTTACAATCGGAAGATATCCTGATCTGTGCTGGGTTTGTAGGATAATCCAAAAAAGTTGTGCTTTTCGGGCAATAACCCGAAAAAGTTTTTTTCCCACACCGAATTTTTCAAATTATTTTATTCATAAATAATGGAAAACTACGGATGGGAGTTTGGTTGAAGTTGTTTTATTAAAATAATGAACATTTCAGATTTTAGTAAATACCCCACTAACTGTATACAGTGCATATGTGTATAAATATATAGCTCACAATAATAGACTGCAGCATTCATTTTATGTGTGGAGATCAGGAAATTTAAGGAGCTTTGGTATTTTTTTTTCCAAAGCAGGTTTATGTTGTAACAATGTCCAACCCAATTCCACCAACTTGGTATTTGAGGTCACTAACACATGACGGATCAAAGCTACTTTTGGGATCTGTTATCCAGAATGCTTGGGACCTGGGGTTTTCCAAATAAAAGATCTTTCTGTAATACCTTCTACTAGCAAATCATGTAAACATTAAGGGGCTGATTTATAAAAGGTTGAGGTGGATTTTCAAAATTTCGAAATTCAAATTTCAAGCTATTTTTGTGTATCTCGATTAGGGAATAGTCCAAATTTGAAAAAAATGTGAAAATTCAAATATTGAAATTTACTGTTTTTTCTGGGAAAAACTTTGATTTGAATTTTATCGAATGCGCTATCACTTCGATTCGTACGATTAGAATTCGGCCGAATACGGACCTATTAGATTGAAATTTCGGTTGGTCTTTTTTAATTCGAATTTCGCCTTTTTTCAAATTCGAAATTCGACCCTTGATAAATATGCCCCTAAATAAACCCAATAGGCTGATTTGCTTTTAATAAGGATTAATTATATCTTAGTTTTGATCATGTACAATATACTGTTTTATTAATGCAGAAAAAAAGGAAATCATTTAACAAAAATTGGATTATTTGGATGAAATGGAACCTATGGGACCAGGCCTGTGCTGTAGACCGTCAATTGCATCAGTGCTTATCCCTGTCACAACCAGTTAGATATATGCTTTAATTTTCTTTTAGCAGACTGAACAGTCTAATTTCTTATTGGCTGCTATCGACGACTGCACTTGTGCAATTTAGCACCTGTGTGAATGAATGGACCCTACAAAGTACAATCACTATTGTTTGCATTCCTAACAAAGGTTTTTATTGTAGCTATTAAAAATGCTGTTATTATAGGCATGTAAAAAAGCCATTCATACAGCCTACTCACGACAAGTTGGGTAACCTGTAGTGATGGGAAAATTTATTCGCCAGGCATGGATTTGCGGTGAATTTCTGTTCTTTGGAATTGACGTGCGCATAAAAATTGACGCGCGTCAAAATCATTTTGAAGCTTTGACTTCAATGCATTTCGCTAATTTTTCCAGAGTTTTGCAAATTTTTAGGCAAACAGGACAGATTCACCCTTCACCAGTAAACTGTAATGTAAGAGACTAACCAGACTGAATGGCATTCTGTTATTAGCTGAAGCTACAAACTAGAAATGCGCTTGAAAACTAATGTTCTTTTTGTATTGAAATTAGCAATAAAATGAGCAAATATAGAGAACAGAAAATTTTCCCGAACCCGATTTGCACACAGTAGAAATATATTCAGTGAGATAATTTCCTTCACCCCCACTAAGATGTGTTGCTGCTGCTGCTGTAAATTGAAGAGTCAAGAAGAATAGTTAATCAACTGCCTGAAGAGCAAGTGGTGACTTCATGGTTTTCTATATGTAAAATCTCTCACCAGGCCATAATTGCATTTAGGAAATAACATTGTTACAGTTCTAATCTTCTATTTCCTGTAAACATGAACATTTTCTCTAGTATCAAATACTTGCAGTACTTGCGTACTAGACATACATACTAGACGTTACTTATATAGTACTCAAGTAGATGCATACTGTACCTTATTTTTACAGGTATATGTCGACCACATTTTAGAAAATATTTGTTATTTTATTTTATGACTTTTCTAAATCATTTTAATATCATTGGAATTCTAATTTATAGACTATCACTGCATTGATATAAATTGTATCTCACTAATGATGCCTTAAACTAGATAAGAAATTGATAAAATGCAAATAAAAGTGAAGTGTTGCTAAAGAAGTATGGTTATTTGCATATTAAATAAAATAAATGAAGGAAAGAAAGAAAGATAGGAAGGAGGGAAGAACATATTTCAAAGAAAGCGCTAATAAAAACCGCAGGTATCCATGCATTGTTTAGCAGTTTAAATGCATGAGTTGGTTCATGCCAGAAACTAAAAGGGTACCTTTCTGTTAAAGGTTGTAGGCCCCAAGTAGCCATTTCTCCACAACCTATTATGGATGTTTAGTTTTATGTCACAATAGCTTATTTTTCATATAAATTAAAATAGTATAAATGACCATTGCATGTACACAGATAAAGATTACTTTGTACTGGTTTTTTAATGCTTTTAGAAGTTGCCGCAAAACTGAATTTTCGGGGGAAGGCTAAATAAATCAGTTCATTCCCAGTACGGGACATTTTCAAGGAAATAACCATAAAGATGTCTTATAAGAGGTCCCTTTTTGGGACTGAAATGTCAAACTGATTTAAAAGTTTCAGTCTGTACCCTCTTCATTTAACAATTCTTACAGTGGCACTATAAACTGTGCAGTTTGTGAATGAGCTTTAATAAGAACACACACTATGGGGCAGATTTATCAAGGGTCGAAGTAAAATTCTTCGAATTCGAATATCAAATTCGAAGGATTTTAGCGCAAATACTTTGATCGAACATCAAATAAAAATCGTTCGATTCGAACTATTTTAATGGATCGATCGAAGGATTTTTATTCGATCATAAAAAACGTAGAAAAGTGCTGGGGAAGGTCCCCATAGGCTGACATTGAACCACGGTAGGATGAAACTGGCGAAGTATGTAGTCAAAGTATTTTTTTATAGAGACAGTACTTCGACTATCGAATGGTCGAAGGTCGTAGTAGCCTATTAGATGGTCGAAGTACCCAAAAAAAATACTTTGAAATTCACATTTTTTTTCATTCAAATCCTTCACTCGAGCTTAGTAAATGTGCCCCCAAAACTCATATTGCATTAGTAAAGTGTTTTCTATATGCAGGTGGCACTAGAGGTTTTACATGAAGGATGAATGCCTTTGTGATTTAAGTAACTGAACTATGAGGCATGGCGAGCTGGGCATAGGCAGAGAGTAATTAAGACACTTTACATTGAGCCTAGACATCCATACGAAAGCACAACTACCGCAGTAGCATGCCTATTGGGTCTCATGCACAGAAAACTTTAGCCCAAGCCTGGCAGTGTTTTGCAACATATACTGCAGAGTTGTGTGTTAGTTTAAACAAGCCAGCCCTGTCATTACCTGCCATAGGGTGGGTGGCAAGTACAGGGCCTTGTTGCAGCCTCAATTCACCTCTGCTCCCTAACTTGTGCATCTGAATGACGAGTAAGTTATGGGAAATATAGGGGCAGGGGACCCCTATGTTTCTACCCCTTCCAGCCCCTTATGGATGCTGCACTCAATGCTTCATTGATGGGGGCTCCAAACAGAGACCTGGGCAGTTTTTAATGTAGGAAGGCAATGTGCAAAATGCAAAACATGCCAGATGTTGCCTGTTTGTATAAACTTTGCGTACTGCCTTCCAGTTTGTAAACAAGTCTTTTAGGGCAAATTTACTAAAGGGTGAAGTGACTAACGCTGGCGAAAATTCGCCAGCGTGACGTCATTTTGGTACTTCGCCGATTTACTAACGGGCGCAGGTGTAACTTCGCTAGTGAAAGAGACTGACGCCGGTGCTCATTCGCACTCAATCGCCAGGTGAAGTTGGGCTCTGGCGATGGGACGTAACTGCACAAATTCACTAAGATGCGGATTTTACTGAACGTTACCTTTTGCACCAGACTTGCCTTCGACCACATCAGACTGGGCGAAGTGCAATAGAGTATATAGGACTTCCTCAAAATTTAGTTGAAAAGTCCCAAAAAACGCTGGCGTCTTTTCCTTTTTACAGGGTGATAGGCTGCAAAAGATCATACTTTTTTTGGGATAACCGGCTTCCCCCCTACATTTCCTAACATATGGCACATAAACTATATACTGGGCTCATGTGTAGGACATTATAACAACTCTATTTTCTTTTATTAAGGTTCCCTGGGCTTGTGTAGTGTAATGTATTTGCTGTATTTGCAACATATACGTCCATTCAACTTCCCGCCATATGCAAATTAGCCAACGCTGGCGCAACTTCGCTCTGCTTGCCGAATTAACGCTAGCACAACTTTGCCAGCATTCGGCGCCCTGGATGCAACTTCGCATGTTAGTGAATTAGCGTTGCCTGAACGAATTTTCGCCTGGCGAAGTGTTGTGCTGCCTGCGATGCCGTCGCTGTCAAATTTTCGGCGCTTAGTAAATTTGCCCCTTGGACTCTACAAAAAGAGATAACTTGCTATATATTTGTATAGGTAAGTCTTCATCAGAACTCTTTTATTGAGTATATAGCAGTGTTAGTCTAGCGTTTGGCAGTATCCTTTGTATCTTCCATATAATAATATATTGTATACAGTACCCTCAACCAAATGATATGTGCTATAAATATATGATCATAAGCATGCTGTTGCTCCGCTGTTTGTGGATAATGATTGGAGGATTGCAGAATGGATATCTTCAAACCAAAATTGAAATTTTACTAAAAAAAATTATATTTATATGATGCATTTATACTAAAAAGTTACTGTTTTTCAAAATTACTGTAAGGGCACTCAGTTTGCAGTCTCCTTATAGTTGAAAGCAAGGAGTTGATACTATTTAAATTTACTCCATTTCCAAAAGAGGCTTTCAGAATATTTAATACATTTAGATAGTTCTTATATGATATTAACATTATTACCACACCTTTATCCTTCCTGCTCCAGTAAAGCATTATACCTTGTTATTTCACTTTATATAATCCAGTATAAATCACAAATGACTAAAGCAGAGGTAGCCTTTGTGTGGATTTTTACAGAGCCTTCTGTGCTTTACGGATGATATAAATTGCCATGACAGCTAAAGTATTCCCACACAAAGGAATAAAATGTATCATAAAGATCACTGTGCATAAACCTATTAGTACATTTTAATCAGTAATTCTAGTAGAAGATATTTTTATAGGTCAGTGAAGCTACTTTGTTCACCTTTCCATAGGCCTCAAAAGAAATAAAGCTTGTTGAATAGACTGAAGCAATAAAAATAGATTTGCTTTTCTGTTACAGAATAAAAGAACCTACACCACAAATGCAATGAAGCTGTAATCACTACAATAAGGGGCCAAAACATATTTAAACTATCAGCAGTAGAGAACCTTTTACAATATATAACTTTACATAAATACATTTAACTCACAGAAAAATATTGGAGTCACTTTTGAAAAATGTTGTCATAAGGGGCCCCATGATTTATGGCAGCAATATTAGGCTGTATTGAGATCTACTGTATTAATTCCTTTGGGACTTGTTTTTCTCTGAGCCACATCAAGTTAAATAATAATAGTAATAAGAGTATTAAATATGGATCAACTAAATGAATCTGTTTTTCTTTTCAGCTTTAAGCACTTGTTGTACATATAAGTGCCACTATTGTGAATGAAAATCAATTGAACCTGTTCCTTTACTGTACACTATCACCCGTTCACCATCTATGCTTTTTATAATTTTTCTCTAGATAGAATGCTCTGGGTTGAACAAACATATTTTGTTCTGGGTCAAATTTATTCAAGATTGCAATTTTATTTTGCATTGAAAATTGCATATAAAATAATACTTCCTGCTTTAAATCTTTTTAACACAAAGGGGGTTGTGGGAGCACTCCTTAAATCTTTTTAAGTTAATATTTTTCTTTTGTTATAATTTTTATTTCCACTTCCAGTAAATACTGTATATTGTAAGCTATCCTTCTGTTGTTGAATGAGAATTTATTTTGCCCTTGGCTGCAAAAAAGGGCAGCAGTAAATACAATAACAGTAATTAGAATGACGCAGAACATCAATTTTAAATGGATTATCTGAAGAGGGAAAGAGCAGTGATACATTTACTATAATAGCATGCGGCTGTACAAGATGAAGAGGAATAATTCTACGAGAATTCTGTCACTTATAATGAGGATGCAGTGCATTTAGCACTTGTGCCCGGTCAAGCTGCAACTGTTGCACCATTGTTAGGGCATCCAGCACAAGGCACAGAGTCTTGTTATTGAGGCTCAGGTAAGAGGATTGCCCACGTGCTGCCCCATTCATAGTGAACCAAGTTCTGCTCTAGAGTGGCATGCAGAATCAGGTACAACTCTTGTATACCATCTACATACATACGACAGCAGCACTGCTTCTATCAACCAAACCGCACCAACACTATAGGTGCTCCCCCTGACCTCCCCTCGATTGTGGCAAAGGAGAGGTGCATGGATATCCTTCAGGAGGTGCAAGTAAACACAGCTGAGCAAGCCAAAGTACTATGGCGCCCAATGCTTAACACTTACTCAGGATGGGCACTAAGTTAAAGTCTTCATTGTACATACTTTATATCAGCATTGTATATTGTGGATTGGATTCTCTATCCACTGCAAATCAAAGAACCCAGTTAAGCAGGGATGCTTCTTCACTCTCCAGAACTTGCTTCATATCAATATTAACTCATTTACAATAGCAAGTGCAGTATGTACAGTGAATTTTGGATACAAGTTGCCATGTTTTTTCCTGCACAATGCAGTGTTTCTCTTGCAGTTTCATGTAAATGTGGGCACAAGGTGGTGATGCTCCAGAAAGAACTGAGGATAATGCACCATTGCACTGAAAATCTGCATTGTCAGTATATCATAATTTCTTCTGATGCATTGAAACAACTGCCTCCATTCTTTAAGCACAAGTATGGTGCGTCAGATTATGCAGCCTGGTTGGAAGCCCTGGAAATAGCAGTAGCTCTAGGGTTTCCCTGCATCAATAGGCACACTGAGTGCAATTTATATAAACAGACTAGCAAGGCACATTGCTGTTTTGCAATAAAATGTGCAAGTGCAAGGAGCAGCATTAGATGCAAGTTCAGGTAATTGGCGCCAATGTGCACAATGACTGCAGGAAAAGTTGCACAACCGCAAATGCAGTTGCACTTAGTAAATGAGGCTTTATGTCTTTGTGGAGAGATAACTCAACTAGTCTGTGTATCAAGGGTATTTCTATACATATAACTAATTTAAAATATATGAATTAATAGTTATCCATGCCTGGTGTGAAAGAACATTTTCTTTTCAAAATATTAATCTGCATTAAAAGTTAAATATAGGTCACATTTGATTGCTGATAGTTCTGTGTTTCCAAGTAATTATTACTTGAAGTTCCTAAACCTGACTGTTTTGACAACCTGACTGTCCCATCTCAGTCTGTCAGTTAGAGTTTATAATAAACTTCGGACTTCTGCTGCACAAATATGGCAGCCCCTTCATACAGGAACATGGGGGTAAGAAATGTAAGGTAAAAGCATCAGGCAAATACTTTTATGGCAAAACTATAAATCAGCATCTCTTTAATATGTGTTTATGAAAGACACTGAAAAGATCCTTACTGCTAAAAAAGCTATGAGCATTGTCTTAATTGGCTGTTCTGGTTTCCATAACATCAATCAATAGCATAATTCGAATAAGCAATGTTAGTATCCAGCTAGTGAATACTTTACTTTACAAACAATACATAAAGATAGTGGGAAATTAAGTATATATATTTTGCTTTGTAATAGAGGCGCTTTTATATTTTGGCCATGGAAGACTTCTAACTCCCAGGATCTCCCATCAACTCTATAAGCAGGTGATTCTGGGAGTTAGGGCTCTTACTGACGAGTGGTTGAAGCTGCACTCCCCTGTATTTCTTTTTTCTGCGTTCAGCCACAGGGGAGCGCAGGAATAGACGCATTAAAGGAAAACTATACCCCCCAAACAATGTAGGTCTCTATAAAAAGATATTGCATAAAACAGCTCATATGTAAAATCCTGCTTCATGTAAATAAAACATTTTCATATAAATATACTTTTCTAGTAGTATGTGCCATTGGGTAATCATAAATAGAAAATTGCCATTTTAAAAAATAAGGGCCGCCCCCTGGGATCGTAGGATTCACTGTACTCACAAATACCAACAAACCATACATGTTAGGTCACATCAGCCAATTAACAGACAGAGTTGTGTCTTTTGCTTCCACACTTCTTCCTGTTACAGTTAGAGTTGAAGTATTTCTGGTCAGGTGATCTCTGAGACAGCACAGAGACCATCACGAAATGGTGGCTCAAGGCAAGAGATGTAAAAGGGCAACATTTACTCAAATATATATTCCAGTTTGGTGAGATTCTTTAATATGCCACTTAATATGATATGAACTATCTGTTGCTTAAGTGTTCATTTTGGGAGTATAGTTTTCCTTTAAGCTTTTTTCAATGGGGCTGCATTCACACAGGCGCGTGTAGGCGCCAAACGCAGGAAAAATGCAGCATGTTGCGTCTCAACCTGCGTTCGGCGCCTACACGCGACTGTGTGAGTACAGCCCCATTGAAAAAAGCTTAATGCGTCTATTCCTGCGCTCCCCTGTGGCTGAACGCAGAAAAACGTAACGCAGGGGAGCGCAGCTTCAACCACTCGTCAGTAAGAGCCCTTAATATACAACAGCTAAAGGAGCAAAGGTTGTCTTTCTCTCTGCTAAGTTTTCTTGTACATAAACAAGTGTTTTAATTAATTTAAAACATTTTAATGAGTTTGAACATTTGTTTGGCCTCTATTCCCCAGAGATTTTATATATCTATCACAATACTTTTCTCTTATTTCTCTCCAATGCTGCAAATGAAATAGACGGAAAATGCTGAAAGTTTCAGGCCCATTAAATCATGATGAGCATTTGGAGACAGCTTATTGAGAACAAGATGATGGATTGTAACCCAGCACACATAACTTTCCGTAATTAAGATTCCAAAACAGTGTTCAGCTTTACTCATTTATCATTAATATATCAGTAATATACTTGGCAGCATGTTACAAATGTAATAAAAGCACTTAAAGATTTGTTTTATTAAAACATATGGAATATTTTGGGTAGCTCGGAGATTGGCAGTTTTGAAGGCTCCAGCTGTTGCAGGACTACAACTCCCACCACTCTGGGATGCTGAGAATTGCAATTTTGCAACTAGGTATTGCATGTCAGTTATCTTATGCTACCCCAGCAACAACTCCCAGCACCTAAGTTCAGCTTGGTGCTTAACCCTTTGCAATCAGTGAGTATATTCAACATACCTTTCTACTTCTAATGTTTTCATAGGACAGTCCAGATCTGTACAAAAATGGGTGGGTTTTGTTGGTAACTTGGACTGTATTTTTTCCACAAATGTATGTGGAATGTATTGTGAATATGTAATATACACAAGGAACAAAAACCCTGTGAAAAATGGACAGTTCCCTGAATCATCCTTGTAGTATTAATTAAAACACAATATTTAACATCCACTGCAGTTTAAAGGTTTTTAAAATAGTGACAGTTCCCCTTTAAGGTTGATTCTTTTATCCAGAAACTAGCATTGTATAAAGGAAAATCTGCAAATATAAAACCATTGTTGTATTATGGCGACAGAATTCTATTACTGAGAAGTTTCTATGCAATCGTGAGTGCTTCCGAGTTCTTATTATCGCTCTTGACACACTAAAATAAAATGTTTCCTGGCTGTTTTTCATCTTGCAAAAGAAGAATTACTCCTGAAAGCATATAATTAACAGAGAAGCCACCATAAAATTTTCATACTTAGCATTTTTTTTAGCATTTTTATTATCAAACAATACGAAGACCCATAGAGAAGAAACAGCACACTCTATCAAATCACATATTTTATTTCAAGACTGCCACTTCTTAAATTTAAATAGGACACGGCAGTTCACAGAGTTATAAGGAGATGTCAGGCACCTTACTGACAAGGCAGAAGCAATGAATGTTGAGGTCCTAAAGCCTTTTTAAAAAAACATATTAACCTGTCCAAGATTACAGCAATTATTTTATTCTGTATACAGGTACAGGGGCGATTCTGCCGCCCAAAGGTGTTTTTTGCTCTACAGCCCCCTCTCCCTCTGCTTTTACCCTTCCAACACTGGGGGTGCATCACTAGTGCAGAGATCACAGTTGAGCTATATGCACTAGATGAGCCATATTTATAGTTTAATAATGTTATCAGGAGCAGCTTTATGCTCCCCCTGGTAACTTGCATGGCACTGCTGCCAAGTTTTGTCAGGAGCTCTAAAAACTGCAGTATTTTATCAAACAAGCTTATTTTCACAAACTTGTTGCCCAGGGTTTAGCACCGTTACGTGGTATAACAGGGATTCTGAGCTCAATTCTAGCTCGGGCGTCTGCAAGAAGTTTTTATATCCCCCCACACTTACATTAGTTTCTTCATTTGCCTAAAAACGTACTGCCAGGTTAATTGACTGCTGCTGAAATGAACAATAGTGTGAATGAAATGGGGAACTTAGACTGTAAACTCCACATGGACTAATGTGTATGATGAACACTGTGTTTAAAGCATTGCTTTAAAGTGCCTGCAATATATAAAATAAATGCTTACATTAAGAACAAATTATAAACTGTTAGTTCTTCTTGCAAAGTGCATTCATAGTTTAGGTGTGAATGTGCTTCATGCCATGAGAAAGCGTTTGCACCCTCCAGAAAGCAATAAATGTAATTGTTCAATGGATCAAGTAGCCTGCATTTGACATAGTAATTAAATGCCTCAATTTATGGGTTTATTTCTGCTGTATTTTTCTGTTTTTATTGCTACCAGAACAACCAAGCATTGTGTATCTTTAATCTAAGCAGCATAGGAAAGCAGCATAATGACACCTATCATATATTTAACCTTCATGTCAAAAAAGGAGATCACAGAAACGTGGGCTGCATCATATTACTAAGTATTCGACATAACCTGCACAGAGTCTATCTTTGTATCCTACATTAGAAGAAACATGAAAACAGATGTGCTAGGAAATAGCTAGTATGTACAGACATGGATGGCACAGATTTTGATATTGAGAACATTTTATAACTGAAACGTATTTGTAAACAGTGAACCAAAGCAGCTTGTAGATAAACATAACATTTGTATATTTCATTCAACTCTCTAACCACAACTACTAAAAATAAAAAAACTGTTCAAGCTAATGCCCTTTTCTGACTTCTTGGAAGGGGCCTATGACATTACATCTTGTAACTTTGTTAAACATATTTGCAAGACTAAGACCACGCACATGCTCAGTGTGGTCTATGCTTCAGTTGGGAGGTTAAGCTTATGGATCGTCATAAATTATCAAAACAGCACAAGTCAAATAATATCTGCCATAGAAGCTAATATCAAGACTGATTAATAATCAGAATATGCAGACTGCACCGGGTCTGAGGATAAAAATCTCTACACAGTCGCCAGCTGCTCTACAGGGAAACAAACAAAGCTGCTCAAGGTCAGGGAAGTAAGGTGGGGGAAGGCTCCCCCTGCCATTTGAAAGTATGATTGTTTCCCTGCAGAGCAATAAGGGACCATCTAAAGTTTCCTATCTGCAGCTGTCAGAGCAAGTAAAACGAAGGGGGAATTTCACTGCATATAGTCAGTTTATTGTAAAAACGGTACACATTTTTTAATTCAAGTATACTGGAGATAGATTTCTTTTTCATTAAAGAAAGTAAAAATGGTATTTTATTTTTTTGCCTTAACATCCCCTTTAAGTTTTTAATACTAATTTAAACATTAAACAAAACCCAATTGGATTGATTTGCCAACAACATGGATTCATGTAGATTAGTTAGGATCAAGTACAAGGTACTGCTCTATTTTTGCAGGGAAAAAATTGAATTATTAAGAAATGTTTGAATAATATATTTAAAATTGAGTCTATGGGAAATGACTTTCCTGTAATTCTGAGCTTTTTGGATACAGGTGTCTGGATAAGGGGTCCTATACCTGTATTACAAGATGAGTTGCCTTTTAATCTTTACTTCTAATCTTTATTATCTGTAAACATAACATTACTGGTGGTTCCCAGCTGTATAGAACATAGATCATGATTTGTTCAACAATGGGCAATCATCGTGTGGTAGCCTAAGTTATTACTCTGCAGCATAACATGAAGGCCATATTTATGAGTATGTACACCTTATACAATATTATTTAATAATTTGGTGGAATCTATGATGTAGCCTAGGGTTCTTCTCATATCTCGCAGAACACTGAAGGCCTTCAGGGATTACACTGGGCCCCAATACAAACCAAAAATTACAGAACAAGAATGGAATTACGGTAAAGGCAATTCGTATCCCAGGGTCTTATATTTAGATGCTGTTCGGTATTCCGTTTATTTGTCTTGACCTTGTATACATCAATATCATATATTTTTTCACCTTGTTCTAATGTTTGTAACATTTGCCTCTATAACATGTTTATATTTCTCTGTGATATATTAAGATGGAGAAGGCAGTGTTCAGTAAATCATACAGACTGTAGAACATTTGCTAGATACTGGATATCAGAATTAAAAAATATTAACCTCTAGCTACTAACAGCAAAGTTAAGATTTAAATATAAACACAAAAGAAGGGGAGCACTTCCATTATGTAAAATTGTATCAGCACTTTTATTCAATACGATACCTTTTTACAGAGAATAATCGTTCATCAGAAAAATCCATTAAATACGTTTCCAACGTATTTCGCCATGTCCCGACTATCTTAAGGGTGTTGGAGTGCTTGTCAGCAGGACTTTTCTGTTCATGTGCATTATTTGTTTTGACACACAACTGCTCTAAACCAGCATCCATTTTTTCTTATATACATCTTTTAAGATTTAAATAACACTGTGGGGCAGATTTATCAAAGGTCGAAGTGAATTTTCGAGGTAAAAAACATGGAATTTCAAAGTAATTTTTGGGTACTTCGACTAGGGAATAGTCCAACTTCGATTCGAATTTGAAAAAAATTCGAAGGTCAAATTTTTTTGAAGTACTGTCTCTTTAAAACTTTGACTTCGATCATTCGCCACCTAAAAGCTGCCGAAGTGCTGTTTTAGCCTATGGGGGCCTCCTAGAACCTGTATGGAGGCAATTTGGGAGATCGAAGGTCGAAGTAAAAAAAACTTTGAATCGAAGTAGCTCTACTTCGAATCATACGATTCAAAGTAGGCCCACTTCGACCTCAAAAAACTTGGACCACCATTCGATGAATTCAAAGTTTTTTTTAACTTCGACCTTTGACCTTTAATAAATCTGCCCCCGTGTGTGAATGTGGAGTGACATATGGAGAGGACTGATGATTTCAGTATCTTTGCAGGACAGAGTCTGGAATAAACCTTGTTCATATATAAATCCATGAAAGTTTTTAAAAGGGAGAAACTTGAATTTTTTGAGATTTATTATGCTTCAACGCTAGTGATGGGCGAATAAATTCACAAGCCACAAATTTGCAGTGAATTTCCTTGTTTCGCCAGCAGACTTATACATTTGCAAACTGCAGTGAAAATTCAGTGGCATAAAAAAAATTGGACAATTGAGAATTATTCGGAAGCCCATTAGGTGCATGTCAAATTGTGACGTCAAAATTGTTGCCGGCATCAAAATTGCCGTGGATGGCAAAATTCGCATTCAGCAAATTTTTCTTTGTTTCAGGAATTTCGCAGGAAATTCACAAATTCTTTGCTGAAGCGGAACGGGAGGAATTCGTCCATCACTATCCAAAGCTACTAAAAATCAGAATATGAAAATACTGCAGCTAAAACCGTTCAAAATCATGTAAAAGTCAATGGCAGATGGTCCAATTTGAAGATGTTTCTTGCTGTCATGATCTTCAAGGGATTTGGTCTGGTTTTCGTTTGATAATCACACGATAAATTTGAAGTACAATTTCAATCAGATTTATTGGTAAATTAAGGGAATTCAGGTTTGGTAGTATGGTTGAATTTTTTTATTATAGTGAGAAAAAGTTGAGTTTTAGTAGATACCCCATATATGTATATTTAGTTGCAGTTTTCTAATATGGCTAAAAATGGCTAAAATGCCTTAATTCATATACTGAAGTTATTGCACCAGCCTAAAGTTTCAGCTTCTCAATAGCAGCAATGATCCAGGACTTCAAACTTGTAACAGGGGGTCACCATCTTGGAAAGTGTCTGTGACTCTCACATGCTCAGTGGGCTCTGAGCAGCTGTTGAGAAGCTAAGCTTAGGGGCCATGGCAAATTATCAAGCAGAAAAACAAGGTTGGCCTGTAATATAAATTGACACTACAAGGCTGATGATTAAATTCTGATGCTAGTTGCACTGATTTCTGTGCTGCCATGTAGTAATTATATATATTAATTACTAATCAGCCTTATATTGTGACATTTCTATTCTATGTGTACTGTATATTGTGAGTGGGTCCCTAAGCTCAGTAAGTGACAGCAGGACAGAGCATGTGCAGTGAATCAGCAGAAAAGAAGATGGGAAGCTAGATGTTTACTGCTAAAGGGCTGTGGTTGCCTTGGGCTGGTACTGAAACCCAAAACATAATGTACAACATTTCTAGACTACTAGCATATAATACTGTACCTATAACTGGAAAATTAGTGCATTAAAATGGAACATGATCTATATTAAAACTGTATTAAACAAGCCTAATGTGAATAGAGAAAGAGAGAGGATGGGAGAGAAGACACTCCCATGAGATAAGGCCAGAAGGAACATCAAGGCCTCAGAACCCTTCAACATCAGGTTCATGTAAGATTATAGGCCAGGCAATTTAGAATATATTATTTATGTGCCAAGTTAAGAACTGTATTTTTATTTGTTGTATTGGATTGATGCCTAAAGTATTAAAAGACTCTTTCTTGAGGAAACTTATGTTTAGTTGTGGATCTTGCTGGTTTTCAGAGCACACCCTCCCTTCCTCGTGGATATGTATAAATTATGAAATTAATTAATAATAATTTTACATGTTGCAGTGTTCTCAGTACTGTGTGTAAGATATAAGGTATGTATATACTGTTGTTTAATAGGTAAATAATTAAAATACATCTCTGTATTTTCTGCCTGACTGCAAATAAAGTAATGAAGGAAGGAAAAAACAGAGTAAATATCTAATTGGACTAGCACATTATCTTGTACCTCTTTTTTCCCCACTGTTGATATTATTTGCTTCTCTTCTGCAGCAGGAGACTTTGATAAATAGGTCTGATTGTGTCGCTTCGCTTCCCACAGCTTTAACTGTGGCAGATGATCGTAGCTTTCAAGTTGTCACATGCCATTACTTCTAATATTCAGTGTCATAGGGAAAGCGTTGTACAAGTGACCCCCCTCCTCGGCAATACAGACGAGCGGTTCAATGCCAATTTTCAAAGAAATGCTTACCAGAGGAACAGCGCAGGAGACCTCAAATGCCCTGCAAAGTTTGTACTTAGAATTGGGACTTTTCAAGGTTATGTTGAAGTTTGTAAAACACACAGAATTCTGCATTTTCTGGAGATGAACGTGTCCCTATATCTCGTAGTGGAAAAATAGCTATTTCTTTTTCTGTTACCAATCGCACTTATAGAAGTTAATTTGCAGTCCCACAAGAATTCTGTACAATGTGTTAAGAAGTGGAACAGTGGTTACCAGTATCCAAGTGGATATTTAACAGCCCCAATTTCAAAAACTCATTTTCTTGTCTGAAGTAATTTGTGCAGGTTCTGCTTTGTAACATCACTGGGGATGTGTACTGATGGTGGTCAGCCTAGGACAAGGGCACGACTCTCAGCACAATGTCTGAGTCTGTGCCGTATCATGTCTGCAGGCTAGGCAATACTTGCAGAGAAAAGAATTGGAATTTCACTCTAGCCAGGTTTGATTTCTAATTATAATATAATTCTTTTGTAATGCACAAACTTCACATGAATCACTGCACATAATATCCCAATATTACATACAGAGAGGCAGCTTAAAGTTAAAATGTAATTGCAGTTGTTATGCAGGATTAAATGCTTCCAATTAATGGCTTTGAGAAGACTGCAAACTGTCTTTGTTAACAATCATCTTTGCATAAACATATTTCAAGGGTATAATGCTACATGGTCACTGGTGAGGCCCAATAAGTATGGGGGGCGCTGGTGAAAGCCCAAAACACTTTTTAATGCATTTGTGCAAACCAGCTCATTTTTTCCTGGAGTTTTGTGCTGTGCCTTATTGACTTTAAGTTAAATATACTCACAGAATATTCTATATATATATATATATATATATATATATATATATATATATATATATATATATATATATATATATATATATATATATATATATATATATATATATATATATATATATATATATATATATATATATAACTACTACAAGAAGGTCCGCACTCTCAGGACTTATGAAAATCATAATATTTATTATTTATATTTCTCAAGGTGTGAGAAAGACTAGGGACCTAGCCGAAACGTTAGTCATTTATAATAAATATTATGATATTCATAAGTCCTGAGAGTGCGGACCTTCTTGTAGTAGTTATGGATAATTTATTGGCACTGCACCCAGGCAAATGTAAGTAACTTTATCGAGAGTGCTGGCAACCCTTGGACTTATATATATATATATATATATATATATATATATATATATATATATATATATATAAAAGACTCCAAAATCCACACACGCTATCTGCTGTTAAGTAAATGTCGGGTGCTGTAGTTGATTGTTGTACAGGACCAGAGAGTAGCACGCACACCGTGTCTTCTTTACTCCAAAGGGTTTATTTAGAATACAAAAAGCATTTACATCGGTTATACATCGACGTTTCGGTTGTGTTCTGCAACCTTTATCAAGATGTGTTACTTAATCCTATTAAACCGATTAAGTAACACATCTTGATAAAGGTTGCAGAACACAACCGAAACGTCGATGTATAACCGATGTAAATGCTTTTTGTATTCTAAATAAATCCTTTGGAGTAAAGAAGACACGGTGTGCGTGCTACTCTCTGGTCCTATATATATATAGGGTCGGTGCACACAGAACACAAAATGGATGCCTAGGTGCTGGAGCAGTTGAACATAGTATGGAAGTAACAAAAAGGGTCCGCACTCACAGGACTTGAGTGAGAAAATAAGTTTGTTGTTTATTCAACGTTTCGGCCCAGTCAGGAAGTTTTTGTTACTTCTATATATATATATATATATATATATATATATATATATATATATATATATATATATATATATATATATATATATATATATATATTATATTAGGAATGGTCCTATTAGAACTCTACAGACGTTTTCTAAGAAAAGGCAACCATCATAAATCACTCATTTGCAGAGCTACAGTAAACCACAGAATGAACCAAAGGACATATCCCAAAGCCTGCAGTACTGAGCATTAAGATTTCCATCTGACTATGACATAAAGACTAGGGTGGTTATTTACTGAAATCTGAAAATTTCTCAATACTTTCTTAAAAACACTTTGACCAAACTTCCATGCATTTTTTTTACCATATTTATAAGTTTACTCGAAAAAATCTGGTGCGGCATAAGACTCGATAAAACTGTCAAACAATCCAGATTGTAGAATTTTCTCCGATTTGAACCCCAAAAAACGATGAATTAATCCGATTATTGTACGAAACCCACCGCAGATCATGTTATCTTCCAAATGTAAACAGGACATCTGCTATTGACTTCTACATAATCTCAGCAGGTTTGTGAGTTCCTTGTTATTCTGACTTTTAACAGCATCAAGGTTTAATACGTCATTGAGGTTTTACTCCCCTATGAAAAAATTGTGTTTTTCCCTTTAAAACTCGACCAGAAAAAATCAGAATTTAGTAAATAACCCCTGGGTCATATGGGTCATAATGCCTTTCTCTGGATTAATTAGCTGTTAGGCATGTTTAATTTAGACCCAAAGGTTGAAGTTTATTATGTTACTATGTAACAGGTTACATGGAAATAGAAATAAAGAAGTTGAGTCGTCTTTACACAACTAATGGAATGCATGCTATCAATGCTGCTGTGATGGCTGCATCAGTGCATCCTAAGTGACACTATTCACACCAAAGTTGTCTTAGAAAAAATTTAGCTGCAACTCTTACACAGTGTTAATATTTAACAGTTACAACAAATTCCATATTAATATATGAAAAAACACCAGTGTTTGTCTTTTTTTATGACTTTTATGGAGCACAGGATATAATGTCACTGACATAATAATGTTGAGCGTGTGGCTTCATTTTATCAATTCACCAGCCAGAACATGGCAAAATAGACTTTGGCAAAAAGGGTAATGTATAGAAAAATTCACACCTTGGTAAATTTGTGGATTAACGATCATTTACATGGGACAAAAATTCACCTGGTCTAATGGCATGAAACTTCTCTTGTGCTGAGCTTTTCCACTAGTAAATCAACTATTTTGCCATTTAGTAAATTGCCAATGTCCCTGTAAATTGTCAATTTGGTGATTTTTTTCTAAAAAAATGTTCTTCACTCTTTTTAGTAATTATGCCCCATTATATGCATGTCACATGTATTCACATAATAATCAAGTTGGAACACTATCCCCCATATGTAATAAAAGGCACTAAGTTTGCCCAGGGGCAGTAACCCATAACAACCAATAAGATGTTTGCATTTAAGGTGACCAGTAAATTCTACCTGTTAATTGGTTGCTGTGAGTTACTGCCCCATGGCAAACTTAGTGCCTTTTATTACATAAACCCCTAAACCTCATATGCATGCTTGTATCTCAACAAAGCTCAAAATATTGATTTTAAAAAAGGAGACTGATTTCTAGAAGAGTAATGACATTTTTTTCTGATTTAACCATTTTATTCTCTTACAGTACTGTATATCTATAATTTTAGTTCTCAGACAGAGCTGTTCACTGGTTATTACACATTTACAAAGTAATTGCAGACTGCAGATGATTTATTGATGAGTTAAGGTCGTTATTTGTGCTGATTAAATTAGACTTGGCTAGACAACTGTTGTTTTCCAGAATATTGCACATATAGAATAATAATTTCACTTTTGGATGCAGCATGCTCATTTTGTGCTATTGACTGAAAATGAAAAATAGTGTTGGTTTTTGTATCAGTGTGCTGCTGCTGTTTGATGTCAGTCTCTGCAGAAGATTCTTCCATGCTTTGAGGGCACAGTTTATATTCTAGCATTAGGGAGCATACAATATCAGCAATAGGAAGCTTTTGAAAATACCCTTGGAATTGACCAGAAGAATGCACCAAATTATAAAAATACGGCTTAAAGGGGTTGTTCACCTTCAAACACTTTTGTTAGTTCAGTTGGTTTCAGATAGTTGACCAGAAATAAATACTTTTTCCAATTACTTTCAATTTTTGAACTTTTTCTAATATTGAAGTGTAAAGTTTCATTTTTCACCTTCTAAAGCAGCTCGGGGGGGGGATCTCCAACTCTTTATTATCTTTAGGCCTGATCCATGAGTTTCATTAAAGGCACCTGTTGGACTTGATACAATAGTTGGTAACATTCCTACAGATGCTGCTGAGAAATGTATCAATTAATTGTATGAACTAAATGTAGCAAACTGGAACAGTTAAGAATACTCCTAAATCACTGAGCTGCCAGACTGAAACACTAGAGACATGAACATTAAACTCTAAACTTACATTTTGGGAAAATAAAAGATGGAAAGCAATTGAAAAATGTCGTTGTTTATGGTGAATAATCTGAAAACAACTGAACTGAAAAAAGTGTTTGGAAGGTGAACAACCCTTTTAAGGCAGATATATATTTGTGCTTTTATTTTGTTTTGACAATCACAGAGTTTGGGGGTATAAAAGTAGAATATATATATATGGGGGGGTATATGCAGAATATACTTTAAGCCCTTAATACTTCCATTAAGCAAATTCATACATAAAAAGATTAGGGTGTTGTGGCCCTTTAATAGCTCCATTAGGCAAATGCATAAGGAAAATTATAAGTATAGCTTTAGTGGCTATTTAAGAAGTCATTGGTAATATTTTGCTCCAGCAACAAGTAGAGATTCAATCTATGACCTTAACATCATCCGATGAAATATTTTCCTGCATTATCATCTGAGCTATTTTCCCTTTCTATATAAGTTTAAATGTGTCTCTTAGCATTGGATATCCGTTTCTCAGGATAACACAAGTAGTTATATTTTCTAACCTTGGATTTCAAGGGATTCATTTTGCTAAGATCATTTACCATAGTTTAATTTTTTATAGGATGTGTGCCTCTAAAGAGTTGATATTTGCTTTAGCCGTCTTGATCATATCTAGAAATTCAGCTGAGAAAAAATCTCATGAGAAGCCATTTGGGAGAACTATGAGCACAGTAATGCTTGTCTAGTTCTGATTCATATATTATGCTTCAGAATAGAGCAGAGCTACCTATGTGGTGTGTTATGGTCAATGAAAACAGGAGGGACACATTAGGCCCCTAAATTCTAGTTTGCCCCATTTAGTGGAAGGAAATCTCACAGAGGAATGTATTCATTATCACTGCAAAGAAAATCGCATGAGCATATGCTATATTGTTATGTTAATTTATACAGTATGCTCCATAGAAAATCCAAATTTATTTATTTTGTGAATTCATCATAGCAAGTTAAAATTTCCTTCGCAGTTCAGTTTCTGTTTTAAATTCATTGGCTGCTGATTTACAAGTAAAAGAATGTTTTTATTTAAATGATCAAATAATTTGAAATTGCTAAAAAAAAAAAAAGAACACTGTACAATGACATAAATAATAAGATCAGTCTGCACGCTTTTTGTTCTGCGTAAGTCAATCTAATCTTTATTGATTTTAAGCTATTGGCTTCCATGGCTATGGGAAGAGGTGGCTCAGAAAAAGGGAACTAATACAGTAAACACTGTTGCAGTAGCCACTTGTGTTTTCTAGGGCAGCATATGAACATTAACCACAACTCTTATGCCAACTGACCTTAAGGCTGGACATATTGATTGGCACTCACCCAAAATCTGTTTCTCAACTGGCCCTTAAGCTGAGCCCTCCAACTACTTCAGAGGGGACAGCCCCACAGTTTGAGAACAACAGGGACAGAGGTGCGTACATATTCTGTCCTAGTATTTGTGTGTTCTTTTTTCATTCCTGCAGTCCAAAAGACAAACTAAAAAGTTACATTTTTAATATTGCTTTATATATAGATATTTTTTTCATTCTAGGCAACAACTTGTTGGTTACATAATTAAATTGGTGGTTACATAATTAAAATATCATAAAAAATACAGCTTACTGAAATAAGCAGGTTAAAATTCTGACAGATTTCTTTGTATCATGACATTTTATCCAGTACTTTTACAGAGAAAAGGGTTATGGCTAAAGTAACATTAATGCAAATTCTAGGTTTGTATTGACCTGGTTCATCTACAGTACTTTCCGGGGTTACCAAATAAGGTTATGGTTTTCTGTATTTTCGTCTATCAAAGCTGGTAGATATCAAATATTCTGTATGCAATTATTGGCTATTACCTAGCAAACTTTGTGTACTTTTTCTGGTCGAAGTCATAATAAAGCTAATACTTTCTTCCAGAAATGTTGGACTATTGACCATGTCCTCCAAGTGATAATACAATATGTGCCTGTTTTAGGAAGCCCCTCTTGCAGGTAAAAGTGTTGTTTACCTTTAAATTAACTTTTGGTATGATGTAAAGAGTGATATTCTGCAACAATAAGCAATTGTTTTTAGTTTTTATTTGTAGTTTTTTTAGTTATTCAGCTTTTTATTCAGCAGCTCTCCAGTTTGCAGTTTTAGCAATCTCATTTCTACATGCAGTGATTTGAATAAGAGACTGGAATATGAATAGAAGAAGATCTGAATGGAAGATGAGAAATAAAAAGTAGTGATAACAATGCGTTTGTAGTCTTACCGACCACGGATCAGTGACCTCCATTTAAAAGCTGGAAAGAATCAGAAGGCAAATAAATAAAAAACTATATTAAAAAAAATTGAAGGCCATTTGAAAAGTTGTTTGAATGAACCATTTTATAACATACTAAATGTTAATGTAAAGGCAAGCCACCACTTATATTTCTATGTTTCATAAATAGGAAATAATACAAAGTGGCGTTTTTATATATATAATCACTGAAGTACTGAGAAGTGAGCACAAACATCACATACAGAAAATGAATAGTCTCATTAGCCCACTGTATTATTTCCAAGAACTGGGAGTCCCCATATCGAGATGAAAGAAATCAGCGAGCTATTCAAAGTTTGTCCTTAAATTGAGCAGCAAACTTTAAACAAGGAGTGTTTGGTTTTCCTTAAAATGAACTTGATAGAATATTCTGGGAAGATGAGCTCACCCAATTGGACCGACCATTTTGTTCCATTTACTTAAAACCTCACAGAATAGGTCCCTGGAAAATAGTAAATCACCAGGTAATGACTTCCACAGTAGCTTGTGATCTGTTATGAAACCCTAAGAGGCATATTCCATTGCACAGTAAATGTGACGTATAGCCTTTCATGAGGCAGTGTTATTGCGGAGAACAATATTGTCACCTTCTCAAAGTATGATATTATACCGCACATCTAATAAAATTATGTGTTATGCAGTATTATCTTATTTATTTTAAAACTATATATATTTACCAGCTGGTAAAAATACATTCTCCGTAAGCGTCCCTGAAATAAATAAAATACATTCTTCCATACCCAATTTTCATGGGAATTATTTTTTCACACTTTCACTATTTAAAAAATATACCCCTGAGAAATCTTTTTCAGTCTGAAGAAGGCTATAGAGATGGCCAAGAACCTGCAGAACTGAAAGATAATGTTTAATGCTTTTTCATGTTCAGATGTGTTGCGATGTGAGGTTGTTCCCCTTTAAGATAACTTTTAGGGGCCGATTCACTAACTTCGAGTGAAGGATTCGAAGTAAAAAAACTTTGAATTTCGAGTAGTTTTTTGTGCTCCTAGACTATCGAATTGGCGTAAATTCGCCTGAGTAGAATGATTCGAATAGATCGAGCGCAAAAACGCTGCGACTATTCGCCATTCGATAGTCGAAGTACTGGATCGAGCGCAAAAACGCTGCGACTATTCGCCCATTCGATAGTCGAAGTACTGGATCGAGCGCAAAAACGCTGCGACTATTCGCCCATTCGATAGTCGAAGTACTGTCTCTTTTAAAAATACTTCGACTGCCTACTTCGCCACCTAAAACCTACCGAATTGCTTTAAAAGCCTATGGGAAAGTCCCATAGGCTTGTTTTCCAAGTTTTTGATCGAATAAAAAGGCATTCAATCGAATGAAAATCCTTCGAGCGAATATTCGATCGAGCGCCTATTCGACTATTCGCCAGCACGTAAATTCGCCCGAATTGTCTATTCGATTCTATTCGATTCTATTCCCCAGTCGAATTTCGAGGGATTTAACCCCTCGAAATTCGACCCTTGATGAATTTGTCCCTTAGTATGCTACTGAATTGCTAATTCTAAGCAACTTTTCAATTCATCTTCATTTTTTCTTTTTTATAGTTTTTGAATTACTTGCCTTTTTCTGACTCTTTCCAGCTTTCAAATTTTGGTCACCAACCCCAACTAAAAAAAAAAAAAACAACTGTTCTGTAAGGCTACAAATCGATTGTTAGTGCTAGTTTTTATTGCTCATATTTCTATTCAGGTCCTCTCCTATTTATTTCCTAGTCTCTTATTCTAATCAGTGCATCGTTGCTACGGTAATTTGGATTCTAACAACCAGAGTGCTGAAATTGCCAACTAAAGAGCTGCTGAATAAAAAGCTACATAACTTAAAAAAACACAAATAATAAAAAATGAAAACCACTTGCAAATTGTCTCAGAATATCACTTGCTATATGATACTAAAAATTAACTTAAAGGTGTACTGTCACCCGAAAAAAATTATTCCAAATCCTATTTTATTGTGTAAGTGAAGCAAAATAAACTTTAATTACACTATATAAATTATTTGAATCTTGTTGCCTTCGGTCTGGGAATTCATAATTATAACAAGCAGGGAGGAGCCATTTTGTGGATGCTGTTATTAAGACAAGCCTTGCAATATCTCTTGTTTGTGCACCAGAATGGGGGACCTGATGTCCATCCCCATGCCCTGGTTAGACAATTAAATGTAAGAGAAGGGGGGATGTGGGGAGGGCAGTGACATCTACCAAGTGCTGAATGGAAAGTGAAAGTAGTTGCCTGCTCTGCCCCTATGCCTAAGGCGTAGAGGCGGGGCAGGCAATATTTGATTGACAGCTGAGATTTTTAAATGAGTTTCAACAGCTATGAATGCTTTAATAATAATAATGCTTTAGTAATAAAAACAATAATTTAGAGTTCATGTATAATGTAAAAAGGAATTTTATCATACAGCTTTTTATGTCTGGGTGACAGGTCCACTTTAAAAGTTATAAATATATATAAATATAGAACTGCCAGTAAGAATTAAAACATGCTGTAATTGCTTACACATTTAGCAGTCTAAAAGACCTACTGTAAGTGGAAAGCTGAAAAGAACAACTTACATTTCTGAACATTTTTAAGGGAATGAGAGTGCTTGTATGTCCTTTCCATTTTCTGGTGTTACACATCCAAAGCTACTAGCAAAGAGAAGAGAAGCAAAGTGAAACTGTACTGTTGCAAAGTGTGTCATGCAGACAGGTATTATAAGCGGTTATAATACACAAAAGCCATGAATATCCTGTAAATTATATCCTTATAAACGGTGAGTTCTGATGTCATCAGTTATAAATGGTGAGTTCTGATGTCATTTCTGTCACATGACTCATTGAAATTTGTGTATTATAATAAATAAAGTACCCCCAGTTGTAAAATATGAGGATATTAGAAGTTACCTCGGAGTTCCATGACCTGTATAAAAACACTCGGCCTTCGGCCTCGTGTTTTTATATGGTCATGAAACTCCTTGGTAACTTATAATATCCTTATATTTTACAAAAGGGGGTACTTTATTCACTATATAATACACAAAAGCCATGAATATCCTGTAAATTATATCCTTATAAACGGTGAGTTCTGATGTCATCAGTTATAAACGGTGAGTTCTGATGTCATTTCTGTCACATGACTCACCGAAACTTGTGTATTATAATAAATAAAGTACCCCCAGTTGCAAAATATGAGGATATTAGAAGTTACCTCGGAGTTTCCTGACCTGTATAAAAACACTCGGCCTTCGGCCTCGTGTTTTTATATGGTCATGAAACTCCTCAGTAACTTATAATATCCTTATATTTTACAAAAGGGGGTACTTTATTCACTATATTATAATCATTATTTATGTAGTGGCATCATATTGTCTAGTGCCTTTACAGAGATTGTTTATCATCCTTATCTGCCCCTGCCTGAGTGAAATTTACAATTTAAAGATAATCATTTGGATCCAACCCACTTCTATGCTTTTGAGAGGGTGGGAGAAAAACATCCCACCCATAGGAAAACCACTCAAGCATGGAGGTAACATAGAAACTTCTTGCAGATGGTGAAAATAAATCCAGAGCCTCAGCAATGTAAGGCAGCAGTATTGATGCTGGATACTATAGTATTTAAATTAGATGAATTACTTCATCCAGACCAGTTAGAAGGAATGTCTTGTTTAAAAGGACTATGAACATCATTTACAGTTAGTACATGTGCTTGGGACCTGGAGTTTTCCAGATAACAGATCTTTCCATAATTTGGATCTTCATACCTTAAGGGGCCTATTTATTAAATCTTTATTTTTTCTGGTCAAGTTTTAAAGAGGAAAAATATTTTTTGAGGGGAAAAAAATGAGATTTATTATATAAAAATTGAAAAATACTCCACCTAAAACATGTCAATGGCAAAGTCAATGGCAGACCCTTTAACAATTGAAACATGTTTTTTACCTTCTGGATTCTCAATGGTTTTAGGCCGTTTGCACTGGTTTACATTCGATAATCTGATAAATTTGAGTTTTTGGGACGAAACGTCGATAAATTCACATTTTTTTAGAATGACATTTTAAAAAAGGCACACAATTCGAACTGACGATTTTTATTGTGACTTTTTGTCGCACCTTTTTTTAAAGGACTTTTATTGGTAAATTCAGATTTGGGAGTTTGGTTGTATTTCTTTTAAAAATAAAGTTAGGAAAAGTCAAGTTTTAGTAAATAACCCACTAAGTCTACTAAAAATCATTTAAACATTAAATAAAACCCATAGGTTTGTTTTGCCTCCAATAAGAATTACTTAAATTTTAGTTTGGATCAAGTACAAGGTACTTTTTTTTTTATTGCAGAGGAAAAGGAAATAATTTTTTAAAACTTGGATATTTGGATGAAATGGAGTCTATGGGAAATGGCCTTCCCAGTTATTCAGAGCTTTCTGCATAACGGGTTTCCGGTAAATAGAACCCATACAGGTACTATACATTATACCTGAACAGGTTATTATAAAATAAGTATTGGTTACTATAAAAAGTGGGATACATAAAGGACTACAGTTGCTTGATCCAAAAGCACATTCACTTGTGGAACATATTTATTTACACTGATATTAGTAAAATTATATTTAAGCCTTTTAAGATGCCTTTTTGAATGATGATATATTGGTTATTGAGGTACACTGATTTGCTCTTTATGTGCTTTGTATACATTGTACAGTATATGTCAGGACTGTCATTATAGGTTGGTGGCATTTAATTGAAGAGCTTATCTGAAGCTTTTCCAATTAATTATTGTGAGCCAGTATGCCCACTGGGAATATGGTGTCCCTGATTTACACATATTGCTACAATGTTCCTGGTATTCCCTTGTTTCTTGTTATAGTGAGTTACATTATTCTGAGACTGAATAATTCAAGGTTGCGGTTTTAGCAGAAGCCAGTGCTCCTCTTAGATGCTGGGCAGTTCAGCACATGCAAGCTTAGAATCATGAAGTACATGCATAAAAACAATACAGGACAAATTTGTACCTGGATATTAACCCATAGCAAAAAAAAAGCAAATTGTTGATTTCATTGTCACACCTGCAGCTGGCCAAAGAAAGCTAATCACTAAATGTTTGCTATGGGTTACTGCCCAAGTGTAAATTTGCTTAGTGTTGATAAATGAACCCCACTGAATCAAAAAGAATTACGGTTTATTCAGACAAATCCCAGCACTAAGGTTAGGATTCAGTTTGTTAATTGTCAGAGTACTTAGAGTATGGACACACACATATATGTACACCCACACATGCACAATCTGATAAAGTATGGTATATATCTACATGTATTTCTCGATTATGCCATTCTAGATTATACAGTTCTAGAACAGTGGTCCATTAACTTTTTTCCGTGAAAATATATACCATTGGAGCATACCTCCCAACATTTAGGAAACAGAAAGAGGGACAAAAAGATTTGGCGCGTGTAATGTGGTGAAATTGTTTGACTTTGACTTTAAGTTTCCGCATATTATCGCTGAGAATATTTTTCCGCCAGAATATTCGCAGCGACTAAGTTTACTAAACAGCGAAGCGATGCAATCATTTGCGGTAACTACGTTAACGAACCAGCTTACATTAGCGGTAATTTTAGCGAGTAGCGAATATCTAAACATATATATATGTTAAACATATTTTTGCGCAAGAACATTTGCAGATTTACATTTACCGCAGGTTAGTAAACTAGTGAAAACATACAGTTTAAACAGCACTTCACCTTCATTAGTCTATATTTTGTGTGCATATTTTTACCGCTCTTAAGGAAACGGACCCCTAGGTTCTTATCTTATCAAACTGTCACGAAAGTATGCGAAGTATCTCTTCTGGGCTGTCTGCCAAGACGCAATTAAGTTAGAAACTTTGTATCTGTTTCTGGCTGTTCAGTGCAGCGGGTTGGGCTGTCAAAAGTGGGACTGTCCCGCTCAAAACAGGAGAGTTGGGAGGTATGTTGGAGGCAGTGGCGTAACTAGATATTACTGGGCCCCACAGCAAATTATTTTTCAGGCCCCCAAAATGTTTAGAGGTTGACTTGTTTCTCCAATATTTATTGAAATTGTATATGAATTAGGGCCTCATGGGGCCCCTATACCTCCTGGGCCCCCCTGCAGCCGCAGGGTCTGCTTCCTCTATAGTTACGCCCCTGGTTGGAGGTATAGGATACTTTATCACATTATCCAGAAAGCTCCAATTTACAGAAAGACAAATATGTGCCTGATTTTCAGCCATGCATTGGTCAAGCATGTCATTAAGGCCCCATACACAGGCCAGTAAGCTTCCAACTCAGCCCATGTATATCCACCTTAAGTCTGCTATAACTACAATAACATGAAGGCAGAGCTGGCAAATGCACTGTAGAGACACCATTAATGATGTAGCACACAATGTTTGTACCTGTAAGACTGCAGGGTAATGTAGTCCCCTGTGCCTTTCACTACAGTACAGAGAAAATAGTTAATGTACCAGGGGGACACATCACAATCTTTTGTTGCTTTTACACCCAGAGACAGAATCCAGTTTCCTAGTTCAGCAGAAACCTGAAGTGGAATTTACCATTGCCTTTCATTTAGGCTGCTGAGCCATTTGCAGCCCATCCAGTCTTCCCTACCCCGAAAGGGGGCCCTCCAACCATACACAATATATCCAGCTGGGAAACTGCTGTCGGACTTAGGTGTGCACACTGGGGTTTGAGGGGTTTTCTGGGGGCTATTATTGCTGAATTGTAGTTATTGCAGTTTTAGCCAAAGCTGTTAATTACTTAAAGGGCACCTGTTGGGCTAAAATGTTATCCCCAACCAAAGGTGTGGGCTAATAATTCCTAATAAAAGCCCAACAGTTAGCCTTTATTTGTCTGCTTAAAGGAGAAGGAAAGCCCCAGGGCGCAAAACCCCTCCCTCCCTCCCCTGTGTTGCCCCCCCTCCCTCCTCCCCCCTTGCCTACCTGTCCCCCTGGGCAAATGCCCCTAACTTGTTACTCACCCCTCTGCGCAGGTCCTGTCCACGGAGTTCACAGTCGCCATCTTCTCCCACGCGCGTCTTCTTCCTGCTCTGACCGGCGTTTTCTGGCGCATGCGCAGTAGGAACAGGTACCGGTACAGCTCTACTGCGCATGCGCCGAATGTCACGAAGTTTTCCGATTTCACTTCGTGACATTCGGCGCATGTGCAATAGAGCTGTACCGGTACCTGTTCCTACTGCGCATGCGCCAGAAGACGCCGGTCAGAGCAGGAAGAAGACGCGCGTGGGAGAAGATGGCGACTGCGAACTCCGTGGACAGGACCTGCGCAGAGGGGTGAGTAACAAGTTAGGGGCATTTGCCCAGGGGGACAGGTAGGCCAGGGGGGAGGAGGGAGGGGGGGCAACACAGGGGAGGGGGGGAGGGGTTTTGCGCCCTGGGGCTTTCCTTCTCCTTTAATGTTCACCAATGTTCTAATAAATCCTTTCTTACAACTGCAGCTGTCAGGTTGTGCCTGTTGCACCGCCATCTTGTGTGCCTGTTTACTGGGGACTGGGGGTGTCACCCAGTTTGAGAAAGCAGACTCACATCAACCACTCCCAACACCTAAGGGTGCGCTACAATGATAACATTTGAGGACCAGTAGTATTGTGTGTAATTAGGCACAAGTCATCTTATTGTAGGGTCCCACAGACATAGTTGTGACTAATTTTTCGGGAACACAAAAACATGTGAGGATAATAATCATGTCTAAATGAAACAAAACAGATTTTTTTTTTCATACAGAAGAATGAGAAGTGATGAGTGTGCTGCGAATGATCTGATCCCAACATAGCATTGTACCTAAATGAAAAGACAGACCACTAAAAATTATTATTTTGCTTTAGTTACCAATCGCTATTTATTTGCAAACATTTGGTTACTATGGTATATTACTTTTTAGTCTTTTTAATATATTCATAGTGATGGGCAAATTTGTCCCGTTTTGCTTCACACAAAAAATTCAAGAAGAGCATTGAAGTCAACAGGTGTCAAAATTATTTTGAAGCTCATCAATTTTGACGCCCACGACTATTGTTATCCGCGCACTTATTTTGTCCAAATGCATTAAAGTCAATGGGCGTCCAACTAATTTTGACGCGCGACAATGTTTATGCGCAACTGTTCTGAGGAACGCCCAAGTTTCACAAATTTATTCGCCTGCCGAATTTATTAGCCCATCACTATATATTGAATAAAGTAATGTAATATATCGAAAATCAACAGAGAACAAATAATGTATTTCCCTTTTTAAGAGAAAATAAGACTAAAATAATATATTTAGCCCAGTCTGCTAGAAACTCATTTCAGATGTTCACACTGGTTTTCCGTCTGGATTGAATAAACAATTTTAGATTAACCCAAATGTCTTCATGTTCTGTATCAGACAATGGATTCATATTTATATCTTCAGTGTAGGTAACTGGCATATATCAAGAGGAAGTCGTAGTGTTTGAACACAATTTACAATGTCCATGATTTGTTTCTACTGAGATCTTGCTTTATTGTAAGCTACTTTGTATATATAACTGTTATACGTAACATCATACAGTATAACAAATGCATCATTGTTCAGAAATTTATACAAAATGAAATTTTATTTGACTAAACCATCAACATTACATTATAGTGCAAAAGGATTTTGAAATACTTGTCAAAGTTTGAATAAAAGCAGTATTTTCTTACAGGCACCGAAGCCCTCTGTGTAGGGTGGCAGCTTTAGAGAGGCAGGCCTTGTGTGTCTGTATAGTAAAAAAATCCTAATTCTTATTATTATGGAGAAATAATAGCTATCTTAATGATAGTGGATAGGATTATTTAATTGTTTTTTTAGTCATCTTAAAATTGTGTTTCAAATTATGGGAAAACCCCATTCTCTGCAAAACCCAGACAGCAATGGATAACAGCTCCAAAACATGTATCAGCACCAAGGATTTGTCTGTCGAGATCTTATTTTATTGAAAGAAATATATAAGGATGAGCTTGTCAATAACTGTTAATTGTACAGACCTCAGATAACATCCTTCTTGTTCCTCCCAGCAAGAAGAATATTGTAACATAAAGACACAGGATCTCAAGTGAGACAAGATAAAGTTGAGTGATGAAAATAGCAAATCACTTGTAAAATGAAAGTGCTCAGATTTAAAAAAAAGTGATGCGATTTATTTTATAAATAGTCCCTATCCACATAACAAAGGAATCAAAAGAGCCAATTTTCTAGCTATTGGTATTTTCTGCTGATTTAACAAGCCTTTCCAATTGTAATACAGCAAACGCGATATACGATAGTTAATTGTAATATATTCTGTGCCATATAAATGGTGCTTGGCTGGACTAATGTCATTAAAACTACATGCACTTAACATTAGCTGCAACCCTATGATAAATATAGAAACAATAAATTGTCAGCGACAAGTGAACAATGAATCCTGCCCAAAGTATAACAAGCGGTAATTGATCCTGCTGCAGTGGTAATTTTTCAGCAGAAAAAATACAAGCGCGGTGGATAATTTAACTGCTACAATCTGAAGGGTAAAAAACACAAACAGTGGGAAGAAAAAATAGCTGAAAATAATATATGAAGAAATTACAGAGACAATAAAGCCTTACTGGAATAGCAGCATTGTTTATTTTGTAAAGAGACATGTGGAAATGTGTCGGCTTTCACTTCTAGTAAGCAATGTTATTGTTAGATACAATGCACGCTGTTCAATGAAAGGTGCCATGGCAGTTTTACTGTCCATTTGCCTAACACCAAATTATTCTCAAGTATTTATATCTGGATTATCCATGCCCTATGCACTCTGGGGCACATTTACTTAGCTCGAGTGAAGGATTAGAACAAAAAATACTTTGAATTTCAAAGTATTTTTTAGGCTACTTCAACCATCGAATTGCCTACTTTGACCATCGAATGGGCTACTTCGACCTTCGACTACGACTTTGAATCGAACGATTCAAACTAAAAATCTTTGACTATTTGACCATTCGATAGTCGAAGTACTGTCTCTTTAAAAAAACTTCGACCCTCTACTTCGCCACCTAAAACCTACCGAGCACCGATGTTAGCCAATGGGGAAGATCCCCATAGGCTTTCTAGCCAATTTGGGATCCAAGGGAAATCGTTAGATCGATGGATTAAATCCTTCAAATCGTTCGATTCGAAGGATTTAATCGTTCGATCGAATGATTTTTCCTTCGATCGTTCGATCGCAGGAAATGCAGAAAATCCTTTTTACTTCGACGGTCGAATATCGAGGGTTAATTAACCCTCGATATTCGACCCATAGTAAATGTGCCCCCATGTCTTCGAAGCCTTCATTAAATATCTGGGTACTTATTCACATTGCTAACATAGTTACTAATATGAGCAGTAGTGGATATTATGATATCAATGCCAATTCATATTGCATGGCAATCCTTCCTAATACAAATACACTTTTTTTTTACAGTATTTTGTAATTATATGCACTCCGACAGACAGATAAAAATGAAATTCTGCCTTTGCCATTTGTGCTATGGTGCATGGACACCATACTGAATATGAATCTATGGGGCAGATTTACTAAAGGGCTAAGTGGCCGTTGCTAGCGAAAATTCGCCAGAAATCTCATCTGCAGGTCAATCACCAATTTACTAACAGGTATAGATGACAATTTGCTAATGAAAGAGACCGTTGATAGTGAAGTTTTGCACTCTATTGCTAGGCGAATTTTCGCTCAGATGAACGCTCATTACTCTGGAAATTCACGAAAGTGCGAATTTTACAAACGCCGGTGTTTTTTAATTTTTTAAAGCAGGAAAATTCTATGCTGCAATTGCCATTTGTTCTGTGGTGCATGGACACCATACTGATATGAATCTATGAGGCAGATTTACTAACAGGCCCTGAAAGCGCCCGGAGGCTGGCATCCTCCGTCGCCCCTCCCTCTCAAAAGATAGTGTGCATGTGCATCCTGTTAGATTGATTCCGGAGCACTAGATGTTCAGCACTAGTGCTCCACCAAGAAAATTTCTTGTGCGGCTGGGCGACATACCGCCCCTCAATTGATTTGAAGTTATTTTAACATTTGACAATATGACAAAATGATACACACTTTTACAAGTTGTTTATGAAGATCCCAGACATAAGCTCAAGAACCCCTTAGGCTAGGGCGACACAGAGGCTAAAATAACTATCTGAAATACGCTGGCTGATTTTAGCCCTACCATGGGCATTATCCTCCTCTCTTCCACATTCAGAAGTGTTGAATCAGAAGTGGTGTTAAAATGCGGTGACTTGTAGTACTTCCTTGAAATCCACTGAGTCTGTTCACCCTGCTTCCAATCGAACACTTCTGAATGTGGAAAAGGAAGGAGGCTACTGCCCACTGTAGGGCTGAAATTAGTCAGCGTATGTCAGTTAGCTGATTTCGGCCCCCATGTGTCCCTAGCCTTAGTACTCATGCAGAGTCTTACCATTATTTCCACCCAGCCAGGGACAATTTTCTCTGTTAAACAGGTGATTCGCCTTTCATACTAAAAATTTACTTTTAGTATGTTACAGAATGGCCAATTCTAAGCAACTTTTCAATTAGGCTTTATTTATTTTTAATAGTTTTTGAATCGCTTTTTTCTTCTGATTCTTTCCAGCATTCAAAAGGGGGTCATTGGCTCCATTGAAAAACAACATCTCTGTAAGGTTGCAAATGGATTGTTATTGCTACTTTTTATTACTCCTCTTTCAATCCAGGCCCTCTGTTCATATGTCAGTCTCTTATACAAATCAATGCAGGGTTGCTAGGGTAATTTGGACCCTTGCAACCAGAGTGCTGAAATTGCAAACTGGAGAACTGCTGAATAAAAAAGGTGAATCAATAAAAAAAACACAAATAAAAAATGGAAACCAACTGCCAATTATCTTAGAATATCACTCCCTACAGCAGGTGTCAGCAAACTTTTTTTTACCCATGAGCCAAATTTAAGGGGCAGATTTATAAAGGGTCGAACTGAATTCGAAGGAATTCGAAAAAAATTGAAATCCGAAGTAATTTTTTGGATACTTCAACCATCAAATAGGATACTACGATTTCGAATTTACTTCGATTCAAAGTATTGTCTCTTTAAAAAAACTTTAAATCAATACTTTGCCAAATTAAATCTGCCGAAGTGCTATGTTAGCTTATGGGGACCTTCTACAACCATTTTCTAAGTCTTTACACATCGAATAAAAATCCTTTGATCGATCGTTGAAATCCTTCGATTCGAAGGATTTAATCGTTCAATCAAACTATTTTTATTCGATCGCAGGATTGCCAAATTCGGTGAAAAAACTTCAAATTTGATATTCGAATTCAAAGTTTTTTAATTCGTTGGTCGAACTTCAAAGTTTTTTGTACTTCGAAATTCGACCCTTGGTAAATCTGTCCCTAAATGTAAGAAAAGTTGGAGAGCAACACAAGCATGGAAGAAGTTCCTGAAGGTGACAAACATGCGCTGTGATTTGCTATTTGGTAGCCCCTACATGGACTTGCAGCCTACAGAAGGCTCTACTTGGCAGTACTTCTGGTATTTATGAAACAAAAACTTGCTTCCAAGACTGGAATTAAAAAATAATCACCTGCTTTAGGGACACTGGGAGCAACATCCAAGGGGAGCAACATGTTGCTTGCGAGTTACTGGTTGGGGATCACTGCCCTACAGCATACTAAAAGTTAACTCAAAGCTAGACAACCCCTGTTATAGGCTTGTAACAAGATGGCCATAAAATCCCAGTGCAGAAAATATCATATGAACGTGGTTATGCTGATATGATCAACCGTTAGAATCACATCCTAGTTAATCAGCCTCTTTTGGCTTAAATCCCTAACTAATGTGGCAGACCTCCCTTCTCCTTCTGTATGGGAAAGTAGATTTAGTGTAAACATTTTGCAATTTTATGCAAGGCAATGATAATTAAAATAATAGGCAAGTTCATGTCCATGTCCATTTAATAATGAAGCATGACTAACAAAGCCACCATTGGCCCTCTTCATTCTCTCCGCAAGTGGGGGAGGATTAATCCCATGGAACCAATGCTGTGGTCTAGGTTATCTCTCTCCTTTGAAAGCTAATGGAGTTGGAGGACTCAGCCCTATGACTGAAGCCAATGCCCAGGTTGGGAGACTTTTATTTCAGGTAATGCTTTTATGCCGGAAGGCTTTAGCATTTGAGTAATATAGGTAAATAGTTAAGGACCGCCATATGGGTTTTACCATGACGTGGTATGATGGCTTATCAATCTTATGATCATAACTTTGTAACTAAAAAAATCCTGTCTTTGTAAATACATGCATCTGCATAGATTACTTATGTGACAGGGGACCAGGGAATGTGCATTCTTTTTCTCTATGTCTGTAGTTAATTTGGTCAGATCAGTAGCGCTTCCATTGTATTTTAGTATTTAGCCATGGAGTGCTCCCACAACCTTCCCCTTTTGTCAGCAAATATACAATGTGGCTTAAAGCAAACATAACTTGCCAATTTATATAACATATAATCTGGTTATACATCTTCTCAGGTCAGGCATCTCATTTCTCCAGTGCATTTACAGATATTGCCAGTTTTGTTCTTTAAACTGAAATGGCAACATTTTGTTGAAGAATTGCACCAAATATATTATTCATAGCATTATTCATAGTAATGCTTTCCATAAAGAACTACATGACCTCTATTACAGGTATTGTGTTTGAGCAAAATTATTGCATCTCATGTTGTATTTGCTGTAGAAAAAGTAAACACTTTATATGATATGGCAATGAAAATAATAATATTTCAGCCAGCTGGTAAATCCCTTGCTGCAGACACTAAAATCAGCAGCCCTCAACAGGGTCTCTTTTGACATCTTACAGATGGACAAAGAATACAAAGCAACTTCATTTCCATTGTACGAATATCGTGTAGAGATGATTTTTTTTTAAAACTCAAAAAACTCATTTGAAGTGTTAAGGCTATTCCCATGATTTCAGCTTTCCTCACAGAGAAAAAAAAATGAAAGCCTAGCCGTGTATCATTCCGTCACTTTTTAAAATTTGGTTTTAAAAAAACTCAATCTTTTTCTCTGTGGCTAAAATACAGCAAATGCTTTTCTAGAAATGACTTGTCGTGCTTCATTTTGTGTAACCTATGGCAGGTTATAATGAAACAAATGCCCACATAGTGCGATACTCTGCCCAGTCTGCACCATGAAGCCACTTGCTCATAAAGATATTCTGTGTCTATGAAATAAAGACATTATATATATATATTATATAATAAGTGATTAAAATGTTTTTAGGGTAACGTTTTAGGATTTTATTTTACTTTAAACTATTCCTTCATAGTTTTACTTTTTATATTCAGCATATGGAAAACGGGTACAGAAATGACCTAACAATAGGATAGGAGTAAGGCAGATGTGTTCCTCCCTAAATACAGGGTAAAGTACAAACGCTTTTGTTACCTATTCATTTGGGTATTTCTTTTGCAAACCCTTTTCTTCTTCCCCCTCGTGTCATCATTTGGACTTTCTGTCCTCCCTAACTAAGCTGGCTCCCAGAGGTACAAGTTGTCTCTAACATGACTCTAGGGGGCAAATTCACTAAGCGCCGAAGCGCCTGACGCTAGTGTGAATTCCCCAGCGTTGGGCATTTTCATAACTTTGCAGATTCACTAACGGATGCTGGAGTAACTTCGCTAGTGTAACTTCGCACCCTTACGCCTGGCGAATTTGCGCAACGGACGTCACTACACAAATTCACTAACGCGCGCATTGTTCTGAACGCTACCTTTTACGATAGACTTCCTTCGCCACCTCAGACCAGGCGAAGCGCAATAGAGTAGATAGGGATTGCTTCAAAAAAAGTTTACATTTTTTCTAAGTCACAAAAATGCTGGCGTTTTTTCTTTATTATGGGAGATAGCCTGAAAACGATCGAAAAAATTTTTGGGGCTCCTCTCCTTCCCCCCTACATTTCCTAACTCATGGCAACTTAACTATACAGTGGGCACATGTGTAGGGCAAAAAAAAAATTTATTTGCTGTTTTGAAGGTTTCCCAGGCTTGTGTAGTTCTGCTACATATACCTCCATTGTAACTTGAATTTGGCGCCGTATGCAAATTAACCATCACTAGCGTAACTTCGCTTTGCTTGGCGAATTAACACCAGCGCAACTTCGCAACCTTACGCTACCCCTCAGTGCAACTTCGGATTTTAGTGAATTTGCGGAGCACTGGCAAAAATACGCCTGGCGAAGCGCGGCGAAGCGCGGCGAAGCGGACGCCAGCGCAACTACGAATCTTAGTGAATGTCCCACACGGTTTCCAGATAAATAGCGATATAGGTTCTAAAACACATTGAACATCTTAAATACAAAATAAAAAAATTAATCTGATTTAATCTGTTTATTTAAGAACGAACCTGCTTTCTAGGTGTCATGATTGGCATTCTTGGGTGAACGTAAGTCTATTCAAGGGATAATGCAAATCATTTACTATAGCTCCCAGTCATTCGAGGCACAAGAATGCACCCTTTAGTGCTCACAATTATTATTTTCAGAATAATTGGACCACAAGAAAAAAAGTCCCAAGTGAAAAAATTTTTGTTGCCTATTGATTTCAATGTGTTTCCTCCATTTGCAAGTTTTTTATCAGTTTCTCAATTTTTTCAGCGAAGTGAAACAGGACAGAGTCACTCATCACTATTCATCAATGATTCTGCAGTTGTGTGTTGTGAGGACTTAGCTACGCAGCAATCTGCTTTAGTGATAGAGAGTATTTGTCAGGATGATTTTTTAGTTGCCAATATCTATTGGATTTTTACAGTTTTTCTTACTTTGCATACTTATCAGATTGTGTTGGACAAACCTTTGCAGTGGCATAGTTATTTTCAGGAATCTTTCTATGTATACATTCTGTGAACATTTATTCGTTTTTTAAATAATTTATCCCAAACATATCTCACTAAAGAGACAGAACGTGGCTGCATCTTATATGATCCATTTCTCAGAAGAAATGTTAGTTTATAACCACAAAAGCATTTATGCTTTTCCTTTTCACCTTGATAAATAACCCTGTTAATGAGAATTGGTTTGGCAGTTAGTGCTGCTACACTGTAGAGATTCGGGCTGCATTTGAGTTTGGGCTTACTCAAACATATACAGATGGCAAAAAGTACGTCTTGAGCTCTCCTCTGCCTCAGCCCAGGAGGATGACGTCAAGGTACAAAAGTCTTTGCCAAAAATGCTCTTCAGAGAAACATAACATAGGAAACATAACATCTGCCTCCTAGCAGTTAGACTGTGACACGCGGCCTTGTTCATCAATAGAAGCAGCTTCTTCAATTCTGTCAGTGTAACTAATTGTGCCAGGAAGAGAGGTATTTCTCTGTTTTTTTTTTTTAATGTGGCGTGTTTATGGAAGCTTTAGAGGAGTGTCAAGTGGAGTCTCATTGCCAGCTTAATCTGACTGTTTTGTCTGCTTTATTTAAAAAGAAAAATAAAGATTCTATATTTATATTATTTTATGATTTTAATTTGTGTTAATTGGTTGCTTTCTGTGTTTGGGTTGGGCTATTAACATGTATTTTATTTTTTTCTGGTCGGACTTTTAAAGGGGAAATTTTTTTTCATGATTTATTAAACCCCAATGGTATTAAAAATACTCTTACTCAGACCTGCCGAGTTCATTTGGAAGTCAATGGCAGATATCCCGTTGATATCCTGATCTGCGCTGGGTTTCATTCAGTATTACAAAGATTTCCTGGTTTTCGAGGGGTCAAATCTGAAAATGAAAATGCGAAAAAGTTGCAATTTTCGCTGACTAATCCAAAAAATGTGTACGATCTGGATAGATTTTTTTCCTGCACAAGAAATTTTTTGAAAGTTTTCAGAAAATAGTGAGAACTTTTTTTTTTTTTTGGATTTTGATAAATAACCCCCTTAATATTGAATGACAATATAATATCTAATAATTTTAATTATTTTAATGTAACATAGTGTAGCGCTATAGTAAATTGTGTGTACTGTACACCACTATTGAGCTCCACTCCCAATAAATGTGCTCCGGATGAGACCTATAATCTTAGGGAGTAAGCCCTCGCAACGGTGTGGAGGCAGGGTGTAGTGCAACTGTAACTGGATACAGGGTATAATAATTGGGCGCCAGTGGTTCTTATAACTTAACCATGAACTGATTTATTGAACATACACAATCCTCAGTGGAGTATACAATAGAGCAGACAGGATTTGGCATCACATTGAATAGGCAATACTCACAGCACCATTTGGTTAGTATTAGTCCCCACAGGCAAGAGGATGTGCTCAGCAGCAATGAAGATACACCCAGCTTTCAGCCTTTTCCCTAAGTGGAACCTGAGGAGAATCTAGCTACCCTGTTCCTATACACTAAGTCCCTACTTTTGGGCTATTAGTACCCGGGATCTTAATCCCTCTAACTCTCCTCATTGGAGCCTTGAGCTGCTCAGCTAAATAACCTGTCTGTCTGTCACTCCTAGGGGCAAATTCACTAAGATTCGAAGTTGCGCCAGGCGCAACTTCGCCGCACTTCGCCAGGCGTAGTTTCGCCAGCGCTCCGCAAATTCACTAAAATCCAAAGTTGCGCATAGGGGTAGCGTAAGGTTCCGAAGTTGCGCTAGCGTTGATTCGCTATGTAAAGCGAAGTTATGCTAGCGAAGGCTAATTTGCATACGGCGCCAAATTCAAATTTCAATGGAGGAATACGTATCAGCACTACAAATGCCTAGAAAACCTTCAAATCATCAAATAAAAACTTTATTTTGCCCTACACATGTGCCCACTGTCTAGGTAAGTTGCCATGAGTCAGGAAATGTAGGGGGGAAGGAGGGGAGCCCCAAAAATTTTTTCGATCTTTTTCAGCCTATCACCCATAATGTAGAAAACACACCAGCGTTTTTTGGGACTTAGAAAAAAATTTGACTTTTTTTGAAACAATCCCTATCTACTCTATTGCGCTTCGCCAGGTCTGAGGTGGCGAAGGAAGTCTAGCGTAAAAGGTAGCGTTCAGTACACTGCGCAAGTTAGTGAATTTGCGTAGTTACGTCGCTAGCCAAACTTCGCCAGGCGTAAGGGTGCGAAGTAACACTAGCGAAACTACGCCAGCGTTCGTTAGTGAATTTGCGCAGTAACGAAAATGACAAACGCTAGCGAAGTAACGCTAGTGTTCGGCGCTTCGGCACTTAGTGAATTTGCCCCCTAGAGTGACCTATAAGTGTGAGTAGCCTATTCTTACTAGACCTGACCTGTCTAGGTTCCACAGAGCTCTACCTGCCTGTTCAGGTCAGAGCTAGCACAAAATGGACCCTGAAAGTATGGCTTCAGAGCCTTTTATATCCCAGCACAGTGCCATCTGCTGGTCACTGTTAGAAGTAGCAGGGGCATAGTTTAGAGCAGAAAGAGCAAACAGTACCCCTCCCAACTGTATGTTAGGACCCGGTTAGGTGTCTATAACACTGAGGGACTGCCTGACCATAATACTAGGGGTGGCTATTTTACACATCCCTACATTAGTAAACTGATTTTTTTAAAGCAGCGCTTTATAGGGCTTATTGGCTATTGTGGCTACTCTCTCTGGTTATTTAGCATGGTTATGTTCCAGTTAACCCTGTCTCTCAGCAGCTTTGGTCTGCTGCATTGTTTATATTGATTTTCTCTGCATAGAATCAGCTGTCCTTCTTCTGTAACTGTCATGCTAGATGCACTTCTTGTTACAGGCTGACATGTAAATGTCTGTAAATGACAGCCACCTGTACAGAGAGAGGGAGAAAATCTAAAAGGCATGCATCTCAAAAGAGATGAATGAGAAGGCTGGAGGAATAGGAATAGGTTTGAACCAACAGCAAGAGGAGAGTAGAATTCCAACTTCCCCACCATGTCCAATGGTTCAGGGTCGTCCACAGTAAAATTAATGTTCCATATGTTATGAAATGTCTGGAGAAAACCCAAAAAAGTTTGTCAGGACTTTTGCAGGCAATTCTGTTTCAGAATAGGAAAAGTCGCCAGCGTTTTTGGAACTTTAATGGATTTTTTGGCACACAGGATATGATGTAAGTGACAGAAGATTGAGGAAGATCTAGCTGCTTTTTAGCACTTCACCTGATCTGAGGTGGCGAAGTCAACTCTGGCGAAAGCGGTAACGTTCAGTAAAATCTGCACTTTAGTGAATTTGCGGCGTAACGATTGTTTGCCAGAGTGAAAATTCGCCTGGCGCTAGAGTGCAAATGAATGCTAGTGACGTTCCAGGTCGCTAGGGAATTGTCGCCTGCACCTGTTAATGAATTGGCAATGTCCCTGCAGGTGGAGATGCTGACAAAAAGTCGCTAGCGTTAGCCACTTCGCTCTTTAGTAAATCTGCACCTCAAGAGTAATAATTCCTTCCTGACCCCAGTGGCAATCTGAAACATTCCCTGGATCAATTAATACAATGCTGCCTCTCACATTTACACTCTATAAAGATACAGAAACCACTATATAACAGTGCATTTAGGAAAGCATCAACATTCAGTTATTAATAAATAATATGAGAACATAAACAAGAAAACTACATTTTCGCAAAAAAGGTGGAGGGTGGGATGTCATCACATTCCTCTCTTTCTCTACTCCCAGCCTGGCTTTACCCTGCCTTAACTCATTGTTTCTCACCTAATCACAGCCACATCTCTGTATATAAACCAGTGTAATCTGGCTGCTGGCCATTCGTATAAATGTCATGCAGCCCCTGCACTTATAGCTCCAGGGCTTTCCTTTATAGGCAATACCTTTCCACGTATTGCTCAAATTTATAACCACCCACACACACTCATCTCCTTCACCCAATTTCTGATAAACTCAGCCCAGCACAAACCCAACATTTTTTGCTGCTACTTTTACATCTTCATACAAACAAGCACTAATCAAACTAATCCTCAAAAAAAAAACCCTTCCCTTGATAAAACTGCATATATAAGTGGAACTCAAAATTTATCTTGGGAAATTTTTGAGTGTAAAAAGTTGCATGTTTTAACCAGATTGCCACAGTATTTATAATACTTCTCAAGTGCCAAACATGCATTTTTATGTCAAATGTCACTTAGCTTTGCCTTTAGAATAACTGGAGGGGTAACAGAAGAAATTAAAACAATATATATATATATATATATATATATATATATATATGGGGACACTAACAAAATTTAAAATATCCAGACTAGATATTACCCTGGAATTCCTAATTCATAATGAATTTTAGCCTTCTGGCAAGCTATTGCATACTGAAGATGAGAGTTGGTGACACCAGAACTAATGAAATGACATTTTAGCATGAAATGCACCAGTGGTGACACTTTCCCAGTTCACATAGAGGAATAATTTCTCTCTGCAATAATATTCAAGTCTCATATTTGATATGATTTATACTGTGGATCTTTAAATAAAATAGCATCTATGTTTTTCAAACATCATTATACATTATACAATTGCTTGCAAATGCAAATTGCTGGGTAACTGCATAAATATCATATTTCCAAAGGGAAAAAGGAAAACTGCATAATTTTGAATAAAATTGTGCGTGGGCTGGCTATACTGTGATAAGTAGGATGTCAGATCTGTTATGGAAATTATTTGAATGACAGCAGTATTGCTGAGATACAGGCAGAATCGTTAAGACCCACATTATATTGCAATATACCCAGCTTCAGCATTCAGAATAGATTGTACAGTATTTCAGAATAATCCATTTTGGATGAAAGCTATCATGGGCAAGCCAAACAGGAATGGCGGCCAAGATCACTACTAACTTTTTTTCAGAAATCAAAATTTCTCCTCAAAATAAAACGAAATATATTATTTGCACAGAATTGGTTGAGCCGAAAAATTGTGTTTTTGTAAAAATAGACAAATGTTTCAGTTGCTATACATATAAACATAATATATAGCCTGTTATGCTTAGATGACTTCAAATTATTCTGCATTCTGTATATATGGAAAACATTTACTTTATTATAACTGCACATTGATGATTCTGGGACATAAATAAAAAGACAACTGCAATTTTATTATAAAATCACACCCATATATTTATTAGAGCACAAGGGTCTGTTTTCTATGAAGAATTGTTTTTTAAATCAATTAAACTGGAATTTAGTACAGGGTGCATTAGCCACAACCCCGTTATACAGACAACTTTAAATTACGGGAAGGCCATTTCCAAAAGATTCCATCTTATTCAATTCACATTTTTAAAAAATGATTCCTTTTAGTCTGTGATAATAAAACAGTACCATATACTTGATCCAAAATAGGATATAATTAATCTTTATTGGAAGTAAAACAATCCTATTGGGTTTATTTAGGGATCAATTTATTAAAAGGTGTGTTTTAGGTTTTTTTTTTTCAAGATTCAAGAAAAAAAGGGTGAAAAATGCTTGCAAGAATATTTTGTTGCTTTTTTTCTCTTAAAGGAAAAAGTTGCACAAGTTTTGTCACTTTTTTTTTGGGGTGCTCACTTTTTTTTTTTTTTTTACTCAACCTAAACAGTTAGTAAATAGGATTCTATGGGGGGAAAGTAATGAAATTTGTAAAGAGAACCAATTTGCAAATAAAAATTTGCATGTCGCAATATAATATTCATTAAGCTTTTACTGCATTGCGCATGGTTTAAAGGTGGCATAAACTCTTGGAGCAAACAGAGCTACATTTTTCATTAAGAAGTACATCAAGAAGACATACACTACACACAATCCATAAAATGTGCAATCACTATGCTACTGTTGCATGAGGGGCAAAGTGTTTGTGAAGGCAAAATTGTTCATTTTGCGAACAATTTTTGCATTACTGACCAATATTACATCCCCCCATATATGATTAAATGATTATTTAGTAGACTTAAGGTATGGAGATACAAATAACAGAAAGACCCCCATATCTCTAATAGGTTCTCCTTTATAGACATTCCCTTTCTTTACCATGCTCTCCAATTCTCCTTTTCTGTATAATTTCCCTTTTTAGCCACCAAATTTTTCCCTCTTATATTTTCCTTTTCAACCATTTTTAATGCTTGCTCTACCTATCCATGCCATATACCCCATTGCTTTCTGATTTATTTTCCTCTTGCACCTTCATTCTCTGCTTCTCCCCAACTCCCACACAATTTCTCTTCTGAACCTGCATATGTGTCAATAAATATTGAATCTAATTGGAATCAAAGTCCCAGTGACAGCTTGCTGCACCTGATCACTCTGATGCATAATAACTGGTAGAACTGCTAAGTAATATTGCATTCTGCACAGAAGAATTATTTGTAGTATAATGAATATCTAAAACTAATTAAAGGTCTTTAGACCTGCAGCTGATAAATTCAGATTTTGTTCCTTATTTTGTATTCTGCAGAACAAGTTACCATGACAACAGAGCTTTGTTTCAAACGAACCTCTGTCTTGGTACAGCAGATTTTTCAGTGACAGCCTCTAACACTGTATAGAATAATGCTTTTTTACTTTACCTGCATGCAGATCACATTGAGAGCCAGGTGAATGATCACCTAGATGGCCTTATAAAATAATGGTTGATGGAATGAGGGTGCTATTTCTAAGCTAACAATGTTCTTCTCAGTGATGTGCGAATAAATTCGCCAGACACAACTTTGCGGCAAATTTCCGAATTTCGCCGTGATTGAATTCATTTAAAAAAATTGGCGCGAGTTCTGAAATTTTGCGAGCGATTGTGAGCCTGAAACGTCGCTGCTGTTTTCTGTCCTGAACTAAGCCCTTTTGGAATAAAGGCCTTTTAAGAATAAATCTCAGGTGTGGTGCTGTCTATTCATCGATTTGGTTTAGTTTTCCCCATATCATTGCGATAGGCAATACAAATAGAAAGCAAATTAATTCAGCAAAGACTGGTGTATCGCCAAATGCTTTATTGTGCAAAAATGGATATCCTTCAAGGCCCTTAGCACCCCTACCATGAAAAAGTACAAGGTTTTACCCCTCCAAAAAACTGTCATGGTTATGGAACGCCAAGGTGACTTCCTCATATTTTCCAACAAGTGGTACTTTGTTTATTATAATACACACATTTTAGTGAGTCATGTGACAAAAATGACATCACTAAGCTCCATTTATAACTGATGACATCACTAAGAGACGTTTATAAGGAATTCATTTACAGGATATTTACAGGATTTTTATTATTATTATTAACATGTATTTATATAGCGCCAACATATTGCGTAGCACTGTAAAGTAAATGTGATTATACAACTACATCACATGAATTACATATATAGAATATATGGAGTAACAAACATCACAATCAATACAGGTACAAAGAGGTGAGGAAGGCCCTATGCATAGGCATACAGTCTAAAGGGAAGGGAGTAATACACAAGGTGGGGGAGTGGGCAAAATCGAAGTAAGTGGGTGAGAAATGTGGTGTTGTATGTGGTGTTGCGTTTGGTAGTTAAGCAGAGTGAGGGTAGGCTTCTCGAAAGAAGTGCGTTTTCAGAGATTTTTTGAAAGCAGAAAGGTTGGGAGAAAGTCGGACAGACCGTGGGAGAGCGTTCCAGAGGAGGAGTGCAGCCCTTGCAAAGTCTTGAATGCGAGCATGTGAGGAGGTAATGAGAGAAGAGTTGAGTAGCAGGTCAGTAGAGGAGCGTAGTAAGCGAGTGGGTGAGTATATAGAGATGAGTTCAGAGATGTAGGATGGAGCAGAGTTGTGAAGTGCTTTGAAAGTCAGTGTCATTAATTTGAATTTGATTCTGAAAGGTAACGGAAGCCAGTGCAGGGATTGACAGAATGGTGAGGCAGAGGAGGAGTGGTTGCTGAGGTGTATGAGCCTCGCAGCAGTGTTCATTATGGACTGGAGAGGTGACAGTCTCTGGAGGGGGAGGCCAATTAAAAGAGAGTTACAGTAGTCTAGACGCGATATGATGAGAGAGTGAATAAGAATTTTGGCAGCGTCTTGCGTGATAAATGATCGTATTTTGGATATGTTCCTTAGGTGGAAGTGACATGATTTAATAAGTGACTGGATATGAGGAGTGAATGACAGGGCAGAATCTAGGATAACCCCAAGGCACCGGGCCTGGGGAGAGGGGGTGATAGTGGAATTGTTAACTATGATGGATACTTCGGGGATGCTACTGGTGTTAATTGGAGGAAAGAGAACCATTTCAGTTTTAGAGAGGTTTAATTTAAGGTAGCGTTGTGACATCCAGGTAGAGATAGCGGACAGGCAGGAGGAGACGCGAGTTAGGAGTTCTGGGTTGAGATCAGGAGATGAGAGATAGATCTGAGTATCGTCAGCATAGAGGTGGTAGTGGAAACCATATGAATTTATTAATTTGCCAAGGGAGGAAGTATAGAGGGAGAATAGTAATGGTCCCAGGACAGAGCCTTGAGGAACTCCAACAGAAAGAGGTAGGGGAGAAGATGATACTCCATTGTAGGAGACACTGAAGGAACGATTGGTGATGTAAGAAGAGAACCAGGACAGGGCTGTGTCACGAAGGCCAAGCGACTGGAGGGACTGGAGGAGGAGAGGGTGATCTACAGTGTCAAATGCCGCTGAGAGATCAAGCAGTATTAGTAGTGAGAAATGATTGTTGGCTTTAGCGGTTAAAAGGTCATTAGTTAGTCGAGTCAGGGCAGTTTCCGTGGAGTGTTGTGGCTTAAAACCAGATTGTAGGGGGTCCAGCAGGTTATTGTCAGAGAGGAATGAGGTAAGTCGGTTGTAGACTAGGCGCTCAAGTAGTTTAGAGATGAAAGGTAGCAGAGAGATAGGTCGGAGGTTGTCAAGATTGGAGGGATCAAGAGAGGGTTTTTTTAGAATGGGGGTGACAAGAGCATGTTTTAGTTGAGAAGGAAACAGTCCAGTTGAGAGCGAAAGATTAAATCTATATAACTTGTATAGAAAGATACCATAAAGTGTTGTTAGCATATATATCTCTTTCAACTTCTACTGATCACTCTTGTGCAGCAAATTATGTCTTTAGTGGCCTTCAAAATCAGTTTTGTCCGTGTATCTTTATATATATATATATATATAGAATATGTAAAGAAGAAGCAGCACTCGTCAATTGCAAAAAAGTGTATTAAAAGATCAGAGCACCACTCAAGGCAACGTTTCGGACAACATATGTGCCCTTTGTCAAGCCCAAAAAGAGTTCTCTCAGCTTATCACAGGTATCACATTATATATAGGCAACAAACAGGAAATTACCTCAAAATTTGCATATACACAGGTACAGAGCATTATCATATACATGTTTGGCCTGGTGGAGATACATCGATGATGTATTTGTGTTATGGCGGGGTGACGTTGACTCCCTTCAGCGGTTCCATGGTAGGATTAATGGGGTACATCCCTCAATTTCATTTACGCTGGTCTATGATCTCCAAAAAATCCACTTTCTTGATGTTCTAGTATACAAAGATTTAGAAGGTTCTATATGTACTTCTTTATTCACAAAGCCTACTGATAGGAATCAAATTCTTCATTTTACCAGTCAGCACCCCCCACATACGAAGAAATCAATCCCCATTAGCCAACTCTCAAGGGTACAGAGGTTAGTGAGTGAAGGGAAGGAAAAAGAGAAGCAGGAACAAATTATGTGCCACAAGTTTAGAGAGAGAGGATACCCAGAAAAGGTGATTCAACAAGCCCAGCAAAGGGTCAGACATCCTAAGGGGAAAACTAAACAGACGCAACGTGTGCCATTTGTTACCCAGTTTCATAACAATAGCGAAGCTATTGGTAAATTACTACGCAAGCATTGGTATATTTTACGAAATGCCTATCCCACCATACCAGAATTTAGAGCACCTCCGCTTATCTCCTATAGGAGAGGCAAAACTATTGGGGCACATGTCACTTCCACTTTAGTGAGAACTAAATCTAAGGAGGCTCATACATTTTGGGGAGGTAGATCTAAGGTTATGTATCCTTGCCTTAGCTGCGTACAGTGTCCCTTCGTATTGAAAGGTAGAGAGTTTATTCACCCCCAGACTAGCCAACGGATACAGCTAAGAGGACACTTCACGTGTATTTCAAAATTTGCGATTTACGTGTTGACATGTCCGTGTGGTCTCATCTATGTGGGTGAGACCACCCAGATGGTCAAATCACGTATATCGCAACATCGGTCTAGCATTAATTTGGGCAATACAACATTACCTGTCTCAAAACATTTTGTGGATTTGGGACACACGGCAGATCAGCTTAAATTTATGGTTTTGGAAGTAGTACCGCCCATGAAAAGAGGGGGGGATAGAGAATTGAAACTTAAAAGAAGAGAGGTATGGTGGATTAATATGCTCAAATCTTTATATCCTCGGGGTTTAAATCGTGATTATGACCTGTTTTTGTTTCTATAGATACATGTATATGATAATGCTCTGTACCTGTGTATATGCAAATTTTGAGGTCATTTCCTGTTTGTTGCCTATATAATGTGATACCTGTGATAAGCTGAGAGAACTCTTTTTGGGCTTGACAAAGGGCACATATGTTGTCCGAAACGTTGCCTTGAGTGGTGCTCTGATCTTTTAATACACTTTTTTGCAATTGACGAGTGCTGCTTCTTCTTTACATATTCTATATATATATATATATAAAGATACACGGACAAAACTGATTTTGAAGGCCACTAAAGACATAATTTGCTGCACAAGAGTGATCAGTAGAAGTTGAAAGAGATATATATGCTAACAACACTTTATGGTATCTTTCTATACAAGTTATATAGATTTAATCTTCTTCTTTACATATTCTATTTGATGTGGGGATGTGACGGCGTCTCCTATTGGAGCGAGCACCGACCAACACAGCAAGTATACTTCTAAGAGTGCTGGGGCACCCATTGTATAATTTTATATATATATATATATATATATATATATATATTTACCACAACTGTATATTACTTACTTAATTATAATGGTTTTGTAAATTTGTAAATTATGTGGTTGCTATAAAATTTAGCTTGAAAGTAACTTTAAATTAAACTAACTTTATATGTGATACATGAGCATAAACAATAAGTAAAATATTAAACTGCATCCACTTTTATTTATTGATTCCAGCACATGATGGTTCATTTATGGGGAAACAATTGAAAGTCAGTCTGTATTGATTTAACTTTATTTGGAATCTACAGCCTGCAGATGAAAAAAGTCAGGACTGCTGCCAATGACTTTTTGGCATATATTGACCCTTCACTGCTCTGATTGTAGAGAACGCTACAGAACAATCAATAAAGTAGAGTTTCATCCCCAAGAAATTTGCAGTGAATTATTTTGTGTAGCTCTGTTCAGCAGTGAGAAAAATAAATCACATTCATTCTCAGTTATACTATCAATCTGTCCATTTGAGGGTGGCATATAGATTTTTCTTTTGACTTTTATGACTAAAACAGATTGAAATTGCAATACCTAAGAAATGAACACTTAGAAAGTATGGCCACCTGCAGAAAATATTCTTGGATGGCATACCTCCCAACTGACCTGTTTTTTGTGGGACAGTCTCGATTTTGACAGCTCAACCTGCAGTCCTAGGTTTCTTGCTGAAATGTCTAATGATCTCCTGCACCGATGCCAGAAAAAGATACAAAGTCTCTAAAGCTTAATTAAAATAAAAGGCTTTCTGGCAGAGAGCCCAGAACACTGTGCAGCTGCACTTTTAATACATTTGTAACAATTTAAGATAAGCAAGAACAACTGTAACTGAGACTAGCAGCGTAAAGGGCAATTCAATTTCATTAGTAAACCTGTTAAATTACATAAACATGGCACTAATACTCCCAGAAATCTGTTTCAAACTTTCATAACCTGACAAATTTTGTAAAATGTACATGGATATTCGGTGGTGTGGCCATAAAATGGGCATGGTCAAAAGAATTGCCGTGTTCTGCGGTGGTACAACTTCCCTCTTTCCATACTTAGAATTTCGAAGTATTTTTTTGGCTACTTCGACCATCGAATTGGCTACTTCGACCTTCGACTACGACTTCGAACTAAAAATCGTTTGACTATTCGACCATTCGATAGTCGAAGTACTGTCTCTTTAAAAAAAAACTTCAACCACATACTTCGCCAGCTAAAACCTACCGAGCATCAATGTCAGCCTATGGGGAAGGTCCCCATAGGCTTTCCTAGCTTTTTTTGATCAAAGTAAAATCGTTCGCTTGATGGATTAAAATCCTTTGAATCGTTCAATTCGAAGGATTTAATCGAACGATTTTTCCTTCGATCGTACGAATGAAAGAAATTCGGTAAAACCTTTGACTTCAATATTTGAAGTCAAAGGATTTTACTACAACGATCGAATATTGAGGGTTAATTAACCCTCGATATTCGACCCATAGTAAATGTGCCCCTAAATGTTGGGAAGTATGGGATGGAGGTGGGGGGCAAATAGTTAAAAAGTATTAAAAATAAAGACACAAATCTAGAATACAGTTATCTGCACTTTAATTTGTTTGATAGTCCATAAATGCCATTTCCTATGCCATGACTAGTGGTACAAAAATAAGGGTAAATTGGGAAAGTCACAGATATACTTGGGGAAAGAAATAAACAGGGACAGTTAGTACGCAAAATTAAAGGTATGGGGCAGCTTAAAGAAAAACTATACCTCCAAAATAAATACGTTAAAATCTAAAATAGTTTATATTAGTTCATATTAAGTTGCATATTGAAGAATCTTACCAAACTGAAATAAATATTTTAGTAAATATCGCCCTTTTACATCTTTTACTTTGAGCCATCGTTTTGTGATGGTCTGTGCTTTTTTTAAAAAAATATTTTCAAAACAGACATTATTCAAAGTTTTTAAATTCAATACAAAACTGCATTATTTTTAATAACTGGCAGCAATTTAAAGAAGACCTAAGGCTTTGTTTGAAAATCCATAGTTATGGGTATCTGCACTCCTGATTAAAATCTGCTCTATCAGAAAGCCATCCAGCATAACATTTACACATGATACCTTTGAGCCTATGTACCCATCTTTTTTCATGTTGTAAGCAAATTAGTGCCTGGGGCACACACATATAGTATTAGTAGGACGACAGTCCATCAGATTCAGAAGGTCAGGTTGCACTTGCAGAACTCTTAATCTGTGAATAGGCAATGTGTTGCCAAATGATTAGTGTCTATATCAGGAGATGCCCTTAAACTGAAATTCTGCATTAGGGTTAATAGAATGCCGAGAAAGTAGAACCTTGTTTTAATTTAGGTCTGCTCTGCTACAGGTAAAGCGTGTAAAGATATCCTGAGCCACACAAATGTCCAGAGGAGGCCCTTTTAAATAAAACTATTGAAGGAAATTCCCAGAGCACAACGTACCTTAATTATACACTTTTTTTACTGCCACTAAGAAAGTTATTGCAAAGGCCTGGTTAACCAGAGGTTAAGGCAAGAATAGATTGAGTATTCATTATGGAAAAACTAACTAGTATTACTCGTGATTAGCAAAGACAATTTATGACGGTTTGGGACTCGTGGATACAGTATCTCCATCCAAGTGGATTTGACCATTTTACAATGACTTATTAAAAGGTTTAAGATGGGAGTGATCCTCATCATTTTCTATTTTTTTCTTATTTCTCTGTGAAATATGCAGCAGATCTTACTAGGCTTGGTGCAGAAATTTTGCAGCTTAATTTTAATTCCTTTTTATTCATATCTTTTTTGCTTCTTTATTTCCTTTTTTTTCTCTTTTTTTTAATGATTTTTGTAATTTAATAGCTCCACCAACATTTAGGGGGTTACTTATTAAAGTCCGAATTTATCTCAATATTTTCTGAACAAAACTCCGACCAAATACGCATGGGTTTTTCCGACTTATTTATCAATAAACTTCGCAAAAAATCTTGGTTGCATGAAAATTTCATAATTTTTCGGAATTTCCACCCGAAAAGTAACATTTTTTTGATTTTTGTCAGAAAATCCAGAACTTCGGGTTTTTGCACGAAACCATGCACACTTTAAAAAATCTGTTGGCAGGTCTGAGATGCCAGATTTTCAGATTTGGACTTTTTCCATCCAGATTTTATACTAAAAATCACCAATTTTGTAAAACATATCTGTACTAATGTTAAAAATGCAACATACTGATTTGGAAATTGTTTGTGGAAAACTGTAAATGAAAAACCTTTGATAAAAATATTTAAAAAAAAAAAAGATATCTTGAGCCAGTGCCACCCAGATGCAAACAATGGAAGCACAGGTATGGGATCCCTTATCCAGAAATCCCATTATCCAGTAAATTCTGAATTATGGGAAGGCCATCTCCCATAGAGGCAATTTTAAGCAAATAATTCAGGGGCAACTGAACCGATGGCAAAAAATAATATATATATATATATATATATATATATATATATATATATATATATATATATATATATAGGAAAGAAGAGATGGGGGTAATACAAACTAAAAGGTGTGGAGGAGTGAATCAGTGCAATACTGAGAACAATAAGCGAAATGCTAAATATTGTATCCTTTTTATGATCCTTTTATGGCAACTGTGGTGTTGGCGGCTTGCCTCCATTTGTGGACACCCATGCTAGTAATATATTTGAAGATATAGCATTCTTAAACAATAATTTGAGAAAATATGAAAGGGTCAGTGTTAGATTAGATTGTAAATCCACTTGCAACACTGGTCTGCAAAGTGTTCTTTCTGTGTTCTTCAAGATGCCGAGGTCAGGGCCTTTTTTTGCTACCCCTTAGACTAGCTTTGCTTTGACAAAGAGGAAGCACAACTGTTTTCATATGCTATTTCCTAACAACTGGACACACATGTTTCCTGAAAATGGCAAGTTGCAGGCAAAACTATAGAATGAGTTAAAGTCAATCATAAACAATTTTGCTGCCAGAAGTGCCATTGTTGCCATTCGTTTTATATATGTTTGCAAGGTTTGGGAAGGGAAAAAGATTTAGGCAAACTGTATTGGGCTCTTTTTTTCATTTAGAAGTGCCATGTGCAAGCCATTAACAACGGCACTAAGGCTATAGCCATATCATTCAGTTATTTGCCACATAAGATGTGCAATTGTGGCATAATGTTTAACTACTAGACAGAGCTCAATACCTAACTACTGGATTCCTTTAGATCAGTGATCCCCAACCAGTAGCTCGTGAGCAACATGTTGCTCTCCAACCCCTTGTATGTTGCTCCCAGTGGCCTCAAAGCAGGAGCTTATTTTTGAATTCCAGGCTTGGAGGCAAGTTTTGGTTGCATAAAAACCAGGTGCACTGCCAAACAGAGCCTCAATGTAGGTTTACAATCCACATAGGGGCTACCAAATGGCCAATCACAGCCCTTATTTGGCACCCTAAGAACATTTTTCATGCTCGTGTTGCTCCCCAACTCTGTTTACTTCTGAATGTTGCTCATGGATTCAAAAGGTTGGGGATCCCTGCTTTAGATCGTAAACCTTTTCTCAAATAAGTTTCTACTCCCTCTGTGTAGTCTTTGATTTGTTTATAAGTTTGTTGTGGGACTCAAAGTTTTGTGCAGACGGGGGTTTACCAATTGTTGGGAGATGTGCTACTGCTGAGATTAGGCAAATTGTACTATAATCAGTGCCTTTTTTTGCCATGAGGCAAGTTGGGAAACAGAAATGTGGTTCTTTTAGTTAACAGAGAGCAACTGTGCTGCCCACAGAAAGTAATCACCTTCAATCAACTATTCTGTATTCAGTGGAAAAGGAAAAAAAACTAAGGCTAGGGTATTTGTGTACCCTTTAATAGAAAATAGGCTCAAATAGGTTATTTTTCTAATGTCTTCTGCAGAGATCAAAGATCCCTGCAAGGATATAATGAAATTTCCAGTGCTGGAACTGTTTGACCATGATGGTGAGTTGGAACATGAGATTTGCAATGTATCTATATACCTGAATTCAGGGGCGTAACTATAGAGGAAGCAGACCCTGCGGCTGCAGGGGGCCCAGAAGGTATAGGGGCCCCACGAGGCTCTAATGCATATAGAAATTCAATAAAACTTGGTAAAACAAGTCAATCTCTAGACATTTTTGGGGCCTATAAAATTATTTGTTGTGGGGCCCAGTGATATTTAGTTACACCACTGCCTGAATTACAGACAGAATTTGAGATGTGGTAAAAAGTAGTTCTTTAAACAATGTACCTAAATACATGTATCACAGCATGGGGAAGGGGGAACCACAGCAGCTGTTTAAACATAGTGATGGGCCAGGGCATGTTCCAAAAGCACAGCATTGTGAACTACAGCAGTTTCTTGTGCAGAAGTAGATTAATTGATGAGGCCCATAACATGCAGGGCCCAGTAAAGTTTGCCCCTTTCTCACTAAAAAAACTTACATTAATCACAGCTTTTGGTTCCCCTTTAACAAATGGGACAGTGGTCTTTTCCCATATATGGTTTTACTTAGGTAAAATAGTATTTTTATAATGATATGAAGAGGAGCTGAATACTGCTTGAGAATGTTTTGTATAAACAGTTCCCTAACAAACTCAAGTAATTCAGTACAAAGAGCACTGATGTTAAAAAGACCAACGGTAAATGAGACGCTTGTTCTTATTGATTGTCCTTGCTCCTCCAAGAAAAGCTGTGTTGGAATCAAACCAATGTAAACATACAGACCTACTTTTTGGGTTTTTTGTGCTTGGTCAGCGACAGTGGTATAGAATCAAGATTGTTTGGTAGTTGACTTTATTGCTCTTTGGTGATGGACTTCATGAACAAAGAAAAGCAATGTAGTGTAATGTGTGTCTCTGTCATATATTAGATAAACAGGAGGCAATAACCATTCTTTTAGAGTTTGTTTTGCTCACATGAGACAGAGTCCCTTAGAACAAGCCATATTAATCAATATGATGTATCCCTGCACATTGCTTTCCCTTTTTTAGCGCATATATAGTCCTTTTTTCTTTACTTACAGCTTTGCTGGCTACATCATCACTCTATTTGATTGCTTCAGGTTATCATTGTATCTTATCTCCCACTCCAACAGGGCAATGATTGATAATAATAATCCTCAGTGGACACATTTATTGGAAGCAGAATGGAATCTGCTCAGTAAATCTGAGTTTTATATGTGCTAGCAATTTGTAGGGTTGTCCCTTACATCTATTGCAAGTGCTATACAAAGTATTTGTACCACCTTATTATCAGCCGTGTCATGGAAACCTAAGAGCTTTTTTAAGGTTATAATTTAAAGTGACCATTCTAAGCAGTCACCTGTTGTTGGTAGGAGCTAATACTGGCTGCTAATGGGAATAAAAACATTTTTGTGCACTAACTAATGGTATGTGGTTTAAGGATTAAACAAAAAAAATTAATTAGTAATTCATAATGGTAAAGAAAATAATTGATAGGAGATCATGTTCTGAGGCAAGAATGTTTGTTTTGCTTATGTTGGTATACATAAGAGTGAATGGGTAATCCAAAGTGTTCCTCTAAAATGTGGACTAAAAAACCCCATTGGGACTGATCTGGCTCACTCCTCTTGGGCATATTAACCTGTTCCAAAAACCAGGTACCTTAAATTCACTTCTGAGTGCCCCTTCTGAATAAAATGGAGAGCAGTAACATAGTATAAATTTTCCAAATGGTGGAATGATGTTGTGATATATGTATGTATATTTTTATTTATATAGCACTTCTTATGAACACAGCACTGCACTTACAGTGTATGCTTGTACGTGGTTTCCCCCATATTGAGCAGTCCATACAGACATAAGATCACTTACACCACACACTCGCTCAAACATATGAAGCGGCCCCCGCACTAATAATTAATCATGTCCTGAGGGTGAATAAATGTACTCCTGTTTTAGACACAACAGCATTGGAAGGCGGGGCTACATTCCCATGGACTTGCTGCCCCAAAATATCTGTTGTTCCTCTCCCTTACTTCTACAATCTGTTCTGTCCTCTCCTATACAAGAGCAGAGGAAGATATCTGAATTCTGGTACTTCTGACAGACTTAAGTTTTCCAAACGAAAAGAAATTCACTGGCACTCAGGTAATGCTCGCAGGGTGAAACCCTTGCTTTAAATTTATTCAATGCAGCATGCCGCATTGAATAAATTTAAAGCAAGGGTTTCACATTGTGAGCGTTACCTGAGTGCCAGTGAATTTCTTTTAGTTTGGACTGTTGAGGGGTTGGTCGATCCCCCCCCTATTTCGCTGGGCACCAGGGATTCAAGTTTCAGGAGGGCCAGGGTGTGCGCTTGTAATTTGGAGAGACTTAAGTATTGAACACGCAGACACTATGGGGCAAATTTACTAAAGGGTGAAGTGACTAACTTTAGCGAAAATTTGCCAGTGTGACGTCATTTCGGTACTTCACTGATTTACTATCGGGCACAGGTGGAACTTCACTAGCAAAGGAGACTGATGCTGGCACTCGTTCACCCTCAATCACCAGACGAAGTTGCGCTCTGGCGAAGGGACATAACTGCGCAAATTCACTAAGATGAAGACCAGGCAAAGTGCAATAGAGTAGATAGGACTTCCTCAAAATTTAGTCCCAAAAAACGCTAGTGTCTTTTCCTTTTTTCAGGGTGATAGGCTGCAAAGGAGCGTCAAATTATTTTGGGGTAACCGGCTTTCCCCGTACATTTCCTAACATATGGCACATAAACTATACACTGGCCTCATGTGTAGGGCAATATAACAACTTTATTTTATTATGGTTTCCCGGGCTTGTTTAGTGTAATGTATTGGCTGCAACATATACGTCCATTCAACTTTAACTTCCCGCTGTATGCAAATTAGCCAACGCTAGCGCAACTTCGCTTTGTTTGCCGAATTAACTGGGAGACAACTTTGCATTTTAGTAAATTAGCATTGTCTGAGTGAATTTTGCCTGGCGAAGTGTTGCGAAGCCGTCGCTGGCAAATTTTCGACGCTTAGTAAATTTGTCACTCTGTGGTCCAAAGTCTTCCTCTAAAATGGTGGACAAAAATTACTCATCTGGCACAGTATTTGTGAACTGTAAGATCTTATATGGCAAACTTGTTGGACCAACTATAATTAAAGATCCCCATTGTGTCACAAATCCTGATTTAGTAGGAAGAAAAGGTACAAGTTCTATATTCAATAACAATAATATAACAATAATATATAGTGATATATATAGTAATATACAGATCTAGGAATCCATGGAGAAGCCTTTCCAAGCATAATTAATCAGGGGAATAAGTGCTTAATAAGAAACATCTATTCAAATACCCACACTCACATATATATATATGAAGCCAGCAACCTGTCATTGCTAGCAGAACTTTTTTTTTCTCTCTAACAATGCTATGAGCTATTTACATAGGAATGATTATATAATTAAATGTCATTGCTATTAATGAATAAGGAGGTCAAATAAAATATGTTTTCTCAAGGAACTCCAGACATTCAAATAAATATTCTCACTTTTTGGTTGATATTTGTTGATATTGAGATCAGCACAAATGGCTAAAAATGATCAACCCTCAGTGTGCTGCTAGGCTGTTCATTAGGGATTATGTCACGAAGATGAATTCATAGATAAAATATGTAGTAGCATAGTCAGTGCTACCTACTGATTGCAAAGAATTTCAGTAAAAGGAAAAGAAAACATTTTAATTGCAGCACATTTTCAGAGCTGCGTGGAAGGGACTTGAGACTGATCTCTTTGTTTGTAGTGACACATTCTGAACAAGGTTTCTTTATGGAGCCAGGGTTCTGCTATTCTTTTCTTTTTAACACAGATATGTATTGGCAGATACTCAGAAGAACATAAAAAGTATAGTGAAAACTGAAACACAAAAGACTGACTCACAAACACATAACATTTAACAACATACATTAAGGACTAGTGCCTATAAGGTATGTATGTTTCTTTGTTGATATTAATATATGCCAAACAAGCATCTAATCAGATTAGTTCTCAAGTTGAACATAAAAGTTGCCACTACTGACAGCATTTATGAATGGGGGACCTGAAAGTGTGGGTTCATATATGGAACTCCGTGTGTCCCAGTTGAATGCATGTTGTTCCTATACTGTCCCTTTACTTTGGATCCCTTTATCAGTTTGTATATAAACCGATTGGAGGGCACACAACTGGGGTTTTGACAGTTTTTACCTTTTCCTGCCACTGTCTACAATGTTCATGCCAGGTACTGTATTTGCATAAAACATAAAATTATACATACAACATAAATTAGATGTTTGCTTCCAATCAGTAGTCTATTAAGGTTAATTAAGACTAATGGCACAAGTTGCTTTTTCTTTGCCACTGAAGAAATGCCATTGACTTGAATGACAATTGACACCAGTGGTGACAGTAATTTTGGGCCAAAATTGATGACCATGCTGCCTGCTAGGGATTTGTGGGTTGAGAAAAACTCAACCCGCAACCGACTCTAATCTGCGCCTGCCTGCCATTTACTTGAATGACAACCACCTGTCTTTTAGATGGTATTGCAAACAACACCAACATATTTCCATGTGCTTAATGCTACAACTTGATATAAACTAAGATCTAGGTACCAGTGTTTCCTCTAATTCCTTATTGGCTATGTGCGCAAAAAAAGTCTTTCTAAACTTGTGTGCCCATTTTTAAAAACTGTGTGTGCAGGTCAGTATAAATGCAACATTTTGTGTTTTCACATAAACTTCGTTAGTACTCTTACACTTAGGTCAATTTGAAAAGGGCGGGAACATACAGGTCTTATATATTTTTTTATTAGAGATGTTGGTGCAAATGCTTGAAGTGGCCACTTATTATTACAAATGTCCAAACTGGCTAAAAAAATGAAGGCAATCCCGCTTTAAAATATGAAAAACGCCATCGTTTTGTTTTTTTTTAGAACTTTTATGGCTTTCCGGCATACAGGATATGATGTCTCTGAGATTGAGGAGGATGTTGTTTTATCTTATTAGTTCGTCGGGTCTAAGGTGGTTTAGGCAACTCTGGCAAACGTTCTGTAAAATTCACACTTTAGTGAATTGCGGAGTAACAATCTTATGCCTGAGCAAAAATTCGCCTGGCGATAAGGCGTGAAACTACACTATTAATGGTCTCTTTCGATAGCGAATTGTCCTCTCCGCCTGTTATTAAATTGGAGATCTGCCTGCGGCAGTAACCAATCAGTGACCTGAGGGGGGCACATGGGTCATAACAAAGGACATGTTAAGGACCAATTGCAAACTCACTGAACAGTTATGTCCCATGTGGCCCCCTTCAAGACTAACTCAGAGTTAGAGAGCTGAAAAGCAGGAAGTAGTGTTCTGTTCTGTTCTGTAAGACATCCAGTCACTCCAGCCTTTATAGATTACATATTTGACTAACTAACTATATTAGAAATATTTTTTATTTAATGGTTTAGTCAATAAGTTCTTGCCTCTATGGTTCGTCCATTGTTACTTGAAATGTAAATGCCCCATGCTAACCTAAAGCTGAGAAAAGTGTATGGGTATCTAAATATTTAAAGTGACTAGAGCCACCCATTAAAAACAATTATAAACTGCTGTAAAGTTGTTGTGACCGTGTTTTGAATAAGAGAGTGAAATGTAAAACGTACAATGAAATCTTTGTTTAATTTAACACTATTGGGCAAATTTACTAAAGGGCGAAGTGATTAATGTGGGCGAAAATTCGCCAGTGTGAAGTCATTTCGGTACATCGCTGATTTACTAAAGGTCGCTGGCATAACTCCGCTAGAGAAGGAGATAGATTTTAGCGGTACTTCCCTCCCTAACGGCTGGCGAATTTGCGCTCTGGTGAATGGACGTAACTGTGCAAATTTACGGTGTGGATTTTACCGAATGTTAGCTTTTTGCGCCAGACTTGCCTTCGCCACCTCAGACCAGGCAAAGTGCAATAAAGTAGACAGGAGTTCCTCAAAAAATAACGCTAGCGTGTTTTCCTTTTTCAGGGTGAAAGGCTGAAAAATAATGTAGTTTTTTGGGGGTAACTGGCTTCCCCCCTACATTTCCTAATATATGGTACATAAACTATACACTGGGCTCATGTGTAGGGCAATATAACAACTTTATTTTGTTTTATAAAGGTTTCCCAGGCTTGTGTAGTGTAATGTATTTGCTGCAACATATACGTTCATTCAACTTTAACTTCCTGCCGTATGCAAATTAGGCAACGCTAGCATAACTTCGCTTTGCTTGGCGTAGTAACACTAGCGCAACTTCGCCAGCACTCTGCACCCTGGACACAACTTCGGATTTTAGTGAATTCGTGTTGTCCTGGCGAATCTGTGCCTGGCGAAGTGTTGCGCTGTGAGCGAAGCCGTTGCTGGCGAATTTTCGGAGGTTAGTAAATCTGCCCCTATGCTTTTTGACACAGAGCTGGTAGAGTACACTTGTTTCTGATATGAACAGAGTAAATTTGTTGTTTGTGCCTGACCCATGGTGCCAACTTTCCCAACATTAGAAGAGCAAAATAATGAACAATGAAAGAAGACATTTGATTGATGTCTGTATCAGAGCAAAGAACCAGGTATTTGCTTTCTAGTAAACCTTACTGATGCATTGCTATATATAAGTAAACTGGGCCAAAGTTCATTGCTGTTAACTCCCCAGTAGATTGTCCTCTATAGATTGCTTACAGATGAGAAACTCAATATGATCCAGTATTTCCAATGGCAAAAAATAGAAATTGTAATCTGAATTTTTTCAGATATAAGCTTGATTAATGTCAGTATTCAACCAATTTGTTATTTATGGATTTTGTGAGCATATATAATGTGTCATATTAAGCAGTGTTTTTTCCTGTTCTTCTGATATGCTAGCTATTTAAAAATATTATTGAAATATTATATCAACATTGATACAGTCTTTTGGTCAAATAAAATGCATTCTTTTGTGTGAATAATTCACATTTTATTTCTACAGCCCCTGAAAATGCACTGCAAGATATGTGCGTTAGTAACCAGCTCTGGGCACCTGCTGGGAAGCAAACAGGGTAATAAGGTTGACCAGACGGAGTGTGTAATACGAATGAATGATGCTCCCACAAGGGGTTATGGACAAGATGTTGGAAACAAAACAAGCCTTCGAGTGATTGCACACTCCAGCATTCAGAGGATTTTAAGGAATCGCAACGAACTCTTGAACATAAGTCAGGGGACTGTATTTATCTTTTGGGGCCCAAGCAACTACATGCGGAGGGATGGAAAAGGCTTACTTTATAATAACCTACAGCTGATAAACAGGATACTACCTCGATTAAAAGTACACACAATTACACGACACAAGATGCTTCAGTTTGATGAGCTCTTCAAAAAAGAGACTGGAAAAGACAGGTACCATTTTTATTTCAGCAGCTTGCTACAATAATCTTCAACACTTCAGTGTCTACCAGTGCATTGGCTCTGTACCTTCTGGAAATATAACATGTATGAGAAAACTGATCTTCTACAGGTATGGGATCCCTAATTTGGAAACCCATTATCCAGAAAGCTCTGAACTATGGGAAGGCCCATTATAAGCAAATAATTTTAATCTCTAAAACTGTTTCCATTTTTTCTGTGACAGTAAAACAATACCGTGTACTTGATATAAACTAAACCATATGAATCTATATTGGTGGCAAAATAATATTATTGGGTTTATTTAACATATAGATGGTTTTGAGCAGACTTAAGGTATGGTGATCAAAATAACAGAAATATCCCTTATATGGAAAACCCCAGGTCCCAATTATTCCATATATTAGATACTATACTATTCTTCATTATCAATGAGCAGAGGAAGAAAAAAAAAAAATATAAAAACATAACAACATTGGACAGGTGCATAAATGTGGGCATCCCACAGAGATATTACATCAATACTTAGTTGAGCCTGCTTTTGCAAATGTAACGGCCTCTAAACGCCTTCTATAGCCTTTGATGAGTGTCTGGATTCTGGATGGTGGTATTTTTGACCATTGGTCCATACAAAATCTCTCCAGTTCAGTTAAATTTGATGGCTGCCGAGCATGGATAGCCTGCTTCAAATCATCCCATAGATTTTCCATAATACTTCTCCCTCTGCATAAATGCCTTTGTAGATTTTGAAGTGTGTTTAGGGTCATTAGGAATATCGAACCCCTGCGTAACTTCAACTTTGTGACTGATGCTTGAACATTATCCTGAAAAATTTGTTGAGATTGGGTTGAATTCATGCGACCTTCAACTTTAACAAGCGCTCCAGTCCCTGAACTAGCCACACAGCCCCACAGCATGATGGAACCTCCACCAAATTTGGCAGTAGGTAGCGGGTGTTTTTCTTGGAATGCAGTATTCTTCTTCCGCCATGCAAAGCGTGTTTTGTTACGACCAAATAACTAAATTTTTGTCTCCTCAGTCCAAAGGACTTCCTTCCAAAATGACTGTGGCTTGTCTTAATGAGCTTTTGCATACAACAAGTGACTCTGTTTGTGGCATGAGTGCAGAAAGTGTTTCTTTCTCATCACCCTGCCATACAGATGTTCTTTGTGTAAATTGCCCTGAATTTTAGTACTATGTACAGATACACCATCTGCAGCAAGATGTTCTTGCAGGTCTTTGGAGGTGATCTTTGGGCGCTCTTGTATTTTTCTTGGCCTGTCGGACCTGGGTTTTACAGCAACTGTGCCTGTGGCCTTCCATTTCTTGATTACATTCCTTACAGCTGAAACTGACAGTTTAAACCTCTGAGACAGCTTTTTATAGCCTTCTGCTAATCCATGATACTAAACAATCTTTGTTTTCAGAGTTGCTTTGAGGATCCCATGTTGTCACTCTTCAGAGGAGAATCAAACAGAAGTACAACTTGCAATTGGCCACCATAAATACTGTACAGTACCTTTTCTCATGATTGGACACACCTGCCTATGAAGTTTAAGGCTTAACAAGCTAATCCAACCGATTTGGCGTTGCCCGTAATCAATATTGAGCAGTTACATGCATTCAAATTAGAAAAATTACAAGGGTACCCACATTTTTGCACAGCCAGTTTTTTACATTTGATTTAAATTCATACAACTGAATACTGCTTCACTAAAAATCTTTGTTCAGAAAACACCCCAGATGTTCCTGGGAAATGAAGGACATACCACTGTTATCTTTTTTGCTTAAAGTGGAGTAACTTATTATGCAGGCTGAGAGGGGTTCCCAAACTTTTTCATATGTGTACCTGTATACCCCCACACTGATGGGGAGATTAACCAAGGTTGATTTTTTTCAACAATTTAAATATCTTGGCACTAAAACTTGTGAATTTGAATTATGATTAGAAAAACTTGTATGTACAAATATCAAGCGCAAAAAAAACGTAATTACAAAACTTCGACATGTAAAAGCTGCCAAGTGCATGTAGAAGTCAATGCTGTCTATTGCAATTATTTTTTTTTCAATGTGAGTTTTTCTAAAATTATAAAAATAAAATTTGAGCTATTCACATTTTTTTCTTATTTTTTTCTATTGAAGTTTTTATCTTGTGTTATGAATGGGCAAGCATTTGTAATTTTTTTTCTTAATTAGAGTTCATTGGAAGTAGAAAAAAACTCTAACAGTGCACAAACTCCAATTTTGATAAATAAGTCCATTAGTGTCAGAGAGTAGAATGCCAGGAAAACGGAAGAATAATGTGTTCTTGGCAGCACTGACATTTGCTTCTTAACTAAAGATTTTGAGAAACTAAGATAAAATGACATGTGGTACTTTTGCTACAACTCATAGTATAAAGAAAAGAAAAGGAACAGAATGTATTAATAATAGTACCAGGTGTAGCTGTTGCAGATTTTAGCAAAAAAGTAGATTGGGAACGAAAAAACGCCATGATGAAAAAAATATGCAACCACTGGCTCAGTACTTGACCTGTGCACTTGTCTTTGACATTTGCCTCTATATATCCAGCCTGCTAGTTTTGTTTGGAGTGTAGAATATAAAATAAACTCAACTGCAGCTTCTCTGTTCTAGACTTGGATATCCACTTAATAATTCAGTTACTGCCCAGGCTCAGTTTCTCTAGAACTACATCACATCTCTCCTGTATTGTACACTGCCTGGCCATTCCCAGTGAATAACATAAAAAAGTCCTGTAAAAACGATTCCACAAATTGAGTCTATTATATATATATCCCATTCTCCTATAAAAAAAAACATTTTTACAACTTTTCTACTACTACTCTTAGGGGCAGATTTATCAAAGGTCAAGGTGAATTTTCGAATTAAAAAAAATCTAAATTTGAGCTGTTTTTGTGTACTTCGACTAGGGGATAGTCCAGATTCGATTAAAATTTTCCAAAAATTATGTAATGTCTCTTTATAAATTCGACTTCGACCATTTGCCATCTAAAACCCGCCGAATTGCTGTTTTAGCCTATGGGGGACCTCCTAGAACCTATTTGGAGTCAATTGGTGAACTTTGGTGGGCAAAATTTTGAATCGAATTTGATCAAATGCGCTTCCTTCGATTCGAACGATTCGAATTTGGCCAAATATTGACCTATTCAAAATCGGAGCTATTCAACCCAAAAAAAATTTCGACTTAATTTCGGTTGGTCTTTTTGAATTCGAACTTCAAAGTTTTTTTCAATTCGAAATTCGACCCTTGATAAATATGCCCCTAAATCTACAGTATGGCTTTCCTCATTCTGTTGTACAGACTTTTACTAAAAAGTATTGATTAGATTAATACATTTTTTAAACATTGCAAGATTGGACAACATCTTGGTTTGCCATTTTCTGATACTGAGTTTTGTATTTTTACCATATGATTGTCGAGTGATGCAATTTATATTATGTGGTATCGGTGGTGGTGGGGGGGGCTCTGCATTCAGAGCTCTTTTGCTGTACGTTTACTGGCCGAGGGTTAAGGTCCTTAATAAAATGAGTATTCGTTAGTTAGGATAGGGAAAACTGTATCCCCTTTTGTAAAATGTAAGGATATTAGAAATCATACAAGGATTTTCATAACCATTTAAAAACACAAGGGTGCAGACTGCACTTCAAAAGGATCGCATATGAAACACATCTCTTATATTAATGACTAGAGGGTTGTGTTAATTGTTAATTATTGTGTTTGTGAACATTCATCTGGTTTTACTTCATTTACTGGTTTAATTAAGCTTGTCTCACCACATGAAGCAAACTTGCAATACAGGTATGGGATCCTTTATCCGGAAACCCGTTATTCAGAAAGCTCCGAATTACGGAAATAATCTAAATTTTTTAAAATGATTTCCTTTTTCTCTATAATAACAAAACAGTAGCTTGTACTTGATCCCAACTAAGATATAATTAATCCTTATTCGCAGCAAAACAATCTTATTTGGTTTATTTAATGCTTACATGATTTTCTAACAGACTTAAGGTATGAAGATCCAAATTACGGAAAGATCCGTTATCCGGAAAACTTCAAGTCCCGAGTATTCTGAATAACACGTCCCATACCTGTACTACATATACAAAGTGGCAATCACACTGCACCAATATTAGCCTAATAGGTTGAAGGTGCAACCAGGAACACTCCATATTCCAATAGCAAATGTTTATTCCAAATACAAAAATGTATGTGTGACTCATAGGTTAAAAACATTTAAAAACATAAAGGTATGCGTCCCCCAAATCCTGTAACTACACGCACCTCCCAAAGATAACCATCTTAAATTAAATAAATCACAAATAAACAAACCGAGACTGGAACCTTATGGTTCCCAATCTTAGGGTTACTTCTGGATGAGATTATATCTGCATCCAGATACACCCATGAGATTGGGAACCATAGAATCTGCCATTTCCTGTCAGAACTGTGAAGAACCTACACTGCTTCAAATGAAAGTTCTGGGGTAGCCTCTAGCGCAGTGATCCTCTTTATCAGAAAAAAGATATCCTGCTATCTGTCTATAATGCCTTCTGAAATACAGGTATGAGACCTGTTATCCAGAATTCTTGGCACCTGGGGGTTTCCAGATAACAGATCTTTCCATAATTTGGATCTTCATACCTTAAGTCTATTAGAAAATCATGTAAATATGTTGATAACCCGTGCATTAATACCCTTTTTTATGCAAGACAGTAATTTCTTTTTTTTAAAACACACACAATTTTGATATTTATTAAGCAAAACACTCAGGTATTCATATTTTTTTCACTGTTTGTTTTTTTTTTTGCAAGTATTCTGATTTTTTTTAATAAGCAAACATTCAGGTTGTTTTTTTTAATTGTGTTTATTTAAAATTTTGAAAAATATTTGCAAATCTAACAGTGGATACTTTTCCATATATTTCTGCAACAAAAAAAAAAGTCAAAACTTAATCTGAAAGTTCTTTTGGCTCATAAAGTCTAAATCTCATTTATATAATTCATGTTAAGCAAGTCTGACAATTACAATATATCCAGTGGTATAACTTTATTTTCTTCCTATAAAACTAATGAAATTTTTGCTAGGTGGGAGATGAAGCTAATCTTCTTGTACATTTAGCTAATTTAATTTAGTTTTCACACTTTGGATGCATATTTTTTTTAAAAAAGGATTGTGTTGATTATTTTACCTGATTCCAAACCAATTTGCAGTTGCCATGTGTTCAGACTCTATGGTTTATTACCCACTAATTTTCTGCATAAAGTGCAGAATGGTCTTTTGCTGCTATGGTTTATCAGTTTAAACTCCTATAAGTTTAAATATTAGTGAATTCACTATCGCTCCAAAAATACTTAGGGGTCCAGTTACTTAGTTCGAGTGAAGGAATAGAGGAAAAAAAGTTTGAATTTTGAATGGTCTAATATGGCTACTTTGACCATCGAATGGGCTACTTCGACCTTCGACTACGACCTTCGACTTCGAATCAAACAATTCGAACTAAAAATCGTTTGACTATTGGACCATTCGGTAGTCAAAGTACTGTCTCTTTAAAAATTTCTTTGACCCCCTAGTTTGCCACCTAAAACCTACCGAGGCCAATGTAAGCCGATGGGGAAGGTCCCCATAGGCTTCCTAACAATTTCCTGATCAAAGGAATATCCTTCGATCGATGGATTAAAATCCTTCGAATCGTTCGATTCGAAGAATTTAATCGTTCAATCGAACGATTATTCCTTCGATCGTTCGATCGTAGGAATATCGCAAAATCCTTCGACTTCGATATTCGAAAAGAAACATTCGAAAGAAACAAATGAAAAAGCAATACCATTTACTTGATCACAACTAAGATATAATTAATCCTAATTGGAGGCAAAACAATAATAGTGGGTTGTAATTAATGTTTAAATTATGTGTTAGCAGATTTAAAGGGGAGGTTCACCTTTAGAACATAGTCTAAATTTGAATAGCCCGAGTCAGAAAAAAACATTTTTGTAATTTATCTTTATTATTTTAAATGGATAGTTTTGAAGCTACAGACCATATAAGCTGGGGATTGCTGCTACTTAAAGGTTCTCTCCTCTTCTCTCTCTGCCTCTTTGCTAGTGATCACCGACACGGATTTCCAATCTGCCCATACAGGAAGCTGGCATTGATCTGGTTACTGTGCATACCTCCCCTCTCCTGCTTCATTTGCATTGATCCTATTGGCTAAATATTGCCAGCCATTCCCATCAAAGATATGCTAATGAAACGGGAGAAGGAAGCACACGCACAGCCAATTCAGTGTGATTTTTTGTTTGGCTGCCTGCCAAATCCCAGGCTGGGAATCCCCTACAGAGAACTGAGAGCACAGAAGAGAGAACTTTAGCAGGGCTGATCTATGGCTTATCAGGTCTGTAGCTTCAAAACTGAACATTTAAAAAGAAAATGATTTGCAAAAATGTTTTTTCTCACAGGGCTATTCAAATGTAGAATATGGTCTAAGGTGAACATCCCCTTTAAGGTATGGAAATCCAAATTAGGGAAACATCCCTTATCCCAAAACCCCCAGGTCCCGAGCATTCTGGATAACAGGTGTCATTCCTGTACTACAGGGAGAAGCAAAGTGAGCAGAATGGCCAGGTTTGCATGCATTTCCCTCCAGGCATAGGGGCAGATTTACTAAAGGGCAAAGTGGCCATTGATAGCAAACACTCACAAGAAATCTCATCCGCAGGGACATCGCCAATTTACTAACAACCATAGACATCAATTCACTAGCAAAAGAGACCTTCGCTAGCGAAGTTTCACGCCCTATTGGCAGGCGAAATTTCGCTGAGACGAACATTTGTAACTCCGCAAATTCACTAAGAGAATTTTACTGAACGTTACCTCTTTCTTCAGTTTCCTTCGCCACCTTAGACCAGGCGAACTGATAAGATGAAGCTACATCCTCCTCATGTGAGTGACATCATATCCTGTATGCCGGAAACTCATAAAAGTTGTAAAAAATGCAGGTGTTTTTTAAATTTTTTCAAGTGGGATTGCCTTCAAAAGTCCTAACTATTAAAGATTTTTGTGTTAATAACTTTTTTTAACAATTTGAGGGGTATGCCACATTTGTTTTATGGTGGGCTCATGTCTAGAACATTAGAGGATCTATTTAGTCTTCCTTGGACATGTTTAATAATAAGTAGCCACTTCAAGCATTCTAACCAACATCTCTAATAAAGACTTCTATAAGACCTATATGTACCCACCCTATTCAAATTGACATAAGCAAGTTTTGCTAGGCAGAATTGAACACTAGCAAAAGATTGCTAAGAAATGCTCACGCTGACTAATTAACGCTAGTGAAACTTCGCCAACATTCGGCTGCTGAGACTTTGCAACTTTTCATTTTAGTGAATTAGTGTAGTGGTAACAAATTTACGCCTGAGGAAGTGGCACGAAGTGTGGTGGAGCGTTCGCTGGTAAAAATTCGCCCTTTAGTGAATTTGCCCCATAGTGAAAAATATGAAGATTTTCATTCATCCAGGTCATGGTATATCTAATATAAGTAATTCAAAAAAATTAATAGTGATAAATGTTTGTAATAACAAAGCCCTTCAGAATAAAACATATGGAAAATACCAATTGAAAAGACCTAATTGCAAGATACAGTTTTTAGCTGAATAAAAGCTAACAATGGAAAAAACATTTATCTTGGAATAATTAAATCCATTATCATTGCAGGAGTATGATATCATTATTATTATTTATTATTAACATGTATTTATACAATGCCAACATATTGCGTAGCACTGTAAAGTAAATGTGATTATAAAACTAAATCACATGAATTATATACATAGAACATATGGAGTTACATACATCACAATCAATACCGGTACAAAAGGTGAGGAAGGCCCTATGCAGAAAGAGCTTACACTCTAAAAGGAAGGGAGTAATACACAAGGTGTGGGCGTGGGCAAGATCAAATTAAGTGGGTGAGAAATGTGGTACTGTATGTGTTGTTGCGTTTGGTAGTTAAGCAGAAACATAATATTTCAATGAACTACAGTATATAAAAAGTATACAAATATTCCTCATTAATTGTTATTTAGTGCACATTACAGAAAACCTACTATTAGCTCATTGCACAAAGAGAACAGGCCATTTCTTCTAACATGACAACGCAGAGTACTGAGTCAGTCAAGGTAATTCCATTACAGTCCAAAGTCATTTCAGTAAATAAGTTTCTCCCAAATAGCAGATGCAGTTAGATAAGGATGCCAACTTGTAATGAAAGTCTAAATGGATTCACTGTATTTGACAGCATTACGGCATTTAACCCATTATTGGTTCCTGAAGATGTACTGTAACAATTTTGAACCCATTATCTCACGCTTTAGCAGCAAAGTGGTCAGCATCTTTTGTAACCCTTGAATTAATGTAAACACTGACATATACTAGCTTTTACTAGAAACACCAATAAGATGAGACAGGGAGGGACCCAAATGGTGTGTAACCATATACAGGGAGATCAGAAAGTACAATCCAGTCCTGTTAACAGTCATTTCCTGAAAATGAAGAATTCTAACCCTATCAATGAATTTCCAGTAATAAGGTCTTTTCTGTGCCTGTCTCTTGTGTGTCAGATAGTGTGACAAAGTAGTTGCACACACATTGCAGTATTTACATTATCTCTGTGCCTTTCAGTAATGATATATATTGAGCAAATTTTCTCAGACAGTCAATTAAATGGAAGGAGACTTATGAGAGTACTGGCATTGTACAAACACTTAAATTAAAGTGAGTTAAAAAATTCTCCAGGGAGAATAAATAGTATATATATATATTTTTTTATTTTTTTTATTTTTTATTTTTTTCTTTTTCCAAAACAGAAGCATTCTTTCTAAATATGTTTACTCAATACTTCTCTGACTTATTTTAATCTTAAGTTAAGAAACTATGGTCTCATTTTCCTGCTAAAGTTCTACTTCCAAACACACTACAAAACTATATTTTTTTATGCATTTTCCCTATTAATAGCATTGGCATCAAGCATAATTTTTACCAGCCAGTCCAGTGAAATAGTGGCCAGGTGGCTACTCTAGTTGTGAGACAAGCTGTAGTGGCACAGACGGCTGCTGTTGCTTCTGGAATCATCCTCCTAAGTGACACTTCCCATGAAAGGCTTCCACTTCCCCAAGGCAGTGCTGGCTATAAGAGCAGCTGTGGTCTTGTGGTTCTACTGCAAGTTCATGGAACCTGATCATGAAACATAATCACTTAGGATGAAGAGATGGTGCTATAGATAATGGCTGTTAGTCCGTATCGACAGAGCAGCAAGATCATTTGTAGCAAGTAAAATGTTGTAGTTAATATGTAGGTGCTATAAAAGGTTGTCTTTTCTGCATAAATCTGTTGTACCTTTTCACAGTATACAATATTTGTACCTTATATGATCACTGTTACCAGATACCTAATACAAACATGAGAAATATCTGTTCTCGTTTCAGGAATTCTTTTTTTTGATTACAAGCAAGTAATTGGGCCAGAATACGTTGGGCTGTCATCTCTCCAGATTTCACCCAGACAGCCCTGTATTTGGAAGGGCTCTCTGGTTGAAACCTTCCTGTCTGGATTTCCAAATTAGGAAATCCAGACAGGACATTAAAATAATTACATGGTTGATTAGCCAATCACTGGTTGTCAAGTCACCGGTCCTGTCCCAAACGTCAACAGTCCCGCCGTCATCCGCCCAGCCTCCCTGCGGGTTTTCCAGCCCCAGCAAAGATGGCCTACTGTTAGGGCTAAACTACACCAGAGATGTTATAGTATGGTGGGGGATTGACAAATTGCATCCTACGTGGTGGATGTAGTTTTATGGATCAAAATAAAATGGGACTGATAAAAAAAAATCTGATGTGTAAACTGCATAGAAGATTTGCCATGCTGTGTTTTCATCCAATCTGATGGTGTCTGACAGACTTTTTCTCATTGAAATACACTGAATGTCGGATATAGATGCATGAACAAAATAAACCATCTAATGTGACTTAACATTACAGCTATGGGGATCAGATTTTGTATGATCCTACAAAATGTTTGCTATTGCGTGCTGTTGCATGACAAGCATCTGATCAAAATCTCCCGTGTAGTTTAGCCCATTGGCTACAGCCCAAATCCCTCTCACATATAATGTTCTGCATTGAGTGTCTAGGAGGGGATTTTACAATCTGTTAAATCATAGTCTTAAGAATGTAGTAAAGTTAGTGTTGAGTCTCCACTTAATTGACTTCCAGGAGTATGAATGGAGGGAAATTGCCATTCTCTCCAGATTTCACCAAGAGTGACCGTCAGGCTGGGTCCCCTCAGGTTCTGCACTTGGCCCCATTGGGGTGGGGTGCACAGCCCCACAATTTTGAATTCACTGCCATAGATGACTGCCAGGTATACCATAAACCAACAATAAAAGCAATTCAAGGTGAGATTAAGAAAATTACATCTATGCAAGAACAATTTTATTGGCACAAACAGAAAATATATTCATATGATGAACTCTACACAAAGTATGATTGGAATTCAGACAGAAAAATGGAATATCTCCAAATTAGACACAAATCACAACACTATTTGAGCAGCAACCCCAGATCCAGTTAACAACTTTTGAGAAAATATTGGGAGGTAATTTTCCATGTAATGGTCTTATCTCGCAACTCTACAATTTAATGACTGCCTAACCTGAAGACCCATTCCCTAAGCATTCTTATATGCAAGATTAGGAGTCAGTATTGGAAAAGGAACTGACAATATCCCAATGGGGTAAAATATGGCCGTAAAATAGTAGTCTGTACCCAGCAAAAAGAAAGTGTATACAAAATCATTATGAAGTGGTATCTTTCTCTGGATAGAATCTTTAAAATGTTTCCATAAGGCAGTCCTATGTGCTGGAGAGGGTGTCAACTTAAGGGAACATTACACCACACTTTATGGGCCTGTCCGAAATTAACAAATTATTGGGCAGATGTCGAGAATTTAATAACATGTGTATTAAAGATTCCCATTTCTGTAGAGATGTCTCATCTCATTTGCTGTTGGCTCTCCCAATTCTAAAACTTAATAATGCAGCCCAAAAGTGGATCAATCAAGTAGCTATAGCGGGTAGGTTGGCTATAACTTCCAATTGGAAGTCTCCAACAATCCCAACGATCCAGAAAGTAATTTCCAGACTGGAAAATTTGAGGAAATGACTGCTAGAATAAATAATATGTTACAGTTACATAACAATATATGGGGCAATTGGGATTACTATTTGACCACTATAGAGACCGAAACCTGAAACTCCCAAGTCTTGACCTTTCCTTATTGGAGTAGAGCCTCCTAGTTTTCTTTTTTTCTTTCCTCTGTTTCCTTTATTTTCCTTTGTATGACATCTCCTTTTTTCTTTTGAATAGGTCTATGCAATTTTATGCAAATTTTGAAGACTGTTGTTTAAAATAGACATTACTGTATATAAAGACAAAATGCCACATGTGATCAATGTCTATATTTTATTGTGAAAACAAAAATATAAGTTACAAAAAGAAAATTACATCACAACTAAACTGTGTACAGACAGAAGACTGTGGCCATGAATCTCACTAAGGCTAGTGCCCTTTGTAAATGCACCTTAATCAATACGTATGTCATACAGTCATTATTGATGTGATTTTGCATTTGAATATATGATGTGTTTTGTTTTCAGGAAGATTTCCAACACTTGGCTTAGTACTGGATGGTTTACTATGTCAATTGCATTAGAACTCTGCGACAGGATCAATGTTTATGGAATGGTTCCACCTGATTTCTGCAGGTAATTCAACTATTGATTCCGGATTAATAATTAGTTAATGCAGTTTTTACTGTACCTAAAATACTTGTTTAAATGAAGGCGTGGTCCTCCAGACTTCACAATAGAGAAAAGGGAAGGAGAAAGTGCACTCAACATGAACTGTGAGGCATAGTTTTGTTTAAAGAGGTGGTTCACCTTTAAGTTAACTTTTAGTATGTTATAAAATGTTATATTTTTAGCAACCTTGCAATTGGTCTTCATTATTTATTTCTCACAGTTTTTTAATTATTTGCTTTACTTTTCTGACTCTTTTCAGCTTTGAAATGGGGGTCACCAACCCCGGCAGCCCAAACATTTTTGCTCAGTGATATTAAATTTTATTGTCACTCTTTATTAATCATTATTCATCTTTCTATCAGTCCCTCCCCTATTTAACGTTCAGTCACCACTGCCTGGTTGCTATGGTAAATTAGATCAAGATAGCTTCAGAATTAGCGAACTGGAGTGCTGCTAAACAGAAAGCTAAATAACTGGAAAACTACAAAAAAAATGTAATTGCAAATTTTCTCAAAATATCATATCATATTAGGTCTACATAAAATGTAGAATAATTGCAAATTTTCTCAAAAAATCATATCATATTAGGTCTACATCATACTAAAAGTTAATTTAAAAGTGAACTTCCCTTTAAGAGCAGCCACGTGACCATGAAATGATCTAAGGCAAAGTTAAGTGTTTTAATACATGTTGGGTTAATTAACTAGTCAGTCTAATAACTGATCTTTAACATCTTTGATCTTTAGTTCATCATTTCCCCCTCCTATATCCTAATTGAGCTGTAAACAAATCTCATAATATTTAACAAGCCGTTATAAAATGCACTCTAGATATTATGTCTGCAAATTTGAGCAAATTGTGATATTGGCAGGTTAAGATTATATATTCCTTAAAACTACAGCCAAGTGCAATAGTAGAAGAGATTATTGATTATGTGTCAACTGACCACTTTAATAATAGACTAGTAAGCAAGAACAGACTTGAAGCATTGCTTGCACCTGCTGATTCCCAAACATTTTTGGAAACCTTACAAAGCAGTGTTGCTCACAATTTAAACTACCAGCAACAGTCCAAATGTAGTATACAGTAGCTTCCCATACATGATAAAACTTTTCCTCAGTTCCCCAGAACCAGCATGTCACTGAGCTCCTTGTTGTTTCATCTTGTGATTATCGTGGCATCATTAAACACAGTTTGTCCGTGTTTAATGATGTAACAGTAAGCCTTTATAAAATGCACTCTAGTCTAGTCTGTTACCAAATAAGTAATAGTGCCTCTCCAACAGAATCCTGCATTAAAATCTGTTTTTCAAAAAGGCAGTTTTTTTATATTAAATTTGAAATTTAAATGGGGCTAGATATTTTCTTCCTAGGTTCCCTTAGCCATGTGACTTGTGCTCTGATAAACTTCAGTGTTTCAGTCTCTCTGTACTGCTGCACTGAAAGTTGAAGTGATACCACTCCTCCCCCTGCAGCTGCCTATCGACAGAACAATGGGAGGGTAACAGCCCCAGACACCTGCATTGCTAAACATGTTCCAACAATAGGTCCCTACAAAGGCCTCACCTTGAATATGCAGTGCAGTTTTGGGCTCCAGTCCTTTATACGGATATAAATGAGCTGGAGCGTTTGCAGAAAAAATTGCTTTATTTTATATTATTGTATTTTGTATTATTTACATGAATACAATTTGGTCTCTGCTTTTTAGTCTTGTTTGTGAAATCCACATTCTTGGAGTTTGACCACTGGGGTGTTTAAAAATACTGGCAATCGGCCACAGGATGCATAAATAATGTAGTAACTCAGTCCAGTATTGTATTTGTATACAATTGACTGTTGGTTAGGTATAAACAGTCAATTAAAATTTTGTTGTCCAGGGCAGAAAAAATACAAGGAACAGGCTTTCCCAGAATACCTGCCCAGCACCATATATATAATTTACAGTAGACTGATGGGCTAAGGGGCATTTTCTACATGATCCCAATAATCCCCCTAAATGGACAAGATGCTGTTATATCAAATACATTATCATGAAATCAAAAATATAATGTAAACCATATTTCATGGAAATAAAAAATATTTTTTAGCCAATGTAATATTCTATAGTTAAATACTTCTTTAATAAACATGTAAATATTCACTGTCCCCTTCTCAAAAATCTATCTACATGCCAGCATTAGAAAGACACGCACACCAGAAACAAAACCTTTTTTTTACATATATCATAACATTGTCTTTGCAAACTATTTAGAATTTTACTATCAAAGTATTTGCCCAATACTTGGACATTATTTCATCCCCCTAATCGTTTTACTGCGCATGTGCAGCCGAGAAAAGAAAGAAGAAGCTCTGTGGTGCTTGCTAGAAGAATCCTGGGCCGGTGCAGTTTTCTGCTGATAGGAGCACCGGCCCGGGGTGTCAGGTAAGTAAATACAATCACTTTGGGGGTGCCTAACATTTGGCACAACCAAGTGTGAAATGACTTTCCTTCTCCTTTAAGTCAGTTGTTTGGAATACAGTGCTTTAAAACATTAGCTTGGCCTGGGAAGCAAGGGCCATTAATACAGTGCATTAAAGAAAATGATGACACTGGGTATAAAGTCTACAAGTGGAGAGACAATGCGGAGAATTGAGAAGAATACAATTTAGAAACAGTACAGAATATAGAATTGAGTATATTTAGATTTTTTTTAATGTACATGGGCGGAAGCTTAAGTGTGTCACGTTTCTTTTTGTGAAATTTTGTGAAATTTAAACTTAAGACACTGCCATTGATTCTGTCTGCCCAATTTATTGTGTACAGTAAGGGGGTCTGACCTCAAACTGCCACTTGAAATCTGAAAACCACTGTTTTAGAGACATACTGTCAGAGTTGTATCCCCTAAACTTGCCACAATATGGAAAGTCTATATACAACAGGTGGAGGCTCTGTGCAGACAGTTAGCAAATGGACTGAAACCTGTTACAATGTACATTATATCAAATAAAGCAGACAAAGCAGTACTTGTTTTTTATTCCTGGTTCAGAATGACTGCCAGTTTTCAAATACGAACAGACTGCAGGGAATCACACTCCTGTCATACTGGCCCTGTATTTATGGCTCTGGGCTTTACTTCCATTGCCTTCAGATTTACTGAGCCCATTAGTAATTTCATCCACTGCCCTTGATTTTTCTTCATTTGCAAAAAACTACAATGCAGTTTGCTGTATAAATGATGGAAGGAATAAAAAAAAGTCAACATACAAACCTGCAATTTAAGGTGTAACAGTAGCCATAAAGTTTTCTTCTTAATTTACAGAACCTACATGGTAAGGGTACGTTCTATATATAATGTTTATGAGGGCAAAGTAAAACACATCTCACATTGCCGGGAAGACCATTTTCCCTTCTCAGTTCTGGCTGTTAGATTTCCATTTCCAGTCACTTGAAAGTTTCTTTTTAAAAAGGCAGTTAAATTTTATTCTCTTTGGAATGAAGTTGAGACAAGCTGATTTTAAAAGAACATTAATCCACACTATAGATTCCCAGCAAGCCTTGGCTGGTATGATAAGTTAGAGAGCTGTTCACTGGTAGATTTAATCAAAAACACCATTTCATGTGTAGTTGTGTTTTCCTTAAAGGAGAACTAAAGTTAAACTAAAGACATAGCTAGAAATTCTGTACATTATGTTTGGGGCTTCTGAAGCAACCAAAGACAACCACAGCCAGAGCCGAGCCAACCCAGCTAGGCGCCCTAGGCAACCTTGCCGGGCATATCGCCAGCTGAGTGCGTGCTAGGGAGCGCATGTGCGAAAGTGTGTGCGCATTATTACAGAAAAAATTTGTGGCAGTCGGGGAGAGACGGGACCGGACAATGGAGTAAGCGTCAGAGCAGGTACATGCCTGGCGCCCCCCCCCCAGCTTTGCGCCCTAGGCACGTGCCTACTCTGTCTACCCCTAGTTCCGGCCCTGACCACAGCCCTTTAACAGTGAAAATCTCTGCCTCCAAAAATGCCCCAGTAGCTCCCCATCTTCTTTTCTGCTGATTCACTGCACATGCTCTGTGCTCCTGTCACTTACTGAGCTTAGAGACCCACTCACAATATACAGTACACATAGAATAGAAATGTCACAATATAAGGCTGATTAGTAATTAATACAGATAATTACTACATGGCAGCACAGAAACCAGTCATGTTTGTGTGTGAAAAGGTTGAGTTTTGTTTTTCCTTTCAACGTATAGATGGAACCACTAGACATTATCCTGCAGCTTCCTGATTTTCAGCAACATTAAAGAAGGTCCATTTGCACTCATTTATATATTGCTGTTTTTCCACAGAGCTCCCAACCATACATTGGTACCTTATCATTATTACGAGCCTATGGGACCAGATGAATGCACAATGTATATCTCACACGAGCGAGGACGAAAAGGAAGCCATCACCGGTTTATTACAGAGAAGCGTGTCTTTGCTAACTGGGCACGGACCTTTAATATCCACTTTTATCAACCAGACTGGAAACCTGACTCACATTCTGGAAGGCACATGCTCATAAAACCAATGTTCTGAAGACATTTACATCTAGAGGCTGTGAGCAAGCGAGCACCAGGCCCGGACTGGCAATCTGTGGGCTCTGGCAAATGCCAGAGGGGCTGCTATAAGGTGCCATAGTAAGTCAGTATTTAGTGGGCTGGTGGGGGCTGTTTGGGCCTCTGAGTGGGCTGATTGGGCCTCTGTGTACCTCAAATGCCAGGGCCAATTTTAATTCTCAATCCGGACCTGGCGAGCACTTATCTTACACCGTCACCAAAACAAAAGAAAGAATATGTTGAAAATAAAAGGCAAAACAAATAATCATTTTAAGAGTATGGATCAGGCAAATCTGCATTGGACTATGTTCCCGTTCTGTTTTGTTTTTGCCTCCATGACTTGCGTGTATGTAAATAAGAAACACAAAGCAGTCTGTCCTTGACTATTGCACTAGAAGTAAAAGGCTGCATTTCTATGGGTAACTAAATCCAGATAGATTTTATATGTATTTCTGAAATAATTGAAACCTTTCAGATGAGATGCACACTTCCTATATTTCACCTTATAATGGTTGTTTTACTGGCTGGATGTATTGTACTGAAATATAGATTTTTTTTTTTTAATTAAAAAGTGTTTTTCATGTGTACATATAATTGCACAACATTGTGGTCCTATCACTGTGCCACCCTTAGTAGGGATGTGTGGACTGACTGATCTACCCGCACCCACCCACTCACAACGCAAAACCTAGTGGCCCTTCTATTTATAAACCTGTACCCAACCCGCCTTTTTTCTGATGTAATGGAAGGGGGTGGGGTAGGGTCATGTCTATAAATAGTGGCTACCAGAAGAAGAAGCCACTCAGTAAGGTCACGTGTGGGATCAGCAGTGCACAGAAGTCATTCCAACCCGTGGGGCTAGCAGTTGTTGGGCAAACAGCACAACACTTATCCTGTGTATATTCCTTGTAGGGTATATAGTCAATATAGACATATTGTCAGCACCTATGGAGAAATTTTGCATACACCTGCCCTTTATAAATATTTTATTAAAAGTCAATAGTCCAATATGCTAGAGATTAGGAACCTAAATCTGCAATAGTTTTTCTTGTCTGGAACCTTTATTGTGTGACTGTTAAAGGGAGAGATAGATAGATAGATAGATGATAGATAGATAGATTAAATGGTTACTAATAAGTTCAATGATACTACAAAAACCTTTTTTTTTTTTTTACTCACACACAACAATGCACAAAGAAATTTACCCCCATATATATAATAAAAAATAGTTTGCCAGGCGCAGTGACCCATGGAAGCCAATGTTGTAATTGGTTTTAAAGGGGGTGATTCACCTTTAAGTAAACTTTTAGTACTTTATAGAATGACCAATTCTAAACAACTTTTCAATTGGTCATCATTATTTATTTAGAATTATTTTTAGTTATTTGCTTTCTTCTGACTCTTTCCAATTTTCAAATGGGGGTCACTGACCCCATCCAAAAAACAAATGCTCTGTAAAGCTATGTATTGTTATTGCTACTTTTTATTACAGGCTGCACTCATCTTTATATTCAGGTCCTTTTCTATTTATAGTCCAGTCTCTTATTCAACTCAATGCATGGTTGCTATGGTAATTTGGAACCTAGCAACCAGATTTCTGAAACTGCAAACTGGAGGGCTGCTGAATAAAAAACTAAATAACTCAATAACCACAAATAATAAAAAATGAAACCAAAGGTAAGTTGTCTCAGAATACCATTCTATACATCATACTAAAAGTTTATTGAAAGGTGAACAACCAGTGTAAAGGTGACAATTTATCAGCTACAAGCGAGCCTTTAACTAGTAGTTTTATATTGGTTCATAAAGATCATCCTGTGAGTCTAGTTACTTCTCATGGTCTCTCAGGTTATACTGTATTCTCTGTTGTCTTGCAGCTGAAAGGGGAGAAATGGGGAGGGGCAGCAAGAGCAAGAGGGGGAAAAAGAGGAGAAAAACAGGTAGAGGGAACAGTTCTCTAAATTCAGTTCTTACCAGGGAGCACCTAATCTACTGCGTTGTTTAGGTAATCTCTGAAGCAATAGTGTCAGTCTCGGATTGGACCCACAGAAACCATTCCAGCTCCCCCTCATAGCTTCTATCCAGAAGTTTGTCTCTTATAGATTCCATCGCTCTGGTCCAGTTCACCTTAGTTATCAGTATTTGCCGACCAGGTACAGTAGTTGTGGTCTTTTCCAATTTGCTGCTAGGAGTGATCTTGCTGCTGTCAGGATATGTGTAGCTGGTTTACTGGATTGTTTGGAGTTTATGGCCCTAATTTTCATGCCTAAAATAAATGTGTGTGGAGCTGCCTGAATGGTGTTATGTAGAACACTTTCTTTTTTTGGTGTTACTGTTCCTTTAACTAGAGGAAGAGCATTTTGATTTTCAGGCAGAGATTGTATTGAGGTCTTTAACAGTTAACAATTTAGATATTCTCAATCTGTAAGAAAGAACCAAAAAATAAGCCCCATTCTGTTTACAGTTGGTCTCCATGATCCCCTTTAAAGGGATAGTATACACCCCTTTTCAACATTAGCTGAATGAATAAGGCATGCTAAACATATGTTTTGCGTACTGTTTTAATTAAGATTTAATTTATTTATTTTTTGTTTGGTGCATGAAAATAATAAAATCCTTTTCACTTTAGCATCTCCAGGTCCTGTAGAGCAAAGGAAGGGATAATAAAACGCATTCCTGTCCACTGAGAGGCCTCTGATAATTAGTTGCTCAATTCTGTGCTTCGATCCCCTAAATGATGGTCAAAAAAATACCTTTATTTAAAGATATATTGTACTCTTTTTGCAACACAAAGTAAGAATGTTTTCCTTTCCAGATTTTACAAGGAAGTAAGTAGAACTGTTTTTTTTTTCCTTGTCAGCATATAGTGAAAGAATCCAACCAGTCTGACAATTTTATCAAGCCGCAATTCTCAGAAGCAGAAAACACACAATACAGACATGACAGAAAATTAAACATTAGTTTTATATTGGCATAAAGCTGAGAAAGTATTGACCCAAGACATTCCAGTTGTATTAATGTTGATCATATTTCTTTACAAGCAGGGCCGATTAGTAATGGATGTGCAAATCACTGGCCTTAAGTAAAAGTATGGGGGTGCAGCAATAGGAAAGTTAAACACAAAGTAAAATACTCTCACCGCTCTTTGCAACGTCGGGTGCCGTCTGTGACTCTGTCGGCCCAGGTCTGATTCATGAACAAGGAAATACTTCAGCAGCACTACGATTATGGTTTAAAAATTGTTGCTTTATTCGGGCGACAAGCTAAGCACGGTTTCAAGCTTTTCCAGCCCTTTATCAAGCTTACAAAATCGTGTAATAAACAATCCTTAAATAGTAGACAAAAAGGTCCAAGGGAATCCTCTAGACTGGCATTTGTCAGTAAATATACGACGGCTAGCAACAATGTCAGTAAGATATTTTACATATTTTACAAACTTGTGCATCACATATACGGATATTTTCAGAACCCCCTGTAATGGCTTACCAGCGAGGTAAAAACCTTTGTGATAGCCTTATAAAAGCGGATATGGGGGCATCCACTAAATCAGTACAAAGGTTTTTGGGTACACCTAAAATGGGTATGTTCCCCTGTCTTAATTGTGCCAATTGTAATAATATAAAAATAAGGGTGCATATTTTACACATCCACATACAGGTCGGAAAATCAATATAAACAAATTTTATACATGTGATTCAACATATGTAATATATCTGATTAAATGTCCTTGCGGCCTAGCATATGTGGGAGAAACAACACAAAAAGTGAAAGACTGCATAAAACCACACAAGTCCAATATTCGTTGTGGGTATTCACATCTCCCCATTCCAGCACATTTTGCTGAGGCTCAGGCTAGACATACAATAAGCCAATTACGATACCAAGTCATTGATACTATAGAACCCTTGAGACGTGGAGGTAACAGGATCTTACAGCTTAAAAAATTAGAGATGAAATGGATACATAAATTGGGGACACTTCATCCTGGTGGGTTGAACCGAGAATACACACCGATGCTATTTATTTGATATAGTTGGCCTGTTATTTTAGTGCTGTGTGTAATATATCCTTTATTTTTATCCCTAGATTTTCACAGCTCATATCCTGGGAATGACTGTGTTGACAATACATAGGCATTCCTGCACAGGTGTAGAGCATACAAATTGTGAGTTATGTTTTTAAGAAATGTGGATATGCAAAATGAATTTCAAAAATACGACACTGATGCGAAGCAAAATATTTTAAACAATGTACAATTTGCACATGGAAGCAAGTAATTGGACACTTTATATTTAAACACTGGAATTAGTCATTTTATTGTTACACTTTTTGATACACATTGGAAATGTTTTTAAACTGCTACTCTGTATGTTTTTATCCATGCACTTAATTAGTCACAATGTGAATGTCAGTGGCACTGATTGGGAGAGATGTTTGGAATTAAGTGAGCCTCCCCCTCTTAACACTATTTAAGGATTGTTTATTACACGATTTTGTAAGCTTGATAATGGGCTGGAAAAGCTGGAAACGTCGCTTAGCTGGAGGCACGAATAAAGCAACAATTTTTTCACCATAATCTGAGTGCTGCTGAAGTATTTTCTTGCAATAGGAAAGTTAGAAACTGAAAGTTGAAGGTGTAAAATTTTACCTGGCTGTATTTGGGTCGGCGCATTTATACGGAAAAATTGTACCAGTCCAAGAATTTATTCTGCTACAAGCCATGTTATTAGTATTTCCCAATGCTCCATTGTATAAATCTAGGCTTGCTCATGTACAATCAAACTATTATACTATAGTGAGCAAGAGCAAGTCTATGGGGCAGATTTACTAAAGGGCAAAGTGGCAGTCGCTAGCAAAAATTCGACAGAAATCCCTTACACAGGGAGGTTTAATAACAGACGTAGAGGACAATGTGCTAGTGAAAGAGACTGTCGCTAGCGCAGTTTCACCAGGAGCATTTTCGCTCAGGCTAATGATCATTACTACCTAATTTACTAAAGTGCGAATTTTACAGAATGTTACCTCTTTCATCAGTTTTCTTCGCCACCTTAAACCTGCCAAACTGATAAGATGAAGCTACATCCTCCTCAATCTTACGTCAGTGACATCATATCCTGTATGCGGAAAAGTCATACAAATTCTAAAAACCTGTTTTTTTATATTTTAAAGTGGGATTGTCTTTAAAAGCTGTAACTAATAAAATTTTTATCTTAACATTTTTTTACCATTTGAGGGGCATGCCACATTTGTTTTAGGGTGGGCTGGGCTCATGTCCAGTGCATTAGAGGATCTCTTTTATTATGCTTCATTGAACATTTGTAACAATAAGTGGCCACTTCAAGCATTTGCACCAACGTCTCTAATAAAGTCAAATATAAGACATGTACAGGAATGTACAGCAGGTGGTGTGGTGCTTTAAATTCATTATATTAGTAGTGTAAAAATGGCTAATATTCTAATACTAGAATAAATATGTAATTGCAGAAGTGTTTAGAAGAGCACCTTAAAGCGATTTTACATTAATTTGGAATCTACTGTCATGTTGTCATACATGTCATATTATGATGATGCTTGTGTGGCTTCTGGAATATAGGGTGCATATCCCCATCTGGTCCCTGGTTATTGTGTACTTAGACAGGACAGTTATATATCAGGGATGCTCAGGGCCCAGATAGACAGAGCCTGCCCGCTGCTACTGACACTTTTTGATCACAGTTGCAGAGCTGGGTTCGTGTTTTCTGTACATTATATGTACTTATTTCCCTACTCTATTTCACATACCACTTGTGTCCAACGTCTTGATCCAAATTTATCCTTGAGGTCCCAATGTGGACAGAAATTTTGAACATGTGAAATAAAGAGATTTTGTTGCTTTTAATCCAATGCAAATAGTGCTGTTCCTTTGATTAAAAGTTATCAGATTTAGGCATTTGCTTTTACATAGTGTTTTTGTGCACTTTTACATATGAGGAAAATTAATTGAAACACTTTATTTCCATGCAGATAAATGTGAGCTGAAAAACAAAGATAACAGTATATTGCAACCTGGAACCAGAAAGCTGCTTACTAAGCCCAAATCTGCTGGATACTTTAGTTTGATGACCGGCAAATAAATCAAAGAAGGTTTTTTCATGGGTTGTTAGGTTTTGCTTTAAATTCTAATTGCTCACCAGTTTCCTAGATATATAATTACCTCAAGTACTGGCTTGATTTAAAAAGGCTGTACTTAGCATGCTAAAACAATATTTCTATTTTTGTTTCTGCTGAACAAGCCCTTGGAGCAGCATGGGAGCGAACCAGGACTAGGGGTAGGCAGAAGTCAATTTAACAGGTACCTACCCCCCTATTGTTGCCCCCTAGGCAGGTGCCTCTTCTTCCTTCCCCTAGTTCGGGCCCGGTTCTTAGCTAACATCACTGTATTAAGTTGAATTAATACAGAACACTAAAACAACTTTGTTCCTAATAGATCCAAAACAATTTATTATTCTACATTGCATGTTTCCTTATAATACAATAGTAGGTTTATTGGAAATAGCTTCCATGGAACACCTAACACAGGCATGCAGTTGCCTATCAGTGCACAAGTTTCAGTGCATCAGTGGAAGTTGAGGAGTAAAACTTAAAATACATGTTTCATGTGCTTAAGTCCATATGTCTTGAAGAAAATCATGAGGATTAGTGCCCATAGTCCTAGAATAAATCCTCCAGGTGGGTGCCACTCTTTCTGCTTTGGTTTCTGTAATATAAGAAAAAAATTTACATTATTAAAAGTGCAAGGTCTTATTGACTTACATCATCGATATAAAAGCATAATTCTGTCTTGCTGCATAAACTAATACCCATGTAAATAGAGGACTACATAATAATCATTATTAAATCTGGATTTAATTTTCTGACTTGCTGAAATATTATTCTGTTAGCAGGGTCCAATAACAACAACATTTCTGACCCTGTAACCATACTATTACTTTACTATACTTACGTAAGTTATACACTCCTTTAATTTTAATGTGAAATTTGAGTGTTTTATTTAACAAAAAGATAACTGTGCAAATTGAAATGACAGAGATATATCAAAGGCATCATGATGTATCGTCGGTAAGTGCAATGCAGCTGTGACATATAACATCTCTGTTTCACATCATCAACTAAACTATGTTGCTTTTGTAGAGGAAGACAGGTTGGGGTGAATGGGGAAAAGAGTACGAAATGCCTTAGATCTCATTGTTGGGTTAGAAACACTTTTAAAGAATCTGAAAGTATGAAACTCTAATGAATGCTTGTAATTTAGTGGAAACCCTTTTATACAATGCAGTAGACAAATTCCATCAATGACTGAATAACAATTTCTAAACAAATTTACATAACGACCATTCTGTGAATTCCAGATTACTACAATTTACAATCAGAACTAAAGAAATGTATATACGTTAGTTCCCCTGGAGATGCCTTCCCCCATATTAACCACACCATTGCACACCCAGATATACATCCTCATTTGTCCTATCTGTTCCCAAAAAAAAGCAAAGTAACACAGCAGGGTTGGCGGACACCATCTCATGCTACTTAATCTTCTTTACCATGCAATTGCCAACAACGACTATATGCAGTTGAAGCAGCACAAAACTGGCTAGAAAGGAAAACTATATCCCTGAACAATGAAGATCTCTATAAAACATACATTGCATAAAACAGCTCATATGAAATACTTGGTTTTATTTTGAAGAAGCAATTTTCATAAATTATGTTTTTTAGTAGCATGTAGATTATCCATGCCGCACTAAATAAATTTAAAGCAAGGGTTTCACCCTGCTCGCATTACCTGAGTGCCAGTGACATTTTTTTCCTTTTTAGTAGCATGTGCCATTGGGAAATCCTAAATAGAAAAGGGATCCAACTATTCACAGTGCATAAACCAAACATTTTAGGTCACATTAGCCAATTAAAAGACAAAGTTCTGTCTTTTGCTTCCACACTTCTTCTTGTTACAGTTAGAGCTGCAGTATTTCTGGTCAGGTGATCTCTGAGGCAGCACACAGACCATAACTAAATAGTGGTTGAAGATAAAATATGTAAAAGGGCATTATTTACTTTAATATATATACCGGTTTGGTAAGAATCTTTAATATGCCACCTGATATGATATAAACAAATATAATAATCTGTTGCTTAAATATTCATTTTGGGGGTATAGTTTTCCTTTAAATATACATGCTCCTGGTCAGTAATTGTTTGCAAGAAGAGTGTGATGGGCTCTCCAACCTTACTGGACTTTTCTGCTTTTTCTGAACAGGTAAGACAAGAGAATTACAAGTGCCTTTCATGTTTTTTTAAAAATATAATCACATACCACCTCTATCTAAAAAAAAAATGTCAAGACAAAGTGTTTCAGATTCATGCCAAAAATACCAATTATTTGGGCTCTTGTAGAAATATCAGCCTCAAAACCTCTCCATAATATATATAAGGGGGGTAGGAAGACAAATTGACTTCCTTGAGTGCCCAAGAACAGCTCTTTATTCTATTGGACACCTAAGAAAAGAGAAGTTAGCTAACCCAAGACTATATGCTGCAGTGTATTAACATACAAATCAGCATCAGAATGTGAAGGGTATGCTTTCACTTTTCTTCAAGGAGTTTAAATAATAAAGTATTTGTGAAAAAGGGTCAGCTCCACCTCTCATTGTTTGTCAGGTTGGTTTGCATCCCCTAGTACCTGGCTACTGAATTATGAAGTTGTAGCACAGTGCGGTATTAATCTTTTTTTGAACAAGGCTACAGAAAATTATATAAGTATCTGTTTTGTTGCAGGCCAGTACAGGCTAAGAGGCATGGACTTGTCAATCAATAACACTCACAAACTGGAGCTTAGTGTTTCACTTTGTTTTTTTTCCAGCACTGCTTCTACAGTGTGAACATCAACAGTGGAAGAATGGGGAAGAAAGCAAACTGCAATATTTCCAGCTGTTATAACGTTTATTGGTGGGTAGGAAGATAAAACATGTCTCAAGATCAAAATTCACATAAAGGGATTTCTTCTTCGTTGTGTATCTCTCTTCACACCAGTAAAAGGTGTATTGGGGGGGCATGGCTGAGCAATGATGTGTTTTGTGTTTTAAAATAAAATGCGGAGAATTCTTATAAATGTGATACAATTGACACACATTACTGAAATACCAGAGACACAGTATGAAAAAAAAAAAAAAAAAGAAAATATAGGGCACTCCAATATTAGCTAAAATAGAAAAGAGACAATTTTATTAGTGCAAAAGGTTTCCCATCTTGTTTCTTCTTTTTTATTTCATTTTGCATTAAGAGATAGGAACACCCCCACTTTTTATGAAGTAACTGCTTGTAGAATTTACTAAATCTCATACATTATTGTTGTGCAGGTTCTACAGAACGAATGTTACACATATAAATATAATACAATAAATATTAAAAAAAAAAAAACAGTTGTATATGTCTTGGCAGCCAAGTAGATTAAACTATTCGTTATTAATACTGTTAGGATCAAGATAAGCTTGAAACCTGATTGTTCACACAGTCCAGCCATACCAAAGGAACAGTCTCAAATGAATTCCAGTAATTAAGCAAGTTTAACTTCTGCAGACTCTAGTGCTCATTTAATCAATGTTTCTAGCACACGCGCTGAGACAAACTTTCGTACAAAGTGGCACCTGACCCTTGTAAACAAATTACTTTAGTTTGCAGTCAGTGGAACTGAAGGACACAAACTTAATTTCTTCAGCAGGGATTCTCCTTAAAATCAGATGAATACTTCCGAGCACTTTCTGAAGCCTTTTATAGTTCTAACAAGTTAAAAAGCAATGTGATATACTTTTATTCAGGAGCATAGTCAGTACAATCTTCTCCTAACTGCCAGTATCCCTTATTCTGTTAAGCAAAATAATTCCATAACTCAATGCTCCATGATGGCATCTTTATATAATAATGTTGTCTTTGAGCAGCACTGCAAGTTGAATAAGGAATGACTGAATAGTTGGGTTCCATTTATATTTAAAACTGAGGTATCCTTAGAAGAGGTAACCTGCCCAATACCATAGCAAAGTTTAGCACTGTATAGAGAATGGATGAATTTTACCTATTCCAAACATATTATACTTGTGTGTTGCTATATCCATTTATTGGTTGATGTATACCCCAGCACGTATGTGTGTCCTTGGTTTGTGAATCATGCGAGCCAGGAGGCAGCCTTATTATGAATTGACACGTACTACTAAACATATATTGTTATGAAAATGCCTTAATATTATGCAATATATTTTTAGAACTATTTGCAGTACCCATAGGTATAGTTCCCCTTTAAAGATGAGTTTGCCCAGCCTTTATCTACTGTAAATAACCAGGCCCGGATTTGTGGAAAGGCCACCTAGGCCCGGGCCTAGGGCGGCAGGATTTTAGGGGGGCGGCATGATGCCCAACCACACCCACTTTGGTTCAAAAACACTGGGGATGCACTGGAAATACAATATTTTTTTAAATTTCCCCATTGATGATGAAAATTTGCACGAATAAAGGGGAGGGGACAGGGGCGCCATCTATGTAAATCCGGCCCTGTAAATAACAGATGTTGTATACTTTTGTAGAGAAAGGAAAATTAGTAATAACATTTACAAACTGTGCACATATTCTGCAGATATAGCCAAAAGGATCAGGAAATAATCCACAGCTGTTAAAGCAGAAGAATACATGGCTGACATTAGAAGAGTTTTCTGTCTAAAATACGTGCACTTACAGTAAAGTGCCACAGTAAATAGTGATTTTAAGAAAGAAATGGAAAATAAAATGCTTGATAGAACACTATTTTAAGCAGTAAAGAACAATGGTGAAGGGTAATTCTATATCATGAATAACAATGCTGTAAGACTGTAAATATATGTGTCCTATTACAGTGGATTAATTGGTTTGATTTATTTTCAATAAAGAATCCCATTTTTCTAGTTATTCATTGTTAAGATATATTTGAAGCAAAACAATGAGAGTTTCTAAAATAAGTATGTGGGGGAAAGTGTAGGAAATAGCTTTTTTTTTGCATTACCTTCATGATGAAATTGTGGGTTTGTAAAACAAATGCATTCTGAATAGCACTTTTCTTTTCAGACAGCAGAATATGAAATTTATACAAGGGTGTGAAGACTTTGACACATGACATCCATTTTCCATTTCAGCAGGACTCAAGTTCTAGAACTGTAATGTAACTGCTATTTTCCCAGAGATGGCACAAACTAGAAATTATTGTATCTAAGCAAGCACAAATTGAAGCAAGCAGTAAAATGTCTCCAATTTATTCACCAACTGCATGTTGATTTTATTTAACCAAGTCATGGCCCACAAATGAAATTTTCTTTAGTGCTTAGCTGTGTAATGTCAGTAATTTGATGCTCGGCAGGAAAATAGTATACATATATTTTCATTAATAATCTTCTTTCATTTGCTTACACTGAAACGGACATTTTCTATGGCACGATGCAAACAATTTCTATAAAACAGCAAATGACTAAAGAAGTTTAGTTTTTTTTTTTTAAAGAGCAACGGTTTATCACTTTTTCTCTTTCGATAGATAATGTGCTACCCAGTGTTCAGCCAAACTGAATCATCACATGACAGGATTTTTTTTATTTTCCTCAAATGTTAATATGCAGGATATTATCTGTATCTGAAGGATACAATTTCCACCTTTAATGCAACCATGCAATGCCTATCCAAACCAATTTGTAATCAACTTGTTAATCAACTTAACTCAATAGAAATTTGGTTTAAAAAAGGACTTAAAAACACTGCATGGATGATTAGTAATTAGTTAAGCTTCATGCTACATGATGGCAGAGAAGTAAATGTAAAAATACAATCTGCAACATGCTGTCCACATGAATATTTAACAAGAACATCTAGTGATGCCATATCACAGCAGAGAAATCATATCATCACTGCAGCTTGAGGTTCCTTTAAAACAAAACACGTTTAGATCATATTTTAATGGGCGCACTTGAAACTACTGCTGTTAATTATTTATATATTATTATGTACAGTACATTACTTCACTCTGTACTCTTACCAAGTCTGGTATTGCTTGGTATTCTACAAGCCAACTAACCAGGATAAGTAATGGTCTTTTTTGAGCTTGAGTGGTAGGTAGGGAATTTCATATTTAAGATCTTCTTGCAAGTGAAATAGCTGGGGTTCTTGTATGATATAACTATTATTTCTGAATCTTATAACAGAACATTTATTTTCGACTTAAATGCTGATCTCAACCTTCTCCTGTAAATGGTAAAACAAGATGTTATTTTGATATTAGCAAGTTGTGCAAACTCTTTTTCTATACTAAGTTACAGAATACAAGATTTTAGTATGCACTAAAGTATAAAAGGAAGCTGTACACAATTATTGGCCCAATATCTCTGTGCAAAATAAGTTGTAACAGCAGATGTATGAATATGATGAAGAGCTCACTGACTGTTCAAACGGGCTATAAGATCAGTATGTGATCTAACCACAAATGCAAATATCCTGTCAAATACATTCAGAAATAATACTATATGTGTATAATTTATACATTATAATTATTTGTTATAATTATAGCTAGGTTTTCTTGGACGTTTTGGCTACTAATAATTTATACAATATAATTATTTGTTATAATTATAGCTAGCTTTTCTTGGACGTTTTGGCTACTAATAAACTTCAGTAGGCTTTGATAATGTTCTTCATATGTACTCCAGAGGAATAGCTAAGTTGACAGCCAAATTGTCATACAAATGATAGAATAGCTGCTTAGTTAACTCTTTAATATAAATGCAGCCTTATCCATAGTGTGTCCTAGAAGACTATATAAAATCTATTCTGAAAATTCAGAACTGCATTAGGACAACATTGCTTCAATCTGTGAATAATGTTTATGGTTGAACCGGAAATAACTGGAAATCACTATATAAAAATATACTGACATTACAGGTTTTCTTTTACAGCTTGACTGTATATATATATATATATATATATATATATATATATATATATATATAAATAATATATATATATAATACACCATATATATATATATATATATATATATATATATATATATATATATATATACACACACATACACAAACAATATATCCGATCTGTATAACATCAGCACTCACGTCTAAGTCATCCAAGTTGCCTGGGTGCGAGCCACAATACTTCCCGTGAAGAAGCCACACTCACAGGTCTTACAGTTGTAAAGTACTTTCATTAGAAATTACTCACTTACATTTCGCCTGTTCTCCCAGCATTTTGGAACTGCAGTATATTTTTTATAGAGACACACATTGTTTGGTGGTATAGTTTTCTTTTAACCACCGTTCTAACAAACTCAAGCTGCTGGTTGCAGTGATAAAACACATACAAACTCCTCTAAATAAATGTACAAAACTCACTGTTGTACGATTTTTGGCATATGCACAACCAATATCTATGTATCATGTATTTCAGTTAATAGGGATAGGTTGTTGGTCAATGCCTAGTGCATCAGCAGAAAAGGAAGTAAAGAGGAGCTCCACTCTACTTCTTTATTTTTCAGTTTTAAAGTAATAAAAACCATAAACACAAGTTTGAAAAACAAACAGTCAAATATACTCTGTTCAGTATTCCAGTCATTTCCCCAGGATATTTCTTATGCAAACAAATAATCCAATAACCAGGTGCACGTGACTTAACATTAGCACCACCAATAAAATACATTACTTCTTTGATGGGTTTAATAGAAAATGACATCTATTAAGAAGGTCTATACTTGGTAACCATTTTGATTGCGTGAATAGTTAAAATCTAAATTGAAAAATTAACATAATAGGCTTTTGACACGTCCATGCTTAAGCAAAAATTAATTCCACAGTTTTCTATGCATATTTTGTTAATCTAAAGGTCGCCATGGGAAGGAATATCATGCTTTCAAGTAGAACACTGTGCTGCCTGCAATCTACTCTTTTTAATTATGTGGTTTATATCATGGAAGTCTAAATCACTAAGCTCCCCTTTGTACTTCATTTGAGTCACTCACTGGAAATATAAGTTAATTTAAGGCAAATTAAGTTTTACAGTAAAAATAAAGATGTGACATAAAAAATAATCCATCTCCGGAAAACACATTTCTCCTTTCTTCCCTATAGGAGTCTGAGCATTCCTCCAGTTCACAGATTGTAGCACTGACACAGATGCAATTCTAGTGTTGAAATTAATACAGCAATCTGGCAATGCTTTTATCTTTTAGAATTTAGCATAATATATTCCATCATGAATTAGTAGATTAAAGTAGCACCACAAACAAGAAAAAAAAGGACTAACCTAAAAATTACAATATCCTAGCTCTATTACACACATGACACACTTCCTTTTGTGTTATATGTGTATATATATATATATATATATATATATATATATGTATATATATATATATATATGAAAGAAATGATGAACTACAAAAAGCCATTATTTCCCAAGTTTCTTGATACCATGGACAGAACTATGGTACTTTACCATACTGATGCTACAGAAGCACAGAATTGTAGTAATTAGAAAGGGGTATCTTGACCCTTACATCCATAGTGAATTCATCAAAACAACTGTGCTAACTTTTATTCACTTTTTTTAACCAATTAACATATTCAGTGTGACGCCATAAATCTTTTTTTTGGATAACTGGAGTACACACAAATTTGTAAGATCGTCACAAGAATAAAAAATTGGGATGGGATGGTTCAACTTATTACACCTTCTTGGAAGTACTTTAATCAACTTATATTACAAATATCATGATTCACCACAGAAAAAACAAACTCACTCACTTTCTATTAATTCTTATCGGATTTTTAGAAGTGTATTAATCAATTGGCGAAAGTTAGAGTTTACAATTTGATAAATATGCTTCTAAAAATCCCACAGGAATGAATAGAAAGTGGATGAGTTTTTTCTGTAGTGAGTTCTAATTTTAAACATTGATAAATCTGCCTCTTAGTTTTTATTGAAATCTCTGTAATCTCGTTACTAATATGATTAATAGTAATGTAACAAAATGTGAAAGTACACACTGGCAGTTTCAATGTTTCCATTTGTATTCTGTCCTTGTCTGGCATTTATTCTTCATGTTTTGCAGAATTTGAGAATACATATCCTTCTAGAATGCTTTTACTGCATGCCAGACAATGTCTTCTGATGTTACATTATGTAATGCCTTTTTATCTTTAAAGATGCAGAGGAAATGCCATGCGAGTCAGCATTTCTTCCTCATCTTCCAAACAGGCCTGGCACAGCTTCAGCACATTTTTAGGATCATTGTCCAGCTGGAAAATGAATCCTCTTCCAAAGAATGAAGCACATGCCTCTGCAGAATAGTGTGGTTCTTTGTTTTGGTCTGTATTTGCTTGATCCTGTGCAAACCATTACCTCCACAATAAGCCACCATCATGCCTCACTGTAGGTTTTATGCTCAATTGCACAAACATCTATTTATATAATATCTCCAACTGCAAAATGTAAACTTGACATTTTTTTATTGTATAAAAAGTATCATCAAGGCCGCAGTATGACAACTGTATTTTGACTATTATATTATTTTTATTTACACTATAAACAAAAATGGTCTTACATGCTTATAGTTGGAAGTGACTTTACCAGACTGATTAAAATTCTTACCTCACATAAAATGTAACCACCATGAAATGAGGGACCTATAAACCAAGTAGCAAACTTTATCCTCTGGGCAAAAAGATAAAATATTAACTGACAGTAACATTTCTATAACAATGAAGCAGCCAAATAAGACAAGTCTTTATTACTCTGTAAAGTACAACATTGACATTTCCTATGGGCTACTAATGAAAAGGTTGCCTCTCTTTTTTATTGTAGCTTTTATTTCTGAGGAGCCATTCTGTGATGTTCCTCTGTACCTATTGTGCACATCTTACTAACGGTTTCATGGCGCACATTTGTTGTTAAAAGTTTATCGGCTTGCTACCTTCTCTGTAGTTTTTATTCATTTACCCTGAGCGTCCAGCATGAGACTGAATTCTTAATGTGACATTTGCACACTCTCGGTCACTTTATAGCTCTAAAAAGGCTACGGAGTATGAACCATTAGAACAAACTGCCAAAGGATATGTGCTTCTGTATGAATAACCAAGAATAATTTGTTTTTATTTGCATCATGTTCTCCAGCAGAAACAGCTTATTTTTGTGAAGCTGTTTTGCACATTCCGATTTGGACTTCAACCTTACATTCGAAGCCACAATAGACAGATTTTTACTAACACACATGTAATTGTGTGTAAGCTCAGTTTAAGGCATTACAATAAGATAGAACTAAGATAGAACTATTACAAATTAATTTTTTAAACTTTATAACAGGAAAATATCTCAATACAAATGTCAACTAGAACAATTCTAAATACATTTTTAAGTATGGGATGTATTATGTAGAATAATGGGGACCTGAGACAGGGCAAGGGCACAAAAAGGGGATCCTCCGTATGCGTTTTGTACACAGTGAAAAGCAGATACGCTGTAACTTGACTGGCATATAAGGATCTGCTGTGTGTGTGTGCCTTTGCTTTCAGGGTATGATCCTTTTTTGCAGTGCCAAAATGTCTGCCATTGTATTTCCCAGTAATTTTACATTTTTACAGACATTGCCTTAATGCACTGCAATGGAAGGACATTTACTAGAGATTTGTTGCACACAATTTCATCTGGGTGGCAAAAAGCAACATGTCATTGCCCTTAGCATCAAAATCCTACAGTAAAGTTGTTTTGCCATGAAATGCTAGAACCTAAGTGATTTGCATTTCTCCGTAAATGTATTTCTAATGGGGCTTTTGCCATGAAATTTTCACCAGATGTTTGATAACAACCCAAATAATCCACAAATACATAGAACGTAACTAGTTTATAAACTAAGTTATGTGTAATAAAATGGAATGACACAGGCAATAAGTATTGAACACATGAAGAAAAGGAGGTGCAAAAAGACATGGAAAGCCAAGAAACATTATGAAATCTGTCAGTATTTAGAAAGCGATCCTGCCTCCTATCAGTGTAAATTAATATCAGCTGGAGAGCTTCAGAAAGACCTTGAATAACCAGTTACAGTTGTTTCAAAGAAAAAGTAATGCACTCAGTTAACATGTCCTCTATGTACGTTCACCATGCTGACTCCACTACTGAAGAAAAAGCACATTGAAGCTTGTTTAAAGGTGAACTAAAGCTCAACTAGAAAGAAGTAGGCTAGAATTGTTGTACATTATGTTTTGGGCACACAAAACATAAATGTCACAGTATAAGGCTAATTAGTAATTAATACAGATAATTATGACATGGCAGCACATAAACCAGCAATTTTTGTATACAGATCCGTACACACTTTTTCTGCAGTTGGGAAACTGCCCAACTAGTATCAATGTTTCGGGGGGGGGGGGGGTACATGTTCCCTTCAAGGCAGCACATAAACCAGTGCAGCTAGCATGGGAATTTAATCATCAATCCTGTCGCAACAGTGTATATTACAGACCAACCTCATTTTCTGCTTGATGATTTGCGACAACTCCTAAGCTTAGCTTCATTTGAGTGTTGTAGACACTTTCCAAAATGGTGACCCCCTGTGACAAGTTTGAAGTCCTGGATCATTGCTGCTATTGACAAGCTGAAATTTTAGGCTGGTGCAATAAGTTCATTATATAAAATACAGTATTTTAAGCAATATTAATTTTTAGGGTTTAGTTGTCCTTTAAAGTTTGCTGCACAAAAATTAGACAAGCCAATGACATTCTGGGAGAATATAGTCTGCTCAGATGAGACTAAAATGTAACTCTTTGGATGTAATTGTACGCACCTTGTTTAGCACTGCAAATCACCCCAAAAACACCATACCAACAGTGAAGTTTGGAGGTGGGAATATCGTGGTGAGAGGCTGTTTTTCAGCATATGGTACTGGCAGACTTCATATAACTGAAGGAAGAATGAATGGAGAAATCTACCAGGACATTCTTGATAAGAATGTGCTGCCATCTTCCAGGATGCTGAAGATGAACCAAGGGTGGGCATTTCAGCAAGACTATGATCCCAAACACACAGCCAAGGAAGCTCTCAATCTATCTAATTGCTTAATACTTGTGTTGTGCAAAAGAAAAAACATTTTAATATGATGACTATGCAGTACAGGTATGGAATCTGTTATCCAGAATGCTCGGGACCTGGGGTATTCCGGATAAGGGATATTTCCATAATTTGGATCTTCATACCTTAAGTCTACTAGAAAATCATGTAAACATTAAATAAACCCAATAGGCTGGTTCTGCCTCCAATTGGGATTATATCTTAGTTTGGATCAAGTACAAGCTATTGTTTTATTATTACAGAGAAAAAGGAAATCATATTGGATTATTTGGATTAAATGGAGTCTATGGGAAGCGGCCTTTCCGTAATTCAGGGATTTCTGGATAATGGGTTTCTGGATAATTGATTTTATACCTGTATAATACAGATCCAAAGTCTGTCAATTTATTTTGCATAGATTCTCTAAAGCAATATAAAATCATTTTCAAATAATAATCATTATAAGAATAATAATACTCTCTTCTAAAAGAGTGTATTTGTGTGCTGATAATCCTACCTTACAGTCATAACTAGCATTACCTTCAGTAAACAATCCTTTCACAGACAAAACATTCAGGGTTCAAGAGTATTCTAAACAATCTTCAGTGATAATTAATAACCAAAGGGCATTTAATGCAATACAAATTCCTGATAGATTTCATTCTCTCTGCTAATAAAGCAGTGGATATCAGCCTTGGGACACACATAAAACTTAATTAACCTAATTCGCCAACAGTTGCATACATTGACTGAAGTACTGTGTAGCACATGAATAAAACATTTGCCAAATGCTCTCTACATACTGAAAAGTAAATTTGAACAGCAAGAGTCCGCCAAATTAAATACAAAAAATATACATGTCCACAAAGCATGTATGTAGAGGACACAAATACACATACCATGGATAGAGTCAAATATTGAAATACATGAATATAGGTTGTTTTTATTGATGGGAATCTGCTGCCACCTGCCCATACAACATAATAAAAAGCATTACGCCTTTAAAGGAAATGGTTGCCTGCAATGCAAGTGCATACAAAGATATTTCTTATTTTGCTAAATTATAAGCAAGAGATTAAACACATGTTAAGCATGTCCTTTGCTGCATGGTCATTTACTTCAATTTTAGATGTTCTTTGAGGTTCCAGGTAAAATGTTTTTTGTACCATGTTAGCCAGTTGAAAAAGTTATAGGGTAGAACTTTTGATATGAAGCATAGCAAAAGTGGTGTAAATGTGATACCTTTATTGGCTAACTAAAATGATAATCACAGCAAACTCTCAGAACATTTCAGTTCCTTCTTCAAAGCTGGTTTAAAGATATCTATAGTTAGGAGTCAATTCAACTGGTTTTGCCGAGTTTTCATTTTACTTGAAGACGTTTTCCAACTGGCATTCTCAGTTCAGCACCTCTCATTGGACGGTCTAATAACACCTCATAACTCTAATCATACAATCAACACCTTACCTTCATGAGGTCGCTGACCCCATAAACAGATTATGCTGATTGAGTTAGAGTCCAGGGTATATTTAACCACAAAAATGTTTTTGTACAGAACATTCTGAAATGAGAAAGCCAGCTGGATGACTAGTGAAACGTCTTCAAAGAAAAAAAAAATACAGCAAGTCCAGTTGAATTGACTTATTACTAAAGATAGCATGACCAGAATGAATGAGAGCCTTCACAGACAGATTTGAAGATGTTCTTTGATACACAGTTATTGTCCCCTACAGTTTATACCAAACATCTATGTAACTTTCTGTCTATTACCAAGATGATTAAATTCTGGCACAAGCTATTTTTCTTTCTAACTCAAAAAAAAAAAAAAAAAGAGATTTTTTTAATGAAAATAAATAAAAAAAGAGCCCTTCTGAAATACTCTTTTAGTGAACTGAAGGCACAATAATGGATAATTATTATACCGTAACAAGTGAATGGATAGTGACTCAATATCTTAATTTCAAAATGCATCTATAAAATATGAAAAACATCATATTTAGTGAGTAAAACAAAAATTAGTCCCTTATAATTGTGTTTTGATGGCGCTAATAGCTTTAGAAGCCATATTTTATTTGACCCTATCCCTAATCAGAGTTTAAGGGGTACAAGACCATAATCCAATGCAGTCCCAGGTCATGTATGTTCACTCTTTTCATGATCTACCATACCTTACAGCCAACAGCCCTCGCCCAATGTGATAATCTGCTTACAAGATACCAGCAAACAATGTAGACAAAGGGGGTTTAGCCTGACCCGTGGCACTTTATTCTTCTTTAACTATTCTTTGGTAGAACAACTTGTGTGTTTAGGATCGTTGTCTTGATGCATAACCCCCTGTGACATTTTCCTTTACAATTCTCTCGTATAGTTCAGAATTCATGGTTTCATCAATGACGGCAAGCTGTCCAGGCCCAGATGCAGCAAAACAGGCCCAAAACAGGACACTCCCACCACCACGTCTCACAGATGGGATAAGGTTCTTATGCTGGAATGCAGTGTTTTCCCTTTCTCCAAATGCAAAGCTTCTCTTTTAAGCCAAAAACTTTGATTTTGGCTTCATCCATCCACAAAACATTCTTCCAGTATCTTTCTGGTTTGCTCGCATGATCTTTAGCAAACTGTAGATGGTCAGGAATATTTTTGGGGGTGAGCAGTGGCTTTCCCCTTACTACCCTGCCATACACACCCTTGCTGTTCAGTGTTCTTTTGATGGTGGACTCATGAACATCAACATTTGCCAGTGTGAGACAGTTCTTCAATTGCTTAGAAGTTACCCAGGATTTCTTTGTAAGCTCAAACTACTAGATGGCTTGCAGTGGGAGTATCTTTGATGGTTGACCACTCATGGATAGGGTAACAACAGTCTTGAATTTCCTCCATTGTACACAATCTGTCTGTGGATTGGTGGAGCCCAAACTCTTTAGAGATAGTCTTGTAACATTTTCCAACTTTATGGGCATCAAAACTCTTTTTCTGAGGTCCTCAGACACCTCCTTTGTTCGAGCCATGATACACATCCACAAATGTGTTGCGTGTGTGTGATTAGGCTTTGCTAAATACTCACTCTTTAAATAAAAAAGGGTCTCTCACTCACACTTGATTGTCATCCCATTTACTGAAAACATCAGACTCGAATTTCACATTCAAATTAAATGAAAATCCCAAAGGATTCACTTATTATTGACACACGCTATGCGTTATGTTATGGACATTTTTTTTCAATAAATCCATGACCAAATATAATAGTTTTTGTTTCATTTGTTTAACTAGGATTTTTTTGTGTACTTTTAGGACTTGTTTGAAAATAAGATGATGTTTTAAGTTACATCATATAAAAATACACAAAATGTTAAAAGGTTCAAACTTTCAAGCACCACTGTAGGCTAGAGATCTTGTGTATTATATGTTGATGTTCTGTACCAATTCAAGGAAAGCACAGCCCTTTAGATGTGAATATTTGTGCTTTTTAATATGCCCCCTAATGGCAGCCACAAATTTGCAAAACATTTTAAAATAAAATAATCTACTGATTTGCATGCACCAAAAGATGAATAAATTAGAGCATGGGGGGGCTAGAATACATTTTAGTTCTAACTGATGGCTTCCTAAAATAACCCTATGAAAGAAGTATATTTTATCTTGATAAAGCTTGTTGAGGAGCATAATTCCTCTTTAAATGCTAAGCCCATTATGTAATAAAAGTTACCCAGGAGCATTACCCCATAGAAACAATACAATGTTTGCTTTTAAACAGGTGACCAGTAAATGCCACACGTGGATTGGTTCCTATAGGTTTTTAGACCAGTAACAAACTTTGCACCATTTATTACATTTCCCTTAAAATTATTACAGCTACATTAAACATATACATTATTTTATGTATTGAATTAAAAAAAAAAGGTAGAAGTGACACAACAGGGTACAGATGTTGTACTGCTGCTGTACGCAAATTATAAGAGGACAGTTAACAAGAAGTACCTGGTGTATAATTTCTGATACAGGAAGCTGGTTTGCATATGTCACTGGTTCCAGAACCACATCAGGAGGATGTCTGAAATAAAATACTGGTTATATTAATCATCATAATACACTTTTAAATATATTGTAATAAAACAATATTTGACATCTTCAGCATGAGCAGTTTTTCTACTTTACTATTTCACTAACACCCAAATGCAATATTTGGCGCTATCGCAGCACGCATTCGCACTTTTGCGAGTATAATTTGTGCTAAGAGGAATGCAATATTTTTCGCACAGATATATTAAATAAGCACAAAACAGTAGCAAACGCAAAAATAAGATGAGTCGCAATGAAAGATGTTTTCACTGGAAAAAAACTAATAACCATATACCTTTACCACATATAAAAAAAAAATGCTGACATATATCTTTACCACATTTTTAAATTACATGAAGAATAGCGAAAAAACGTACACAATGCAAACGGTGGAATTGCTCCACGAATATCTTTCTGCAAAAGTTGTACATACATCTTCTTCTCACAACACTGATAGCAAAGTCAGGTGAACACAATTACATTGCGATTAGATTGCGAATAACATATGCACTGAACAGCGACTACAGACATGCAATATAAGCAATTTGCGATAAGAAGTTTTATTACATTGATAGCGCAACAGCGCAATAGACCGCAATAACAAAAGTTCGCAAAGTGGAGGGAAACGGCAGAAACAGTCGCAAATGTAGCAGAACAGTCGCAAAGCGAATTATTACATACCAACTCTCGCGCGCAAACTACTCGCAATTCGCTTTGCGAACAGTTTATGCGATGGCGCGTGATATTACATTCCCCCGTTAGTTTATTAAAGTTTTTAGAGGGCCTAACAACAATAAAAGCAGCAAAAAAGAATAAAATATATAGCCAGGGTGGAATTGTTGTAATAGTGTATTAGATTTATGGAAGTAACAAATTTACTTTTGAACCCTATCAAGACTACTATTGCTAATGAAAATATATGTACATATCGGTTTTAAATATTTTACACTGAAAATTTTTGACTGTAAAAAAATAAGACCTTGAATGAGGCCCAGTATGAATGAAAGCTGAAAAGATCTGCACTCTAGCCATTCAGTTTTGACCTGGAATGGACTGTGTGTCTACCAAGTTAAGCAACCATCAAGCACTGATGCTCCACAAAATTTCCCAACACCATGGAAAACCCAAAGGGCATTTATTTTTCGAGAGTCAGGGAACAGGGTGAACCAGTTTTATTAAATAGGCCTCTTTGTGTTTTTGTTTCCTAAAGTTTAGTTCATATTTGTTTGTGGGAAAAAGTGCATGCCAGTCGTCACATTTCCATTTCCATTTATTTTCAGCTGAACTATTTTCTTTCTTGTGACTTTTCATGTTTATTTTTCTTTAATATATACCCGTTATCAGAGGTTTCAGAAAATATTTTTAATAAATCTGCCCCTTAATGTATAGAGATCCAACTTACAAAAATAAAAGTTATATACACTAATAAATCATATTAAAGAAATTGTGAAAAAACACTAAATATAAGGTAATACATTCTATGTTTATTCTAAGTTTTCAATTTACGATGCTCTCTAATAATGACCATGAGGGAAAAATGTATACAGTTTTATTAATGTAGTTTGGTTTCAAGTACACAACTTAATGAGAGTGCTTATGTGAATGTGTTCAGTTACTATTAGGCACCTTGAACAGTATAAAATAGCAAACACTCCAAAAAGATGTATACAGAATTTGCTCTGAGGTTTAGCTGATGTTTCAGTAGTTCTTTTGAGACTAGTATATTTGACAATTTGAAATAAGTCTACAACAGTCCCCTCCCACTGATAATTTGCATATGCAAATTAGGATTCAGATTCAGTTCGAATTCATCAAACTGGGCAATGGAGATGGATTTACAGCACTTTGATACTTTTCCATGTATCGAAAATATTTCCCGGCAGTCAGGAATTTATCAGTGTTGATACCTGTGCCAGAACGTGTTTGACTGCTTTGAGCAGCTGAACGCTTTTCTGCCATATAAAGTGGTAGTGCTCAGTGGTGGTCAGAATTCGAACTAACCCATGCAAGCTACATAAGGGTAAACTATATTCAAGACAATTATTTTTCAAGTTGGAACCAATTGTTCCAATAGTGAAATAAACTGGGAAATCTAAATCCACTTTATTATTTTACCAAGTAGTAACTACTGTTATTGCTAAGAAAAGATCAGCCCCTCTATGTACGGTTTCATATGGGCAGATACACTGTAGGACAAGAAATCCTTTGCACTCTCCCATTATCAATCTATTAAGGACATTAAAACTTTGGTGCGTAAAGCTATTAAAAATGCTCTTTTAAACAAATAGGGGTTGTTTGTCCATATATTGCAATATCTATCTAAGCTTGCCCAACTATGTTAAACTAATTCCTGGTCTGGCCAATACTACCCTCAATTTCATCCGATTCATTAAGAATTGCTTCATTATACATTCATTATACATGAAGCTACTGCTTTATTATACATTTTACACAGGGACTTATTGCATCTGCAGTATTTGTTTCCAAGGTTAAAACTCCCAAATGTCCTTTTATTGGTCACCAGTCTGTAGCTGGGGATGAAGGAGCTACAACAAAAACGTTGGCCACTGCTACTGTATAGGCTATAGAAAAAAGGGAAAGTGGTAAGGGCTAGTGCACCAGTAAAAAGACATGAATATTTATTTGCTAAATCCTGGAGAAAACAACAGAAGATGAAAAATCCTTAAAAGATAAGAAAATAGGGACTCATGGATGGTCAGATCTAACCATTGTGTTTGTTCTCCCATCCAATCATATCAGGTTGGCTATTTTCACTTAAACCTTAAAGTATTTCAGTCAATGTATCTCTTGTAACTTGATGCCATGTAATTAACATAGCAGAAATCTCAGTTTAAAACACATTTTTTGAGAAAAGCATGTTATATTTGGATAACAGAGTTCCTTTCTAATATACAGTATATATCCTGTATAGATCTATAGATGTACATCATTATTCTATTAAACAAAGTCAATGCACGACTATTAAAAATGGTCTTTAGAAAAATTGCTGCAAACATTTTAGTAGAATGTGGAATATTTCTAACTCATTAGTGATTAACATTACCAAAACTAAAGGTGCTTTAAGTTTAATGCCCTCTGGCCACCACAGGAAAGTTAGGGAGTAACTAATGGCTACTGTAATTTGTTAGAAAGCTACCATAAATTTATTGTAGCTTGATATGCACATCCTGGCACAGATTTTTTTTCACAGCAACAGCTCCAAACCAATGCAGTAATTTAGTGCCTTGCCCCAGGCAATATTAAAGTAAAGCAGGCTCAGCAAGTTGTAAATCTCTCATTACATTAGGAAGACAACCTAGCAAACTGACAACGGAAAAAAATCTCCTTATTTGTGCTGTTGGTTCCTCACCTACAAAACCCAAGCAACACAGGGGGGCTTTTACTGTATGAATAGAATTTACTTTAATGGGACTTTAATAAATAACCCCCCTAGTGTGCCAAAAGTATGATGAAAGTTGCGGCCAGTCCACAATGAAAGCTTAAAAAAGAAGATAAAGGAAACATAAATAATGCTACAATAATACATTTAGAAGATTTACAAAGCCAAAATGCAACCACGACATATGGTACTGTTGTCTAACAAAGTTTGTGGTAAAATCACTAATTTACAAGACAAGTCCATATTTTATGGCTATATGGCAAAGACACAAAGTATTAGGAAGATTGTAACCACTACAATATGCATTCTTGTTTGCAACAAAAATATTCTAGGAAAGTTATGGCAAGACATTTTTCCATGTCACATAGCCCTTACAGGTATGGGACCTGTTATCCAGAATGCTTGGGATTTGGGGGTTTCCAGATAATGGATTTTTCTGTAATTTGGATCTTCATACCTTAAGTCTACTAGAAAATCATGTAAACATTAAATAAAGCCAATAGGCTGTTTTTTGCTTTCAATAAAGATAATGATATTAGTTTGGATCCAGTACAAGCTTTTGTTTTATTATTACAGAGAAAAAGGGAATCATTTTTAAATATTGGGATTATTTTGCTAAAACAAAGTCAATGGGAGACAGGCTTTCCATAATTCGGACCTTTCTGGATAATGGGTTTCCGAATAATGGATCCTGTACCTGTACTTCTCTACTGACAACATGTAAAAAAGAAAAGAGAAGTTCTTTTTACTTAGGAATAAAAAGGAAAAAAACAGCATTCTGATGCCTCTAGGTCAGAAACAATGATTGCACTTTTGGTACTCTGAACAATGTCATTGCCTCTTGGGGGAGGCTGGATAGAACTTTCACACAGGATGTGGATCTTAGCTAATAAGTATAACCAGAGAATTGGACCAATGCATCTTTTGCTTCATAATATTGATTTTCCAGCATTCTGCTGATAGCCATCTCATAGACTAATTTAGCAATGTCATTAACTTGTCTATGATTTACAATGCCATGGATATGAAATTGTTATTTTTTATTGCTACAGATCTTAAACTTTCAACTAAATAATATCACCTGCTACCATGCATTTCTCTGGGAAATGTTCACAGCAATATGTAACTTTGTGAACATTTCATTTTTCTCTAAACTCATCAATAGTTGTAAAAATACATGTAATATTTTAACTTGCTTTAAAAAAAGGGACTTGGAAAAATGTTGTCTGTCCTGTGCAATTAAATGCCAAGCTGTTCTACTACTTTATTAGAACAAAGAACTTAATTATTATAAATATAATTAGTTAGCAATGTTTACAGTCTGCATGCATAACTAATTTGCAGGCCAAGTAACTGGTAGTTTAAATTTAATCTCACAATAATAGATGCTAGACCTCCATCTGTATTTGTGTGCATAAAATCCACACCACATTAGTCTTTACTGGGTACTAATATGGCATAAAATGTTATGTGTTATAAAGGAAAGGGAAGAAAATAGAAAGAAAAGAATGAACGGTAGCAGCTACTTTGTCAGCTTACAATGTTCCCTAAACACTTTCTCAAGCTTTACTCGAAAGTAGCCTTTTTAAAGGCAATTATTACCTTCAGGTTTCTCTTTGCAGATATCTAATGGAAATATTTATTTTGCTACCCTCCATTTTGTAAGTTATGTATGTATGTTAATGGATTGCAGTTTAAGCCTTGCTTATCTTATCTCAGGACCAGGATTGGGGTCCACTGCATTCCTTAAAGCTTCACACAAACCTCCTATCTAATTATAATACCCTGATCACAGCTAATCACAATATCACCACCTCATATCAGGAACAAGTTGTTATATTTTTTTCAAGGCCTGTACAGATAACATTTTTTTTGGTTTAAGTGAGTACAGGTATGGCATCGGTTATACAGAATGCTCGGGACCTGGAGTTTTCCAGAGAAGAGGTAATTTGGATCTCCGCCCCTTAAGTTCCTACAAAATACTTTCAACATCAATAAGAACCCAAATTAGACTGTTCTAACAAGAATGAATTTTCTCTTAGTTGGGTTCAAGATAAAGGTAGTGTTTTATTACTTCAAAGAAAACGCAAAAGTTGAATTATGGCCTTCCCTTAATTCAGAACTTTCTGGATAATGGGCTGAAATATAAACTCAATGGGTTGAGTGTATAATGGTCCTTTAAGTCAAATGAATAGGTGTCATATTCTATATAAATTTGGGGTCGCACATTTAATATATATTGATCACATAAAACTATAAAAATTGAGAAAAGGAAGTGCACATAGGGCAATACTGTTTTGTGTTGTCTCATAAGGGCAATCCAGCCACAATAGAGTTAAAAGGTGTTCAGAAAAAACGTTAATTGGATCCACCCAGGGTGCACACAGGAATCAGGTTTCCCTTTTGGGCATGTACTTACAATTAGTCAATGATCAGCATGCATTTCATATTTGTTTTGCGTTCCGCAGTTTATTCATTACTCAATACATGAAGTGGAGATAAAAGTGAAAATAATTTGGGTTATAGTGAAAAGCAAACTTATCAAGACACTGTACCGTGACATTGATGACAATTCTATGCTTCCTTTAGAGACAATCAAAAGCTGCAAAAAAGTGTTTATTTTTGCCAAAAAGTGGGCAATGTTTCTGCCATCATACTAGCCCTACACACTTGGGTAACAAACCTTCTTAAATGCATAGGGGGAAGGGACCCCAGTAAAGTCTAGCACCCAAAGGTTTACACAGCCCCCATATGTCTAGTTTCAAGTTAAGTGCACAATATCAAAAGTCTATCTTATATTTAGAATACAACAAAAATGAAAAAGTACCTTAGATTTCTTATGCTCATAGTTGCACCTATATACACAATTACATAGGTATGATAAAGTCCTGTTGTTAAGCCGGAAATGTTGTCTGTTCTTTTTGAACACTTTTTGTATAATTGTTTTACTTAGAAGTATGGGATGTTTTATTCAGAATGCTCAAAACCTGGGGTTTTTCCAGATATGGGACCATTCCATAATATGGATCTCGATACCTCAAATTTACTTTAAAAAAAACAAACATTTAAACATCAAGTAAAGACAACAGGATTCGTTTGACTCCAATAAGGAATATTTATATCTTAGTAAAGGAAATCATTTTTTGATTAAAATGGAGTCTATGGGATATGCCATCCCTGTAATTCTGAACTTTCTGGATAAAGAACGCTATACCTAATTATGTAATCACTTGGCAGAGGAGCTTGAAGTTAGCACATAAAGCACTATTTGTTTTTGTAGCTTTTCTCTTTTTAATAGTCCTAATAATGTAATAGTCCTTTTGTGTTTCAGCACAATCATGCACTAGGCACAAAGCAAATTAGAAAATTAAATCAGGATGCTCAGAAATGTACCCTGATTTAGTTTACATTACTTTTTTGGGTTCAGATCCCCTTTAAAATTGTTACTGCTGCAAAAGGTCACTCTATAAAACATTAAATGGTAAGTTCACCTTTCCATAAACTTTTATCATGTTAACAAGGTGAGTTTATATGTACTCCCTGTATCTGCATTTGTTTCCTCTGGATATTCTGGCTTTTTTCCCCACACTTCCCTGTGCATCCCTCCCCAATTACAGCACTGCCTGGATCATGATGGTATATACACCATTGTGTGTATAATAAATAACTGGTGCAAGTTTAGAAGAAAGCATAAAAATAAAAGACACTGTCACATTAAAAACGACCTTATTCTCTTATTTCTCTTCCAGTACAAGGGAGAACCAAAAACAAGGGAGCACTCACTGTTCCAGATGCCTTTACGCTGTGCTGCAACATGTAAGACGCTTCTCGTAGAGTAAAATCCAAATGAAAATCTCCAAAGACACGGAGCACTTGCGGGGCTAAAAACACTCATTTATTATTCAGACATAATTTAAAATCATGGAGCGCACAAACTTGACATGCTTGACGCGTTTCGTGGACCAAACCACTTCCTCATAAGCATGATTAGTTTGAATACACCTGAACATTTCTCTTACAGTACAATAAGAGACCTGGTAAAGTTTGTCAAAACTTTGCAAGTTGTGCAACATTATTTTAGATTCTGTGTGATCTATATATCTTAGACTAGGTATCAAGCTGCCAGATTTTAAAACAAAATAAATAAATAAATACATAAATGCTTGATGAAATTAGTGCAAGAACAAATAAACGCTGCACAACTAAATTAATTTATACATGCTACTTTTACCGAGTGGTAATGCTAGCTACTGCGCCCTACAAATACACTGATGTCGGAGTTTTAAAGGGGAAACAATTTTCTCAGAGGAAAAAAAATTTTTTTGTGATTTATTAAACCCTGATGCTGCTAAAAGTCTGAATAAAAAATAAAAGTACTTCATCTTAAACCTGCTGAGGTCAAGTAGAAGTCAATAGCAGATGTCCCGTTTACAATTGGAAGATATCATGATCTGCTCTGGGCTTTGTACAATAATCAAAATAAATTGTGGTTTTCGGGCAATAATCCGGAAAAATTTAAATTTTCCAGGTCGAAAACAATTGAACGATTTTATAGTGTTTCCCCCACCAGATTTTTTTGAGTTTATTTATTGATAAATTATGGTAAAAATGTGGATGGGAGTTTGGCAAAAGGGGTTTTAGTGGATTTTAGAAAATAACCCCCTGAATGTTTTTGATGAATAAATTTCTCTCAGTGAGAACAATAAATCAGAATCATTAATCTCTACTTGCAATTTGCATTGGCTATTACCTATTCAAAGGGTGTTCAATGGCTCAGGGCTGACACTTTGTTCTAAAATCCCAATAAATAGAATGAGGTTCCATTACTTCTGATGAACTGGAATTCTTCAGCATTTCACAGTTTAAATCTTGTTAAAATTGCTCATTAGTATTCATCAGTATTCAACATACTGTCTTGTACATATTTTTAAGCAACAGCAGTTTGATAACCTATTCGAATATACAAGGATATGCCTTTAACAGGTGCTGAATAATTCCATATTTATACTGTTTCTGTTTTATATAGAATTGCTAACAAATAACTGAACATTAATATCTGTGGGGATAATCCAGGCTATCAGTACATTTCTTGAATGTGGGCACCCTCTGGTGCTTAGAGTTGCTGCTGCATTTAAGTGTTCAGTGAAAGATATCAAACTACTATTGTATGTATGTACAGGTATAGGATCACTTATCCGGAAACCCAATATCCAGAAAGCTCCGAATTATGGAATGGCTGACTCCCATAGACTCCATTTTATCCAAATAATCCAAATTTTTAAAATGATTTCCTTTTTCTCTGTAATAATAAAACAGTAGCTTGTACTTGATTCCAACTAAGATATAATTAATCCTTATTGGAAGCAAAACCAGCCTATTGGGTTTATTTAATGTTTAAATGAATTTCTAGTAGACTTAAGGCATGAAGACCCAAATTACGGAAAGATCCGTTATCCGGAAAACCCCAGGTCCTGAGCATTCTGGATAACAGGTCCCATACCTGTATTTATTTATATAGCACCACAATTGCACACAGTGCTTTACAAGATGTGAGCACAAACAGGGGTGTAGTAATAATTAATTTATACAGTAACAATAGACAAATTAATGCTTAAGAGCTTTCAATACACAAGTTGGATAAGGACCCTGCCCCAAGGAGCTTACAATCTATTAGGAAGAGGAGCACAAAACAGAAACAAAAAGGGGTGGGGTATAAGTGCGTAGGATAAGGAAGCGTTGCTGCAGAGAAAGGCTAGCAAAGTGCTTCATCTAGTAGGTGGTTTTTAAGAAGCTTAAAGAAAAATTGTTAGTGTGGCGGCTTTTTCTGATGCACAATGGTAAAGCATTTCAGAGGCGGGGTGCAATCAGTGAAAAAGGTTTTATGCGTTACTCAGCTGTTTAGGTGAACTGTACTGTCGGTAGATTGCCTGAGCTGAGCACAGGGCCTGGGAGGAAGTGTATAGGGCAATGAGATATAATATATATATAGAGAAGAATGAAGGGCTCTGAAAGACAGGATAATTTTTTATTTGATTTGCCACTTCAGGTGAGATTATGAGGTCAGCAGCAGTGACCATTGAATGCAATGGGTGGAGACAGGGAGACAAGATAGTAATATGTTATAGTAGTCTAACCTGGAGAGGATGAGAACCTGGATCAGTGTTTTGGTAGTGGACTGGTAAAGGAAGGGGTGTATGTTTGCAATGGTTTTTAGAAAGAAGTGGCAAGTTTTGGTGAGTGATGTGATGTGGACTGAGAATGTGAGAGATGGGTCTAAAGTGACACCCAGACACCTGCCTTGGATGAAGGGTGACATTTTCAGCTGTAATGTAAAACAGAGGGAGAGGGCCAGGTTTTGGTGGGAAGATAAGCACTTCAGTCTTGGACATGTTAAGTTTAAGGTGGCAGGCAGCCATCCAAGATACAATGGCAGTAAGGCATTGCGTGATTTCTGCCTGAGCAGCAGTGTTGAGATCAGGGCAGGAAAGGAAGATCTGTGTGTCATCTGCATAAAGGTAATAGGAGAACCCAAAGGATGCGATGAGGTCACCAAGAGCAAGAATGTAAAGAGAGAAGAGGCCCTAGGCCACACCCTTGGGGCACCCCAATAGAGAGATCAACAGTATTGTCAGAAACTTTTACACTGAAGGTACTCATGGAGAGAGAGGATGTCAACCATGATAAAGCAGAACCACTGATACCAAGCATTTGGAGATGATTTATAAGAAGTCAATGGTAAACTATATTGAAAGCTGCACGGATAGAAGTATGAAACAGTGTCCCTGGTCCTTAGCAGCATGGATATCATCATGAGTATTAATCAGTTGAGAGAAGTAGGATTGTTTAGCCTGAAAGAGAGCAGTGTTGAAGCAGAAGAGGAGAAACTTGTAGTGCAGAAAGTCTGAAAGTATGTGAGATTATCATTCTGATGAGTGAGTGCAGGAGCCCTCGCTAGCTTGACTCCTATAGCAATGGACCATATAGTGGTCCAGCACTCTCTTTAAGAGATCAGCTTCACAAAACAAGTTATTTTACTTTATATAAGTTTACTTTATATATAGTCCAACTATATTGAAACCTCGATTTTAAGTGCCCTGATTTTAAGTTTTCCCACATTTTGCATTTTTATTTGTGGTCCCACTAATTTATAATGCATTTCAGGGAGTGTTTCCCTGATTTTAAGTAATGCTTTCCCGGATTCTACAAAAACAGTTTGTCCTGATGTTCCCAAAAAATGCTGTCTGTCCTCTGTGAATGTACTAAAGTAACAAAAAGGACTGAGCAATAATAGATGAGATATAATTTGCTATAATCAAGGGTGTCAGTGCTTAAATTGCCATAATATAAATCTAAAAACGCACAATAGGACGTATTCCTCTGTGAATGTTATGATTAGTGAAATAAAAAGGTTAAACAAACTAACCAGATGTATATTTTGCCATAGTTCTGTCAGTAAAAAGTCAATTCCAATTGACTGCCCCTCAAACTGCCATGTACAGTAGGTTGTGTATGTGACTGACAAAGGGGCCTTGCACATGCCCCCCTTCCCCATAATGTAACATTAATGCTGCAATGCTTAACTCTTGTTATTAGTGCAGTAAATATTGTATTTCAAAGTAAAATTGACTCCTTTGCTTATATCCTTTCAGTACTTGAAGAAAAAGTTGTTTTAACCAATTTCCCCGATTTAACATTTTTCTGGATTTTACATATTTTTTTCTTTTGGAAAAACTTCGAACCAAATTTGATCGAATGTGATATTACTTCGATTTGTATGATTCGAACTTGATCGAAAACTGACCTATTCGGCCAAAAAAAAAAACTTTGATTTCATTTTGGTTGGTCTTTTTGAATTCGAATTTTGAAGTTTTTAAATTCGTAATTCGACCCTTGATAAATCTGCCCCTTAGTGTCATGTGTATTACTCCATAAGTGGATGTTTGTAGCTGGCAAATATGAGGAATATGTTGCAGAATATGTCGGTGCTATATAAACAAATAATAATATTTAAAATAATGAAGGTGTGTGTATGTTGCAACAGACGCATAATTATTATTTATAGCTTCAACACATCACAATACAGCCTTTTAAAAAAATTGTACACAATCTCTTACCAATAATCACTTAACCATGTTTTGCGTTTTTAGGGAGGAAAACACACAGACATGGCGAGAATGCACCAACTACAAACAAACATTTGGATTTAAGCTCACAACTCTTGAGTGGATAGGCCACCATGATTATCTACTGATCTTTGCAGTCTATTATTTTGGAAAATCACAATTTTGGGGGGGAAAAAAAAAAAGACTTCAGCAGCATGAAAATATTTTGTGATAAAAAGCTTAAGTAAAGCAGCTGTGGAACAGAACCAGTCATAGTAAAAATGTAACTATGCACTGTATATCAATGCACTGTATATCAATGAAATCCGCCCACCCTCCCCCAGGGAAGACACATCTGCAAGGGCTCCCAGGGCACTGTTAAATCTGCACCCATCCGTGCTTTACAAGTCCCCTTCTGCCAACATCTCCCACACCAGCAGCCTAAAAGGGACATCCGCTGCCTAAAGGAGGAAAAAATGGCTCTCTAGCACACACACAGAGCCGGAGAACAAAACTAGGCCTACCTCCTCGACAGAAGCCGGGGACTCGAGTAGTAGAGGCACCTGGGACCGGGCTGGGGCCTGAACTGCAGGGCAGACTGCGGAGCTGCAGGGAGACTGCTGGCCTGGTGATGTGGGGCACCCTGGGGGAGACTGTGGGCCTAGTGGGGCGGCACCACCACAACTGGCAGCGGCTAGCTGTGCTCCAGCCAATACAGTAGAAAAACTTTCTTTTTTTTCCCGTACGTTTGACCGGTTCGTTTTTGTGTTACTATTAGTCACCATGAGTACCACCTACGACAGACTCTGCTCGAAATCGGGAAGAAATGCACAATTTCTACGCCAAATCTGCCAATTGAGATTCTGCGGAATCTGGGCCTGCTTACAGCACCGGAGCTCAGAACAAAAACCGGGACGCAGACATCGCTGATTCGGATATCAGGCTAGTCGAGCTAGCCTGCTACCGAGCTGACAGAAACGCTGCATTGTCGTGCAAGAGCCGAGGTGGCGATTTGTGCGTCTATAGCAACAAACTCTGGTGCACGAAATCTGCTGAAGTGACTCGCCATTGCTCACCATGAGTGGAGTTTTTAATTGTTAAATGTCGGCCCTTCTATCTGCCAATGGAATATACTGCTGTACTAGTAGTAGCCGTGTACTTGCTGCCTAGCTCAAATGTTAATCTGGCACTAGGAGAGCTGTACGAGGCTATCAACAAGCTTCAAACAACGCACCCGGATGGATTTATCATTGTTGCCAGCGATTTCAACCACGTGAACCTGAAGTTAGTGCTTCCCAAATTCTTTCAACATGTGAGCTTTGCTACAAGGGGAGAGAACTGTTTGGACAAAGTCTACACAAACGTGTGCGGCGCCTACAAAGCCTTTTAGCACGCCCACATAGCTTCCACATGACTGCACAGCTAGACACAGCTCAAACAACATCATCAAGTTCGCAGATGACACGACTGTGGTGGGGCTCATCAGCCACAGCAACGAGTCGCCGTACAGAGATGAGGTTCAGCAGCTGGCAGTCTGGTGCAGTAAGAACAACTTGTCACTGAATGTGGATAAAACTAAAGAGATGATCGTGGACTTCAGGAGAACTCGTCCTGCTCACACACCACTCAACATCAACGGCTCCACGGTAGAGACAGTAAAGAACACGAAATTCCTGGGAGTCCACATCTCTGATGACCTCATCTGGACCACCAACACCGCCTCCATCACCAAAAAGGCTCAGCAGCGTCTTCACTTCCTGAGACGACTGAAACGGGCCAGCCTTCCACCTCCCACCCTCATAGTGTTCTACAGGGGCACCATACAGTGTCCTGATGAGCTGTATCTCCATCTGGTACAGTAGAGCCAGTGCTGCTGACCGGGAAAATCTACAGCGGACCGTCAAAGCAGCTGGAAACATCATTGGAGTGGCTCTTCCATCACTGCAGGACATCTTCCACAAGCGCTGTGCAAGAAAGGCCTCCTGCATTGCACTGGATGCCACACACCCCTCACACGGGCTGTTCATGCTGCTCCCATCCGGCAGATGATTTCGCAGCATTAAAGCCCGAAAAACCAGGCTGCGCAAAAGCTTTTTTCCACAAACAATCAGACTCCTCAACTCACTGCCTGCCCTCCCATTACATTCCAGACACACCTGAACTGTGAACTTAACTTTGTGAACTGTTAATTTATTTGCACAATTCTAAAGGTTTACACATGTATATATCCAATTTCTGCCAATATATTACACATTTCAAATGTTTAAATATTTATTGTGTATTCTATGTGCCTTTTTGTGATATGTACTAGCTGGAGCTATGCTGTCTCGTCTCACTGTGTATCCGTATACTGCTGAGATGACAATAAAGTTTACTTTGACTTTGAAAATTAAATCTAGCACTGCCAGTTTGTAACACAAGATGGAGCACAGCAACAAATAACATGTATTTTTGATAGAAAATAGCAATACATATCTTTTCTCCAGTTCATGTAAAATATAATCTGCAAGTAAGTAGAACCAAAACGGACTGTGTGCATATGCAAAACGTTTTATTTCTTACTGCTTCAGTAAAGTAAATAACTTAACCCTTGTTTTTTAATCCACATGAATTGCTGCATCCGATGTATGCTGATTTGAAGTTGATTATACAAGTACAACATTTAATATGATGTATTACTTTAAGGGCTAGTCCACACGGGGAGATAGCGACGCGTTTGCGGTCGTGGCGACAAAGCGCCGCGACAGTCGCCGCGACCGGCGCAGGCGACAGTTTTGTATGGGCGCCTATGTAAAAACGCCTGTGCTAACCACACGAGGCGATGCGCTTTTCAACAGTCGCCTGGAAAAGCCTGGCGAGGCATTTTCAGGCGACTGTTGAAAAGCGCATCGCCTCGTGTGGTTAGCACAGGCGTTTTTACATAGGCGCCCATACAAAACTGTCGCCTGCGCCGGTCGCGGCGACCGCAAACGCGTCGCTATCTCCCCGTGTGGACTAGCCCTAAAGCCTTGTGTTACAGCCTCACTCCTCTTTTAAGGGTAAGGTCACACTGGGCGTTTCGGGGAGATTTAGTCGCCTGGCGACTTCAGAAAACAAATCGCCGCTTGTGATTAACGCCGGCGATTTTAGCCAGCGCAGAGTGAGGGAAGGCGTTCGGGGAGATTGGTCGCCGCAAAGACCCGAAACGCCCAGTGTGACCTTACCCTTAAAATAAAATTAAATGGGAAAAATGCTAATTCATATGGATTTTACATCAAAGACAACCAAAAAATATAAAAAAAAAAAAATTCAAACAACATTATTGAGAGTTACCTTTTCTCTATTTGTGGTAGGTGGGTTTTCAGGCTAACCGTTTCTTTGGTTAGTTCTACTTTTCTCACACTTCCAAAAAAATCTGTGATGAGAACAGTATTTGGATCCCTCTGAAAGAGGTCAGTCCGGTGGCCAGGGGTAGAAACACACAGGCTTTTTGGACATACCTGGAACTAAAGACAGAACATCTTTATTATTTTTAGTTTAAAAAAATCTGACTGCCAACTCCCCAGTTTGTTTGCAACTCCCTGTCACCTTACCTTTTCTAAATTTTCTTTAAGTTTTGCCTATTAACTAGTCTCAGGTCTTGTTTTCCCACTTAGATGACTCTTGGTTATGGAGTCCCTCTGACCACTGGCTTCTACCATAACCCTATGCCCCCCTGGTCTCCTTAACTGAAGGTCAAAATAGCAAAGGCCAGTGGGGATGGAGAACAGTTACCCCATTAGTAATAGTATGTTTCAAACAAACCTAACCTTTGCTGTAGAAATGCAGAAATTAAAATAAACAAATATATGACATTTCTGAAACCTGATGCCTGACTTATCCAGACTCATTTTATGATTGAGACCATTCAGAATATAAACATAGCAATAATCATCTGGTGTTTTTTTTTTTTATTAAAATATAATAATATCTTGTATAATACTGTACTAGATATTTAATTTCCTTTATTTAAGCGTGCCTACCAAATAAGATTGGATTCCCTTCATACAGGACAGCTCTGAGGATTCAAAAAAAATTTAAGAAAAAACAAGGAACAATGAAGCTACATTCTACAATGAAAAAAAATGTCCATGCTTAATCCTTTTTATAACTCAAAACACATTCTATTACATATAGCAGGGACTTGCTTTGCAATCCTTATTAAAATATTTTGGATTACTTATAACCCAAAAGGCAGATTTTTTTAATTTAAAAGGTCAAGAGATGCAAAAACAAGTTTTTGTGTTTTTATTTTTGCATAATAGATTGCTAAAGTGATTTTGCCTAAAATATTGCAATAATAATAACAACACTCGGAGCAATTAGTTTTCCAAAGTTGCACTTCGGGCATGAATCGATCTGAGTGCAATCCCGCCAGTGATTTACATTTTAGCCGCTGGGAAGGCAGTTCGGGGAGATTAGTCGCCCCAAAGAAGAGGAGATGTGTCGCCGGGCGACTAATCCCCTCAAATCTGACTCTGTGCCCTGGCCCTTAATAAAAATCTGGGACTGCGGGCTGAGCTGTTAAAATTGTGACTGTCCCACAGAAAACAGGACAGTTGGCAGGTATGTATCCAATACTTTTAACACCATTAATTTTAAAAAGCAGAAGTGCATTAGGGTATCAAAAATGCAAGCAGAACACTGTCAAGTCAAGAATTAGTGTAACAATACGGGAAGACCAAGTAGTTAAAAGTGGGATTGCATTTGTATACAAATTTTAATACATAATGAATGCAAAAAAGACATTTCACTGTGAATTATAGAGAGCAGGGGCTGACAAATTGTTGCTTTGGGGCATAGTACAATTATGTAAAATACCTACCAAGTCATTCATATTGTTCTGACTCGCTGGATTGATTTCTTCCAAAAATTCCAGAAGATAGAAGGTGTACCTGTCCATAAGATGAACTCCAATTCCAAGATCTGGTTGATGCTATAGAAAATTGTTAAGCAGTGTCATTTCACACCGTAATGTAACACTTGTGCACAACAGTACTGGCAGAGAATGTGGAGAAAATGTATTAAAGGAGAACTACCCCCCGTACTGAAAGCCCACCTAAACTTCCTGGCATTGCCCCACATCCCCTCTCCCTCCCCGCGATGTGCATTAGTAGAGAAAAAACCCTTTAAAAAAATCTGACCCTTAAATGGAGAGAATCGCAGAAGAGCTCCCGGTCACCATCTTCCATCGATTTTTATGGTCTTGCTTCATTTCACCGTCACAAAGCCTGCAGGAGCATGCACAGTTGGGCCAAGTCAGGAATCGGCTTCAACTGCGCATGTGAAAATCTGAGTTGAGCCTCGAAGAGAATATTAAACAACAGAAGATAGTGACTGGGAGCTCTACTGCGCTTCTCTGCATAGTCAGAACTGCAGTTATACCAAGAAGAGAAGTAGAAGGGGGGAGGGATGAAGGGGTGAAGTAGGCTTTTGATGTGAAAATCGGAGTTGAGCCTCAAAGAGAATATTAAACGACGGAATATAGTGACTGGGGGCTCTATTGCACTTCTCTGCATAGTCAGAACTGCAGTTTTACCAATGAGAGAAGTAGAAGGGGGGTGAAGGGGTTTAGTAAGGCTTTTGATCGGATGGGAACTTTGAAGAGGCAGGGTGGGGGTGCAGCTCAGAAAAGCAATTTCCATTCCCAGAGTGCACTGCTTTTCATTTAACAAGGTGAAGGAATATATATATATATATATATATATATATATATATATATATATATATATATATATATATATATATATATATATATATATATATGCATTTCTGACAGGTAAGACACTCTGCACTTTTTTTTACTTGAGCCCAGCTGAATGGGACCATAGAAGGAAAATAACCCTTCCTTACATCAGGCTGGATTTTTATTAAACTAGAAATCAAATGCTAGTTAGCCATTTAGAATGTAAACAATTATTGCTATAAAAATGTAGGTTCATTTGGATCCCATAGAGAAGTGTGTGCTGTGTTATTTTTTAATGTAGCGTTATAATAGAGCGAAGCATCCTAAATTAAAACTGTATACATAACACAGCGGCCATTTTAAAAAAAATTAGGGATGCACAGAATCCACTATTTGGGATTTGGCCGAATCTCAGAATCCTTGGTGAAAGTTTTGGCCGAATACCAAACCCTAATTTGCATATGCAAATTAGGGGCAGGAAAGGGTAACATGGAAAAAAATCTTCTTTTGTGATGAAAAGTCACGTGATTTCCCTACCCGACCCCTAATTTATATATGCAAATTAGGATTAAGATTTGATTCGGCCAAACTCAAGGATTCGGCCGAATCAGAATCCTGCTGAAGAAGGCTGAATCCCGAACTGAATCTTGGATTCGGTGCATACCTAAAAAAAATACCATGCACTACAACTCCCTATTTGTTTGATACAAGTCACTATACTGTGCCCAATTCTTACGTGGTTTCTGGAAAATTGTTTGGAAAGGAAAGTTGATTATACTGTCTCCACAGAGAAATTGTAACCTTTTAAACTAGCTATGGATAGCACTTACCTATTCTAGTCCCAAAAATAAATACGTTTATGGTACTTTTAACAGAGCAATTAAGTCTCTCACTAAGCCAGAAGTGATGAGATTCAATTTCCAAATGCTATTAATAGATCAAGTTCTGATTAGAGGCCCTTTGAGCAGTGACATATTAAAAGGGGAATTATTGATAATTGTATTACTGTTGCTAGCAGGCTTGCTTTTCTTAAGAAGATACTGTATGCACACATTAATATGCTTCGAACACTGCTGATGTACTTCTGTTGCTGGGAAAATTAATAGAATATTACCATTATTAGTTAAAAATATTAAACTAATGAATACATATATACGAATGAATCAAAACTACTATTGAATGACATGGTCTAATTTGTTAGATGGCAGGTATGTGATTTTGGAGTGGCAGATTGAATCTTAGCACCTTTAAACCTAAGTTCATGTCCTTACCCACAATCGTTTGCCAAGTATTTACCTGATACTATTAGATGGCAAAATCTCATAGTTTAAATAGGAGGTGTGTGGTTTTAAAGTTAATGAATGCCATACTGAAGCTTAGCATCTTTGAAAGTTAAGAGCTACAATATTAAATTAATTAATATTAAAGTCGAGGTGAATTTTAGAATGAAAATAAATTGAGCTATTTTTTGTGTACTTTGACTAGGGAATAGTCCAAATTCGATTCAAATTTGAAAAAAATTTGAAAATTCGAATATCGAAATTTATCATGTACTGTCTCTTTAAAAATTCGCCATCTAAAACCTGCCGAATTGCAGTTTTAGCCAATGGGGGACCTCCTAGAACCTACAAAGAGTCAATTTGTGGACTTTGAAAAATCAAAATTGAAAAACGTCTAATCTAATTCGATCGAATGCGCTATTCCTTTGATTCGTACGATTCGAATTTAGCCGAATACGGACCTATTCAATCGAAAACGGACCTATTCGTCCAAAAAAACCCTTAGACTTAATTTTGGTTGGCCTTTTTGAATTCGTATTTCGAAGTTTTTTCAAATCGAAATTCGACCCTTGATAAATATGCCTCTAAATGTTAATTAAATGCTAGACTACCCCAGAAAATAAGCTTGAGATTTTTATCTTTCAATTGTGCAAGAGTAATATTTAGCATTTTTGCCACTATGGGATTTCTCTGAACTAACATATTTATAAGAACTTTTGACTTTTGATTGTAGGTCTCTAAATGAAATACAAATAAACTAGTTGCTGACTTTCTTCCAACTGAGAGTACGTATCTAAAAAGTTTTGTTGCATTTGGCCACAGAAATGAGAATGAGCCCAGAGATATCAAGGGTCATTTCATGTGAGGGGTCCATGTTGTTTGAACCAATTTTACCCACTTATGTATGCATGAGTGAAGGCATGGTCTCTGAGAAGGTTCATTGCATTCTGGAACACTTTTTACTTTTTCTAGAAGATTTCATGAAACATGGCCAGAGTACTTACATGGCCAGAGTATTATACAGGAGGGAATTCAATAAAAGGTCCACAAAAAAAACCTAGTGACTAGTTGAAGTAAGTTGCTGTAGATATGGAACCTACAATCATTATAACTGCTGAATCGTATGGTCACAAGGAAAGGACAATGGTGAAGTTGGCCAATTTAAATATACTGCAGTATATAATCAACTTTCTAGGATACATTTTATTCAATAATAGAACATGAGTTATCCGGAAGCTTGCCATCTAGCTTGAATAAAAATCTGAATCATGCCATTAATATGAGTGCAGAAAAATATGTATTTTATTTACGTGAATGATAGAAGCACCTGTGTAAACTAGCTCTATGAACAGCATGTACATAAATTGCTGGCTAAAGTGGAGTCAGATCCACTTAAGTGTTTATTTTAGCATACTGCAACACTAAGGTAAAAAGCCAATATCTTCAATCAGAACTTTAAGCAATATTTCAGATTCAGATTCTGTTTTATGATATAATGGTTGGAGATTTATAGAAGTTTTAAATGATTAATTATATGCATATTCCCCACCATCCAAAAACATATATAAACACTTATGATTTAAATAACTTTTGTATTAGATTTCATTGCAGTTTTAGAAACAAAGTTCAGTTCAAAGCTTTTCAGAAAAGATACTTACAGACAGTGAGTCCTCTCCAACTTGGCTACTTGCAAGAGCCATAATATTTGGAGAATAAAATTGCTTATACATGGAGGCGCCTTGACAGGTGTCAATAATAAACAGCAATTCATTGTACCTGTAAATGAAAAATTACTTTAGCTATATAGTAAAAATGAGGGAAAAGGCCCCATGGCAAAGCGGGTAGGCATGAAGGCCCCTGCTAAAACACAAAATTAATAGAATCTCCAATCTACAGTATTCCAGCAGTTATCAAACTAATAGCACCTCACATCTGTCTTCAGCTGCTGGAGGATGCTATTGTTATATTGTTTATCTCATGGATATCCTCATATTTTATTTGTAAATTTACAAGGAAGAAAATTGGTTATTTCTGAAAGTGTGGTCTCAGGACAACTACTCTATCATTTAAGACCTAAAACCAATTCTAAATACGCAGTAATGAGGAGCAGAAATGTAAGAAAACTGAAAAAGCACAGCATTGTATAAGGAATGATGAATGTTAGCAATTGCACACCAAGAGGGAAAACATAGGTTCTGACTGGAGAAATTTATTAACACTATCCTGCCAGTAATGTTTCCCAGAGAACCAGGAAAAGGGTCGATTTGAAAATTCAAATTTTCAAATTTGTTTATGGTCAAAACTATCCAATTTATCTATGGAGTTATCTAAACTCGATTCCAGTTTTTGAAAAAATTTGAATTCGATTTTCGAGATTTATCATACGCTGGGCCTTTAAGAATTCAAATGCGACTATTCGCCACCTAAAACCTGCAAAATTGCTGTTTAAATCAATGGGAAAGGTCCAGGGATCAATTTGGAGATGTTTTCAGCCTTCTTGACATTCAAGTTTTTTTCAGAGAAAAATTTGATTCAAATCCAATTCGATTTTTCGGGTCATTTCAATTCGTCCAAGTTGGAAAAATTTGATTTTAAATTTGATTTTAAATCTATGGGAGTTTTACTCACATAAATCCGAAATTCAACACTTGATAAATGTGCCTCCCTGTGTCAAGTTGGTATATGTTAAATACCTTTAGTTTACACAGACATTATTCTGTTAAGTGAGATGTTAGAGTTCAGAAGCAACATTTACTGTAACTCTAATACCACTACAAATCTTTAATCCGCAATGCAGTTAAGTATAATAAAAGACAAGGTGAGAAGTGATGTTTTTAGGGTTAATGGCTTTAAAAGAAGGTATGAAATGAAAAGATGACAAAATGTTCATTAATTATACAAATAGCAATGTATCATGACAGCTTTGGACTGAAAATGAAAAAAGAGCTTTTGCATCTCCTGCTGAGTGTTACGAACAGCAGGCTTGTCTATGTGAAATGATTATAAGGATGGTATAAACATGTTTTTCAATGGTTTGAATAACCGGAATAAGTAGTAGTACAACTTATATTTACACCAATGGCAGTATGGGCGACAATGTAACCTCAATTACTTGATAATGCTTTTGTAGAGCTGAGGGGATTAAGTGCGGCAATATAATATACGCTTGGCAAATAATATTGGCAATAGGCTGAAGGTTATCAACAAATCAAATATATATATTTGCACATGCTGCTGTAGAAACTAATATTGAGTTTACAGAAAACAAATGGATAAAGGAAAAACATACATTAAAGAATCTCATTCCAAGGCCAATCTCTGTAAACTGGAGATTAGGCATTTAACCAGGAGATAATTGAACAACACAATCCATTGCAAGAATAGTGAAAAATCAATTATTTAACCATAAAGCAAATGGTGGCAGTATCATCCCCTTAAAGGGGTTGTTCACCTTCAAACACTATTTTCAGTTCACTTGGTTTCAGACAGTTCACTAGAAATAAAGACTTTTCTATTTTCTATGTGTGGCTGTTTTTCTAATATTGAAGTGTAAAGTGTAATTTTTAACCTTCTAAAGCAGTTCTGGGATGGGGGGGTCACCGACCCTGTAAACTGTTCTAAATCGATAAATTTAGTTGATACATTTCTTTTCTTTGCCCCCGATGAGCAGAATCCCTGAGTTTCATTAAAGAGATACTGACACCAGAAATTAAACTCTTTTACATCTATCATAATATTGCCTTTGAAAGCTACTTATAACTTTGATATTAAGTATTTGCCCAATGCTTTTACATTTACCTGTCTGATGCCCCATTTTCCTGTATGAGGGGCTGCCATATTTGTGCAGCAGGAGTAAGTTGGCATCAGAATCTCTAACTGACAGGCTTAGATGGGACAGTCAGGATGGCAAAACAGTCAGGTATAGAAACTTCAACTAACAATAACTTAAAAAAACAAACCTCTTAGCAAAAAATGATCAACATGACCTATAGGTAACTTTTAATGCACATTCATATTTTAAAATGTACTTTTTTAGTGTCAGTATCACTTTAAAGGCAGCTGTTGGAATTGATACAATAGTTGCTAATACTCCAGAGATGCTGCTGAGAAATGTATTAACTAAATGTCGCAAAATTGTAACAGTTCCGAATCTGCACCTGAATTACTGAGCTGCCAGACTCAAACACCAGAGACAGGAAATTCAACTTTAAACTTAGATTTTGGAAAAACTGTAAAATATAAAAAATGGAAAGTAATTGGAAAAAGTCTTTATTTCTGGTAAACTATCTGAAACCAACTCAACTGGAAAAAACTGGATGGTGAACAACCCCTGTAAGAAAAGTTCATACACTGCATGCATGATCAGCTGCATATGGAAGGAGACTTGGCTCCTCATCCTTTATAAACACAATAAAAATGTTAATACAAAAGTTAATACAGTAAATCTGCGTGTGTGTGCGCGCAGATGTATGTGCCTGAATCAGACGCTTGCACTCTGAACCAGTCTTCCATAAACGTGGGTGTAGGGTCAAAGTATTTATGTAAAGTTCAAGAGGACCCGCACTCCTTGGTTAGTGAACCAAAAATGTCTTTATTTTTCAAACTTGTGCATCCAACGTTTCGACCTACATTAGGGCCTTTATCAAGGACCTTGATAAAGGCCCTAATGTTGGATGCCCTGTACCAAAGGGGTAAGGGGCAGAGGTCAGGGGGCCTCAGTACATCAGAATTGATAGAGAGAGTTGGCAGGCACAGGTCATGTGTGACCCCACACCCTTGAACAGGGTACATGGAAATGAGCTCTTATTACCCCACCAGATACATTATAAAAAAAGCATAGCATTGTGTTTATAGTAGGTAGATTTCTATTCCAGTTTCCTAGGATACCTGCTTCTTGGCAGATTCCCTTACAATTCATATAGGAGGGAATTGTAATGTAATAAATGTCATAGTCAGAAAAGACACACAAAAATGATCATTTTTAAATGCAATATTCTTCAGTAGCTAGTTCTTTTGAGTTAAATTAAAATTATTGCAAAATTTTAAATGCCCATAGTAGTGTATTTCTAAGGCCTGCTTAATGTTGGCATATTGTTTTTTAGGAAGACATTTTATCACATACACTGCACACTGGTGCATAATATAACATGTTAGGAAAGTGGATAGGGTAATTTGTCGTCCAGATCGCTACAACCGAACAGTTTGCTGTCTACCTGGTGCCAGGGTTCGGCATGTGGTTGATCGGATAGACAAATTATTGGGTGGGGCTGGGCACGACCCAGCTGTCTTAGTGCATATCGGTACTAATGACAAAATAAATGGTAGATGGAAGACCTTAAAGAATGATTTCAGGGATCTAGGCTCTAAGATCAAGGAAAGGTCTTCCAATGTAATCTTTTCTGAAATTTTGCCTGTGCCACGTGCAAGTTTAGGAAAACAGCGGGAGTTTAGGGAGCTTAATGCGTGGCTCAAGTCTTGGTGCAGGAAGGAAGGGTTTGGGTTCCTAGAGCACTGGGCTGACTTTTCGTTGGGGTACAACCTATACAGCCGTGACGGTTTGCACCTCAATGGAAGGGGGTCCGCGGTGCTAGGGGAAAGAATGGCTAAGAGGTTGGAGGAGTGTTTAAACTAGGCAAGGGGGGGTGGGTGAGATAAAGGATTATGGGGAAGCTAGTGTAGACGGGGCAGTGGGGTTAGTAAGGGGTCATGGGGGAGGAGTGAGGGGGGCATACAGTTTACCAGCTAAGGAGGTCCCTCTGTTACAAGGAAAACAGAATAATACTAACTTAACGTATAATTCTTCACTAAGTAATGCACATTTCAAAAGTAAAAGTAGTAACCTCCGCTGTATGCTGGCAAATGCACGGAGTTTGTCAGGTAAAATGGGAGACCTAGAATTAATTGCATGCTCTAAAAATTATGATATAATTGGTATCACTGAGACCTGGTGGAATGAAACATGTGACTGGATTGTGAATTTAAATGGTTACACCCTTTTTAGGAGGGACAGAGGGATTAAAAAGGGTGGAGGAGTGTGTTTGTATTTAAAGCCTGAATTAAAGCCATGCGCTAAAGAATTAAAAATAGCTGGCACTGGTGAGGGTGTAGAATCACTCTGGGTAGAGATTTCGACTGGGCAAAAGGTATCAAAAAGAATTATCATTGGTGTATGCTATAAACCACCTCGTATAAGTGTCGAGTATGAAGCCCAGCTACTCTTGCAGATACAAGCGGCTTCACAGCTGGGTCAAGTTGTTGCTATGGGTGACTTCAATTATCCAGACATTGACTGGGGTAATGGGGTTGCTAAGACAGAAAAAGCTAGTAGGTTTGTAAATATGCTGAATGACAACTTTTTATTCCAGCTCGTTCAAGAACCTACTAGGAATAACTCTCTTTTGGACCTTGTAATAACTAACAATACTGAACTCATCTCTAACATTTGTGTGGGTGAGCATTTAGGGAATAGTGATCATAACATGGTCTCCTTTGAGATTCTGTTGCAGAAGCAATTCTATAAGGGAGTAACTAAAACACTAAATTTCAGACGTGCAAACTTTGACAGTATAAGGGCATCTCTGCAACATATTAAGTGGGAAATGCTTTTCACAGGGTTAAACACAGAACAAAAATGGGAAGTCTTTAAAATGCTGCTTAGTAAATATACTTGTCAGTATATTCCACTTGTAAGCAAGGAACGTCGTTGCAAAGCAAAACCTTTTTGGTTCAATAGAAGCGTTGGTGTTGAGGTGGGTAAGAAAAGACGTGCTTTTAAGGCTTTCAAGTTAGCTGGTACAGCCGAAACATTTATAAGGTACAAGGAGGCCAATAAATCATGCAAAGAAGCTATAAGGCAAGCTAAAATTGCTATAGAAAAGGATATTGCAGCAAGCAGTAAAAAAAATCCAAAATTATTTTTTAAATATGTCAATAGTAAAAAAATGAAGCAGGAAGGGGTGGGACCCTTACTATCAGAGGGGGGTCAGCTGGTTGATGAAAACAAAATAAAAGCGCAGATTCTGAACTCGTATTTTTCATCTGTCTACACAAATGAAGAACCAGTAAGTGAAGGTTTCCTTCTTAACACTCCCAATTCTAGTAATACAACTAATGATGCATGGTTCACACATGAAGAAATTCAAAAGAGACTTGAACATGTTAAGATTAACAAAGGTCCAGGGCCAGATGGTATTCATCCCAGGGTAATTAGCGAGCTTAGCTCTGTGATTGCCAAACTTCTTTACTTAATTTTTCAGGATTCATTGAGATCTGGCATAGTGCCGAGAGACTGGCGAATTGCTAATGTGGTGCCTCTATTCAAAAATGGATCCCGTTCTCAGCCTCAAAACTATAGGCCAGTTAGTCTGACGTCAGTATTAGGAAAGCTTTTCGAAGGGTTAATAAAGGATAAGATACTGGACTTCATAGCAAATCATAATACTATGAGTTTGTGCCAGCATGGTTTTATGCGTAATAGATCTTGCCAGACTAACTTAATTTCTTTTTACGAGAATGTAAGTAGAGACCTCGATTCTGGGATGGCAGTGGATGTGATTTACTTAGACTTTGCTAAAGCATTTGATACAGTGCCACACAAAAGGTTACTGGTTAAATTAAGGAATGTTGGCCTGGAACATAGTATTTGTACCTGGATAGAGAACTGGCTAAAAGATAGACTACAAAGAGTGGTGGTAAATGGAACATTTTCTAATTGGACCAGTGTTGTTAGTGGAGTACCGCAGGGCTCTGTACTAGGTCCCTTGCTTTTCAACTTGTTTATTAATGACCTGGAGGTGGGCATTGAAAGTACTGTTTCTATTTTTGCAGATGATACTAAATTGTGCAGAACTATAGGTTCCATGCAGGATGCTGCCACTTTGCAAAGTGATCTGTCTAAACTGGAAAACTGGGCAGCAAACTGGAAAATGAGGTTCAATGTTGATAAATGCAAGGTTATGCACTTTGGCAAAAATAATATAAATGCAAGTTATACACTAAATGGCAATGTGTTGGGAGTTTCCTTAAATGAAAAGGATCTAGGGGTCTTTGTAGATAACACGTTGTCTAATTCTGGGCAGTGTCATTCTGTGACTACTAAAGCAAATAAAGTTCTGTCTTGCATAAAAAGGGCATTAACTCAAGGGATGAAAACATAATTATGCCTCTTTATAGGTCCCTGGTAAGGCCTCATCTGGAGTATGCAGTTCAGTTTTGGACTCCAGTCCTTAAGAGGGATATAAATGAGCTGGAGAGAGTGCAGAGACGTGCAACTAAATTGGTTAGAGGGACGGAAGACTTAAATTATGAGGGTAGACTGTCAAGGTTGGGGTTGTTTTCTCTGGAAAAAAGGCGCTTGCGAGGGGACATGATTACACTTTACAAGTACATTAGAGGACATTATAGACAAATGGCAGGGGACCTTTTTACCCATAAAGTGGATCACTGTACCAGAGGCCACCCCTTTAGACTAGAAGAAAAGAACTTTCATTTGAAGCAACGTAGAGGGTTCTTCACAGTCAGGACAGTGAGGTTGTGGAATGCACTGCCGGGTGATGTTGTGATGGCTGATTCAGTTAATGCCTTTAAGAATGGCTTGGATGATTTTTTGGACAGACATAATATTAAAGGCTATTGTGATACTAAACTCTATAGTTAATATAGGTATGGGTATATAGAATTTTAATTAAAAGTAGGGAGGGGTGTGTGTATGGATGCTGGGTTTTCATTTGGAGGGGTTGAACTTGATGGACTTTGTCTTTTTTCAACCCAATTTAACTATGTAACTATGTAACTATGTTTACTATTTCTTCCACTAGTAAATGAGGTCACTGAATACTTTCTGGGTTCGCAAAAGCTCAATTACATTTACACAAAAGGAATGTTTTTTGCATTGCGAATATTTTTCCATTAACAACACACGATCACATTCTTCCCTATGTATTTTATACCTTTTGAAATTCACCACAAAGCAACTCAACCCAAAAAGTTGAACCTGGGCAACATTTCTGCTTACAGGATAGGTAAACCTTAAAAATAAATGTAAACATGCACATGGTGCTCTTGTAAGAACTTTTGCAATTTACATATTTTTTAAAGTTAGCATATTCTAATTTAACCCCCCCCCCCCCACTGAACTAGGAAAGATATAAGATTTGTACCTTCTTTTCTGCCACATCTGTTCAAATGCATCAGCTAGTTCTACATTTGTAATTTCTTCAGAGTCTTGAAATTTCAGAAAACCATTTCCTCCATGACCTGCAGAGTGTTCAATAACATACATCTTATACATTTTAAACAGTAGCTTAACATAGTCGTTTAATTTTTGCAATTCTTAAAAAAATATATATAAATATACACAATAACAAGTATACATACATACATATACACTCAAGGGAATACAGAATACTCTCAAGGGAGTAATCCATTCTTTGAATTATGCGTAAGACTTGACCGTGAACCCAAACACAAAGTGGTGCTAAAGTGTGCTAGCATTTTGAGACTCAGAGGTGCCTGCCTGCCCAGGTTGAAGCTTCAAGCTTTAGGCAGATTATTTGCTTTCCTGGATATACTTGGAAGCCTAGCTTAAAAGTCAGAATGATATTTTAAGTAAAAACATTTTCTGTCCTAAATATTATAAAACAATTTAGAGAAATACTCATGTTTTTCTATAACTTTAGTAAGAAAAACATTGTGCTGTGTCATTGTTAGTGTTTATGGACCTAACACAGGTTGTAGAATCTAAAAACAGTCTCCTTTTGTGGAAACTAGGTCCCTAAGGGTGGTGGCAGACGGGGAGATTAGTCGCCCAACGACAAATCTTCGCTTCTGTGGTGGATTAGTTTGCCGAAATGCCTTCCCGCTGGCAAGAATACGAATCGCCAGCGGCATGGCATACAAACTGAAGTTGCCTGAAGTTTCCTTGGCTGACTATCTAAGTGGCTGACTAAGTAAGATTTAGAGAGCTGCAAAGCAGGAAGTTGTGTGTTGTGTTGTTGTTTGTGAGCTGTTCTGTTATGTTAGACATCCAGTCACTCCAGCCTTTATAGATGACATTTTTGGCTAACTATATTAGAAACATTTTTTAATTTGCACAGCATATCTATTTGTCCAGTTTTTATTTTTATCCTGAACTGTTCCTTTAATGAGAGATTTTTTGGAATGCTCAGCTAATGCTGTTTTTAAACTGCCGCCCTTTATTGGAAAAAACAACATGATTCTGGACATATGCCCTTTACCAAGTCTCCCTAATCCGTAATTATTTTCGTCTTTATTTACATAGTATCCATTCATTCTACACTACCAAAAACAATAAGAATTCACTGGCACCAACATATTAAACAGTCATTAAGCTGCAAACATTTCTGTCTGGAGTGGGTATGTTCTAACACAGTTAAAAGTAGCTTGCAATGCATAAGCTTAATTGTCAGTTTTTACAGAACTCAAGTACAATTGTCCATTTTTACACAATTCAAAGCTTATGCATTGTAAGTAACAAGTAGGTTACAATACGTAAGCTTAAGGGAAATGGCGAATGCAGCAATTTGTTGCCTGCTAGAGAACTCTGGTCTTGTGGGTGAAAAATTACCAGAAAATTGGCATAACGGTGGGCTAAAGTGGGAAAATGTGTTGCCGAAGACCTCTGATTTCCATGGCTGAGGCACGTTCCATTTGCCAAATTGTACATTTTCTTGCTCAATTATAAAGAAGATGACATACCCATAACTGTGCAATCATATAGATAAGATTCCAATATTTACCAGTCATATAGATAAGAATGTTACTCCTATCGTCTGACAGTAGTCGCTTCAGTCGAGGAGTGCTTGGGGGTATTCTGCCAGTTAGAACTCGAAGAAAATTTTCGACAGTAACCTGGAAAAATATCATAAATATGTTTCACTATAACAAGCAGCAAGTGCATCTTTATATCTGACCTTGACTTTCCCAATTACAAAGATCAACTATAAAAATGAATTGTGGATGGCTATTTAGCCACAGCATTCAGCAACAACCCTCATATCGCACTTTTTATAACTGTATCTAGACCAAAGGGAATGTTGGAATGACTGCCTCTTTACTTTTCTAGAGAATGTTGCAATGTCAATCATGCAGCTTCGGACTGAGGGTCTGTACCACCGGGGCTGCCACATCAGGTCCCCCCCAACACATGTTATTGCTTCAGCAGCAAGTGGGTCTGGGACCACTGGATTTTTCCCTGGTGTCCGGTTGGGCCAGTCTAACCCTGAAATAATTTTATTCTTGACTTTACAGATTTATCACTTTCACATACATACTTGAGACTTTTAACGTTATACCTCATTTTCTGTGATGTGACTGGAAAATGTTATGTTAACTGCCCTCATTATGATTGGATATATTATATTTTTTAGCGTCTTCTAGTTATGATCTCATTTTTTTTGCCAGACGTAGATTTGTAGATTTCTTCATGTAAAGTTTATTAATTTTGTAGACCAAAAAAAAAAAAATTCCCTTTGACTTAAGTGCATTCTTTTTTTGCCAAGCAAAAATATCAATTGACTTCAATGCATTTTGACATTTTTTTAGTAAAGCAGGATAAATTCACTCATCAGAATAGAAGAGGGGGATGGTGGTTAGCACAGCTTTTCCAAATGATATGTGTCCAATTCCTTAATAGTTGCTCTGTGCTGCAACTGCTGCAAAAGATCCAAATATAGGAGAAGGAAGAGGAACTCCAGCAATATTACTGCAAACTTTTTATTCCAGGCAGTGGTTTACAGTAATACTGCTGGAGTTCCTCTTCCTTCTCCTATACTTGGATCAAATTCACTCATCACTAAAGGTAAGCTTTCCAGGATGTCTATATAAAATCTATGAAATAGAACACAACTAGTTATTATCATATTTTCTATCCCCAATACATTTTTTAATCTGAATGTACTTGTTTAAAAGTAAATTATAATTTTAAATAGCAGTATTGGATTGTTTTATATATAAAAAAATCTTATATTTATTCAACGTTTCGGCTCTTAGACTCGTGCCGTTATCATCACCGAAACGTTGAATAAATATAGCATTTTTTTGCATCACAAGACCTATTAGTGCAGACTTTTTGTTTATTTTGTTATGAATTGATGTTCCAGCACCTAGGCATTTATTAGTGCTCTGAGTGCACCTATTCAGTTGTTTGTATATAATTATGCATAAGCATAAACAAACTGGTACAGGTATGGGGCCTATTATCCAGCTTTGGACCTGGGGCTTTCTGGATAACAGGACTTTCTGTAATGTGGATCTTCATACCTTAAGTCTACTAGAAAATCGTATAAACATTAAATAAATCCAATAGGCTGGTTTTGCTTCCAGTAAGGATTAATAATATCTTAGTCTGGATCAAGTACAGGTATGGGACCCGTTATCTGGAAACCCGTTATCCAGAAAGCTCCAAATTATGGAAAGGCCGTCTCCCATAGACTATTTCCTCTTTCTCTGTAATAATAAAACAGTACCTTGTACTTGATCCAAATTAAGATATAATTAATCCTTATTGGAAGCAAAGAAAGTCTATTGGATTTATTTTATGATTATATGATTTTCTAGCAGACTTTAGGTATGAAGATCCAAATTAAGGAAAGACCCGTTATCCAGAAAACCCCAGGACCCAAGCATTCTGGATAACAGGTCCCATACCTGTACAAGCTACTGTTTTATTATTACAGCAAAAAAGGAAATCATTTTTATAAATTGATTATTTGATTATATAATATACTGCATATAATGGGAGACGGCATTTCCATAATTCGGAACTTTCTGGATAATGAATTTCCAGATAACGGATCCCATTCCTGTACTTGTCACGGTGAGATGACAACGCAGTTGTGCAATTAAAAAACTATTTCTTGCAGACAGTTAACAAACCTGTACATATAGAAAATAAACTGTTTTTTTAATCAGTAGACTAATGTGGAAGCTTTACATCTTTTTTTTTTTTTATAACAGTTTTTATTCTATCCAATAGATTTATTTGCATGAATACAGCAATAGGTTATTCACTGCTGCTAAACCAAGCAAGAAAAAACTATTTCAGAAAGAAGAAAGGCACTTACAGGATGGGGAAAATGAAGAAAAGGGACTATTAAAAAGATACTGAAGGCTTATGAGTGCAGCTAAGCACATAGATGTGGTGGAGGAACATAATTCTAAACCACAAGAGCAGCTTTTTCAATTTACGTAAGCCAGAGGGTTATTTAAATATAAATAGGATTAACTACAGACTTTTTCAGCAAAAGGATCAATAGTGAGCTGCATTGTGATGTTTTCTGAATGGCCTGCACTGACAAAGATTCTCCTTTGCTATACTGAGGTGTAAAAACACAGAAAATGAAGTACATTCAAGGTGATCTATGGCCCCAGCACTAATGCTAGAAGAATCAGGTATTCTACACACAATCCAAATGTAATTGTTACAAATGTACATAGGTGCATGACTCAGTAGAAAGTTTAAAGTATTTGCTTCATGACTAATTTATCCTGTTGCAGGTTTTAATGTGAGCTAAAAATGACAATTCCTTTATTGGAACTCCCCATAGATCCTCTCTGATCCCTGTCCCAGTTTCAAATCAGGGGTGGTGTGATTTAATTGCCCCTGTAAAAAGCATAGTAGGAGGTTGGTAGTCAATAACAGCCCTGCAGTCACACAAGGAAAGAAAGGCTTGAGTTCACTATCAGGTCTATCATGCTGCCTATCCTACAGTGCAGCATGCTGAATGTCGCCAGCTCCCCTGCACAGCCTGGTAATGGAGGCAGCAATAAGTGGAATAGATGGGTAAGACTGGCAGGGTTTTTGGAGAAAGTTTCAATAAATCAATCTAAAACAAAACGCACATATATATTTAAAATAGTATAATGCACTGGCACATTCTTGTTTTTACACTTTCTTTTTTAACTGGAAATGATATAGAAAGATCCATTATCTGGAAAAACCCAGGTCCCGAGCATTCTGTAAAATGGGTCCAATACCTGTATACTAAGAATTCAGTGCTGACATAAGTGAAGCGATATCAGAATCACATCTATCACAAAACTTAATCTAAAACAGTTTTCAGTAACAATTACCTCATATCCTCGATAATCAACTTCAACATCGTCCCCATAGACATTCAGCTCCATGTTTTTATGGCTGAATACAGTTGCTGGTTTAGGATTCCGTGAGTTGCATGCCATATCATCAGCGAGCATCAAGACAATGTGACTATGAGGGGTAAACAAACAAACAACAAAAAGATATTCACAAAACAAGACTTCTGAATTACTATTTTAAATCACTAATTTTACTTTCGGTAGCATCCTATTAACTTTCCCTTACAAGGGGAAATGACTTCTAAGCACTATAATAAGAAAAAAGAAGTTTCTGGTTATTGTACAATTCTTTCCTAAATGTGTAAGAAAATTATGCAAGCAATTTGTTATTGTGGTTTATGCTAGAGGTGTCATTATATTTATTTATTTATTTTTGGAGAAAAAAAACTATAGGAAGCATAGTAATTCTGTGAACCAGTAACATATCTGTCCCAAATGTCAAGTGATCAGTTCAAGATTTCTAATTATTTCAGTGGCATCTGTTTCATTGGAACACTGATACCAATGTAGTTCTGAATTCAATGGATTTTAGAGCTACCCAACCTTTGAATACACTGTAGGAAGCCAGTAAATATGTAAAATGTGTCTCCAGCTGCTGCAGAGTCTTTATTTTTTCATTTTGCAAGTGAAATCTCAGAGGAAAAAAAACTGTTCCATTTTTTGCCTTTGCAGTGCAATAAAGCAGGCCTGTGTGGGTGTAAAAATATATAACACATTCAACAGAATATATTCACTCGACTTTTATATGTATAGCTTATGGAGAGTTGTGGCCTCCCGAATAAAGATTATGTGGAAATTCTTTGTGTTGTATTTCAGTTTAACACCTAGCATTATTTTTAATTCAACATATAGTCTCTCCTGTTAAACAGAATCCTTATAAAAGCAAAAGTGTGAGACACTGGCCAAAAAAATAAAAAACAATTATGCACATGCTGCTGCATACGTGGTATAAAGTATTTACTAACCAGTTTGTGATAGAAAAACAGTTTCCAGGGTTACACGATGATACTTAACAGATGGCCATAGTATGAAGAGGTGGATGTATTTGATACTATATTTCATACTATATAATGAACAAATTAGCAAAACTATAATGTTATTTACAAAATTTTTACAGCTGCAAAAAACAGACAAACCCCTTTAATCTGTAGTATTGAAATATGAATTGGGAACTAATGTCACCTGTAAGAAAATGAATGTGTGTACTTGACAAAATTGTTGTTGAGAAATTGGGTTACTGTCACAAAAGCGGCTTTCTCAGATAGCCCACAACCACATTCATAAGTACTCAGGATACGGATGTTAGCCTCAAAGAAATGGAGAAATGCTGATTATTAGGTTGGAAGCAGCTAGTAAGTTGCAGGTAAAACTTAGTCCCTTTGTAAAATGTATAATGAAGCAATAGAATTCTTAATGAATCGGATGAAAATTGAGCATAGGACTGGCCAGATGTGGGATGATGTTGACGTAGTTGGCCAGCTTAAATATATTGCAATATATGGACAAACAATCCCTGTTTTGTTTAAAGGGTAAGGCATTTTCAGTAGCAGTATGCACAAAATGTCTCTGTCTTAAATATATTGATAATGGGTCGAAAAATTTGTGGTGAGCACAACTTTCCATTGTTTGTTATTTTTATATATATATATATATATATATATATATATATATATATATTTATTTTTGTTTTTTAAGTGGCACAGTAGCTGGGAAGAAGGGAAGGTATCTTCCTAAATGCTCCATAAGCCAGAGCAAATATGGGGAATGACATGGGCTTTCTTCACTGTGGCTAAACAGTAAGCCAGTACAAGTGTTGTTGATAAGTTATCAACTGTGGAAAGCAGGGTTGGCTTGTACAGTTTGGGAAACAAATCTGTAGAGACAACAAACTACTACAGGAATCTGTTATCTACTGAACATCTTAGGTCTAATTCATGCCTGGTCCGGACTACTTTGCATAAACCACCTCCCTGTAAAGCTGGCTATAGATGTTGAGATTTTTAAAAGATCCGATCCTCATCGTGAGACCACGATTTTCTCAGAGCGATCGTACGATCGTACAAATTGACCATCAACTAAAAAGACCAATTTGCCAGGAAAACAAAGGGGAGCTGTCTGCTTGGCCCTGCAAACATAGATAGATTGCACTGGGACCGACAAAGATTTTTTGACCTGGCCGATCAATTTCCTGACAGATGTCGGCCGAAAAATCGTAAGATGTACGATCGTTCGAATACCATTAACCGCATGATAATTTCGAAGGATTGGTCGGACTTCCCTAAAATCGGTTGTTCGGCAAGAAGAATCGTCGCGTCTATGGGGAGCCTAAGTATGTACCTGCTTGCAATACAAATTATGCTTATGTGTGGTTTCTCCTTTTGTCCCTCGCAGTTTGTTTTTGTAAACAAAATACTGAATATATGTCAGTGCCAACATAGCTTCTTTGTAATCAGCTTTGAAGAAGGAACTGCAATGTTCTGAAAGCTTGCTGTGATTATCATCTTAGTTAGCCAATAAAGGTATCACCATCAAACGGCTGAAGCATTTTGAAAGAAAACATTTCCAAGAGGCGACAAATGAACTTTAATTTGTTTGTTTGCATTTACTTTATAGAATTAAAAATAACCCTATTTTGTAAAATAACCATGCTGTCAATAAAACACAGACCGGCATGAATGTATTGCGGTCGCTTTCTGTGAGAAAATATGTTTCTACAAACCTTTTCAGTGAATCAGTGTTGGACTGGCCCGACGGGACACCGGGCCAGACCCCCTCTCCGGATGCTCTTTTTTTTCTTTAAATGATTTTTGCAATGCGCAGTTTGCACCGATGGGGCGCCTTATGTGCGCATGTTTACCAAGGGGGTTGCCGTGTGCGCATGCGCGCCAAGGGGTGCCGCACATCGCGTCACAGTAGGGGGACGGGAGGCCTGTAGGGGGGCACTGGACTGCAGTCCCGGTGGGCCCCAGGCCCGCCAGTCCAACCCTGCAGTGAATCCTCCCAATACATAGGTACAGTTGTAAAGGGTCCATGAAAAATAATGTTTAGTGCAAGTGTGCGTATGTTATACATGCTACTGCAGAAATCAGTTGTCTATGTAGCTACATTTTAAACATTTATAAAGCTAGATTTTATCCATTACTTGCATGTTCAACCCAGAAAGGACCATTGCATCAGTCTCCTCTCCTATGGTGAGAAAAACCCGCTCTTACAGCTCTCCTATTTGCTAGCAAGCCAGTTGTGTTTATTTGATGTTTACATGATTTTCTAGTACACTTAATGTATTAGGATCCATTATCCGGAATACCCCAGGTCCCAAGCATTTTGGATAACAGGTCCCATACCTGTAGTTTCACATATCAACAAACAAGAAATCAGAGTTCCAGCAAGAAAGAGAAACTGACTGATGGCCATGAAAACTGTACTTGTGGGCCCCAAATTGCAAAACTCTGATGTATACATAAATATTTATAACCCTAATTAGATATAGCTCCACCTATTCATATTCACACACACAGTATATGATAGGAACAGTGAGCAATGTGTAAGAAGAAACAACATGCAATGATAAAGCAATTACTGAATACACTGAAAAGGGAGTGGAACATGTATGGGGCCAAAGAAGAACATTTTGCAAATTCATTTAATCTTAGCTCACTTGAATTTTTTATGTCATTATTATTTGCTTTTTAAAATGTGGCGCTTTCCAAAATAAAACTTATAAATGTTACGTGACAGCCATGGTTCATTATATACTGTTTACATTTCTATTGATGTTAAGGGGATACTGTCATGGGAAAAATTTTCAAAATGAATCAGTTAATAGTGCTGCTCCAGCAGAATTCTGCACTGAAATACAATTCTCAAAAGAGCAAACAGATTTTTTTATATTCAATTTTGAAATCTGACATGGGGCTAGACATATTGTCAATTTCCCAGTTGCCCCAAGTCATGTGACTTGTGCTCTGATAAACTTCAATCACTCTTTACTGCTGTACTGCAAGTTGGAGTGATATCATCCCCCTCCCTTTTCCCCCCAGCAGCCAAACAAAAGAACAATGGGAAGGTAACCAGATAACAGCTCCCTAACACAAGATAACAGCTGCCTGGTAGATCTAAGAACAACACTCAATAGTAAAACCCATGTCTCACTGAGACACATTCAGTTACATTGAGAAGGAAAAACAGCAGCCTGCCAGAAAGCCTTTCTCTCCTAAAGTGCAGGCACAAGTCACATGACCAGGGGCAGCTGGGAAATTGACAAAATGTCTAGCCCCATGTCAGATTTCAAAGTTAAATATAAAAAAAATCTGTTTGCTCTTTTGAGAAATGGATTTCAGTGAAGAATTCTGTTGGAGTAGCACTATTAAAGCGGACCTGTCAGCCAAAAAAATTATTCAAAATCCTATTTTATCACATAAGTCAAGCAAAATTAACTTTAATTACACTATATAAATTATTTGAATCTTGTTTCCTTTAGTGTAGGAATTCATAATTATAGCAAGCAGGCAGGAGCCATTTTGTGGACACTGTTATTAAGACAAGCCTTGTATCATCTCAGAATCTTGTTTGTGCACCAGAATAGGGGACCCGATGTCCATCCCCATGTCCTGGCTACACAATTAAACGGTGAAGAGAACGGGGGAATGTGGGGAGAGCAGTGACATCTAGGAAGTGCTGAATGGAAAGTGAAAGTAATTGTCTGCCCCGCCTCTATGCCTAGGCATAGAGGAGGGGCAGACAATATTTGATTGACAGCTGAGGTTTTTAAATGAGCTTACAACAGCTATGAATGCTTTAATAAAAAATAGAAATTGGATTTCATGTTTAATTTGAAAAGGACTTTTATTATACAGATTTTTGTGTCTGGGTGACAGGTCCACTTTAACTGATGCGTTGAAAAAAAACATGTTTTCCGATGACAGAATCCCTTTAATTCCTTTTAGCAAACAACATCCTGACATTCAAATAAATACATGGTTGCTAGGGTCAATTTAGGTGGGGTTTCTATGAAACAGAAATTTAAATAACTAAAAAGATCCTGAAAAATAAAACAATTACAGAACACGGTCTAGTTTAGTACAAATTAGTTTACTACAAACAAACTAAACTACCCCTTTAAGCAATCACTATACAAATAGGCTTTTCTGCTGTATTGTCCTTAAAACAGGGGAATATTAAAGGCAATGTAATGTTTTCAACAACAAAAAAAACCCTTATAAGGGGTCCACAGCTGAAAAAGAAACAAATTATTAACATAGTTTAATTAAAAAGTTTGAATCTGTGGTAGCTATATGGAAAGAATGTAGACCTGATAATGGGATTTTATTTTTTGGATTTACATCCCCTTTACGTTTTATAGTAAGAAAAGGAATTAATTTTTTACGAGGAAAGGTAGATTTTGTTTACTGTGCCTCACTACCTGGCACCTCTAGTTAATTTCACTTTTTTTCCTTCCATGCAAAGTATCAAATTTTAAAGAAAGACACCCAAAGCTCTGATGAAAAGTGCCCAAAAGTGTCTGCATATGATACAGTATAAATTTGAAAACTGCCAAAAGCTTGCCTATAGCCAAAATAAATACAAGCTCTTAAATAAAGCATTGGCAAAATACTTACCTATCAGGAATGCCAAGTCTTTTAACACTCCGGTACATGGAGAGTGTATTTGCAACATGTCGATAATTGAACCAGAAACGAGATGTACAAACCTTAAAAAAAAAAAAAAAAAAAAGATTTTATATTTTTTTTAACAAAAAGAAAAGGATTTTTTTTGTGTTGGAAGTCTACTGAACTACTGGATTGATAAAATATTATTATTAAAAGGAATGCTACCTAAAGAACTTAAATGACTTATTTTTTATGAAAAATATATTAACCATTCCTTCAATAAAACATTTCAAACATTAATTTTTATATCTCACAAAATTAGCATCTGACGTTGCTCTCTATTATATTGATATACCAAAAAAAGTATGCCTGTTAATCAAATTTGGTGGGATGTAGGAATCAAATCAATTTTTAATTGGCTCCAACTTTTAACAAATTCATCTCCCAAAAGTTTCCTATATCTTGTTTAAAAGGAAACACATACAGTACACAAATTTATATATATATATATATATATATATATATATATATATATATATATATATATATATATATATATATATATATATATATATATATATATATATATATATATATAAATTTGGGTCCCCATTGGCTATCAGCACAGAGGAGGAGCTAGCTCCACAGCAGGCACGGGAAGGCTCCGTGCATTTACAGAGATGTAGATCTGAGTAAGCATGAGGGGCGCAGTGGGAAGCGGAACCGGCACTACTGGCAGCTTATGTGATGGCGGAAGCTACAGCTGGTGGCGATATTGATGCGGAGCAGCAAACATATCCTCCGGTGGGTCTGGTTGCTTTCACACACTGGCCACATGTGGCAATGACAAGAGCACAGATGTGGGGGAACATTACGAAAATAATGTGTTGGTTGTAGCACACTATTGTACACTGGGGATACGGTCTGAAAGGTCCTGGTTTTCACTAATGTCATAGTAATTATTATGCACATAATGAATGAAGCAATGTGGTGGGGATTGACACTTCAGATGGGTTTTGAATCACTATGCACACCCACTTATGACGTCATACAGTAGGTTTTGGCGCCAAGGGGGGCCTTTAAATGGAGTGTTTGTTTGTGTGAGTTTCACTTCCTGATGACGGCTTAAGTGAATAGCAGAAACGTTGAAATAAACATCATTTTTGGATTTTGCACCTTTAAAAAGTCCTGTGAGTGCGTTTTTTTTGCTCTATATATATATATTTATTTATTTGTACCTCTTCTAAAGGGTAGCAACCCTACTCCTTTTTAAGGGTCCTATACCTTCCTTTATCTTTATATTTTTCTACTGATACTAAACATATCAATACCTATCACCAACAAATTCTATGAACAGGTCATCAACTCAATTTAAAGGAACAGTAATACCAAAATATGAAAGTGTAATTATATAAACAAGCTGCTGTGTAGCCATGGGGGCAGATATTCAAACACCGTATACACTGTAGATAAGATAAGTTCTGAAGAATCTCTGTATACTACAGAGCTTATCTTTTATCCGCTATGTAACCTGTGCCTTTTCAGCTTTAAATGGCTGAGCCTATGGCTACACAGCAGCTTTTTTATGTATAAACTGTAGTAGAATTTCTGAAGGAAACACACCAGTTTTACTGGTACATTATATTTTCATTTCTTTAACACACTTTAATTTTTTGGTGTTACCTTTTCTTTAAGGGTTTCAATGTATCCCAAGTAAGGTGGCACAAGCTTTCTTATGGAAATACATGAAATACATACTAAAAATATATGCAGGAGAACTGTGCAAGTACAGATCAGTTAAAAGCAAGTGATGTGAACAAAAGTATATTGCCATAAAATGTTTCTATCCTCACCATCACATGATCTGATAAAATTGTTACTTTTGTAGTAGTTGTTGCTTGGGTTAATGGGCAGTATGGGGGGAAAACTGGTTTACTATCTTGAATGCAGGCTTATATATATCTTGAATACAAAGCGTATAATAAACTACTAACCAGGAATCAATCAATTACAGTAACATATATATATATATATATATATAATTTTTTTTTTTTTTTCAGAATGCTTGGGCAAAAATTAGAGACTGCTTTACAAGATTTACAAATCTCTGTTCTCTACTAAGAGCCTTTCATAATTGTTAATGCCACTAAGTGTTAAATTAACACAATTTTCATTAATTTGGGGACTCGAGGATTTTATGTGGTGTTAAGAGCATTAGCCTTCCATTATAGTCTAAGACCCCATTAAACATAATAAAGTTCAATTGCTCAAAGCAGCCAAATGCATCCTGATGAAGAGACACACTGATCAAAGCAAGAAATGCTTTCATAAATGTGTTAATTCATTGAACACTTATCAGAAAAAAATCATGGCAGCCATAAAGTGTTAATAACCCTTAAGAATTTCCCAGTTTGACAGTAATTCTAATCAAAAAATGCAAAATTTGGTCAGTAACACATTTATACGAGCTAGGTAAACAGGGCAATGCAACAATAATATTTGCAGTAGACATATACTAAACAAAATTTTAAAAAATCCACTTTCTAAAGCATAACTTACCAAAACTGCCCAGTTGTTTGTGTGTCCACTACGAAAAAATTGCTCTGCTTTCTTCTGCAATAGAGGGCAAATAGTTATAGTAATAGTTTATAAAAATGTGAACAAAGCAAGACAATGTCTAATGGTGGCCTGCGTCTGTGTACACCCTCCACCTTATACAGCAGGTTCTGCATTAATAATATAATATCCAGTAAAACACATGTACTTAATCTCTTAAAGACTTTTTTTACCTGTGAGTTAACTTTTAGTAAGAAGTGATATTCTGAGAATTTTTGCAACTGGTTTTCATGTTTTATTTGTGGTTTTTGGGTTAGCTTTTTATTTCACAGTTTTCCAGTTTGCAGTTTCAGCAATCTGGTTGCTATGGACCAAATTACCCTAGCAACCATGCACGATTTGAATCAGAGACTGGAAAATGAATAGGAGAGGACCTGGATGGAAACATGAGTAATAAAAAGTAGCAATAACAACAAATGTGTAGCCGCACAGAGCATTTATTTTTAGAAGGGGTGAGTGACCCCCATTTGAAAGTTGGAAAAAGTCAGAAGAAGAAGGCAAATAACTCAAAAACTATACAAAATAAATAATGATGACCAATTGAAAAGTTGCTTAGAATTAACATACTCAAAGTTCACTTCTAGATGAAGCACCCCTTTAAAAGGATTGGCGTTTCTTTGTTACACACCAGCCTAATTGTTTCCAAAGTGTGGGTTGTCCACCAAGCAGAGCTCAAAGCAATGGATGGGAGGGTTCAGCCTCTTGGCTAATTTAGGTTAATGCCAATTTACTGCATGGTTACTCCTTAAAAATACAACATGGCGTCTTACAAAGAGCTTTTATATATTTTGCCACCTTATGAGTTGAGGGAATGCCTTGACAACTTTTGTTCTGAAGATGACAGAGCACTTCTGATTCAGTCATTGGGTAGAAAGTGATATATTGTTTCCTGTAAACACTAGAAGAGTCTTGATTGGCATATGCATAGAACATTCCTCATCCATATATTTTTATTTATTCATATGGCCAAAAAGTTATAAAGTAGGGTGTGAACAGAACATTTATTAGCTGTATAAAGGCATTGCAATTCCAACTAGGGCACAATCTGCAAGGAGTCTGTCTGTTCACCTGCAAAGGTTTCCTCCCATTCAAAGACATACAGGCAGGTTAATTGGCTCCTGATAAAATTGACCATTCTGTGTGTGAATGTTATAGGAACCTTGTAAGCCTGTAAACTGCATTGGGATAGGAGTAATGTATAATCTCTTTATAGCTAAACCAAACAAGGAAAAGTTGTGCTCACCACTAATTTTTAAAACCATTAGGCGGGGGTGCAATGAGGCAGTGACCACAAAATACATATAGACAAATACAAGAGTCCTCTGCACTCAACCCATTATCAATATATTTAAAACAACGACATTTTGTGCATACTGCTACTAAAAAATGCTTTACCCTTTATATAGCCTTGTCCATATATTGCAATATATTTAAGATGGCCAATTACGTCAAATTCATCCTCGACATGGCCGGTCCTAATATCAACTTTACACTCAACTTTCATCTGATTCATTAAGAATTCAATTGCTTCATTATACATTTTACAAAGGGACTACGTTTTACCTGCAACTTACTAGCTGCTTTCAAAGTAAACCTCCCAAACTTGGCTGCCCTTTTATTAGACACCAGTGGGATCACCTGACTGTAGTTGGGAAGGGTGGGAGCTACAACATGGAGCTGGTCACTGCTCCTGTATAAACTATAACAAACAAGGGAAAGTTGTGCTCACCACTAATTTTTAAAACCATTATAGCAACAACACATTTATGCAGTTCTTTTATATAACAGGTAAAATAAATAAAAATTGTAATAAATGGAGTTGCAATTTTTTCAGCGTTGAAATGATGCTTGTCTCCATAGAGAATGTATAAGACGAAGAAAGCCGTATGACAGTTCAAAGTTATTTCTATATACATTTAAAGAATAAGTAAACCTTTTTTCTCATCTCTGAAATTGCTCTTAACAGCACCCAGAATAACACTCCTTTCCCCCTGCATTCTGTCACATGCAGGTTCTGTATCACAAACCGCAGCTCTTTCAGCTACTTCCTTTTTTGGCTCCTTTAAGTCCATCTCACCCTAACCAGGTTAGGTTCTCTGCTTCACTACTCTACAAGTCCCACTCACTCAGAAGCCATGTTCCAATATCTTGCACTGATGAGATCCAACAAGTTCGAAACAGGCTGTCTGCAAATTTGGATACAGAGCTCTGAACTATTAGGCTGTATCTGTGGTATAAAACCAGTTGTTCTGGATGCATAGTTGTCCACAGGGTCATAAAGGAGTGATTTGCATGTCTCCACCCATAATGGCTTATGTGAGAGTTGAACTTTTTTTTCAGGTATTAAGGCAGTGCTATGTATATAGCACGAGGCAAGTAAATACCTTCTCTGTTTTCAGAAGGCTTTACACCACAGGTATTCCATGAAGATCTGCTGCTTTTATTTCCTGAGGTCTCCTACTCTCAACTGTGAAGACCTCAAAAAGGTGTCTATTGCGCATGCTCACTGCTTCTGCTCCAATGAAAATTAACTAGGCATGCTATGCCTTCAAACTGTACAACGTGTTAGGGGAATTTAATGAATTAAGCTATTATTTTGTTCTGATCAGGGATCTTGAATGAATACCCTTTGCTTATTGTGCCAAGTCTTTATTTAAAAGCAACCATCTTAAATGTAGTACTGTATATATGTTTTTAGTTATAAACAAAACTGACTTCAAATATATGACTATACTACTACATTACACAACGTTTCTCTTATACTATTAATGTATTAAAGCAATGGAATGTCATAATTAATTACGCTAGTTTGAATGGACTTGAGGGCTCTTTTACTGAGAAATCAAAGTAAAAGACACCCAAAGCAATGATTAGTAGCCCAGTGCAAATATTCCCTCTTCCAAACCTGAAAGATTCAAGTTTGGCCCAAATCCCAAGAAATAGGGATTTGGTGCATCCCTAACTGTCAATATGTGAAATATTTACCTAGCATTTTTTTTTAAAACTATAAATCTGTCACCTGTTTAACCACAAATCTATTTGCCTGCAAAAGAGAATGGTTTATTAGCCAATATATGATACTGGTCTATATGACCAATGATATTCAACAGCATTGAAGAACCTCATAGTTATGAAGATGTTTTGCAAGGAGAGGGATATTTTCGGATATTATTCAATTATGTCACATCGGTAAATAGAAAAGATATAGTAAAAAAGTTTTTATTTCACATTATGTTAAAAAAGAGAAGGCCTTGTGCGTTTCGTGTCACCATGGGAAACTTAATCAAAGGCTATGATTAAGTTTCCCTTGGTGGCACAAAATGCATAAGACTTTCTGTTTTTTTTAACATGATGTGAGATAAAAACATTTTTACTATTTTAAACTTTTTGGGCTCCTGAACTGTACTCCTTGGTATTCCGGAATGATGCCTGCCTATTATGATGATTTCCGAGTGAACTACTGTCCCAATGCCTGTCACATCAGCTAGTATTAAATAAATTGGACAAAGTAAAATATATTAGTCCTGCACTCTTTATTGCCTCAGTCTGCAACGAATGTGAGTGTGCATTAATAATGCAATGCACACACTAGCAGAAACCATGTATAGTCTGTTAAAATCTCCCATTTGCCAGCAAAATACATATTGACCATCTATGTAGAGATGTAGTAATTTCTAATCACTGCAAAGCTTAAACTGAAGGTTGTATACATTCCATCTTTTGTAAATTACAGCACTAAAAGGACACTACATATTATTGTAAGAACACTTAGCATATAATGTATGAAGAGTCATAAGACACGCCTAATAAAGAACGATGAAGACGAAGAATGAACCTTTGATGATTCTGGTTATTTGGTGAAGTAGGGTGGAAATATGGTTATCTTGTAAAAGAATAATAGATTGCATCAATCTATATTTTTTATTTGCTTCATTAGTATATGCATTGCTGCATTTCTTTATTAATGGGATGTTGTACAGCTGTTTTTCTGATAGGATATATGCCTTACAAATTGTTTATGTCTCACAATAAAGTCTTGATACTGAGATCCAGAAATGACAGTGTGTCCAGGACTACGAAGATCTCTGATTAAAGGAGCAGTGATATAAGAAGCAAAGATCCCCCTGCTAAGTGATATTGCATGATAAAATGGATTCGTCTTCAGTACTTTCTATTGATATATTTTTATCACATACAGATTTACACTACACGAAAACGCAAAGCATTAATAAGATGCCTGGTAACAAACCAATGCGCCTAAGACGTCTCATCACCAGTGTCTACAAAATGTCCATAGTCAAAAATCAATCGAATTATTACGCCCTGTGTAGCCGAGCTTAATCATAAAAAAACTAATGACGTACGCGCTACCTTCCCCTTATTCTTACCTCCAGCTGCTGACCACTAACTGTCAGCCTTATATCAATGACAGCCAGGAGTAGTACGGCTCCCGGTAACCAGGCACTACAAAAGAACGCCATCCCTTCTAGCTGACAACCGGAAGCGGCTGAAGAAAGCTTCCGCGTCACATGACTGGAGTCACGTGCCCCATCTCTCTGCGGAGTGGTGTTAGTGTTGTTGTAGTATTCCAGGAGCGAGGTCGCTATTGTATGTTTGTTATTGAAGCAAAATCTGCCCTAAGCACTTAGAGTGCAGGTAGAGTTGCTCCCATCTGCAAAACAAATATTGCACTGCCTATATTTTTATGTTTCTAATTCATGACAAGCATCATTTTTACAGGCAAAGTAGTAACCGTGGGTAGTTGTATGATTGCAGGTGGGGGTCGGGAATGATTGGCAGCCAGGCCATAAGATGCAAAAGAGTCTTCACCTGTTGTGTTTTATCAAGATGGTCCTTTGGTCCTAGAATTTCTATTGCTAAATTTGAGAAGTGGGCAGTTGGATTCTTTCAGTCATGACTTGCCCAGATGCAGAGTTGGATTCTTTACCACTTTTTCACATTAAATTGCCCCATATTTTATACCTATATGGGCAGATTTACTAAAAGGGCAAAGTGGCAAACGATGGCAACAGCATTTTAGTGAATTAGCGTTGTCTGAGTGCATTTTCGCCTGGCGATGGGTGCAAAGTGATTGCTGGCAACTTTTCGGCAGTAAGTGAATCTGCCCCGTAGTTCACAATGCAGAGAAGTGCCCACAGTGACCTGGCAATACAGTTTTACAGCCTGTTGTCCCTGTAGTACAAAAATATTGTAATGCCCCAGACATGGCAGTATTCTATTATTCTAGTAGTCTCTTGCAATTTGCCATCATTTTTTTTCTTATTTTTATTCTCTATTTCTCTTTTGTGCATAGGGTTGCCAACAGGCTTGTAATTTCCCTATCCAAAATTAATTAACTAAAGTTTATCGACTTCAGGTGTCTGTGCACCTTGACAAAGTATAATGCCCAATTCCGAGATAAAAGAACTGAACAGCTCCAATAGCAAAGTGCAATATTACCAAACTGCTCGTGTTATTTTAGCAGTGTGAGTACACTATGTTAAAGCGTCACGTGAGAAAGGGCTGTGCTTCGAAACATGGGGAGGCATATTTATTAAAGGTCAGATTTTAGTGGTTTTAAAGGTTTTTGAAACGGTGACTAAATTCAGAAACTGTAAAATGTAATTGAATTTATTAAAATATCCGAATACAAATAGTATGAACGAAAAACAATGCGCTAAAAATACCTTTAAAAACCTCTACAAAATTCGATCTTTTTAGACAAAAGAATCCAAAAACCACTAAAAGTCCAAATTGATTTAAAGCAGTCCAATAGGATCAGTGCAGCTCCCATTAACTTCTATAGGACCTTGACAACTTGTACTTGGCAAAGTTTTGCATTCAAGGTTTTTAGTCTTAATAAATCTCAAATCTTTAGAGCTATTTAGAAATATAGAAAAACTAATTTTTTTTTTTGAGATTCATGGATAAAAATCGCAATTTGATTGTTATTGAATGGGCCCTGTATTGTACTCATACTACTAATGAAATAACACTTGCAATTTGTTAAATACTGCACTAGAGCTATTTGATACCTGCATCTTGGAATTGGTTATTTACCTATCCAGTAAATCACCAGCTAAGGCTAGGGCCGGTATTACAAATTTACCAGTCATGTACTTTTTGTTTTCCCAGCAGCAGACATTGGGACCTTAATAATTAATTTTTTGTCTTTTTTTCTGACTCTTTCCAGCTTTCATTGACCCCATCTAAAAAATCCAAATGGTCTGTATAAGGCTACAAGTGTATTGTTATTGCTTCTTTGTGTTACTCATTTTTTTGTTCGAGCCCTCTCCTATTCATGTTCCAGTTATTTAAATAAGTGCATGGTTGCTAAGCTAATTTGGGCCTTGTATGTACAACATACCGCATATTACACTCCTGTACAACTTCTTTCATTCCAGACCTGTGTAAAAGATGCAGTTTAGAAAGGGGTTCCTTCACTCATATAGAAATGTTTTGGATTGTTACAAGCTCAGAGTCTACTGGTTCACAATCTTTAAGTGAAATCTGTTACTCTAAATTAATCAAAACCCTTAAATTATGTTTACTTTATATCATAGGGAATTTGGTACCTAATGTATAACTTCAAATATTTATTCAGGAAGCTTTATTTTTGTCGCAATGTGATTAAAGGCAAGGAATTTGTACATCCTGGCACAGGATACGCTGTTCAATTACAGGGACACTATTGCTGTACCTCCAAATATGTTGTATATGTGTTGACTTGCCCATGTGGGTTGATCTATATTGGGGAAACTACCCAGATGGTCAAGTCACGCATATCACAACATAAATCCTCCATCAATTAAGGAAATGCGAAACTCCCTGTATCGCAACATTTTCTAGACTTAGGTCATAGTGCAGACCAATTGAAATTTATGGTTTTGGAAGGAGTTCCACCTCTCAAATATGAGGGAAACCGTGAATTGAGATTGAAACAAAGAGAAATGTGGTGGGTAAATAAGATTAACTCATTAGCACCACATGGGTTTAACAGGGATTATGATTTATATTTATTTCTGTAAAATGTACTTAATATTGAGTTTTAAATTGATTGATATTTTCCAAATATAGGAGCTACAGATTTGCCAAATTGTTATCGGAAAAAATATTAATAAAGATGAATATAAAATTTTACGGGTTAATGACTGAGTTAGGGGTTAAATGTGTTTTACCTTTGCCACTATGATGTAATTTCCTTTGAAGGGCACGTTGCATGTCCGAAACGTCGCAATTACCTGATCTCTGCTGCAAGCAGGTTGTATTTTTATGATGAACTGATAATATATTTCTACCTTTGAAATACTGAGTGCTGCCTCTGCTCATTTTGAATTGATGTATATTGGAAAAAAGCAGAACTTAACTTTTATTTAATACATTGAAAATGAAAGCAGACCAATGTTTCTGTCCTCACCTATTATAAAAGAAAAAGTCATCAAGGAGTTCCATGACCATATAAAAGCACAAGGCCAAAGGTCCAATGTTATAATAAAGGTTGTGGAACTCTGAGGCAACTTTTAATATACCCATATTTTACAACAAGGGTATTTATTATATTTTTGTATATTATTTATTTTCATTATTTTCAATATTCCAAAACCATTTTCCTACCATTCAGATATCAATATTCTTACACTTCCTAAATATCCTCTTTACCTGTTCAACTCTTTTGATCAAAACGTCTTCTGTCCTCTTCTTCTGTCCTCTTGCTCACTCAATCACATGCTATCCCCACTGCTAAAATAGTGTTCTCCTGTCCTCCAGCACTTACTCATATATTCAATTCCTTGCTAACTTCTGGTACTTCCCCTCTTTCTTCAAAGAAGCCTGGGTCAAGAGCCTTTTTGTCTTTTCTCATATAACTAACTTTCTCTGCGCCTGTAATCTGCTGGACACTATACAGTCTGGCTTTCGACCTGCACAATCAGTAGGCAGAGTAGGCACGTCCCTAGGACGCAAAGCTTGGAGGCGCTAGGCATGTACCTTTAACTGTTGCCTACCCGGTCCGGTCTTTAGAGTCTGGCTTGTTGCTGTTGTTTCCACACATGCGCTCACAACGAGGTGAGGGCGTGACACAGTAGGTCAGCACGCATGCGCACACTCAAGTGGGCGCGTGGCAGAGGGGGCGATGTGGCCGGCTGGGTTGCCTGGGGGCCCGGCCCTGTTCTGTTCTAATGCTAATTCTCCATTCAATTGGTATCCAGGATCGAGTTGCATTCAGAATCTTTTCCTACCTTTATCACTGCTCCTTCTCTGTTACTTTTGCTAACAAATCCTCTCCCCTGGTTGAGCTTAGTGTGGGGTGCCTCAGGGTTCCCCTGTTGTTCGCCTTAATTGTATATATTGTACTTTTATGTATTGTATGGAGCTGTGGCTACTTAACATCACTTTACAAATAAAGTTATACATACAGTACATACATAAATGGGGGGTACAGAAGTAAATAAGGGAGGGGGGAAGGGGGGAAAGCCGAGATTAACAAAACAAGTAGGTATTACATGTCTGAAGAAGTTATTTACTACACAATCAGTATGATATAGTGCATCTGTATGATATGATATGTATTAGACTAGCATGCTATAGTTATCAGTTACCAAATATTTTCAATTGAGCCATTAACAGGACCAGATTTATGTAAGGCCCACTGCCATTCATCACCCCTATCTCCTCCCCTTTATTTGTGCTAATTTTCATCATCTGGACCAGAGAAATGGGGATTGGTGCATGGGAAATTTAAAAAATTATTATATCTCCTGTACATCCCCAGTGTTTTTGAACCAATGTGGGTATGGTTGGGCAGCATGCCACCCCTAAAATCCTGCTGCCCTAGGCCCGGGCCTTGGTGGCCTTTCCACAATATTGGGCCTGGCCATAGCAAGTGATTGAGTTTTTCCACATTTTATAGAGATTTTACTTTGACCATAGTGTATTATTTCTTCTAATTTCCTTGTTTCTTCTACCATGGTCATCTGCTTTACAGGATGACCATGGTAGAAGAGCCATGTGTAATATAAGAGCCATAAATATCCTGTAAATTATATCCTTAGAAAAGATGCTTAGTGTCATTAGTTATAATCAGTGCTTAGTGATGTAGTTCCTGTAACATGACTCAATGAAACTTGTGTATTATAATAAACAATGTACCCCCTGTTGTAATTTGAGGACATTGGAGTTCCATAGCTTTTGTTAAAGCATTCAGCCTTTGGCCTCATACTTTTATATTGTCATGGAACTCGTCTGTGATTTATTCTTATATTTTACAATAAGGGGTACATTATTCACTATATAAATACAACATTTGAATGTTAGTAATGTGCCCCATATGTTGCAGATTTCACCTTACATGGAAATGTATTTTGGAGGCAGATCCTCATCCACCCTGTTAACATATTCATAATCCAGAAATCCTGCCTCTGGTACACTGGGCGTTTTTATTAACATATGTTTATAATTGCACAAGTGCAGTTACCAGAAGCTACTAATTAATCAAATATCTTTAATGGAGAAAGAGTTCTTTCTCCAAAAGTATTTAAAGGAGACGTAACACTCAAAGGCTAGTTGCTCAGATAAGAAACTACAGATGTATAGAAAAATGTAAAAATATGTCAAAATTACATATGATGTCCAGTCCAGTTTTCTAACTCCAGAGAACATTTTAGTATTTAAGTATAAAACAGAACTTACTCTGGTATATTCCTGTGCAGGGAAAATACACCTGCACAGTAGTAAGCAACATAGGGGCAAATTTACTAAAGGGCAAAGTGGCTAACGCTGGAGAAAATTCGCCAGCGTGATGTCATTTTGGCACTTTGCCGATTTACTAATGGGCACTGACGTAATTACGCTAGCGAAGGAGATAGACTCTGGCGCAACTTCGCACTCTAACGCCAGGTGAGGGTTACTACGCAAATTCACTAAGTTTTTGATTTTACTGAACGTTACCTCTATCACCAGACTTGCCTTCACCACCTCAGACCAGACGAAGTGCAATAGAGTAGATAGGACTTGGTCCCAAAAAACGTTGGCGTCTTTTCCTTTTTACAGGGTGATTGGCTGAAAAAGATCATAACATTTTTTTGGGTATTCTCCTTCCCCCCTACTTTTTTCTTACATATGGCACCTAAACTATACTGTGGGCTCATGTATAGGGCAATATAACAACTCTATTTTCTTTTATTAAGGTTCCCTGGCCTTGTGTAGTATACTGAATTTGCTGCAACATATACTTCCATTGAAATGTAACTTCCCGCCGTATGCAAATTATCTAACGCTGGTGCAACTTCGCTATGCCTGGCGTAGTAACGGTAGCGCAACATCGCGAGTGTTCTGTGCCAGAGACGAAAATTTGCAACTTAGTGAATTAGCATTGTCTGAGCGAAGTTGCGCCTGGCGAAGGTGGCACTGGTGAATTTTCGCCTGTTGAAATTTCCCCCATAGAGAGAACTTTGCATCGTGAAAGTTGGAAGATTACTCCTATGATTTAATTAGCCAAAAATTCAGTTTAGGAATATATTTCTTCATTGCATCATAACATGAAATAGAAATTATTTGGCTGAATGAGTTTCGATTATATTGTCTTTTTCAAATTAAATCCTGCAATTTGCATTCTTGCTTCCTGGCTCTTTTTAACATGCAAATGACCAAATACTGTACGCTTCTATCTAAAATAATGTGATTTGCCTCTGACATACAAAAATGCACGTGGGCCATTAACAAGGCCTAGGGATGCTAATCACAGTATTATATCTGACTGATCTTTCCAGCCTCAGGTTTAATGCACAAGTCAGTTTTTAGCCCAGTTTCAGTCAGACTGTCTGGAATCTGATAATGTCAAAATCCCATCAGGGCAGAAAGCAACTAGAATTTAGATGTTTTTAATACTGAAAATGCCCATAGGATAGAGGAAAAACTAATTATACATTACTACTCATCCGTTAACTGTGGTTTTAGGCAAAAACAAGTAAGCCAAAAATAAAATGAGAGCAAACTTTCCAATAGGTCACTTACATTTCAATGCGGATATAGAACTTGCTTTCAATTAGTACTCTGAATATGTCTGACAGAACAGTATATCTGAGGAGATTCTTGCTATGGTTTCATCCAAATGATATTTACAATCTGCTAAATTCTTGTAGCTTGCCAATAAAATCAGGATATAATTGGGCTGCTACAAGATGATGCTACTAATAATAGTACAGCTTCAATAACAAAGGAATTAAGATAATAACAGATTTGCAGAATAAAATAACAGAATAAAAAGAAAGGGTTGCACATAATGTATAAGTCAGTAATAGATTATGATTTAGTGAATATTATGTAACCTAAGTAGGGTAAAAACTGGCAGGTGTCATTATATGGCAGATATGGAACATATACTTACATTTCCATTATTGGTATAAAAAAAAAAAAACAAAGAAAAAGGTGTAGGCATTTAATGATAAAAGTTACAAAGTCAAAGTATGAAATATACATGGAGCAAATGACAGAACATTTGCTTCAATCCATTTTAAACAGAAACAGATTTAAACAGGTACAGCATTTTGCAGCATTTAATATTTTTACTGTGCATTATAATAAAAACATAGTATAAAAAATATAAGGGGAACTGTATGCACAAAGCATTTGTGGACATGTTTCTAATGTGTCATTCTTCATGTACAGTAGCCACCTGAACCCAACCACTGGATAACTTGAGTCAAAGCATGCATTTAATGGGTATGTTAGGAGGTTCAGATGTATAAAAAGTGAGGCTGTACACTAGACATAGTAAAGTAATACTAGCCAATGATGTTAACATGCTATATTTCCCCTTTAAATTGATACTTTTTAAAACTTTTGATAATCATACAAACCTTACGACAAAACCAGAAAAAATGCATGGATTGCCACCAATTAAAATTTTACCAGCAGCGCTGTTCTGTTCTGCCATAGCTACAGTAAATCTGGTAAAAAAAAAATTAAGCTTTTTTTTGGGTTATGATGGTAAATAATAAACCAATAGTTTGCCCCAGATTTGTTTTACAGTGTATCCATCCTATGTTCTCCCTTGAATATTATACTTTTTTATTACCCAGACAAATGAATAGTCTCACTCTCTACAATGCTGTTACAGATATAAATACATGAATATGTTAAGTAACCATATTTCAAGTCCAAAAAATATATTCCAAAATATTCTTTCAAAGTTATAAAAATTACTCTTTATTCAGCATGAATATTTAAAAAGTAGGCATACAGACTAATTGATGCTCCGCCTAGTCTATAGACTGCAGCAGTTGACTAGTAATTTCAAGTAGCCATATTGCCAAGTGCAAATCACTGTGAAAATGTCCTTTGCAACCTAATAATCTCTTACAGGCTACCAGGTCACTGTATACTAGTATATTAGATCCAAGCAGTTGATATTATGAGCTGAACTGAGATAATTCTGTCCACACAATATTATCCTCAGGACAAACATCTTGACTCTGTAGCCTTTCCAATTTAATTTAATAAAGATTAATAACTCTGGCATTTAGGCTGTTCATGTACAAATTCAAAAGGTGATACTAGCTTATTCAAGTGCTGCTCTTAAATACTGTATATCTTGCATTAGAGCAAACTAATTTCTTGTTGAATAAGGTCAGCAGAATAAATTAACACCTAGCCAGATCTTTAAAACACGTTCTGTTCTTCCGAGCTTTGGTAGTTTTTAATTTTATGTCCTACTGACAGCATTTACAGAACAGAAAATGAATTATTTGGTAGACAAGGTATGTTTTTTTTTCTCTTATTCTCCTCTACAGTGGATTGGATTACACGAGAAAAGACCAATAACATACATTTCTAAAATATGTACATTTTCTCTGCTATTCCATGTGATCCACAAAATATATCACTGTGGGATTCTAATAAAGTCCAAAGTAGCTGTAGCACACGATTCAGTTTTGTCAATGCAAAAAGTGAGGGATGGGATTCTAATAAAACATGTTAGGGTGATAATATATTCTAAGATAACTGCGAGCACACTCATGTGGACTTATTAAGAACTAGTGAGCAACTCCCTTGAGCTAATTTATTATAACAGAGCAACAGTGAACTAATAAAGTAACCTATTGCAACCAATTCACCTTCTAATCTGCAGCAGGCAATTCCAAGATTATTGATGTGTTGCAACTATGGGTTACTGCAATAGTGCAACGTTCTCCAATGATACTAAATGTGCCCCTTTGTGTTGCACACTGGATATTAAAATTGAAGCAGTCTAGTGCCATAGAACCATGAGGAAATGCATGAAGCAATGTTGGAGACAAACCTAATTAAAGGCAGACAGAGTATGATTGTGGTATATGTGAAATAATGATTTACTAGGAGAAGTTGTGATGTGTAAAAGGGCAGGCCAGAGAAGATATATGTTGACATAGACAACACTTTCATTTGTGTCCAGTACGTTCCTCAAAAGTGTTCAAATATCTTTCACAATAAATGTGTTTAGCACATAATTGCCCTTGTGAACACTGTATATTATATAGGTTGTCACGTGCTTTGCAGTGAACCCTTTAAGTTATAGGACTTGCTTTTGCCTATTGTTTTAATCAAGAACAATAACTATGTTAGTTGTTTCTTGAGCTAGGGCAGGGCAAATGAAGACTAAATCTACTCCATGTTTGATGTTTGCAAGGTAGAAAATCCTTCTCTTAAGGCTGATGACACACGGGGCTCTGCCTACTGAAATACAACGAACCAAATGTGGAGAAGCTTCAGTTTCCCTGTTTGACCCTGTTTTGTGATTAAAACAATAGGCAGAAAGTTTATTTAGCACAAACCCTATTCACTAAACACATATTAACAAGGGAGCACGGCGACCCTTTAATCCCAGGAGATATCATTGCATGTTACCTTCCCACAACTGCCAGGCCAGTCTAAAAACCTGTAAAAACCTGTAACAATTCTCAACAAGTTCTGCTCACTAGCAATAGTAGTTAAAATCACATCGCTGTCTAGTGGTGGATTTGTATAATGCCCTCTTTTAGAATGTGCCTATGATTAAGTGCCCAAAAGGCGCGAAACGCGTAAGGCATTTGGGATGTTGTTGTTCTAAATAAATATATTTTTTAACTACATCGTGGAGAGTGATCCAGTTTGTGCCAACCTTTTTCATTTGATACTCTTTTAGAATGTGCCTCTATTGACTCAACAGAATGAAGGCAATCATGGCTCCAGAATAGTTCTTTAGGGCAACAGTCCATATGCTGGTAGGGATCTTATTCAAAACAGTATTTGATATCTCTTACCTTCATGTAAAATGTGTTACACTTACATGTGGTATAACATATTGAACTCATTTAAATAGTTTTTTTAAGGCAACAGACAATTCATTTAGCTTTCTGCTGACAGCTGAAAGGGGTCACTGGACAAGGGCAAATTTTCTATTGTGTGCTATCATCATTATCAACTTAGGATAATGACACATTGTCCAATGTAATTACAATAACTGTGGCTCCTATTTAGCAAGGCACATTATTGAATTTTAGACAAGACACCTACTATGTCGTAGTGAACAATGTGAGCCCACTAAGCAGTCCTTGGTTGACTGTATCTTACATAAAATATTATTTATTTGTTTAAGAAGATGGCAGGTAAGTGGAGGTAAGTGCCTCAGACTTTTCAAAAATAAATATCTTCTTTAACGTTAGGCAGCAATTGTTGTGATTAGCTGCTTATCTATTTTATTGCACAAATTCTGGCAATGAATCTGTGAGCCCACTACCTATTACTAGTATTCTGATGCTGCTCACAGCACCATTAAACTATAGAAGCTGCTTATTTCAGTCCATGTTACTCTATCCAAATACTGTTATCAGTGACATATGATAGAGGGGTTGTTCGCTTCCAAACATGCTTTTTAAGTTCAGTTGTTTTCAGATTGTTCATCAGACATAAAGACTTGTTTTCAATTGCTTTCCATACTTTATTTTTTTTCCAAAACCGAAGTTGTGGGCCTTATTTATCAAAATCTGAATATTCCTGAGTATTTAAAACAGAAAAGTCTGACCAAACTAGAATCCATGATTGGACCTTTATTATTATGAAAAAAGCACAATTTAATTGGATCAGAGACAAGCATGATAAAATTGGGTTAAAAACCAAATCATACTAGTTTTTTCCAGAATTGCTTGATTTTTGGGGCTGTTCCCCGAAAATCCAGATTTTTGCGGATTTTTGCCTAAATAGTCAGATTTTCAGGCTAATTCCAGTGCAGACCACAAAAACTTCAACATAGGATATGGATCTCTCCGAAACTTGGCAATTCTGAGATGCCAAATTTTTGGATTCTGACTTTTTCCATCCTCAAGGTATAATAAATCCCGGGAAAAAATTGCGTTATTTTGCATTCACACATACTCCTAAAAGTTTAGTTTAAAGGGATCCTGTCATCAGAAAACATGTTTTTTTCAAAACGCATCAGTTAATAGTGCTACTCCAGCAGAATTCTGCACTGAAATCCATTTCTCAAAAGAGCAAACAGATTTTTTTATATTCAGTTTTGAAATCTGACATGGGGCTAGACATTTTGTCATTTTCCCAGCTGCCCCTGGTCATGTGACTTGTGCCTGCACTTTAGGAGAGAAATGCTTTCTGGCAGGCTGCTGTTTTACCTTCTCAATGTAACTGTATGTGTCTCAGTGGGACATGGGTTTTTACTATTGAGTGCTGTTCTTAGATCTACCAGGCAGCTGTTATCTTGTGTTAGGGAGCTGTTATCAGGTTACATGCCCATTGTTCTTTTGTTTGGCTGCTGGGGGGGGGGGGAGGTTGGTGATATCACTCCAACTTGCAGTACAGCAGAAAAGAGTGATTGAAGTAAAGTTTATCAGAGCACAAGTCACATGATTTGGCGCAGCTGGGAAATCGACAATATGTCTAGCTAATGTCAGATTTCAAAACTGAATATAAAAAAATCTGTTTGCTCTTTTGAGAAATGGATTTCAGTGCAGAATTCTGCTAGAGCAGCACTATTAACTGATTCATTTAGAAAAAAAATGTTTTTCCCATGACAGTATCCCTTTAAAGTTTAATATTCCGGTCTCTGGTGTTTCAGTCTGGCAGCTCAGTAATCCAGGTGCAGATTCTGAACTGTCACAATTTGCTACATTAGTTGATACATTTCTCTGCAGTATCTGTTGAATATTAGCAACTATATAATCAATTGTCGCAGCTGCCTTTAATGAAACTCAGGGATTCTGGTCAGCAGGGACAAAGAAAATGAAAAGTATCAAATAATGAATCAAAGTAACAGTTTACAGAGTCGTTAATCTCTCCTAGAGCTTCTTCAGAAAGATAGAGGAAGGTGAAAAACAAAATTGTCAATATTGGAAAAACAGTCACAAATAGAAAATAGAAAGGAAATGAAAAGTCTTTATTTCTGGTGATCTATCTAAAAAATAACTGAATTGAAAAAAGTGTTGGATGGTGAACAACCCCTAAAACACTGCATGGCAATAGCTCCTAATATTTTGATCATAGTCATCTAGTGCTTACCATGTTAATTCATATCAAGATAAAGTGAAACTAAGAATTTCATTGCAGCCATATCAATTGATGCAAGTCAATCCAATCATGGTGCAAAATGGCTAAAATTGTTTGGTGAATTGACTTGATACCATATCAGACAAGTGGGCTGTTTATTGAGTTAAAAGGGCACAACTAAAATAATTTTCTCTCATGCCACCTGGTAAAAAGGTTTCCTTTTCCCAGCAGCAACTTAGTAGTAACAGATTGAGTAAAAAGTGTAAGAAAAAGAATAAAGCATTGAAGATGGTTTACACTTAGTTTTAAGAAATGCAGATTCACTTGCTGAGTATCTACATTATAAACTGCACCCAGGTTATCAACCCCCCCCCCTCCCAAAGAAACTAGGTGCTATCCAATCACTGAACGGGTTTGAGTTGCTTGAGCAACCATCCAACTAGGATAACTTAAGGTGATTGATGCTCTCCTGACCACTAAAAGCCAATAACTGAAAAGTCTCCCTAGGTGGGAAGATAGGATATCTTTTGTCAAATTTTCATAACATTGAACAAACAAATGTAAAACAATATTGTTTAAACCACAACAGTTGCAATCATTACTCTGCTTGGCAATACCTCTTTGGTGTACATTTTAGGACATTCTCTTCCCAAATCCTTGTTCTCCATTCAAGATGCACAGTGATTTCTCAGTCGTGCCAACACTTTTACATGCTCCCTCCAAACAACTCATTATCCTTTCTGTCCCCTCCCCATATACTTCATCGGTTGTCAGCACTGCTTCATCCTCCCTCCTCCCTACACCATTGGATATCAGCCGTCCTCACAAGTATGTTAAATCTAAAAGCAACCAGCAGCAGGAGTAGTCAGTGGCAACATCTTCATTTCAATTGTAGCTCATTTAAAGAGTAAAGGTATGACCAGCGGTGATCCCAAAGAGTACCTGGCGAGAAGAGAGATCCCACAGCTATTTGAGGTAAGCACCCTTTACTCATGCTAATCGCTGTTAAACACAGCAGCCTGCTTACTTGTATTAGCTTAGAGCTGCAAGAGCTGCCTGTGAACAGATGGCTCAGCTAGAAGGCTTTCCGATGCATTTACAAGAAAATTTTAGCAGTCAGAGTATTCAGTGCGCAGAAAGACTGCAAATGTTTTTTCTGCTCTATTGTCTATATCCAAATCTGCAAAAATGCAACTTAACACCTGGCCTCATAGAATAAAGAACAAAACTGTTACTAAGGGAGACACAATACTCAGGAATCACCTCTTTGGAACACATCTTTGAAAGAATCCCTGGAGAAACAATACATCCGAATTAACATTCACAGACTTGATAGAAATGTGACTAGGGAAACAATACAGAAAACTGGTATTTTACAAAGGGAGCAATAATACATCTGGCAACTCCAATAAAAAGAACAGAAATATGAGTGGGAGATGCAATACAAAGGGCAGACCTGACACTGTTATGCAGGGGCAGAAATATGAATAGAATTCCCAAGACGCAATATGATTGTGGAACTAAAGACAGAACAGACAAGGAAAATAGAATAGGAGATCCTATAGAGAGTACAAATATAACCATGAGAACAAATACAGATGGAAAACTGATACAGTGGGCAGATATTTTACTAGGGCACCCAGTACATAAGACATCACCTACAGGGGCAGATTTACTAAAGGGCGAAGTGACTAACACTGGCGAAGATTCGCCAGCATTACTGTTTTCAGGGACTTCGCCGATTTACTAATGGGCACAGATGTCACTTTGCTAGCGAAGGAGATAGACGATAACGGTGATTTGCACTCTATCGCCAGGCGAATTTTTGCTCTGGCGAATGGATGTTACTCCGCAAATTCACTAAGATGCGGATTTTACAGAACGTTACCTCTTTCGCCAGACTTGCCTTTGCCAGCTCAGACCAGGCGAAGTGCACTGGAGTGCATAGAACATCCTCAATCTTCTGTTACTCACATCAAATTTTTTAGTGGAAAAAGTCCAAAAAAAGCTTCCATTTTTAAAAGTTATAGCCTGCAAAAGTCTGTTTTTTTTGGGTAACTGGGTTCCACCATACATTTTCTAACATATGGAAAATTAACTATACAGTGGGCTCATGTGTAGGGCATTATAACAACTTTATTTTCTTTATTAAGGTTCCCTGGACTTGTGTAATGTAATGTATTTGCTGCAACATACAGTAACGGAACTAGGTGGGGGGGGCCTGGTGCAGGACGTGCAGCCACCCCCCCCTCGTCTGTGCGCATTTACTTTGCGGCGGCAGCTGACTCCAGCCGGCTGCAGCGCACGCTATCTGCTGGGGGGGGGCCCTGGCCCAATTGCCCCCCTGCTCCCCCGGTAGTAACGCCACTGGCAACATATACATCCATTCAATTTCAAATTTCCCACCGTATGCAAATTAGACTGAGCGAAGACCTCTTACAAAGTTGCGCTCGGCAGAATTGAACGCTAGCGCATCTTCGCTTTGATTTGCTCGCATTGCTGAAGTAACGCTAGCAAAAATTTGCTATCGTTCGATGCCCTGGACGCAACTTCGCATTTCATTTTAGTAAATTAGCGTTTTCTGAGCACATTTTCACCTGGCAAAGTGATGCAATGGCTGCGAAGCTGTCGCTGGCAAATTTTCACTGCTTAGTAAATTTACCCCATAGTGTGAATCACAGTAAAGAGGCCCGATGCATAATTTATCTGGAAATGTGAAAATCAGGACAGCTAAGCTAATATTGAAGCACAATAACTAGCACAGGCATATGGAGATGAGATAAAACAGAACGGGCAGAACAAAGTGTGCAGAAAGTTAAGCTGCTGAAATAAAGGTATTGGATCTATTATTCAGAATGTTTGAGATCTAGGGATTTTCAGATATGGAATTTAGTATTGTAAAGATACTAAAATGTAAGTTATAAAAAAAGATGCTTTTACCATTAGTACAGATTTTTGCTAGCTTAGCATTAATCAGGAGTATTGTACTGTCCAATTATTAGAGATAAAAAGCAAATCTTCCAAAATTGCTTGTTTAAAAAATAATCTATTGGAAATGGCAATGTTGTATTTTGGGTTTCTGAATAATAGGTCCAATACCTGCATACAGAACATTTATAACTGCTGAGACACAGTGCATGAACGGAATAATCGTGAGGTGCAACAGTATGCTGGGCAGGATAATCACTTAGAAAACCCAATGACACAGGACAACACTATCCCGAGGGGACATACTGCACAGAATAAATATACCATTAAAGGCTGCTGTGCATTTATAATACATCAGAGAGAGCTACAGTAACTTTGTGGGCCAATTTACAGTGACACTGATGAGTCACAGTATTTAGGCTCAAGTACAGTGTTGAGAGGGCACTTTTAGCAGACAGATCTGTTGCCGAGGGGCACAGTGCCTTGGCTATATTAAAGTGAGTTCAATACACAGTGGAGACATCAAGGAGCCAATTATCATTGATCAATATTGTTACTGAGCATTAACGATTGTTACCACTAATTTTGATCATTTTCTATTTAACCATTGCTTTTCTGCCTGGAATGGTTCTCTCCAGCAAGGGAATTTGTATCTAGAATTTAATTTTCCACACAGTGATCAATCTCGTTGTTAACCAGAAAAAAGATCAAGCTACTCTGAATAGCATGACTGTTTCCCTTTTATGATTAAAACAGGTGTGGGACCTGTTATCCATAATGCTTGGGACCTGTAATTTTCTGGATACGTGGTCTTTTTGTTATTTGGAACTGTATACCTTATGTCTGCTAAAAATGATTTACACATCAAATAAACCCAATAGGATAGCTTCCCTCCAATAAGGATTAATCTTAGTTGGGGTCAAATACAAAGTACTGTTTTGGTATTACAGAGAAAAAGGAAATTTGGAATTATTTCATTAAAATGGCGTCTATGGGAGACAACTTTCCCATAACTTGGAGCTTTCTGGATAATGGGTTTCCAGATAACAGATCCTATGTCTGTAGTATTATGAACCATCTAGTATTTATACTCTAGGTTTCTGTATATATGTTTATAACTTGCTTTTTGACTTCTCAAAATACAGGCATAGGACCTGTTATCCTGAATGCTCGGGATATGGGGTTTTCTGCATAATGGATATTTCCATTACATTCCATACTTTGTCTACTAGAAAATTATCTAAACATTTAATAAACCAATAGGCTGGTTCTGCCTCTAATAAGGATTCATTATATCTTAGTTTGGGTCAAGTACAAAGTACTGTTTTATTATTACATAGAAAAAGGAAATCATTTTTAAAAATTTGGATTATTTTTATAGGAGTCTATGGGAGACATCCATTCCATAATTCGGAGCTTTGTGGATAATGAGTTTCCAGATAATAGATCCCATACCTGTGTATGCAAATAGAGTGCTTAACAGTGGGTAAAATGCTCTTTGTAGCATTGGTTGCACCCAGGAATTTAGGAGATTTTAGCAGCTGTATACAATGAAAAAATGTCAAATTAGTGTCATTATGCGCTGATTCTATGTATTGTGGGTAATGTATGGAGGTGTGTCTTTACTTCTCCTCCTCCTAAAGCTTTGCATCGAATATATTGGAAGACTTGATGAAAGGCTAAGTCATTTAATAATGTATTCACCTTTTGTGGGTGCTGTTGAATTATTATTACTGCTTTTGACTACAGGCTTTTCATCTTCAGGTGTCCCTTTGAAAGTGAGTTGCCCTGCTATAAATATAAAAATATTTAGAGCAAAAAAATAATTGTTCACCTTTAAATCATAAGTGGCTCTCAAAGTGGCATCCACTTCTAATGCTTGGGCTCCCCTAAGAGAGCCAGCCCCACACTTATGCAACCTTTGGTCTGTTGCAGCAGGTCTCGAGTATCTATCATTCAAGTATGCTGGGCCGTAGCAAGACACATTGAATAACCTATGTGGAGAACTTACAAATAGCACTTATTTCTCAGTAGGTCGAAAACATTGCTGTTTATGAGTGCAAGCTGCTATTGCAAGTATGTTTTCTTCTGCAATTCCCACAGCACAACTACAATAGATACATGCACCTTGCAGGGCTGCACTGATTGCAAACTAATTTCATTTCAATTTAGTGCAGTCAGTGCTGCCCTTTTTGTTGGATATTCAAGGTGTCCCCAGATCATTTTCACATAATCAGTAATTCACTGAAAATAAAATTGCAACTGGAGTAGTTATGAATTAGGAAACTGTACGAAACCATCTACTGTATGAGTCCATAGATCAAATGATTTGAACATGTACATTAATGAACAACCAATTAACTTTTATTTCAATTAAATACTAAAAGGTATACTTCTGGAAACCACCAACTTGTAAAAGGCGTCAAGGCAAATAATGCTTGAATGTGTACAGTTGTGAGCGCTACATGTGCATTGCATTACAATCCTCTGCTTTAAGTTCACATTGAGTTGTGTTTACTTACACATCATAAAGATTGGCAGGCGCTAGAGAAAAATTATTGTCAGACAATAATTACATTCTGCAACGGTATTTATTAAAAAAATAATAACATAATCCCAACAACAGTTACAGTATTAGAAGTGTCAAATTGCATTGCTCTTGGGAGTTGTCCAGTCTGAGAAGTCTAATTACTTGTGCCACTTGTACAAAAAATGTATTTGTAAAGTTTTCTTCTGCATTTAAATTTAACTGTGCACATCAATAACCATTTTTAACACTGTCAAGCAATGACAACTGTGATTGGAAAGCTGTACTATTATGCAGGGGAGTGAGGATTAATCCCCATTTCTTGTGCGGGAAAAGACGATAAAATTGTGAAAAAAAATCAGATTTTTTAGGATTTTTCACGAAAACTGCGACATTTCCGGGTTTGATGCCTGAAACTACAATGTCTTCAGATTATTGTACGAAACCCAGCTCAGATCAGGATATCATTAAAATATCAATGGGCCATATGCCATTGACTTCTACATGAACTCAGCAGATCTTAGTTGGAGTCATTTTTATTCAGACCTTTAACATTTTCGGGGTTTAATAAATTTGGTAGGAGCGATAAGATCGCATTTAGGATTGTATCTTTCTTTGGTTCCAGATTGATGGATTGACCAGCCGGTGAAAAGCTGCAATCGTGAAATGAGGGGGGATCCCCATAATATTTCACAATTGCAGAAAGATACAATCCTAAATGCGGTCTTATCGTTCCTACCAAATGTGAGTAGGTTTTACCTAAACTACGGCTATTTAATCAAGATGAAAATACACTATTGGCACCTTCTTTTTTTCCAGAAAATTAAGGTCTTAGGTTTAAAAGGGAGGGAATTACAATGTATGTTTGGACTCCACTTGCCTTAATAGGAGGATGATATTTAAAAGTAGGTTGGACCAGTTTTAGGGCCAACTTTGTAATAGCTCATTTTAGGATGAGGGTAGTTAGTTGAGCAGCCAGATACTTCTAAAAGGATAGTTGAAAGAGCTAGCACTCTAGGGGGCACATTTACTAAGCTCGAGTGAAGGATTTGAATGTAAAAAACTTCGAATTTAAAAGTATTTTTTTGGGTACTTCGACCATCAAATAGGCTACTATGACCTTCGACTTTGATTCGAACGATTCGAATAAAAAATCGTTTGACTATTCGACCATTCGATAGTCAAAGTACTGTCTCTTTGAAAAAAAACTTAGACTACATACTTCGGTAGTTTTTTGATCGAAGAAAAATCCTTTGATCGATCGATTAAAATCTTTCGATTGGTTCAATTCGAAGGATTTTATCATTCGATCAAACGGTTTTTACTTCGTTCGAATTATTAACCCTCGATATGTGCCCCTTGGTGTCAACCACCTGCTTAGGGAATTCATATAAAGACTCAGGGATGGTGAGAGACCACAAGAGAACCACCACTGTGAGTGTCATGTATTCTATGGCTAGATATTTTTTGAGTGATCACTGTCTATACTATAATTCTGCCTGTGTGCATGTCATCAGGGAAGTGGATCTATGAAGTAATGTGTTGCACACTATCCTAATTAAGCTTTATCGAAATCTATTGATGAAAGAGTTTGATGTGGAATTCCATCAATAAAACAGCTGTAGAGTAAACCATGGTATAGCTATAGCTGGTGAACTGGGGAAGTAGGAATAACTCTGAGAGTAAGAACCTCATCTTCAAAATAACCATACAATTATTTTCTTAAAGTACAGCTGAAAACAATATTCATATAACCATAACTTATGCACTTGGGTTCAGTATGTATGTATGGCAGTCTGTACAAGCATATTACCACTACATTGCATTTTTCTGACTGAGAATCGACAGTATATTTTTATCTTTGCGTAATGCATCCTTTAATTCATGACCATGGCACAGATCAGATGTGCTACACCCCTGATTTTTTTCTCCGTATTTTATATTTGGTATACTTAAATATAGTGATTTTTTCATGACAATCAGATAAATCTGTATTTTAAAGTAACATGCAAAATGCTCCAACCAAGATAAGGCCATAAAATTTAGCCAGACAATACCGCATACACTCATCTATGGAGTTGCATGAATGACCAATATATATCCTATGGTCATGCAATTATTGAGACTGGATTAAAACTGTTTCCATGTATTTATTTACAGAATGTGGCAATGGGCATTTTCATAAGGCTGTGTAAAATGAGGATCAGAAATACAGGTTTCAGTTCCACTTTTACAGCAACCCAGTGCTGTTAAACCTGGCATATGTAATGTAATGCAAAGCAGCTGTGAAGCACCAAGAAGAACATTGCTTAAAAAATGCACAGATACTGGCGTAACTAGTAAATTTTGTAAGATAAATACGTTTTTATGATTATTCACTACCTACACTTGCTCGATGCTTGTTTTGCTAAGTCTATTGAAGTACATACATTTGGTGTAAACCCAAAACGTTCTATGTTATGAGCACAGGGGAATTTAATTTATAAATACTACAGCTTTGTGAATAGGTAGCGTTACAGTTTTATGCATCTTTGGTTGTAAAATTAAAACCACAGACTTTTCAAATCTGCACAATAGATTGTTTTCTTCAGTCACCATTTTTTTCACTTTAAGGTAACTGGGTAGATACAGACCAGGTATGGTATCTGCCTAGGTCATACCTAATGGCATGAAAGTCCCAAATGTCCTACAGAATAACAAGTATGATTAGTACCCCGAATTTAATAACTGATAACATTGCAGTAAATTTGAAACATCATTTTCTTGCTACTCCTTTACCATTCAACAACAGAAATGATTTGACTAAGGGAGCCAAAAATATGGTGATTGTATAATACAACTGCACTCCAATATTATTATTATCTTTAATTCTATATAGAGGTGACATATTCAATTAGACATTTACATCTCACCAGTTCTCATCAACAATATATTATAAACTGGCCATGCACAAATAGATCCATTTGTCTGCAAGGTCACCAAACAAAAGGATCTTTGCACAATGAGCTTATTATCGGTGCCCCAACAGGCAAACAGTTCTTTGTAAAAAAAAAAAAGTGCAGCGCATTATATAACTTTACGGTGCTATATAAAAAAAATGATGACGGGTCAGTAATGCTAATGTTTTGAGTTCCAACCGGGATATGCTGTTTAACTAACCATTCATATTTATTTATTATTAATATTTATTAAAGCATCAAGTATATAATTGATTTAACAGTTATTTATTTTCAATTAAAATCACACATACAAGAATAGACAGGACACCACAGGATGACACTGCCACCTGACACTGTTTTATTTGTTTATCCATTCCTAGCACCTTCCCACAACCTTATTTGTTCCCCCATGTATTCAATGAAGTGCTGAATGCTGGCACACATTCTCCATAGCCACAACAGATTTGTAAATTTTCCTCATACTATACTAGCTCAGGAATGTTTTTCTTAAAAGTAAATGGAAATAGTTTTTTTCTTGTACTTTTCTATTTAGCAAAATAAAAAGAAATATGCGGTGATCAGGTAGCAGCTTATTTGGAGCAAATGTATCTCTACACTTGTAATAATGTGGTTTTTTTTTTACTGACAGCTTGTTCCCAATAGTTTCATAATGACAGCATAATAGAGAGATCAGTGTGTGCCTTGCCTATATCTCATGCTAAAAACAGAAGCCACGTCAATTTGCACTATGCTTTATGTTTATCATCCATGCTAAAAGCAATTATTGAGAGTGAAGATTACTGAAATTCTGCATTTTGCACACCCCTAATGGATTGACAAATTCAGTTTAGCTGGGGCATGTAATGATAATGGCACAATCCGGATACTACTTTTTGCAAAGAATCTCAGTCAGTATAATCAGTATAAAAAAAATGTTGCAAGGGGTATCTTTTATGCAATTGCAGCTTGCAAGCACAGTCTGCTTTTGATTCGGTTCTTCACACTAGTGACTTTGCTGTGATTTATAGGAAATATTATCCTTTTAGAAATATTTGCTTATAATGCTACTGTGATGCTGTTTCATTGGTATTTTTAGTATTAATGCCGTTTGCCCAGATTTCTGCTTTGAATACAGGTCCACCATTCTAAATGTGTGTATTTAATCCTGCTGTCTCCTTGGTAACCATTTATTTCCATGTGTACTTATTCTGGAATAGTGAGTAGCTACCTTCACCTACTGGACACACATGCATCCCTCCTTACCTAAAGCCTAATACAATGAACTTACAAGTCTTAAACTTGTTCCCTATTTGTATATGTTCAAGCATTTTAAAGAGCATGGAGGAGAAAAAGGGAGAGCAACTGATCATAACAATAAAAAAAGTATGTTCACAAAACATAGAGCTCAATTTATTTAAATTTGGCAATCTCAATTAAAAAATGGCTTTTATCCTTTAGTTTATAATTATTAGATCATTTACATTTTTCATATGTCTTTTTTTACCATTCCTTTTAATGGTGAAAAATCCACAGAGCGTTTGTTTGAATGGAAAGTTCTCCAGATTTTTTAAGTTAATTTAACATTAGAATCTATTGGAACTTTGCACAAGAGACATGATAGCGGCAGAAAATTTAAAAAAAGACAAATATAATTGTCACATACAACATTCGCCAAGAATTAGTCACACACAACATATTTTTAGAAATGGTTAAGTACATAAGTAACATCCATGGTGTCCATATAAATTAAAAATAAAAAATAATGTTCAATGTTTTGATAACATTAACAAAATGAATGTAAAATTAAGGAAAATTTTAAATCCAGGAAGAAACCAGTGCAGCATATGCAGGGCTGGATTTCTTGCCATGACTCTAAGAGACCAACATCATCCAAGGATCACACGCACATTCTTTGATTTTACACTGGACAAGACTTGCAGGAGATCTATATATTGTGTGTGTGCTTGTCTGTGTGTCAATTGTGATTTGATATGGGTCCTTTTATTGTAACATAAAAACAAATAAGTAGAATCATATTTAGGTGTAAAAGCTATCTCAATAACCTATAGAATTACAGATGTATCATATTTTCTTGTCTACAATTGCAACTACCAGCAACAGCTCAGTTATATTTTGTTAGAATAATCCGTAGCTAATTTTAACTGCAATTCTTTGCAATAGCTGTGACCCCATGACAGCTCTCTGTACAATACTTATTATTCTGAGAAAAGAGTATTCCCAAGTCTGAAAAAATGTTCCATTTAAAAATGTTATTTCATGTCAGACTTTATGCATGGCTGCAGTTACTCAAGTATACAAATGCAAATATGCGTTAAGGAAACTGGACAGAGTTTACTGTGAACAAATATACCATTATAAGGATAAAGTAATTGTAATTTAATAAGATAAAAATGCTAAATACACACAATCTTGTGTTCTCATCAAGTCCATCTTTTTATTGTTACAGGGACTTTTGAATGGATTAATGTGTTATAGACCAGATGATCCAGTAGATTACTTGGAAAACTGTTTGCAGAAAGTGAAGGAATTGGGAGGCACTGAGAAAATAAGATGGGACACTTTTGTAGGCCCCGACAAGAGGAATTTACCCCCACTCAATGGTGGACAAGCTAGACGATCATTTTTCAGAAATGGTAAGGTACAAAGGCAACATCCATGGTGTCCATATATGTATGTTTATTGTCTGTGTATGGTAAGGAGGGATATCTAGTAAATAAATACAAAATATGCAAAAGCAGGTATAGCTTTGTTGTGAGTCCATGTTCACATTACCATTAGGTTAGAGAGGCAGACAGCAGTTGCCTGTATCATCTAGCCACACTCTCAGTTTCTGCTTATCAGACTCAACTGTGCATTGCAGTGCAGATGAAGTAAGTTGCACAAGGCACATTTGACATTCTTGTTAAATCACTAGTTCAGTTCAGGACACTTGATAGATCTGTGTTGGCATTCTGAGTTTGTTTTAGTGTTTTGGCTTTTTGAGTCTACATCTGGTCTTGTTCTTGTCTTGTCTCATACTGCACTTGTTTCCTAGTGCTGTCCAGTCCGTTCTTTCCCTTGGTTGCCTTTCTATTCTGATCCCTATCATACAGTTGTTTTACCTTGATTGCCACTACTTCTTCTTATGTTCTTCCGTCTCTTCTGTCTCTGTGGCCACATCTGTCTTACCTGTTTTAACCTGCTGCAGTAATTTCACCTGCTTACAAATTATAAAATTAAACCAGCAGAGAGAGATCTGAATCTGACTGAGCAGGCTGAAAAAAATAGGTTCAAAAAATGTCCATCTGACTTGGAAAGTTAGGCCACTAAATAGTATATCATTATCATAACTGCAGGAGATATACATTAGTTGAAAAAAAAAAACACCCCTTACTGTAAGGGGCAGATTTACTAAGGTTTGAATGGTAAATTCTTTTTTTTTTTTTGGTCAAAACTCACAAATTCGAATTTAAAACCACCAACTCAAATTTGAATGTGAGATTTTTTATACCTCGACCCTGGAAACAGTTCTAATTTGATTATTAGATTAATATGCGGCCTATAACCTGTCAAGTTCATGTAAAAGTCAATGGCAGAGGTGCGTTGAACAATTTAAAGATGTTACTTGCCTTCCAGACATTCTAGTTATTTTTTCAGAGAAAAACTGTATTGGAATTCGATTAAAATTTTCTGGTCTTTCCTGTTTGATCGAATATTAGACGTTTGGAGTTATTTCATAAATAACCTCCCATTCAAGTTGTGAGTACATTCATAACTTCGAAATATGACCTTTGCTAAATCTGCCCCTGAGTGTTAATTAATTTAGTTTCTCATTTTATTGCTTAGTATACATTTTGTAATGAATTCCGTAAAGGCAGAAAGCTGCTTATATACTGAGGCGAAAGCTGCTTATATATTGCCTATTAATATCCTCCAAAACCTATGAAACTATATTATATATTCTCTCCTAAAGGGACGCAGTACACATTGATAGAATATATGATTATATTTAGTAAAAGTTGGTCACAGATTTTATATTTCTCTAAAGGCTCTAACAAAGCATGTTAGTGAATGCTACTTGTAGCGCAGTTCAAAATTTCCCATCCCACTGCAGAATGTGTGTATGGAATGGTATACATTTTAGAGTGCTAGTACATTAAGGGAGCAATTATTCTTTTTGGAATCTATGGCACTGTGGTGTTGGAACACCAAAGTCAGCTTTTCCAAGTGATTGCATCCAGGTAGTGCCACCATCTGCAATAGGCAGGACATTTCCTATTCCTATGAAAGACAAGTTGCCAAAGGCAACTAATTTATCAAATATGTTATCCCTGATAAGACTTAAGCATTAAAATACCTATATAGGGTCTACTACTTCTTGTTTTGTCAAGGGCTTTGAAAACAGTGTGGGGATGACTGCAATTTCATAGGCCCTCCTTGTAATGGATATATGTAATAATAACAGAATTCAAATAAGCCTTTTTGGCCACATCTTGGATGACTTAATTGGCTAGGACTTTTCTATGTATTGGTAGCTTTATAAACAGAGACACCGAAGTAGCCCTGCCCAAGGCAAGACAAAATTTAGCAGACCCTGCAGAGCAGCAATAATTACATTTCCAAAGGGAGGCCAAGAATGGTCAGTACTGGCCTGGAATTTGGTCAATCATGCCAGTTGAGAATCGTGCAAAATATTTTGGGTGATCAAATTTTAACATCTCTGTACATGACTAATTATGCTGAATGAAAGAAAGTTATTCTCACTCAAATTTATCACTCAAAGAGAGCTTCACTTAAGTCTTAGTAAGAGCATGCATGGCTGCAGTGGATAAATGCCAATATGCCATAAGAAACTTCATACTATAGTTGCAGAATTCCTTGAGGCCATATAATTATATTTGCCAAAGAAAACTTATTATACATAGAGAACATTTTGTTCTTTACTTGAAAATTTTGAGAAAACGTTAGTGCCCTTTGCTGGTCTGTTCTAATTATTCTAGTTAGACATTGTTTAAATAGGTGCTTTGACATCCCTTCAAATACTGTATGTTTTAATCTAAACAAGTAAAGGATTAAGCAAAATTAACATTTAATACCTTTTAATCTTGACTTCTCATTCGATCAAGCTAGCATTGTCAGCTGGTCCTATTAAAGATCCAGTACACCTTTTTTAGTTCTCCATGTTAAATTGCATAATGGAAATATTGAGGGTGATGGAACATGGATTGTTTTCTTCACCTGGGGGTTTTTCAGTTGCCATATAAGTGGCCAAATCCACCACTGCAGTACCTGTTGTAGTTGTGTTCATTTTCATTGTTGCTGTTTTGGCAGTAATCTATAAGATTGTGTTCCAAAGCTCTAATGAGTGGGTTCTGTACGGACACGCCAGGGGACTAAAGTTGTAACATTTTAAAAATAGGATTAAACTAATCTCTAAAGAGATTTACTTAAGGGAGAGAGGATTATTGCAAACACTGAAAGAAATACTGAGTTAAATCACACAGACATTAAAACTGTATCCACAGATAATACACCCAACTACTTGTAGCCTTTCTGTAACTGAATATGGATTTAGTATAATAATAGGAGAAATAGATTAAACTATTGACAAATAAATGATATTATATTGTTTGCTTCTTTTGTATTTTGGTACTTCAGTTCTATGTAATTTTCATTCTTTTTTTAGTTTTGCCTGAAGGAGGTAATTTCCCATATCGTCGCTATGATCGATTGCCACCTATCCATCAGTTCTCCATAGAAAGTGATACAGACCTTTCAGAAACTGCAGAGCTGATTGAAGAATATGAGGTCTTTGATCCTTCCAGGCCTCACCCAAAAATAATACTTGTCATAGGTATGATGGAAATACATACAGTATGTCAATATTTACTCTTTGAGTATTCAGGATGTGTTTCTGGGTTACATTATCAAGGGCTGATTTGCGATTGGTTTTGTTTAATTAACCTTTCTGTAAATTAGGTAGCTTGTTGTAGCTAGATTAAAGGGGAACAAAAATTACATTTTAATAAAATCTTTAATGAAAAGAATCTTTCTAAATACAATCAGTTAAAAATATTGTCCAGTTTCTAAAATATTTCAGTTAATCTTCACCATCTTCATCTCAGTAACCTGTCTCTCTACACTGTCTCTTCATGCAGGAGTTAGGGTAAGAGTTTCATTGACAGGTAGGTCTTATACATCTTTTTTTTTGGAGGGGGGGGTCCCTTTCCTAGCCGATGTATTACAACATACTCAAACCACCAACTCCATCACAAACAAAATATAACAAAAAAACGCCAGCACAAGTCCTGCATGTAGATATAAAGGATTTTCAGTTGTTTTGAAAGAATAAGCAAAGGATTAGCTCTAAGTGCCAATCAAAATCTGACTGCATGAATACAGAATGAAGAGGAACTGATGCTGAGAGGGAGATAGTTTAGAGTTCAGAATTTTTAAATTTTTGCAATAGTTCCCCTTTAAGCATACCAGATCATAAGAAAATCAAGAATGTAGCCTTATCTTTACTGTGTGCTATCAGTGCAGCAAAGTGCAAATGCCTACAACTGTTCTTAAAAGTGCAGAGCAGGGTGTAAAAACATGGTGGTTTGCCTTTATTTTTGACATTTGCACACTGCCTTGCATTAAATGAGGTTGTTACCTCCTTGCATCTGCTGTAGGTGTGTAATTGCAATTAATGTAAACCATTATATTTTATGAGCAATTTAATCACTTTTAAGGAACAAAACCATAAAAAGAAATTAACTCTTTTCAAAATGGATACAAAAGTGAATCAGCTAAAAATATGGCAGAACACACTTCTCATTAAGTCTCCAACTTTGTCAGAGCTATCTTTCATCTGGAGTGCCAAGAAAAAAAGGCAATAGCCATATATTTTTTTAAAAAAAACTTTATATGTTGCTAAAGATTGAGGCTAATCAGCACTCTGCTTGTATTTGCTAAAGCTTGAATATCAGTTGTTTTTCTTCACAACATAAAAAAATTACAGTGGTTTCACCTATTTACATAGCTTTGTTTTACTTCAACCTACTGTAAAGTCTTCCCCATTTCTTAAAACTTGCTGCATTGGGAATGCTTATTTGTACATTTCATTGTTTTGCAAACAAAACCAATCAATATTTGTATTAGTACCTTTTAAAATCTCATGCAGATATTTGGCATTCTGAAACTAGTATATATACAGTATGTATATATATATATATATATATATATATCAGTCATATATCTTTATATGTATAAATAAGTATTGTTTATTAGAGAACAGGTCACGCTTACACACCCTGTAAGTTACACCATCCACTGGCCTATTTCAAGGTACAGAGAGTGCTGAGACAGATGGATGCCGTGAGATGCTCATTACTGTTATAACGAGATAAAATGGTAATACATCTACCCCTCCCCTCACTTCTACCTGCATGGTTGACATAGTAGAAAACTGTATAAATAAAGCCTGTTCAAAAGTTGTTCATGTATATGTGAACTGCTGTAATTAAACACATTTGCAAAACGGTGATTAAAACCTGAGAACGCATGCAGTCTATATTAATGCCAAGCCAGTCACATTGCTTGTATGGTAGATTGCCCTCACCATCAGAGTTCTGTGTCTTAGAACCGGGTTCTATCAACCTGTTTGCCTTTCCTCCAAATAAAACCAAGGCTAAGGGATATTTCTGACACATTGTAAATAAATAATGCAGTTGTTTAATTCATGAGTAATACTTGTGTTTAAAGCAGAATTCTGGTTGTTTACTGCAATATAAGCAACATTCTCAGATAACATTTTTCTGTTGTTTTAAAAAAACAATCTTTGAATCCTTAAGCTAAGGAGAGTATGACCTGGGGTGTAACTAAAGAGGAAGCAAGCCCTGTAATTACAGAGAGGCCAGCAATGGAGAGGAATGAGTAGAGCACTAATTAATGAGCAGCTCCAATATAAATTGTTAAAACTGTTGTGGGGGCTGTGTAACAATTAGCCACAGTGTGGCTACCAAAACATAACACACACCACCAGAGGTGTAAATACATACTGCTCTATGATAGTCCCCCTTTTCTGCTTCAAGGAGGCTGAAGGTACTTGCCGAGCCTGCCAAAGATTGTTTGCTGGGGAGACCCAGTCCAGGCTACTTGTGTCAAAAGAAAGAACTGGGTTTAACCTACACAGAACCACTTGGGTTCATAAATATATAATTCTTTACAACTGTTTTGCAACTGTTATCACATGACCATCAAATACACTTGGGTAATGCAAAAGATATTGTCATCCCTATTTAAATATGCATCTGTTTACATACAAAACATGACACCATCATTTCGTTAACTGTAGGTGGTCCTGGCAGTGGAAAGGGAACACAGAGCCTGAAAATAGCAGAGAGATATGGCTTTGAATACATATCAGTGGGCGAGTTGTTAAGAAAGAAGATCCACAGCACAAGCAGCAACAGAAAATGGATTCTAATTGCTAAGATAATAACAACAGGCGAATTAGCGCCACAGGTACAGTCCAGTCATTTATACAGATCACTTAAGCTTAACGTAATAAAGAAACTGGCAGCTAATGAATTGCTTTCTCTTCTTTCTCTTGCATTTGAAAGGAAACTACCATTACTGAAATAAAGCAAAAACTGATGCAAATGCCAGACTCTGAAGGCATCGTCATAGATGGATTTCCTCGAGATGTAGCTCAGGCTCTCTCCTTCGAGGATCAGGTAAGGACAATCATCCTATCCTTTTACATGAATATTATTTATATGATCTAGACAGAATTCCCTACAGAAGGCAACTCCATAAAGGGTCTACTGAAACTGAGCTCTGATATGTTAATGAGAAAACCATGACACAAACTACTATTTCTTTACCATTTAATGTGCTCAATTAACTGCAAACAACATTCATTTTTGACATACGTTTTCTATAAATAATCCTTGACTAAAGCACTGCCAGGGCTCTATAAGAGGTGCAAGTTTTGTTCCACTTTTAATAATCCGTAGCAACCAATTAGAAAGCTATGTTTACTTGAGCAAACATCTGTTCCTATTGGTTACTTGACCAAAATCTTATTGCTTTCATTTATTTTGTACAAACTGTGAGGAAATGTGTCATAAATGTTTTTCACATAGAACATACTAATATTTCAGCCATGTTAAATGGCATGCAAACTTTTCTCATCCAAATTTTACCTAAATGTTTCCAACCTTTAAACATGCTGGGAGGAGACTCCATAGTAATATCTCTCTAAAGCTTTGTAGGGCCAATGGCACAATTAAAATGCAAAAGGAAATTTCCAGTGAGAATTATTTCTGATCTGTGTAAATATGGCTCCAAGTTCTTTGTTCCTGTTACTGGAAATGGAAGCTTGAATAACAGGTTTTTCTATTACAGAACTAACAATAGTATTATACACATCTTTCTGATGTGTAATTACTGTGTAATTCCATGCAGGCAAAATAATATAATGATCTATGTATGGAACATAACAGAAAGATGACTGACATAGGTAAACAACATTTTCATTCATCAATATTCCTGCATCTGTAATTACCTTTTTGGTCATCTGCATTAGAAAACCAAAGAATGCTTTGAGACAGCTTTATAGAGGGTTATTATATGTGATCCTAGAAAATGACTCAAAAGGTCAAGGAAGTTGAACAACGATCAAATTGCAAACCCTTTCCTCTTGGTCCAGAAAGACGAATATGTTGAGGGGAGAAAAGTATGCTAAATGGTATTTAATAACCTATGCAAAATGATGTATAAGCAGAACTTTCAAATCAACTGGTGTGCACCTTGAATCCCTCAAAAGTTGATCCCAGACATGTTATTATCAAAGGTAAATATGCTGAACGATAACTTTTTTCCAGCTCTTCAAGAAACTACTAGGAATGATTCTCTTTTGGGTCTTGTAATAACTAACAATACTGAACACATCTATAGCATTTGTGTCGGTGAACATTTAAGGAATAGTGATTATGTCATGGTCTCCTTGGTTGAGCATTTAGGGAATAGTGATCATAACATGGTCTCCTTTGAGATTATGTTGAAGAGGCAACTCTAACTAACTCTAAAGTAACTAAAACAGATGTCCAAACTTTGACAGTATAAGGGCATCTCTGCAACATATTAATTGGAAAATGCTTTTCACAGAGTTAAACACAGAACAAAAATGGGATGTCTTTAATATGCTGCTTAATAAATATACATGTCAGTATATTCCCCTTGTAAGCAAAGAACGTCGTTGCAAAACAAAATCGTTGTGGTTCAATAGAAGTGTTGGTGTTGAGGTCGGTAAGAAAAGATGTGCTTTTAAGGCTTTTAAGTTAGCTGGGACAGCCAAATCATTTATAAGGTACAAGAAGGCCAATAAATCATGCAAAAAGAAATTTGCAACAAGCAGTAAATATGTAAATAGTAAACAAATGAAGCAAAGAAGCTTAATATCAGTGGGGGGTCAGCTGGTTGATGAGAACAGAGAAAAAAAACTGAGATTCTGAACTGTTATCTTTTGTCTGTCTTCACAAATGTGGAACCAGTTAATGAAGGTTTCCTTCTTAATAGTCCAATTCTAGCAATACAACTAGTAATGCATGGTTCACTCACTACCAATTTCAAAAGAGACTAGAACATGTTAAGTTAAACAAAGGTTTGGGACAGGATGGTATTCATCCCAGGATACTTAGAGAGTTTAGCTCTGTGATTACCAAATCTTTTTACTTAATTTTTTAATTTATTGAGGTCTGACATGGTGCAGAGAGACTTGCGAATTGCTAATGTGGTGCTGCTATTCAAAAAGGGTGTCACGTTCGGCGCCCTATATCCAGAACCCAAGCTAAGCTCCCTGGTCTCGACTCTCACTTCTGCCTCTAACCGCCGCCTTTCACCTCGGGAGGAGCACTCGGCTAATCGGATGACGTCAGGTCTTATTTGAGAGAGGAGCTAAGCTAACGGTTCTGCACGAGCAAAGGGGCACGATCGTCTCACCAGGAACAGGCAGGCTGGGTCAGCACAAGCAGAGAATCGCCAAACAGGCCGGAATCGGGATTGGAGAACGTAGAATAGTAGGAGGACAGGCAAAGGTCAGATTGGAGAGGTCAGAGTAGTCACAAGCAGGCAGGATCAGTATTGGAGAGGTCAGAGTAATCAGGCAGGCAAAGGTCAGGATTGGAGAGGATCAGAATAGTCACAGGCAAAGCAAGGGTCAAAAACCAGTATTAACAGATAGGATTATACAAGGCAAGGCACTTAGTAACTTTCCAAATAGAACCTAACAACTGGCAACTTGCTAAACACTGAATTCCCCTTTTATAGTTTTGAATCTCGTGCCATTGCGCGATGACGTAATCATGCCAGCGCATAAACCAGGAATCGCGCCAGCACGCATGCCATAAGGGAACTGGACACCGAAGGGACAGGACGCATGCGGCGGGCATCCCCACCGAAGGCACATCGGGTGCCCCCGCATGCCAGAGGGCAGACCACTGGACCACCAGGGTAAGCGGTAATTATTACAAAGGGATCCCGTTCTCAGCCTCAGAACTATAGGTCGGTTAATCTGACATCAGTGGTAGAAAAGCTTTTTGAAGGAGTACTAAGGGATAAGATACTTGACTTCATTGCAAATCAAATCCTATGAGTTTGTTCCAGCATGGTTTTATGCGTAATAGATATTGCCAGACTAATTTAATTTCCTTTTATGAGAAGGTGAGCAGGGGCCTCGATTCTGGGATGGCAATGGATATAATGTACTTTGCTAAGCATTTGATACAGTGCCACACAGAAGGTTACTGGTTAAATTAAGAAATGTTGGCCTGGAACATAGTATTTGTACCTGGATATAGAACTGGCTAAAAGATAGACTACAAAGAGTGGTGGTAAATGGAACATTTTCTAACTGGACGAGTGTTGGGAAAGTACTGCAGGGCTCTGTACTTGGCTCTTTGTTTTTTTTAAACGTATTACTTAACTAATGACCTGGGGGTGGTGCAGAACTATACAGTAGGTTCCATGCAGGATTCTGCCAATTTGCAGAGTGATTTGAAAAATTAGCTTCAATGTTGATAAATTAAAGTTTATGCACTTTGGCAAAAATAGTATAAATGCAAGTTATACATTAAGGGGCAGAATTATCAAAGTTCAAAGTTATAAAAACGTAGAACTTCAAATTCAAAAAGTCCAACCGAATGGTGGTCAAAGTTTTTTGGGGTCGAAGTGGGCCTACTTCAAATCGTACGATTCAAAGTAGCGTTACTTCGATCTCCCAAACTCCCCCAATTGCCTCTCCCCCATAGGCTAAAACAGCACTTTAGCAGCTTTTAGGTGGCGAATAGTTGAAGTCAAAGTTTTAAAGAGACATTACTTCAAAAAAATTCAACCTTCGAATTTCAAAGTTTTTTTCAACTTCAAATCGAAGTTGGACTATTCGATGGTCGAAGTACCCAAAAATTACTTTGAAATTCGAAGTTTTTAACTTGGAACCTTCACTTCGACCTATGATAAATCTGCCCCTAAATGGCAATGTGTTGGAAGTTTCCTTAAAGTGATACTGACACAAAAAATATTATTCAAAATATTAATGTACATCAAAAGTTACCTAGAGCTCATTTTCACTGATAGGGATGCTTCTTGATAAAGGGCTTGATAAAGGTCTGGAATAGCTTGGCTAGTGGCACGAATAAATATTTGATTCAGTTATCGGAGTGCTGCTGGATTTTATGTTATACTGATGCTTCTGTATTTATTACTTGAAGTTCCTAAACTCAACATGTCAGAGTTTCTAATGCTAACAGACAGCTGAAGCTCAAATATGGCAGCCCCCTCAGAGAGGAACATGGGGGATCAGATGGGTAACTTAAAAGCATCTGTAAATACTTTTATGGTAAAATTTTAAATATCATGTGAAGACAATATTACGATAGATGGGGAAAAAAAGGTTTAATTACTGGTGTCAGTATCTCCTTAACTGAGAAAGATTTAGGGGCAGATATACTAAGCTCGAGTGAATAGTTGAAATGCAAAAATATTCGAATTTCGAAGGATTTTTTTGGATACTTCGACCATCGAATTGGTCAAATTTGATCAAATTGAATGATTCGATTGATTCGAAGTAAAAATAGTTCGACTATTCGACCATTCGATAAATCGTGTGAAACGAAGTATAAATGGTTTGTGAGGAAAAGTCAATGCTATTCTGATTCTTCTTTAAATGGCAACCTATAGTAGTGACTGCTGGCAAGTAAGAATGGTGGTGGCTGTTCAGCATGTGGATGTCTTTGCCAATATGTAACTTACTGGATATTATTGCAACAGATGGTTGCCAAGTAATTATTTTCCTAATGTATGCATTTCTGTGCGTACAAGGAATGTCAAGATTTTTCAATTTATTTTCAATCTGAGAAAGACATGATCACGGGACATTGCTGGAAATTGGGTCTCTCCTTTCAAGGAAAATGCATTCCGAACGATTTGAAATTATTGGTTTCTCGACATCTTGAAATATGTTAATGTTCCTGAATGTTTGGCTTGTGGTTCTTTGGCAGCAATTGGAAGTAGCACGCACTCCAAGTTAATTTACTATTTATTATTAGGGATGCACCAAATCCACTTTTTTGGATTCGGCCGAAACCCCGAATCTTTTGCAAAAGATTCGGCCGTATACCAAACTGAATCTGAATCATAATTTGCATATGCAAATTAGGGTTGGGAGGGGGAAAACATTTTTTACTTCCTTGTTTTGTGACAAAAAATCACATGATTTTCTTCCCCGCCCCTAATTTACATATGCAAAATAGGATTTGGATTCAGGCCGAATCCTGGCCAAATCCCGAACCGAATACTGGATTCGATGCATCCCTATTTAATATATAAAGGCATCAACGTTTTGGTTCTCTGTCTAGAACCTTTGTCAAGATTCAAAACCAGAATAAAACATTTGTTACAAAATTACAAAATTTAAAACCACCTATACTCCACTTTCTGTGTGACATCATTTCCACTCACCTCGCTCAGCTTTACAGAGGTTAAAGGGAAACTCTGCCACTTCATAATATCACAAAAAATTCAAAGTTGTGTGCACAAATATATCAATTATTATATATCTGTTATATATATATATATATATATATATATATATATATATATATATATATATATATATATATATATATATATATATATATATATATAAAGCCTATCCTGATATTCCGGAATTCAAAGAACCCCCAATTTTTATCATATAAGCGCCCAAGGAGTCTGAGGGATAGACTGGTAAAGGCAGATTTAGGTTCGGCACGGACTAACCCACAGAGGACTTAAGCACCTCTGAGAAATGGCATGTATCCTTGTGGTAGATGTAATCAGTGTTCAAGTGCTATACACACAAATGTCTTTACACATCCCCACACAGGGCGGAAATTCGTGATACAAGACCACTATACATGTGACACTGAGTGCATGGTGTATATGCTTAAATGTCCCTGTGGGCTTACCTATATTGGGGAGACCATTCAGCCTATACCTGACAGGATTAGCCAGCACAAATCGACCATTAGAAAGGAGGTACTTAAATTACCTGTTACGGTGCATTTTCATGCAGCACGACATTCAGTAGCAGCCTTGAGGTTAATTGTGTTGGAGTCTGTTGCCCCCCCCACGTCGGGGGGGCAACAGACTCTTGCAACTCCAGAAAAGGGAGACGTTTTGGATACATACATTACAAACATTACATCCGAAGGGACTCAATAGAGAGTATGACCTACATGCCTTTATTTGAATATGATATACTAATTTAAATACTAGTTATAGTTAGTTACATAGTTACATAGTTAAATTGGGTTGAAAAAAGACAAAGTCCATCAAGTCCAACCCCTCCAAATGAAAACCCAGCATCCATACACACACCCCTCCCTACTTTTAATTAAAATTCTATATACCCATACCTATACTAACTATAGAGATTAGTATCACAATAGCCTTTGATATTATGTCTGTCCAAAAAATCATCCAAGCCATTCTTAAAGGCATTAACTGAATCAGCCATCACAACATCACTCGGCAGAGCATTCCACAACCTCACTGTCCTGACTGTGAATAACCCCCTACGTTGCTAGTTATATCTTAAAAGGGGAAATTTGGGACTTATAAACATGACATATCCTGTATACTATATTGTTTCTTTTATATGAGTTAAAACTTGTATACTATGTTGTTACTAAATTGCTACAATTTTTTCTTGATGCATGACCAGATTGTTACAAGTAATCTTTTCTGTTAGCAATGCCTGATCTTATTTTCTTGTGAAACACAGGGTGTTCACTTGACACCATGGGGTTGTGCTTAATTTATTAGTTAACTCATCATATGTGTATGGGTGGGACTTATGCCTATGACCTTAAATAGGATGTGATGGCATTGTAATCATTTATGCTTGAAAAAGAAGCGGGAGCTTCGAAACGTTGTGTATTCTTGCCTGGTAAAAACCTTTTTGTTACATTTAAGCAATTTGTCTGGACTTTTTTGTTTGATATATAATTTGTCCATTTTTGGACTAAGTCACGGACTGGGATTAGACTCCACTCAATTTTGTACAAATATATATATATATATATATATATATATATATATATATATATATATATATAGATAGATAGATATAGATAGATATACATAAATATACATATATGTGTGTGTATGTATGTATGTAGCCATAACCCAATGTGTATCCCAGTACCGGAAACTTATATCCTTTTTATATGGCATTTGACTGATTTTAATATTTTTAGATATTACAAAAAACAGATGAATTATGTTATCTGAAATAATGGAGAGGGTTAAAAGCATATATTCTGACTAAATCACAGTTTAAATGATCAAGAAATTACAATATTCTGTCTATTATGTCTTATCCAATTTTGTGGTATATTAAGACTCTTACATAGGAAGCAAACTGTGCTGAGATAATTAAATGCATTATTTATTATACTGAAAGATGTTATGGGATTACTCTAGAACAGCTGTTGCCTGCTATGCATCAGAAGTCAAAATCTGTGTGGTGGGAATAGGAAGGGCCCAAACCAACATGTTAAAGGTCTCTAAACTGTAGCTGTACAAGTGCTACATGCTTACGGCAAGTGTAGTGCCCCCAACACACAGAAGAACCGTCTTATTGGTAACGTTGTTTGTCCCTTGTGACATAGTTTTCACTAGCACCAGGAGACACATGCAGAAAGTGGTTGTTCATATTGATGTTTCAGGGTGTTTATGATGTGTTTTATGCAAAACATAAAAACCTTTGGTGGTACGAGTAAAGTTGCTTTAAACCTGCTTACCACCAGCCTGGAGTGTTATGACATCTGTGTGTCTGTAGATGTAATTCATTTTATTGACAAGGGGTTTCTTAAAGGGGTTGTTCATCTTCCAAACATGATGCATCTCTGGAGTATTAGTTATTATTGTATCAAGTCTAACAAGCTGCTTGTACTGAAACCCAGAGATTCTGCTCAGCAGGGACAAAGATAAGAAATGTATCAACTACATTTATCAATTTAAAACAGTTTACAGGGTTGGCACCCCCCTCCCAGAGCTGCTTTAGAAGGTGAAAAATTACACTTTACACTTCAATATTGGAAAAACAGTGACACATAGAAAATAGAAAGTAATTGGAAAAAGTTGTTATTTCTGGTGATCTATCTGATACCTAACTAGTTGTTAGAAGGTGAACAATCCCTTTAAGAAGAGGAGTACATAGAAACATGTAATAACCATGTAATTCAGTAAAGTGACGGAATAGCATATATTTTTTTAGTTTTTGTTAGATTCCCAATTATTAGGCATTTTTCTTAATCTCCTTGAAGTAATTTATCCTGCTGAGAGCTGAGAGGTGTTTTGCAAACTGATACAGAGGAATTCTAGTTAGTAGGAACATAAACAGGTCCATTTAACATGATAAAAAAAATAATAAAACCAGTTTGCTGTCAGCACATAAACTCATACAGTTGTACATTCTTAGAGAATTAGGTGCATTACTTAAGAGTTATTCACTTCACTGAATATCACTGGTCCTACATGTATTATGACTCCTGAAACCATGTAGCAGAAGTCAGTAGGTCAAAAAAACCTGAAGGAGAACTGGCTAGATGTCTTGAGTCAGAGCAAAAGAATACGAAGGGGCAAAAAAAGTGCTTTATGTTCAATTACATTTTAAAATCACTGTTATGTTTTAAGTGTTTTATACAGAATGAAGTACAGTATATTCAAAAGTTGCATAAATAAAAAAAAATTCTTTTTGCTAAAGCATCTTTTAGGTGGACAGCCCCATGAAATAATTTTAAATCTTCAAACAGTCCCAAATAATACAGTGAGATACAGTGATAGAAAGTAGGAGATACTGGGGCTCATTTATAAACTCTGGGCAAATTTGCACCTGCACAGTAACCCATAGCGACCAATCAGTGATTAGATTTTTGCAGGCAGTTGCAAGGAAAACAATGAAACCTTATCTGATTGGTTGCCATATGTAACTTCCCAGGTGCAAATTTGCCCAGTCTTTATAAATAAGCCCCATTGAGTAAAAATATAGAAAAAAAACTATATTGTTGAGGCATAAAGTGAGGTGTGCACTTATGTTCTGGCCCTTAATGGGTTTTAGGAGGTCTGTGTTGCATCTAAAATTACCCTGAACACATGCCTTCAGCTGGGGCTATATATATGGCTTTTATATATATATATATGGCTTTTATATGCATACATGGCTTGGATTGCTTTTCTGCAACAGAGAGAAAATATATAAAGGAGAGGCATAAGAAAATTGTCACAGAAATGTTGCAGTGTCAACGGCTAGTTACACATTAGTTTTGTGTGTGACTTGTAAATACACTTTAAATGTCATTGAAACAGTTAAATGTACCCTGGACAAAAAAAAATTATAAAAAAATTCTATGTACATGAAGGTCGCTGAAAGCAAGGTAACAACTGCAGAATAGGAAAGGAATGTGGCCTTGGATATGCACTGCTCGTAGAACATTGTATGAAACTTTCCGATCATTTTATATTTCTGTCTTGTGAATACATTTTTATGAAGCGTTCGTGACTCTAGTATATGGCAGCCTGCACAGTAAAGTGATGAATTTTGGATGGATTCTGTCAGCACATGGCTTGCAATTATTTCAAATTGGAAAAAAAAATTCAGTTTGTGCTTTACAATATAACTCTAATTTTAAGCCCAACAATATTGCCCCTTAAAGGATGATGTAACTGCAGGGCTAGCACAAATTATACTATTAAATAGTTAGGAAATCAGGTTTTTGTCCTAGTGATTTGTTAGCAATTGATTCCTCATGGAGGGGACTGATAAATAGTTCCCCGTTTTATTATTTAGTCCCCTAAAGTTTGACCACTAAGAGGCTCCTTAGTTCATAGAGGGAGAAACTTCCAGGTATTAGCATGACCTTTAGAGTTCCCTGATTTAGACACAAAGTGGCAGTGTGTGAAGATATATATTTGGAAACCATGTGGCTCTAAGAGCTTTTTGTAAAGGACTTCCTGCTGAGGGAAAGGGAGTCAAGAGTAGAACCCCATACCAGAGTAGGATGTAGTGAGAAAAAAGTCAGGTGGGAATAGGAAGGGCCCAAACCAACAGGAGCCCAAGCTTTGGGCCCCACTAAGTGGTATTAGATGGATCTAGATTCTCTGTTGCATTGTGACCCAGAGAGGCAACCTTAGGCCTAGGAGTTAGATAGTTCTACCTGGGTTCCACTCAAAGAGGAGTTCCAAGAGAAGTTAAGAGAGCACTAAGTATGTTTATATGTTCCTCTCCAAGTATTCTATATAGGTGAATGGTATCCTCACAGTGCTGTATCGTGAGTATATTATGATAAATTTGCAGCTTAAGTTACTCTGTGACCTCCTTTGTGGATTCTTCTCAATAAAACTGTTCTGGTTGAGTTATAAGAACCACTGGTGCCCATTCTTGAGTGATACTAAAGACTGCTGTTTAACATTATCCTGCCTCCAAAATTGTGAGGGCTCACGCCTTGGACAGAGAGTTTTATCCGGGCAAAGTTTAGGTAAATATCATAGTTCAGAGAAAAGAGCAAGCTCCAATTTACTATAGTGTTACACTTGATTGTTGACTTCCTAAAGCCCTGAGGATTCTTTAATGATATGTAGATAGCTATGGTAAACTGATCTTACAATGGCCACCTTTCGATAGGAAGTCTTTCCCTGTCACCTTTGACTGGCTTGAATGGAAAACAGCTTTGGTACATTTGTTCCAGTTAGTGTTTTGTAGGCCAAAAATGCTAAGTGTTTTTTGTAGCTTTGGTGCCCTCATATTACATTCCAGGATTAGTTTGTTTGCGTGTTCATTAACTGTAGTAGCGTAGCACTCATCAGTCAAAGGCAAATGGCTATTATGGTGGAACTACATATACACATATACAATGTCGGACTGGGATGCCTGGGGCCCACCAGAAAACCTATGGCCACAAGCCCACTCTCCAAAATATTTTTACTTTTTTTGTCATTCACTTTCTTTATTCTTTTAATCACTTTTCCTCAAATATTATCATCAGTCTCTACCTCCATTTCCTCTCTTTATTCTTATTTAGAAATGGGGCAACTGCTGTTTTATAGGCATACTGTACAAGGCAAATAGTTGGGTGAGTAGAAGGGCCCACTGACACCAGGGCCCACTGGGAGTTTTCCTGGTATCCCGGTGGGCCAGTCCGACACTGCACATATACATATATGGGGTTATTTACTAAACTCCGAATGCAAAAATCACAAAAAATGTGTGTTTTTTTATATAAAAAATCATTTTCTTTTTTTTTTCAAATTTTCTTTTAAAAAATCATTAATTTTTGGGAATTTATTAAACCCTGAGGATGAAAAAGTCCGAATCTAAAAATCCAGCATCTCAGACCTGTCGAAGTTGCATATAAGTCAATGGGAGAAGTTCCAGTGATTTTTTGATGTACGCTGGGTTTTACGCAATACCCCGAAGTTTTCGGGTGAAAATTAGGAAAAAAAACTAGTGAAAATCGGATTTTTTCCCGCAAAGCAAATTTTCAGGAAAATGTAATCATAAATAAGCATAAAAACCCTGAGCGGATTTGATCGCCAAACGAGCCGATCTTTGCGTCTATGGCCACCTTTAGAGAGCCGAAAAGCAGGAAATAGTGTCCTGGCTATTATGTTAAACATCCAGTCACTCCAGCCTTTATACATTACATTTTTGGTTAACTAGCTATATTAGAAACATTTTTTATTTTGCCCAGCCTATTTATTTACCCAGTTTTCATGTTGATACTGAACAATTTTTTTAAATTATTGAATTATTTCATTAAAATTGAGTCTATAGGAGATGGCCTTCCTGTAATTCTGAGCTTTCTGGACAACAGGTTTCCAGATAACGGATCCCATACCTGTATTCTTCTTTTAGTAAATGGTCAGTTGTTTTTGGTGAAACTACTAAAGATTTTCACTTTCACCCTTTTGTAAATATGCCCAATAGTGTCACAGATTCCCAGCTGGATGAGGATCAGTGCTTTTATTGGCAAGCATAAGACATTCACCTTGTTGTCCTTTATCCACAATTACAATTTATTATTGGCTTGTGTTTGGAAACATTCCCCTGTTTTAGTGATCTTCCACAATTCAGTTTTTAGCAGGTAGAATCATTATATCTTGCAGTGTCTCCATTTATTTTGCACCTTCTTCTTCCTTTTGTTTTAAGAAGATTCCCAGTTCCTGCTGATAAACAGCTGTGAAATGGAAAAATAAATAAATAATAAAACTTGCTAATACATTTTGTATTTTTCCATTTGATGGTTATGCTAAGTCAATAGCCCTTTTTTTTCATGTTTGTCTTCTTGTTTAGTGCCTCAAGCATGAACATTTTGGACTTCTGCTTTCTTATTGCAATAGAATAAATTCTGTGTTATAATTAAAAATCTATTTAGTGCCATTATGTTTGAAATATACATATCGGCTTATTGTAAATAGGAAATTTGGATTCTCTTCAACAGGTAAATAATTATAGGCTCCTATAACTTCAGAAATATGAAATCTATTGCAAATATTTAAATTGTGCATCTTTTATTAATTCACTGGACCCATCTCCCAGAAATGACTCCTAGTTCTGACTTCCCAGCTAAAAGATATATGTGTAGAATTTTATTATCATAAAGGGTAGCCTACCAGTGATATTTTAAGACAGTTTGCATTTGGACAACATTTTTTGATGTTTTTTAAATTGTTTAGCATTATGTTCACCAGCTCTTCAGTTTGTAATTTCAGTGGCTATATGGTTGCTACGGTTAAAATGACCCATCAACTAAGAACTGGAATGTAAATAAGAGATTTTCTGAGTAGAAAGTGTGAGCAATAGTGTGTAAAGGTAAATAGTGTGTAAATGGTTGAACCTGCAAACCACAGGAACTGCTGCTGCCTGTGTGTCGAGTTTGAGACAGTGGTGCTTCAGTGGAGGTAGCAGTATAATATTGTCAGGTATTTACCTCCCAGCATACCTCTTCCCTTAAACACGATGGCACATTTGGTCCTTTGTTGACACATAGGGGGTAATTTACTAAACTCCAAATGCAAACATCACTGAGAGACGTCCAAAGGGTTGGGGAGCAACATGTTTCTCACAAGCTACTGGTTGGGGATCACTGCTCTACAACATACTAAAAGTTATCTTAAAGGTGAACAACCCCTTTAAAGGGGGAAAAAATAGATTAGCAGGTTGTAGGCAAACTGATTTGAGATGGTTGAGCATAAACAAATACTTGATAGTTCTTCATAGATTAGATTGCTGCCCTTATACCTAATATCCCCCATAGAATGAAAACATTTTTGAAATAAAATAGTTCTGTTTGCTTTCTTTTAGCTGTCACATCCGTTACTTAGATTGGGAATAAGCAATTTTAGCTTCACAGCTGTTACTCTGGTTTATATCCCATTGTAATTCAACAGCTGTCTGCCGAAGGCCACTGGCAATTTTGCATCCACTTTTTCTAGTATTGATTGCATTTTGTTCTGTATTATTATTTGCAGAAAATATTCTAGGCATAGAGAATACATATATGTATGTGTATATATAAAAAAAATTTTTAAACCTCAAATTTCAGCCACTTCACTAATATTCTCACCCATATGCTTCCAAATGGCTTGCTTACATGTGTTTGGATTTTTTTTTTTGTTAGATCTGCACTCCAGATTTAGTGGTGTTCCTGGCCTGTGCCAGTCACAAGCTGCAAGAACGCTTACAGAACCGTGCTGAGCAACAGGGGCGCCCGGATGATAATATCAAAGCTATCCAGCGGAGACTGATGAATTTCAAGCAGAATGCAGTCCCGCTGGTCAACTATTTCCAGGAAAAAGGTCTCATTATCACAGTAAGTCAACTGAAAAAAGGAACCTCATTATAATTGAGAGTCTGAATACAAATGTAATTGACAAATTTTGATGACATTTTGGTCATATCATTTCTCTTATAGCTGATGGATCTGTGTGAAAATATTGCAAGAATGAGGCCATGGATCTAACCCATAGATCCTTATTTGATGCACTTTTCAACATAGCCATTTTGGAATTTATAAATAAACACTGATCAGATATTAATAGTTCAAGGGGTTATTTTGAGGCCATATACAATATTACTAGCCCATTTATATATATACTAATAACTTGCTTAAATCAACAGACAAGTCTACCCGTGTAAAGGACAGTAAATAACGGCTACACAATTATGATATCATTTTAGTTACTGCCTCTGATTGACAGCAGCATCTTTCTTATATTTTCTTCAAAGCAATTACGTTAATGAAAATACACTTTCATGGGGAAACAGCATGTAAATAAGTGGTAGATTTCAACATATGCTCTAATTATGGAGTAATAATCTGCATGTGTTTGCCTCTGCTATAGCTTCCTGCATGGAATTGCTCTTGGTGGAAGGCAGATAAAGCAGGAGTTATTGGTGATGACTGTAATGCCCTTTATTTCAATTAAATGTATTTTTAACTGATAAGAGGAGTGTGATTCAACAACATTCTATTATTCAGTGCAAATATTGTTGCACTTCCCATATTTACTAGTAATTGCTTACCAACCACAGATTTATTGTTATTTATTGCTGACACCAAAATAATACCTCTACCTGTTTGAATAGTAGCTTTTGCAATTACCAGGTGTTCAGCTGTGCAGACAGGGCATGTGTTGTGTATGTCTATGTGTATTCTATAACTTTTATAGAGGAATGCAATCATCCATTGTATACTGATAGGTTTGTCTCCAAAAGAAAGCAGACCAAATGCCAGTTGCCAGGTAACCCATGATAGATATTTAATTAGTTATTTCACTCTGCAAACCCATGATCACACATGATAAGGGGTACAGTAATTTAGGAAGATGGTGTGCCTGGAATTCTATTAGCATTTAGGCAGAACCAACCATTGATTTCTATGATTTGAGATGAATGTGAAAGCTTTTATGTCAAAATATAACTTTTTTCATTATTTAGTCTTCTGCTTTGTTGGTGGTCTTGATGTATATAACATATATTTGAACTGGTTATATATTATTATTGATATGCTGTGTCACCACTAATTTACCCCGAGCAGTAACCCATAGCAACCATTGAACAATTGGCTCTGATAAATCTAAAGCATTCATTATAATGGAAGCACATTTCTGATTGGGTTGCTGCATTGAGGCTACTGAACCCCAGCATAGCACTCAGTTGAGTAAAGCTATTAAGTAAGGCAAGATTGTAAAACACAACCTTGGATGTGTTAAAGTCTTTGTGGAATGTAGGCTTTTTACCATTTACATTTTAGCAGTCCTGACTGTCAACAGAAAACCATCCTGTATTATGAATATGATTTATGCTGTTCAATAGCTCTTCAGTTTTAATTATTTATTTATGTTTCTTTTTTTTCCATTTATTTTGGTTGTGCAGAAGTCCTGCTATGTAATTTCTAGAGCTTAATTACCATAGCCACCAAGCAGCAGTTTGGAAGTTAAAAGGGTAGATAATTAGAAGAGGGATTAAATAAAAATATAATCAATCACTGGCTATGGGGAAAAGTAATGAAAAGTTGTTCATTGGAAAAATATGTGCAATGGGAAAAATATGATTCTTTTGAGCAAACATGCATGCATGCAAAAAATCTTACTCAAAAAGTTGTGTATCTTGAATAAAAAAAGGTATGCCACCTTTACTTAGGCTTTAAAAATGCACTATGTGCAGTTAAGGCTTGCACTATTGGAGTTGTTATAGACCTATTTTGCAGCTTACATCTTATCAAGGCTTTTCTTGTTGCTGACTGGCTTGCACAACCTTCATTATGACCTTCTATAACATAATTATATAATAATGTTAAATGGGCGGTTCACCTTTAAGTTAACTTTTAGTATGTTATATAATGGCTAATTCTAAGCAACTTTTTAATTAGACTTCATTTTTTCTTTCTTACAGTTTTTGAATGATTTGCCTTTTTCTAGTGACATTTTCCAGCTTTCAAATGGGGGTCATTGGGCCCCATTTAAAAAACCAAATGCTCTGTAAAGCTAAAAAAATTGTTTGTATTGCTACTTTTCATCACTCATTCTATTCAGGCCTCCTTTATTTGTTTTCTAGTCTCTTCAAATCAGTACATGGTTGCTTTGGTAATTTGGACCCTAGCAACCAGAATGTTGAACTTGCAAACTGGAGAGCTGCTGAATAAGAAGCCAAATAACTCAAGAACTGTAAATAATAAAAAAAATGCAAGCCAATTCCAAATTGTCTTTGGTTAGGTTAATTTCCATGACTATGCAAATGACTCCCCTATACTGTCACTTTAAGGGGCAGATTTATCAAGGGTCGAAGTGAATTTTTCTAAGTAAAAAAAAATCAAAGTAATTTTTTGGATACTTTGGATACTTCGACCATCGATTGGGATACTACGACTTCGGCTTTGAATTCGATTAGAAGTAAAATAGTTTGAATATTCGACCATTTGATAATTGAAGTACTGTCTCTTTAAAAAACTTTGACTTTGCCAAATTAAACCTGCCGAAGTGCTATGTTAGCCTATGGGGACCTTCTACAGCGTTTTTCTAAGTTTTTTGAAGTCGAAGTAAAAACGTTCGATCGTACGATAAAATCAAACGATTTTACTTCAACTGTAGAATACCCAAATTCGATGAAAAAAGTTTGAATTCGATACTCGAATTCGGAGTATTTAAATTCGATGGTCGAATTTCGAAGTATTTTTTACTTCGAAATTTGACCCTTGATAAATCTGCCCCTAAGAGTGGTGAATGGAGATTTGAAGAATCAATACAGAACTAAGCTTAACTTCATTTTAAAAATGTTAAGAAGAACTGTCTTGAAAATAATGTTTTCCTCTTCATTTTTGTTTGTAAACTGTTTTTATTTTACCAAAAAATATAAAGTGATGGTTGAGTCAGAATTCTTGTGGATTTCTGTTTGTGAATATGGAGATTGCATTTACCCCACTGTTAACACCACTTTTACTCCACAGATGCTATTGTTGCGTTTGTGAATTCTACACATTTGTATCGCCATTTGGGTAGATGAACGTTGCTCATTCAATCAAGCTGAAACTCTTATATGTGTGCTAAATTTTGTGAGTAAAAATGGTTAGCATTTGCAACACAAGTCTTGTTTGAGGTGCAAATTTTTGTTAACAATTCTATTTATTCTATAACTCCCTGCTTTTTTTATAACACATAAAAATCTAACAAAATCCAGACTTTGTTTATCATGTTACCATCAACATAATCAAAATTTACATTTACAGTATATTTTACTTTCTAATGAAAGGTAACTTTAGGGTGTCCAGGGGTCAAAATCTGATCTTCTGCAGTAACAGACAAAAAGGAACAAAGTCCAGTATAGAAGTAATAAGTGAAGGAACAGTAAGGAAGAAGGAACAATTAAAGTTTTTTTTAATTAATCAAATTATAATGTACTGTTGCCCATTGCCGGGCCAAGTCGACCAGGCGCCCTAGGCATCCTGGCCGACTACGGCAATCCCAATCATTCGCACATGTGGAGAAGAGGACGAGGGATTGCGCATGCGCGGAAGTGCCGAGCCTGTGTGAGTGAGCATGCGCAAAAGCGCCAGTGCCACGCAAATGCGCATGCGCGGAAGAGCGCATGATCGCCATTCAGCAGGAACTGCAGCCACAGATGGGGAAAGCGTCTAAAGAGGTATGTGCCTGGCGCCCCTCTGCCTTTGTGCCTCTGCCTTTTTGCCTCTTCTGCCTACCCCTAGTTCCGGCCCTGCTGTTGCCCTGCACTGGTAAAACTAGTTTGTTTGCTTCAGAAAGACGTTTTATTTTTCTTTGGTATTTGAAGCTCTAAATCTTGCTCCAGAACTGGAAATACACACAGATTCACTAAGGGTCGAATTTCGAAGTAAAAAATACTTCGAAATTCGACCCTCGAATTGAAATCCTTCGACTTCGAATATCGAAGTCGAAGGATTTAGCGCTAAACGTTCGTTCAGTCGATCGAAGGATTTTAATCCAACGATCGAAGGAAAATCCTTCGATCAAAAAAAGTTTAGCAAGCCTATGGGGACCTTCCCCATAGGCTAACATTGACTTCGGTAGGTTTTATCTGCCGAAGTAGGGAGTCGAAGTTTTTTTTAAAGGGAAAGTACTTCGACTATCGAATGGTCGAACGATTTTTCGTTCGAATCGAAGGTCGTAGTCGAAGGTCGAAGTAGCCCATTCGATGGTCGAAGTACCCAAAAAATACTTGGAAATTCGAAGTATTTTTCATTCGAATCCTTCACTCGAGCTTAGTGAATCGCCCCCAATAAGTCCAGCAGATTTTGAAAGTTCAGGTTCTCCTGGAAAAAATGTCTAATATTCCTAGGTAAACTAACCCCCAGGAATTGCCCCTAAAGTGAGAGAGCACAAAATGTTCAAAGAATGTCTGGCACTGACTGTAAATTAAATGGGAAATTCTTCTGGCACTTAAAAGGTTATTATCAATGTGTTGCATTATCTTGACAATTTAGTAAAGTGTAAGTACATTTGGTCTTGGAAAATAAACATCAAAAAAGAGATGGATGAAAAGCCACTGGGGTAGAAGTTTTTTTTTTCAGAGTTAAATGTTTAGCAGTATTTCTGCTCTGTCACAGATTCTGCTGAGTATTTAGTGATTCATTTATGCACTGTACTTTCTCACCATCTGTTCTGGGATACATTTTTAAAAATAAAGATGCATTCTTTATATCAGTCCAACACGACAAGAAAAATGAATATTTATTTGTTGTTTTTTTCAGTACGACTGATGTGTTAGTTTTGAAACTGGCCCTATAGAGATCAAGCCTGAATCTGATATATTGAATAGTACTTTTCTATGTGTTGGTGCCTCAGGGCAGCTAGGGTAATACAGGTTGAATTTTCCTTGGAAACACTAGGGGGCACATTTACTAATGGTCGAATATCGAGGGTTAATTAACCCTCGATATTCGACCCTCGAAGTTAAATCCTTAGACTTCGAATATCGAAGTCGAAGGATCTAGCGATATTTAGCAGAATAATCGTTTGATCGTAAGATTAAATCCTGCGAATCGAACGATGCGAAGGATTTTAATCCATCGATCGAACGATTTTCCTTCGATCAAAAAAATCTAGGAAAGCCTATGGGGACCTTCCCAATAGGCTAACATTGATGCTCGGTAGGTTTTAGGTGGCGATGTAGGTGGTCTAAGTTTTTTTTTTAAGAGACAGTACTTCGACTATCGAATGGTCGAATATTCGAACGTTTTTTAGTTCGAATCTTTCGATTCAAAGTCGTAGTCGATTCGATGGTGGAAGTAGCCAAAAAAAACGTTGAAATTCGAAGTTTTTTTTTATTCTAATCCTTCACTCGAGCTTAGTAAATGTGTCCCTGGGTCTTGCTTTGCATTAGAGTGCTGTTATATAGGCCCTGTAAAAAAGAATGTACTGTAGCTGGGAAATACTTTAATTGTCAGCAAATATAATACATAATAAAATTAGAAATTAGAAATGCAGGGCATAGTGGAATCTCTTAGACTGCCTCTTTCAAATGTTTACTGGCAGACAGACTTATAAATTACACATTGCTGTGCTTATTCATTTTCAGATGTTCGTTGTTAGCGATTCAACATTGCTTACTTTGCTATTGTGGGGCCCCAGTCATTCTAACAGAAGGTGTCTTGAAAATACTTTGCATTGCCTGCTAAATTTCACTGTAATTTTATCTAGACCCATCTGCTTTCTGACCTCTTTCATCACTGCATTACTTTTAATCGTTGGAATAAATCTATTGTGCTCTCCCTACTGATGCTAAGGCAAAGGCCAATAAACCTTAATGAACAGATAGCTTTAAAGGGATTCTGTCATGATGTTTATGGTGTAGTTTTTATTTATACTGTTTACACTGTAATTCACTCTACCATGTAAAATTTCATTCCTAACCCTAAGGGGCAGATTTATCAAGGGTTGAATTGAAAATTCAAGTTCTCAAGTTTTTTTTATTTTAAAAACTGTCAACTTCGACTAGGGAGTTATCCAAACTCGCTTCCAGTTTTTTAAAAAATTCTAATTCAATTTTCGAGATTTATCATACTCTGGCCCTTTAAGAATTCGAATTCGACCTTTCGCCACCTAAAACCTGCAGAATTGTTGTTTAAGTCAATGGGAGAGGTCCAGGGATTATATGGTGATGTTTGCAGCCTTCCTGAAATTCGAGTTTTTTTTTGAGAAAAAACTTGAATCGAGTTTGATTGAATTCGATACAAATTCAATTTGAGTTTTTAGGTAGTTTAAATTCATCCGAGTTGAAAAAATTTGATTTTAATAATAAATTTCAACTAGTCGAATTTCGAATTTATGGGAGTTTTGTTGTTGTAATATTAGTGTGTAGGCAGCCATCTCAGGCCATTTTGCCTGGTCATGTGCTTTCAGAAAGAGCCATCACTTTAGGATGGAACTTCTTTCAGGCAGGCTGTTGTTTCTATTACTCAATGTAACTTAATGTGTCTCAGTGGGACCTGGATTTTACTATTGAATGCTGTTCTTCTATCTACCAGGAAGCTGTTATCTTGTTACCTTCCCATTGTTTTGCTGATGGGCTGCTGGGAGGGGGAAGGGAGGGGGTGATATCACTCCAACTTGCAGTGCAGCAGTAAAGAGTGACTGAAGTTTATCAGAGCACATGACTGGGGGTACCTGGGAAACTGACAATATGTCTAGCCCCATAGTCAGATTTCAAAATTAACTTTAAAAAAAAAAATCTGTTTGCTCTTTTGAAAAATAGATTTCAGTGCAGAAGTCTGCTGGAGCAGCACTATTGACTGATGCATTTTGAAAAAAACTAGTTTTCCCATGACAGTATCCCTTTAAATTTAGGAAACACTGCTGAAGGCCAGAACATGGTAGAAATTATAAATTGTGCTTACACTCTTACGCTTACACAGATATTGAGTCATTTACCTGCATGTGGAATTTAAACAATGCCCTACTGGTTGATATCTGAAAGGAGTTTATTCTTTGATGCTTGGTGAAAAATCCAATCTTACTCTTGTCCTAAAGGCAATCCAATCAGATCAGCCACGTTCCTTTGACAAATCACTAGTAAAATGGCATGACAGGCATGGAAAACTCATCTGCCAAAAGTTTTAAGTACAACAGAAGAAAGCCTTACACATTTCTTGCCTAAGAGGGGCACTTAATCATAAGCCCAGCCTATACGGAGGCTTTCTTTTGTTTGTTTGGGTTTGTTATTGCCTAAAGCAGAGGTCCCCAACCTTTTTTTACCCGTGAGCCACATTCAAATGTAAAAAGAGTTAGAGAGCAACACAAGCATAAAATTGTCCCTTGGGGTGCCAAATAAGGGCTGCGGTGGCTATTTGGTTGCCCCTATGTGGACTAGCAGCCTACAAGAGGCTCTATTTGGTACTATACTTAGTTTTTATGCAATTAAAACTTGCTTCCAAGCTTGGAATTCAAAAATAAGCATCTGCTTTGAGGACACAGAGAGCAACATCCAAGGGGTTGGAGAGCAACATGTTGCTCGCGAGCTACTGGTTGGGGATCACTGGCCTAAAGAATAAAACCTTTTTGCTGCACCTACTAAATCTGCAGTCCAGCCTTTCGCCTGACAATTGTTACTGGTTATTTGGAAGTCAAACTCTTTGGCTCCTGATCTGGGGCATAAACACCTAGTCCCAGCATTGTTTTTGGGTGAGTTTATACACATTTGGGTTTGGTTTAATTAAAAGACTGTAAGCATTGTATAACCTAACCGAAAATTTTACAACCTTAACAAAACATTGAATCTCCATATATTCATTATATGGCTAATTTAGGGTGATGCAGCAGACAAACATTTCTCATCCTGAGGCCAGCCAAAGTTGTAAGTGTATCGAATAATTAACACCACACGTATCATGTTTCTGAATACTAATTTGATACTCTTCAGCTGTTACTTGCAGCCAATTGAGTGGATATATATCACTGCAATAGAATTAATTGTTTTGTTCAGATGTATCTCCTGAGCAGCGTCAAGTATTTTATATTAACCCATATGCACAGTGATTTGGTAAGTGAACACTGATTTATAACAATGTATTATTAGCAATTCTGGATAATTACAAGCAGCAGTTTTAAAAAACAAAAACAGGAAGCCCTTAATAGTGGCAGTAATGAAACACATCTCATTAACTGGCATGTGTAATATGTATAAAATAATTAATAGGTTTATTACACGTCATTACCTTCAAATAATGAATAACTACTATATACATAATACTTCATTTACAGATATCTGTATATTAGCCTGCTGTTGTTCCGTAAAAAAGCAAATAGATTTTTAAATAGAGCTGCATTCGTTTAATAACCAAGATAAACAGCTGAGCGAGAGTCATCAAAAACAGAAACAATAGTGAGTATAATTTTTTTAAAAGATCATTTAGGAACAAAAACAGCCTAACATGTTTTGTGCCTAACAGGGCCTATGAGTAAGTGCCCCCCCCCACACACATTAGGCACAGAATGTATTAGCCTGTAATCCTAATAAATGATTTTTAAATTATACTCACTACTGTCTCTATTTTTGGTTCTCACACTTATTTTGGTGATTAACTGTAACCTACAATGTTGTGAGCCTATCTAGTATTTCAACTATTAAGGCTTTATTCATTGAACATAAATTTTTAATCACATTTTAGAGCAGCGCTTACATGCACAGTTTATTTCTTTTGGTCTGCATTATTGTATGACACTATTCTAGGAACTACCCCCTTTTCCCACTGTATTATTCATGAGCCAGCCTAGTGTGTAAGGGGCACCCCTCAGCTGTCAGTATTCAATGGCCAGTTGAGAGTGAATAAAAAAAAAAGACACTGGTATATAGCCTGCCCCTGAAGCTACTGTCAAATGAACCAGCCCATGGTTGCCCATATAGCAAAACCAGCCCTGAAAATACCAGCAATGGAATTGATGAGTGTTAAATATGAAACCATTATTGTTGGTGAAAAACTGAAAATGTCTACTGAAATGAATGTCAAGATCCCATCTGTTGTGAGTTATCAGCATGATGAGCCTTCTAGAGTCACATTATGTAAGACTCTTAATAATATCAAATGGAACGAGGTCTTCAGTGTTTATTTAACCCTCCATACTGTGTAATAAACTATGCCTGTCTTTTCTTTTCTAAAGAAAGACATCAACAGTGACATTATTAGTGCACATAATAAGAAAATCACACTGTAGCCACTGTAAGATATCATTCTGACTCACCAGATCCTTTAAATACAAATAAATATACAGTCAAGATTCTGAAGTGCTGCATGTCGAGAGATACAAGCAGGGTCTCTTCCTGTAGCATACAGTGTAAGTAAGGATGCTGTGGAAGATAAGTCTGAAAGGGGGAACACTAGGAGAAAGTTGGGGTATAGAGGTGGATGGTATTAGCTAATGTAATAAGAAGAACCAAAAGGCAAATGTACAAACTGGTTGCAGTTCATTAATGCAAAATGCTTGACTAGTAAAACGAGGCATTCGTTAATGGCATTAGATAAGCATTCTAGAAACATCGCTACATTGTGTACTTGACTGGGCAGTAAATATAGAAGGCTATATATACCCAGTTTGGGAGTGACCAAAAGTGTATTTTTTTCTTTAGCCATTTTAAACTGCAAGTATCATGAATTTGTAACAGAAGAGCCTTCTTCTGTTGTGTTTGGTTGTCTGTTTGTCCTTTTTAATTACTATTGACTGTAGTATGGTGATGCCTATACATTTACGGGCATATTTAGCAAGGGTTTGAAAAACTTCGAAATTCGAATTCAAAAAGACCAACCGAAATTAAATCAATGTGTTTTTTTTTTGGCCGAATAGGTCTGTGTTCGATCGAATAGTTCAGTATTCGTTCAAATTAGAATCGCACGTATAGCACATTCAATCGAATTCGATTCTAAGTTTAAAAATTGATTTCTTAAAGTCCACCAATTGACTCCAAATGGGTTCTAGGAGGTCCCCCATAGGCTAAAACAGCAATTCGGCAGGTTTTAGATGGCGAATGGTCGAAGTCGAATTTTTAAAGAGACAGTACATGATAAATTTCAATATTCGAATTTTCACATTTTTTTCAAATTCAAATCAAATTTGGACTATTCCCTAGTCGAAGTACACAAAAATTAGCTCTAAATTAAATTTTTTTTAATTAGGATTTTCACTTTGACCTTTGATAAATCTGCCCCTTGAAGCAAGTTTTTATATTTGCTGTGTGATTTTCATATCACATATTGTTAAAGACCCAGAAATGAGTTATGTATATTGCATCTAGAATTCTCTAATTATTTTGCTTCTCCGAAGAGTATGCAAAACTGTGGGGAAACACATGAAATACACATACATGAAACAGTAAAAATTTGTGAAACCGTGAAAAAAATCAGTGGGCTTTTTTGTTGCATTTTTTCTATAGAAAATATTGAAATCAATGGAGTTTTTTTTCTCAGTGACTTTTTTCCTAGAATACACATTGGAGACATTGCAGCAGTTTTTGCATTGGTTTCAAGTAGTGGTTTCGGGCCAACCTCGCACCCCTATTTGCGGGTGGTGAGTGGGTCCGTGTTGAACTTTTACACTGCTCGCTTCCGACTTCCTTCTTCCTTGTTTATAGATTTGCACTTGCTCGCCCCACCCCTTTTGTGACCTCATCGGTGGGGCAGCGTGGGTCTATAAATGGAAGTTGGGCTTGGGTGGGCGCGGGTGGAGGGAGGGCATGTTCGGGTTGGGTAAAACTACTACATTACTAGTTTCAAGGTAAAATTTGAAGATGGCAAAATGCAGAATTTTGCCATGAATCTATGTCTGGTGAAAATTTTCAGTACCAGTAAACCTGGGTAATAGTGAACATAATATCATATTTAACCCAAACTCTTGGGTTCAAATATATTCAAGTTAAACTGATCACCATATAAACAAATAAACTATTCCAATATTTGTGTATGTCTAATAACATATGCAGTATTATCCACATTGGCTGTATATTACAGATTATAGGCCTTTTTACTGTAAGATTGCCCTGATTTGCTCTGTGACACAGTATGGGCTCTGATGTGCAGAGTACAGAACCACCTGTTTCATGGGAATCTAATGTGTTTACAGAGAAATTGCTTTATGCACAGTATTAATATATCATTTTATATCATCAGTTTTTTTCCATTGCTTTTCATTTACTATGTAGAACATGTTTTCTCATTTCGAAAGAGGAAATCTATTAATTTTGCACTTAAACAGCTGAATAAACACAGTATAGTTTGCCTACAAGATGAGTAAATATCTTTGCAGCCAAACCACATCTCTCAGTAAATAAGAAACAGTATTAGGCGGTATTATTAGTAGCCAACTAATATGTATATTTGATTAAACAAGCACATCCACAGATTAATGATAACAGTTTTGCTTAATGAAAGGATATATAATTTTAAGAAACTTTTAATGGTTTTAAGGTTATTTGTAAACATCATTGCTAGAGAAAAGTCTGTCTTTCCCTTGCTCTCCTAAACACTGCTTGCTCTTGTAGTAGAAGCCAGCTGATTAAAGACCCATGAGAATGCATTAAATCAGGCTGCAAGTTCACTTTTCTGCACAAGTTGACATTTTTTTACCCATTTTTGCCCATAAATCCTGTAATTACAAATTGTAATTACAATCACATGGGAGGTTTGTTCTTAACTGTGTCAGGTGCATTAAAATGCACTCAATTGCAATTGCAAATCTGATGCAACTCTTCCGTGTCTGGATATTGTTTTTTTTTTGTTTGTTGCTTGCCAAAGTTACTTGAGAATCTTGGAGCTATCAGTACCTTCAAAGAGTAGATAGCTGCATTAATAATCCACTTCCTGTGATTCATCTAAACAGACTGGCACCTCACAGTAAAATGCTTATGTGCAAGGAGTAGCTTTAGACCTTTAATGAATGCCACCAACTCATTGAATGTGGCAAAACATTATGTGACCACAATGATTGAACTTCATTAATGAGTCCTATTGTGAGAAATGGAGGAAAGCTGTTTTTTGTTGCGGTTGTTTCAAGAGTCAAAACCAGCAGTTCATAAAGAGATAGATACTGCTTTAGGTTGCAATTACAAATTACTTTCAAACCAATGGAAATGTGTATTAGAATGTTGCTTAGAATATATAAATAATATATCTATATATATGTATATATATCTATATATATATATATATATATATATATATATCTATATATGTATATATATATGTATATATATATGTATATATATATATACAGTCAATGGGGTGGCACACCACTTACTAGTTCTATACCTGGGTGCCCGGTAAAATAATATGTAGAACAGAAATGACCAGCAACACCAGGGTTTCAGTGAAAAAACAATATATTCACATGTGCATATGTAGCCAACATGACGTTTCAGTCCTCTCAGGTTGTCTCGACCTACAGAGCCAAAACGTCGATAAATAAAATTTGATTTTTGACACAATAACAAAGACCTGATTGGTACGGTTTATATATATATATATATATATATATATATATATATATATATATATATATATATATATATATATATATATATATATAATTATTGGGTTTACTATACCTGTAAGCAGATAACTGTCCATTGTGAGGCCAATATTTCTCTAGGAAAAGCTGAGGGAAAAAATAAACAGATAAATGAGATTTACACATGACAAGCTCTAAAATGTTAACCCCATAATGGTGATGTTTTCCCAGTTTTAATTTATATCTCACCAGGAGCCCTGTAACTATGTAGAAACCCATGCAGAGGGGTAAATAATGTAATCCAACACACAGGCACAAACATTAGGAAACCATTAATCATAATGCTATATTTTCTGTATTTCTTCATTCAATGTCTCAGATAAAGAAGATAAACATACATATGAAGTGAAAGAAAGCAACGTTCTAGGTCCAATATATTAAATGCATGCCCCTGCTCCAGAAAACACCCAGTTTGGTGAATAGCTCAATATAAAAGAAAAGTGTCTCACTAGTGGTTGGTAGGCCCTTAATATGAGTTTCTCTGGTGGGCCCTTGGTGCCTCAGTCTTCCCCATGTATCCCTCTTATTATCTCTACATCAATCAGATGTCTGAAAATCCAATCAAGATTCCATGTAACTAGTGTTATGTGATTGAATTCATTTTTATAATTGATAATGTAAAAATTATTAATTGCAGGATTTCTCTTTCTGAATGGACTTTTGTCTTGTCACTAAAATAGAAATAGTGCAGATGAATCACTGTTTGAGATAAAATCCAGAGATTTTTTTCAAGCACAAATAAAACATGGTTTATGCCACTCTATGAAAAGGCTTATTCATTGGGGTGTCAGCAATTTGAAGGGGAGCCACATGGGGCATAAGTGTTCCGTTAGTTTGCTTCTATCTATTGTTCCGGCCCTGTTCTTTTAGAATGGAATACCTATAAAATCCAGATATTGCATATTTGCTAATCAACAGGTTTTAGTTTGTGTTGGGACCTGCACAGTTGGCATTATTCATCAGCTCATGCACCCTAGCTTATTCTAAATGTTACATTAAACCTCACTTTTTGCAGAAGATCAGAACAGCAAAGAAAACGTGGGCATACAGTCACATCTGCTCATTTGGCAAGGTCACCAAAAAAGTGCATTTTGACCTGATTTGGCCATCCATGCTACACCAAATCATCCAGTGGGGCCAACAGGACCTGTCGGATGAACTGATCCGCTCCACATGTGACAGGACCTGCACAAAATTGCAGAGGTGCAGGGGGCCTGAAATTTTTTTGACAGGGCGGAGCTAGAAGGTATCAATTTAAAATTATATTAATTAAAATAACTACATGTTTTACATATATATCAATAAACTCTGTACATTTGAAAAACAACATATATGGGCTATGATATGATATGATAAGAAGCCTGATCCACAACAGACTGTGCTTTAATTAGCACAATTTGATTGAAATGATGATATGTATGTTTTGAAGCACCCTGCCAGTTCTTGTATTATGTTTAGGACTTATCTGTTAAAGGGGACCCATCACCCAAAACAATGATTCAAAATCTTATTTTATCACATTAGTCAAGCAAAATGAACTTTAATTACACTATACAAATTATTTGAATCTTGCTTCCTTCAGTCTGGTATTTCAAAATTATAGCAAGCAGGCAGGAGCCATTTTTTGCACACTGTTATTAAGACAAGCCTCATCTCAGAATCTTGTTTGTGCACCAGAATGGGGGACCCAATGTCCATTCCCATTCACTGGCTACACAATTAAATGGTAAAGAGAATGGGGGAATGTGTGGAGAGCAGTGACATGTAGGAAGTGCTGAATGGAAAGTGAAAGTAATTGTCTGCACTGCCTCTATGCCCAGGGCATAGAGGAGTGGCAGACAATATTTGATTGACAGCTGAGATGTTTAAATGAGCTTACAACAGCTATGAATGCTTTAATAAAAAATAGAAATTGGATTTCATGTTAAATTTGAAAAGGACTTTTATTATACAGATCTTTGTGTCTGGGTGACAGGTTCACTTTAACACATACATCATCTATAATATTGTAAGTCTGGATAAAGCTATGCTTCTTGCCCTTTTGTCTGACTTGATTAGTGACCTTTTCTCTGGATGATATCTTTATCTGCCTGTTCTGTAATGAAATTTCATTGTCTAACATTTGAGCCATGTGTCAGCTTTATCTCAAGAAATATTCTTTTCATGTGTTGAGAGCTTGTTCTCCTGCCCTTTCATCTGCAGTGTTATCATCTTTAAGCAAAGCAGAAGCATCAGCTCTATGATTTCTGCACTGGTAACAAGTTTGTTATTCAAATTCTAGAGCTATAAACTGGAATTCATTCACTCTGCCTAAGGACCGGATTGATCTCACCTGTCATGCCATTCATTTTATGCATAATATTCAGTGTTCAAAACATTTCCTAGCATGCTTCTGGTAAGATAGTTGTGTATATTATAAGGGCTGTAAGTTTTATCTTTACTGTCTAGTTCAGTGGTGTCAGAAATAGATAGATCTTAGCAATACAAAAAGCAGTATGTTATCCATTTAATATTCATAGGAATTTTATGCAATGTCATCATCCAAGAAAATTCCATATGAGTAGTGGGTCGGCAAGAAAAATGTCTATATATTGCAAAATACCTCTTAGAGCAATCAGTTAGCAAATAAATTGAAATTGTGACTTTGATCTTGACCTAGGACTAAACTTGCTGCTTCATGTTGGGTAGGTTCCAACATGAATAATAATATTAATTAATATTAAATTAATATGAATGGACTGAAAGGCTTTATCCGTTTGCCTAAAATTATTTTTTCTAATCATTACAAGAGCATGACCTTCCATGAAGTTTGATAGTTAAAGTACATTGCTAGGGGTACTTGGCTTTTTCTCAAAGGCAGAAGTACTTCTGATGTAGGCTTTATTGATATACTGTATGATGGGTCATCAGTGTACCAAATTCTGTGCATGAACACCCTTCAAAATAAGGCTGCAAAAATAGTTGAGAAAAATGCACCATTAAAGCCTAATTAGTTCATCATTGCAAACTTCTGCCCAAACTTGTTGACACTTCAAGAACTTAATACACATGAAAATCTCAGTGCTTTTGATGGGGACAAGTAGCCTAAGAAGCATAAAACAGAGACTCTAGATTAGTAGGTAAGGTAAAGAATCAAAGGGAAAGTTGATGGCCAGTCACTTGCAGAATGAATGCAATGCAGATATTTACAGAGTCAAAAGTTAGAAAACAAGCTACAAGCATGAAAAACACCAGCCACTCATGTTGTCACTTTGCTGAAAAAAGACACAATTACTATATTAGTTATTATTCTTATCTATCAAATAAATTTGGCACCAAGTAGCATTTTTACTGATAGGGCCAGTAAAATATGAGACAGGTGGCAACCCTAACATAAACAGGAACAGATACTTATCTATTCAAAGACATCATCTGAATTGCTGATAGCAAGACAAGAATTGAGGAACTTTCTGAACAAAGGACATTCAACTCATACTTGATAGCAAAACAAGCATAGAAACACTATTGGAGAGTGGCTACCATAGAGCAAACACACACACACAAAATTATGCAGGCAGGTAATTCATCAACATATTGGGCAAATAACCCTCCCTTTCTTGCTCATTGGGTGAGGGTTATTCCCTCTGAAATGTGCGCCGGTGGTCATAATAAAAGGGGTAAACTGCCCTCCTGCATATGTGTGTGTGGGTGAATTCTTTAACCCTTTGTTTGCATTGAATGCCATGTGCCTACCATCTAGGTTGGTCTTCACTACCATTGCAGGAATGTAATTTCAACCATTTTATAAGTAAAAGCAAAACCAACCCCCTATGAACCAAGAAGAATAGGAAAGCTATAATTAATACTTTTCTTAAAAACAAATTCACTTCCTCAGTTATTAAATGAATTTACCTTATCAGAACTATGTTTGGCTTTAAAAAGGTTCCAGAGACCAGGTAGATATCCATCCGGTTATGTATCTGGACTAATTCAAGCAGTGCATCATTTAAAATTCTTCGGTAAATCAGATCAGATTAAATATCTAGTACAGGTATAGGATCCTTTATCCGGAATCCTGGTATCCAAAAAGCTCTGAATTACAGGAATGCAATCTCCCATAAACACCATTTTAATCAAATTATTCAAACTTTTAAAAAGGATTTCCTTTGTCTATGTAATAATAAAACAGTACTTTATACTTGATCCTAACTAATACAGTATATAATTAATCCTTATAGAGGTAAAACAAATTTTTTTAGTAGGTATGGTGATTCAAATTACAGAAAGACTGGAAAACCCCAGCGCCCAAGCATTATGAATAACAAGTCCCTTACCTGCTAATGACATCAATTAATGAAAATATTTTAAGCATTAGCATAAATGTAAATTATAAAAAATAAACTAGTAAAAGTAGGAAATTTGGCTGATCATTTTTGAGGGAAAGGGTTAAGTTCTTCTTGTACAACTCTGCAGGATAATTTATTTAAACTAGAAACCTTCCTGCAGTGTCCTACATTTTCCTCTGGTTGTTGCATAGAATATTTTAATTGGACATATTCTTTCTAAATTTTCAGCAGAAGTCAGAAACTCGACAGGTCAGCTAGAGCTTATTTTATCTTTGGGAAACGTATTATTTTGTAATTTGACAGTCAAAGAGGAAAGTACCAGGGATGCTTGGTTGGGGTAAAAGTATAACTAACGTGCTAATAGCAAAGGCCATATATATTAAAGGGTGAGCCATCAAGCACAATTCATGAGAACAAAACTCTAAAAAAAATACCTATACATCAACTAGAGCTGTGGAGTTGTCCTTTGGCAAACTGTAAGGCTCATGTTTGTACAGGGACCTATTATCCAGAATGCTGTGGACCTGGGATTTTCCGGATAATGGATCTTTCCGTAATTTGGAACTTCTTACCTTAAGTCTACTAGAAAATCATATCAGCATTAAATTAACCCAATAGGCTGGTTTTGCTTCCAAAAAGTACAAGCTACTGTTTTATTATCAGAGAAAAAGGAAATCTTTTTAAAACATTGGATTATTTGGATAAAATGGAGTCTATGGGTGATGGGCTTTCCGAAATCCATATCTTTCTTGATAGCAGGTTTCCGGATAATGGATCCCATACCTGTACAACAAACTCTATTCAAATTTAAAGAACTTGATTCAAGTCCAGAAACAGTATCCCATTTATGTCTTAAAGAAACCATAAACTTCAATACATACAAAGAGAAATCCGTAGTGCCTATGGGCATGTGCAACTTTAACCAATAAACATTGTTTTTACTTTTATTATTTTAGCCCTGTGGCTTCCCTTTGTTCTATTTGTAAATTCAATCAAGTTGCTTTTCAGGATTACAAAAATATTATCCATGAAAGGATAATAAACAGGAATTTTAAATGTATATTTCCCCAAAATATCATTAACGCCATACTGTGTCATGAAGGTATTAAAAATAGCTTCAAATTTGAAAAATGTTGTTAGGCAAATCTCCAGTAAAGTCAAAAGGAATTCTATTGATGGACTGTGGAACATGGATATTTTAATAGTGCCTGTCTAGTTTACACAATATCTCATGACCCCTTAGATGCATGTCCTTGATGTGTCTGATTTGGGAGATACTGAATTATACTTATTGATCTATCACAGATGAGGTGTGGTGGTGATTGGAGAGTTGTACACAGGTTTGTTTTAATGTGACGGGATGATGTAACTGACTTGAGAAAGGTTGGGATTCCAAACAGAAACGTCAATGGCGTGAGTAAAATTGATTGAATTGGAAAAGTGCGTACCTTGATAACGGTCCTAGACTAGGACAGAAATGTCGATCCATACAATATGTTTTTAAATTTTGATAATAAATAAGCATTTTTTTAAAAAAAAAAACTCCGGTGTGCATGCTTACAACCAAGGACATATATATATATATATATATATATATATATATATATATATATATATATATATATATATATATATATTGTATATATAGTGAATAAAGTACCACCTATTGTAAAAGATAAGGATGTTACAAGTCACTGGGGAGTTTTTTTATACAGGTCATGGAACTCCGAGGTTACTTCTAATATCCTCATATTTTCCAACAAGGGGTAATTGATTTATTATAATACACAAGTTTTAGTGAGTCATGTCACAAAAATTACATCACTAAGCTCCACTTATAACTGATGACATCACTAAGATCCATTTATAAGGATATCATTTACAGGATATTCATGTCTTTTGTGTAATATATATATATATATATATATATATATATATATATATATATATATATATATATATATATATATATATATATATATATATATATATATATATATATACAGTATATATATATACACACACAGTATATACAGTATATATACATGTATATGTGTATATATATATATATATATATATATATATATATATATATATATATATATATATATATATAAAATGTGTCTGCTACAATAGATCTTTATAGGGCAGCGTACCCCTTTTTCAACATGAGTGCAATGAATAGCATTTGTGTTGAATATACTTTTTTTTCTTTGTTGTTTAAAAATTGATTTTTGTTTTGCTATTTCTTCTTGAGCTAAACAGAGCAAACAGAAACTGAAGCTACTCCATGGTTGGTCCTTGTGCAATATATAATTATCTTACCAGTACATAGCCCACCTCGCCGTTGTTTTTGTTAGCAAGAATCCATTATGATTTGCATTATCTGTGCTCTGGTGATTTCGTTATGTGTTTATATCATTCGTTTCTCTTGCATACTGGTTGGATCGTGCCTCTGTACTAAAATATAGAATAATAAAATTACTGCATGCACATAAAGAGAAACAGTCACTTATATAAATAATATGTAGTGGATGCGTGACAATTTTGAACAGGTTTTTTTTCCATATCATTTTTTAACTTGAAATGGTTTATTAGTGTGCTTCTTCAACCTAATGTTTTCTTCTATTGCATACCACCCATCCAAACTTCTTGTCAGTAGTTTGCATATTTTATATCAACCAATTAGCGGGAAATCTGTCAGTGACTCACAGCACGAGTGTGGTGGTTGCAGCTGTCAAAAAAGGTTAGGTTGAGAGCCCATTATGTGTTTTTTTATCATCCTTCTGTGAGAGATCTATTAACAAGATACAAATTGGCAATCTTATAGCATGGATCATCCAGCAATGAATTCAAATATAACCTGGATTATATTTGTAGGGATGTGTAAAATAGCCATCCCCAGTATTATTTAGCAGGCAGTCCCCTAGTGTTATAGACACCTAACTGGGTCCTAAAATACAGTTGGGAGGGGTAACTGTTTCCTATTCCTGCTTTAAGCTATGCCCCTTGTTGTTTCTCACAGTGACCAGCAGATGGCATTGTAGCAAAGTATAAAAACCTCTGAAGCCATTCTTTCAATGTCCATTTTGTGCTGGCTCTAACCTGAACAGGCAGGTAGAGCTCAGTGGAACCCAGACAGGTCAGGTCAAGTAGAGGATAGGCGACTCACCCTTAAGAGGTCACTCTAGGAGTGACAGATAGACAGGTTATTTAGCTGAGCAGCTCAAGGCTCCGACGAGGAAAGTCAGAGGTATTAAGATCCCTGGTACTAATAGCCCAGAAGTGCGGACTAAGTGTATAGAACTAGGGTTGATAGGTTCCCCTTAGGTTCCACTTAGGGAAAAGGCTGAATGCTGGGTTGTCCTTTTACCTGTGGGGACTAATACTGACCAAAGGTGATGTGAGTATGTGCCTATCCATTGTTGATGTGAAATCCTGTCTATCCTGTCTGTTCGACTGCATACTCCATTGAAGATATTATATGTTCAATAAATATGTTCATGGTTAAGTTATAAGAACCACTGGCGCCCAATTATTATACCCTGTATCCAGTTACAGTTGCATTACACCCTGCCTCCACACCGTTGCGAGGGCTTACTCCCTAAGATTATCGGTCTCACCCGGAGCTCAATATTGGGAGTGGAGCTCAATAGTTGTGTAACAGAACACACAATTTACTATAGCGCTACATATTTATCTGTCAGCTCAGTACAGAAGGGGTTAAAGAATACCATCCTCAAAATTGAAGGGATTGTTGTGGTCCCTGACAAAATCATTGCCTTGGTTAAAGCTATGTATTTTAATTAATAAAAATAAAAAGCTCTCTGCTTGCATCGAGAAGTCTATTTTATGCTGTGTTTTCTTCCTTACCTTTATAAAAATCAATATCTCTCTAGTGTTGTGCAGCTGAGATTTTAGATGCACAATCAGAAACCAAGCAATATTTTCAAGAGCAAAGTAAATGGGAGGGTTGTTCTACTTAGATGACAAATTGCACTAGTGAGTTACCATTAGCAATCATTCAGCAATCAGCACTGACCAGACTTCTGCAAGTTAGAAAATAAACAAAATCTGGTGTTAGTCATTTTTTTCCTGGTATTATTTATTTTTTCTGCAAGTCATAGTTTTGTCAGGAAAAAAATCTAAGAAATAAAATTAATATAAATTGCTTGGAAAATGACAGGAGAATATTGGGAATCTTTAGATGAGTTTGGCAAATCTCTCTCTAAGGCAATTTTTCAGAAACTCGAAATATATATATATAATTATATATACTTGATAATACATTATATATATAATATGTATAATATATATTTGTATAAAAACTGTATGTATACTGTTTCATAAACATCAGAGTATAATGGATATATGAGCTGTTATTTTGTTTTTTGGGTTTTTTTAGGTTCTCTGTTTGAGATGTTCCCTTGTGCCTTGTTTGTATTATAAATGATGATGGTAAAAAAGCAGTACAAGCAGCATATATTTTATTTACCCTACCATGTGGCCACCGTTTTTAGTCGGTCTGTTAAAATGCTCATTAAAGCTTGATCTTGTTCCATGTTTCCAGAATTCTACATGCTGAGAATGTAAGAGTGAGGTCTGCAGCCAGAACTTAATTCCTTGTATAATCCCGAATATTTTAGAAATAAAGCAGGAGGTTGACAAGTTTAATTTAAAATTCTGGTTCAGGATGCCCAATGATTCATTCATTTCCAGCATGTAGAGGCGGCATTATAATAAGGGAATTGATGTAATAAAAACAAGAAGAATTGTTCTAGGCTTAGTATAAACAGAACAAACCCAAACCCTCACCTTTTCTCAGTCTCACTGTGCAATGAAACAAGTGCATATTGTTAATTTGAGTTGAAAAAGACAACTCTACAGGAACATTTATCAAGGGTCAAATTGAAAATTGTTATATACGTTGAAGCTACAAAGCAATGTAGGGTAGAAGAACAATACAAGGTAATAACTTAATGTTTTAGGATGACTACACTTGTTCCTCAGTTGTGTTTATCAAATAATGTACCTCCCTCTGATACTTTGGGTTATACACCCTCTGATCACCTTACCAGATATAATGCAATCTCTAACTATAATAGAAAGAATTATGGGTGTAAAAGATATCTTTGTCCATTCATTGGCTGATGTAACCTAGCATGCATGTGAGCCCTTGGTTTGTGTGAGAGCACAGGGCTTCATATAAGCCATCAAGTATTATCCAATGGCACATTTTACTACTAAAGTATATATATGTCATGAAAAGGCTTTATATGGAACAGTGTTTTACATAAGAATTGTTTTGTGTCATTTATTTTTATAGAGACCCACAATGTTTAGTGTAGAGTTCCCTACACTGCAGTGCAGCAATCCTTTGTCAGGCATATGTGTTGTTTTTATTGAGATGTTTCATGTGGAGATGCTAGGGGCAAGGTTACAAGTAAAAGAGGGCGACTATAGTACACTAAAGATAAGAATTGAATTATTATGATACTTTAGCAAAATGCAGCATACAGTTCTTGAGCTATTATTCTTTATCCATTATTGGAACCACATGCAGATATATCCCTTGTGAACATTCCCAAAGTAATTAAAGGGGACTTGTTACCCTAAGAAGTAATTGCAAATTATTTTCTATCATGTTACTTGAGCAAAATAAAATTTAAATCACCACTAAACAAAATGTCCCGTTTCAGTCTTTCTTTCCTTCTTCTCTTTCCCTCCCCGGCTGGATAACAATGTATGTATATGGCGAGCTGATGAGTCGCAGGGTGTCCGGAAGCCTGAAATGTATTCATCTTAGTGTGAGTACCCATCCCATTTACACAACACCAAATGGCTGCTGTTAAGTTAATATCTTGGAATGTTCGGGGTCTTAACGATAAGGTAAAGCGGGCATTAGTTTTCAATTATCTTAAGTCTTATACCCCCCACATTCTCTTACTTCAGGAGACCCACTTAGTTGGGAGTCGGGTCTTGGCTCTCCGGAAACCGTGGGTTGCGTATATTCATCATACTACATATTCCACTTATGCTAGGGGCACCTCGGTCCTGGTTAGGAAAGGTTTCCCATTTGATCTTATGGAGGTGCGTTCGGACAGATCGGGCAGATATCAAATTTTGGCGTGTGCTATAGCTGGGTTTCCCATCCTCATAGCTAACATTTACATTCCTCCCCCCTTCGCAGACACAATACTTCATGACCTATATCAAACATTGATGCAATTGCCCCCTGCCCCGGTATGTATCATGGGGGACTTTAACAACTGTTGTAACCCTCTGTTGGATAGACTGTCCGCTCCTACAGTAACTACCTCTAAACTTGCTGATTGGGCCCGGGCATACAATTTGGTGGATGTATGGCGCTGGAAGCACCCCGAGCGCAGGCAATTCTCCTGTTATTCTACTACCTATCAGTCATTCTCTCGAATAGATCTTGCACTGCTTTCTTCGGACCTCCTCCCTAAAGTTCGAGAGGTTGGATATCTGCCACGGGGAATCTCAGATCATGCCCCTTTGCTTCTTTCGTTAGACCTTCTCTCTGACCCCTCACATAGAACTTGGAGGCTAAGTCCATACTGGTTGAAGGTCCCTAGTGTGGTCGGGGAATCCGCTGATTCTGTCACACAATATTGGAGTGTGAATTATGGCTCTGCGGATCCCTCAACTACCTGGGAGGCTTTTAAGGCAGTCTCCCGAGGTTCCCTAATGGCTGCAGTGGCCAGAGCTAGGAACACTTCTAAGGAAACCCTACACCACCTTGAAATGGCAGCTACCCAATTTGAAACGGAATATATTGGCAATCCCACGCCACAGACGCATGGGGAATTCACTGCTGCTCTTAGGCGCCTCAGTTTGCATAGGTTAGAGCTGACTAAAAAGCAACTTTTACACGCCACCAGCACTACGTTTGCATATGGTGATAAAAATGGTAAGCCTTTAGCTTTCCTAGCCAATCCTCCTAATGGTACTTCTGCTGTCCCCAGGATACTCTCCTCAACGGGGGATATGCTGACCTCCCCGTCTGAGATAGCCTTAGAATTCAGTAAATTTTACTCCTCTCTTTACACTTCTACTGCGCACTACTCTAATGCTGACCTTCACGAGTATCTTAATGCGATTCCCATCCCGAATATCTCACCTCAGCAAGCAAAGTACATGGATTCCCCGATTTCCCCTCTTGAGATTGCCGAAGCCATACTTTCCTTCCCTTCCGGCAAATCCCCGGGCCCGGATGGCTTTGTTATAGAATGGTACCGTATTCACTTACGCGAGATAGTCCCCAAATTGCATGAAACCCTGATGTATGCCTTTGAAAATTTCTCTCTCCCTAAAACGTTCTCAGATGCGACGATTGTGGTCATCCCCAAACTAGGGAAGGACCTCACACTGTGCTCCTCCTATAGGCCGATTTCATTACTCAATATGGAAATTAAAATTCTTGCAAAAATTTTAGCTAAGCGTCTTGTCAAAGTTGTGTCTACAGTGGTGGAACCTGATCAGTCTGGCTTTATGCCTTCTAAATCAACCAGCTTTAATCTGAGAAGACTGTTCCTTAATTTACAACTGAAACACGAAAATATGGGTTCCAGGCTGGTGGTTTCATTGGACACGGCTAAGGCATTTGACTCGGTGGAGTGGCCTTACTTATGGGAGGTAGTAACTAGAATGGGTTTCGGCCCTTCCTTCACAAAGTGGCTTCGGCTGATGTACAGTGAACCCAAGGCATCCATCCGGGTTAATGGCATTACTTCCGTACCATTTCGCCTGTCAAGAGGTACTCGCCAAGGGTGCCCTCTCTCTCCGCTCCTATTTGCGTTGGCAATTGAACCTATGGCCATAGCAATTCGGCAATCTCGGGGGGTACGGGGATTCCTCTACAAGACAATTGAGGAGAAGGTCTCATTGTATGCAGATGATACGCTCCTATACTTAGCGGACCCACATGAATCGCTCACCTCTGTACTTGGGATTGTCAAACAATTTGGTACATTCTCCGGCCTTCAAATTAATTGGGACAAGTCCATACTATTTCCCCTTGATGGACAGCTTCCAACTGGGGTGGCCGCAAACTGTAACCTAAAGGTGGCGGACAATTTTAAGTATCTAGGGATAACGGTGCACAAAGATCCGACATTATTTTTGCAGCATAATTTGCACACCTTACTCCGTAAATTTAAAGAAACACTTGCACACTGGACCAAACTCCCTCTCACGCTAATAGGCAGAATAAATATATGCAAAATGATTTTTCTTCCTAAATTTCTTTATGTACTGAGTAATACCCCCTGCCACATACCCAAGAAAGCCTTGCAAGATTTAGACCGAACACAATCTGAATTTATTTGGGGGAACAAAACACCCACTCTGTCCAGAGCCACTCTCAATGCTCCCCACGGTCAGCTGGGACTGACTTCTCCCAATTATGAACTCTATTATCTTGCCTCCCAGGCCTCACACGCGGCCGGTTGGAAAGTGTTTGACGCTGACAACCCGGCATCCATAATAGAGGCACTCTATCTTACTTCTGTGGAAAGCCTGCACAACGCTTTATATAGAACTCGAAAGGATCTTGGCCCTTTGTTACCTGTAATGGATGCCACTAAGAGAGCCTGGGATGCAATTGTGCAAATCACTAAAGCAGATACCAGTCTTTCTCCAGATTCACCTTTATGGGGTAATAGTAATTATCCACACTTAGCCACATTCTCAGAGGTGGGAACCTGGACTAAATTTGGTCTAAAGCGGCTGTCACAAGTATACGCTGATGGAACTCTTCGCACGCTGCCTGGCTTTCGCCAGACCCTCTCTCTGCCTGATCTGTCCGAATTCCGTTATAACCAGATTCGCCACCTCTGCTCCGCGCAATTCCCAACCCCTCCTCAGCACCTGCAATACACAGGGATGGAAACTTTGATTTCTCAACCCGCCAAGATCAAGCTCCTATCCACTACATATAGGCACTTAATTTCCAATAGATATGATCCTCGACCCAGGGTGAAGTATAAGTGGGAGAGTAGTGGGGTTCATGTCGACCCAGATGATTGGGAAGAAATTATAGACAACCTCTATATCCCATTAGTAAGTGTAAGAGACAAGCTCATACAGTTTAAGATAGTACATCAAACATACCTCACCCCTCAGAAACTATTTACTATGGGAAAAGTAGCCTCACCCAGCTGTCTGAGATGTGGTGCTCCTGTAGCTACTTTCATACATTTAATGTGGGATTGCCCAGTGATATTCAGATTTTGGAAGGCAATTTTGAACTTCATGGCTACCGAACTGGAACTCCCCCAGATACTTAACCCTGCTACTTGTCTTCTGGGTCTCCTTGACTCCGTGATACCTAGAGTAAACACTAGATGCCTGATGAGGTTGCTCCTCTTTTACGCAAAGAAGGTCGTTGCCCTGCACTGGATGGGCCCATCGCCACCATCTCTGAGTAGATGGATTGGACTGGTTAATTCGCAACTGGAACTGTACAAGCTCACGTACTTAGCACGTGGATGCCCAAAGAAGTTTGAGAATATTTGGAACCCTTGGCTCGAGTCGCCAGCCACCTCGAACAACTATTGATAGATACCTTTTCAGCCGTATCCCCTTCTCCCCACCTTCCCCTTCTTTCTTTCCTTTCTAACTTGCTTTTCTTCCTTCTAATTTTCTGTTGTTAAAATTCAATAAAAATTAACCTTTAAAAAAAAAAAAAAAAAATGTCCCGATACTCATAACATGTAAAATACAAGAATTTTTATTCAATCAATGTCATAATAAAAAATACATACATACTGACCCTGTATGATCCACCTTACGCATTTCGTACCTCCGGTATTGAAATAGAAATATCTATGATTAAGTACCGGAGGCTACTAAACGTGTAAGGCGGATCATACGGGGTTAGTATGTATGTATGTTTGTTGTGGGATACAGCTATGGTGCAAATTTGTGTTAGAGGATTAGCATGGTCCTGAAAGGACAGAGATCGAGCTGGTAAAATGAAGCACTGAAAGTAATTATATTTTTGCAGGATTATACAGGAAACAGTATATATATTTAAAATGACTCATTTATATTATCAAAAAATGTTCAAGAGTACAAGTTATCATTATTTTCTAAAATTAATGAGAAAATTGAAAGTACAGTGTAAGTGTGAAATCCCTATGATTAGAAGTAGGGCATGCATCTTGTTAGCTTCATTATGCTGTGTTCAATTAAAGCTACAAAAATACACGCCACTATCTCAGGTATAAGCTTAAGAATAATTTATAGAGTTTTCCCTGCTCACCAACTATTGCCATAACAGTTCAGGGCTTTTGAAGAGATAGTGGTCCATTGTAAGTATACTTTCATTTTACACATCACTGCATCCCGTTACCCTTCAGCTTCTATTGTGTTAGCACTTTCAATGCTGAAAAGAATTTGAAGCACAGGCAGTTTCAATCAAATCTATTCCATAAATATTGCTGTGCTGGTGAGTTTGTTGTGTGTTAGTCTTGTCCATGACTGTATGCCTAAAATATATTAATGGCTTTGCAAATGATACATTAGAATAGAGGAGAAGTGCTTAAAGAAAAAAAAAAGTAAAGTAGCAGCACTTAAAGGCTCATACAAGCAAATACATATCATATTTTAGCTGTAATTAATTGTATTACTTTCTAAAATAATCTAAAGCCTCTAAAGTACCGTATATACTCGAGTATAAGCCGAGTTTTTCAGCCCCCAAAATATGCTGAAAAACTCAACCTCGGCATATACTCTGGTCAAGCGCATAAACGGTCGCCGGTGTCTAAGAATAGTCGCAGGCTTCCAAGAATATTCGCAGGCTTCCAAGAATAGTCGCCGGCGTCCAAGAATAGTCTCCAACAATATTCGCCGGCGTCCAATAATGGTCGCCGGCATCCAAAAACGAGACGCCGGCACCTCCAATGGGAGCAGAAACCCTCAATTTTTTGATTGAAACTTACCAGAAGCTGCTGCATTTCTCACCCTAGGCTTATACTCGAGTCAATAAGCTTTCCCAGTTTTTGGAGGTAAAATTAGGTACCTCGGCTTATACTCGGGACGGCTTATACTCGAGTATATACGGTATGTAAAGTTGTTGTTTTTTAAGTTGTAAACTCTTGTAAGCAGGGCTCTTTTTACCTCTTGCCTTATTACTTGGCCATATTTCTGCATGTAATCTGAATGTTCAGTGTATACACCTATTTACTGTACAGTACTGTAGGATAGGTTGGTGCTTTTTTGAATACATGTTGATAATAATCAGTTGTAAAATGTTACTTTAAAGGAGAAGGAAAGGTAAAATACAAATAAAGCTCTATGTGTTGCCCCTTAAGTCAAGAGCCACTTACAGTAATGCTGTTTCTATAGGAGTTAACCTTCAGCTGTATGCAAAGATTGGTTTTAAAAATATTGCAAAGTACATGAAATATAGTGGACATCCCTCTGCCATTTGAAAACTGCAACATCAGGGCTTGCACATGCGCAGATATAAATCTTCCAAGCCCTGCGCATGAGCAAACAATTATCTAGATTCCCCCAGGCCAGCGGTGAAGTTCTGGTCACATGATAAAAACGAACCTCTGCTTCTTCTCCCCTTCATTGTTAAGCGCCGATAGCAGGGATCGTGTTGCCATAGCAACAGCATTGGTTTCCGCATTTCTTCTTTCTTTAGCTGGGTCTAGTCTTAGGAGCGATCCTCAATAGTAAAACCAAAGCAGCTCGTCTGGCGCATGGGCTCTTTTGGCCTGGGAGATAAAGGAAGTGATGCAATCTTCAGCAAGATGGCAGCTGCAAACTCCGCAATGGTGATTGTGTGCCTGTACAACTAAACTATAGTGATTTGGCAAATTACAGCGTGGCATTTCAGGAGGGGGGCACACAAACTACATTTAGGAATATACTTTAAAAATTAGCTTTAGTTCTCCTTTTAAGATAACTTTCAGTATGTTATAGAATGGACAGTTTAAAGCAATTGGTCTTCATTATTTATTTTATATATAAATTAGCAAGATTGTTTAAAAAAAGGGAAAATGCCAGGAATACTATTTCAATGAATCTCCCTGTGTCTGTAAACATTAATTAAAAGCAATGCTGGAAATTGCTGGAATGACTATTTGCATCCTATTTGACATTGTTTGTATTTAGTGCAGTTTGAATTCTCCCCTGTGCAATGGCACTGCCATAATATTTGATAATAATTAGATTCTTGCTATTCCCTTCACTTTTCCAAAGTGTTAACATGTTTGACTCATTTGTACGTCAAACTCTCATTTAAACTGTTTATGCATTTCTCATAGTAACTAACAGTGGGATTAGAAAGAAACCTGCTGTTTTCTACTTATTTGTTCAGCCTCATAACTTGTGCTCATGCCCTTTACAGTCAAGGCATTTATATCCCATTTATAAACCAATACCTGGTGCAAAATGTTTAAAATATCAGACCTTTGATATTCCCTATTCATCCTGAACATAATTGAACTCTGACTGCTGGAGATCTGTTTACGATTGGCAGAGGCATTTGGGTTTTTTTGTGATGGGAGCTATTTGAATGCTGCTTTAAATAACTATCATTTCTGTTCTACCTGCTAAAAGTGGATTAGAACTGAGCATTTAGGTTCATTTTGAATGATGCTATCACATTTTAACTGCGAACACTTTTTTCCCTTTTCAATTACTTACAGTGCCAAGAGCTGTTAACCCTCTTACTACATCCTTGAGAATTTATAAACATGCTGATTGGACGTATTGGCTTTTTATGCTAGCACAATTCACTGTGTAAATCAGAAAACCTAACCTGGCTGTAAACGTAATTAGCATCAGCTCCAACTGCACTGGATTTATAATACAATATTATAAAGCACAAAGAATGTTGTGTTTAATACCAAGGCACGCTCTATCTGTATAACTGCACAGAGGCTTACTTGTTTATAGAGAATGCAATGGTAGGATACAGTTTGTTTTTTGGAAGAGAGGCCTTCCTTTAAGCTAAGTAGTTAGCTTAAAGTGTTATTATTTGGCTATGACCTGAGGAGCTCAGCTGTGATTCAGTTACAGATTAATTTCATGTGTAATCTCAGGGGGCCAAACAGACTGATTATCACTGTCGTAGCCAAGTTTCTTAGAAAGGGAGCTGGCATGAGTCACAGGTCCCTGACCTTCAGAGGCCTTAGTCTGATTCCTGCCTCAACTGCTTGTGCCCATTTGTAAAGTGGTTTCAAATCCATGCAGGCACCAAATTTACATGATAAATTCTGTGAGGCAAAGATAATCAGTAATGCTATATTAGAATAAAGATGACTATATTTAAAGATAAGAAAGAGGAAAAAGTCATTAGCTGACATTTTGTCCTTCTACATATACAAATGTTCCCTGCCATTTTTTTTATACCAATGTAGATTTTAGTCCCATTTCAGGAAGGAGTTGCTAGTTCCACATATTAAATCTAATATGATATGTTTAGCCGAAATCATTGACTTTAGTTAGTTGTAAAACAAGGTCAGCGCTTTTTTTTTAAATATTTTTCAATTACATGACAACTTGACTGCTTCAGTTATTGATTCAATAAAGGTTGTAAAACCAACGTTACATGTAATATGTGTATTATTTTAAATGTTGCCTCATGTATTCCACAGTTCTCTCAGCCCTACACTTCTTATCCTAGAATTAATTCAATAAGGTGAGAAACCTTTGTTCAAGTTATGAGCCTATTCTTTGTCTAGCTACTACTGACAATGGAATAATGGCATAAGGGGTACTTTTTAAGCAGGACCGAAACTAGGGGTAGGTAGAGTAGGCACCCGCCTAGGGCGCAATCATAGGGGGGGTGCACTTTTAATGGGATTTTTTTTTTTAAACCCTAGTTTGCTTGGCCTTTAATAGTTTTTCAATTTTATAAACCACCCGTTCCAACCCCCTCTTGCCCGTGATTCATACTGCAGGCAGAAGCACTCCCCACCTCCCTTTTGGCAGCTGCTGGCATAGGAACATATTTGTGGGCAATATCTTGGCTGCTGCTTGCACAGGTAAACAGATAATTAGGGGCAATATGGTGGATTTTTGGCTGCTGCTGAAACAAGTACATATTAGGAGGCAATATTGTGGATTTTTTGGATGCTGCTGGCACAGGTACAGATTGGGGGCAATATGAGGGATTGGCAGCTGCTGGCTCAGATACATGGGACAATATGGTGGCTGCTGGCACAGGCACCCAGATGTTTGGTGCAATATGATGGATTTTTGGCTCCTGATGGCACAGGTACAAATTAGGGGCAATATGATGGATTTTTTTGGCTGCCACTGGCAGAGGTACAGATTGGGGATAACAATATGATGGATGTTTTGGCTTATGCTGGCACATGTACAGATTGTGGGCCATCTGAGGGATTGACTGCTGTTGGCATAGGTACAAATGGGGGCAATATGATGGGTGCTGGCACAGGTACAGGGGGCAAGATGAATGGTAAGGTGGGAAATGGTAATGCAGGGCCGAGTAGGAGGGGGGCACTGATTGAAGCCCTTGCCTAGGGTTCCAAGATACATTGGTCTGGCTCTGTTTTTAAGCCACTTGAAAAGCACTCTCCCACTAGAGTTTTCTACCTGAAAAGGCATGTACAGGTATAAGATCCATTATCCAGAAACCACTTGTCCAGAAAGCTAAGAAATATGGAAAGGCCATCTTCCATAGACTCTATTTTAATCAAATAATTCACATTTATAAAAAATTATTTCCTTTTTCTCTGTAAAACTAAAACAGTACCTTTTACTTTATTCAAACTAAGATATACTTAATTCACATTGGAGGCAAAACAATCCTACTGGGATTATTTAATGTTTAAACTATTTTTTAGTAGACTAGAGTATAGAGATCTACAGAAAAACCCATTATCTGGAAAGCCCCAGGTTTTGGCCATTCTGGATAACAGGTCCCATACCTGTAATTCCACTGTCAGACAGTAGCCATTCATGTTAATAGGAGGCAACAGGGCGGCAGGATAAAAAAGTGGACCATGGTCTATAATCCTTATATTTTATACATACAAACAGGCATCAATCATTATGTCTGAAAGGAAAAGCCTCTTGCAATTTAAATTAACAACTGAACTATGGCCTCAGAAGACATTAACTCTGTAATGTCTGCTACAAGGAGCTGCACAAAACATGTAAATAAAGAGACCCTCCAAAAAGAAAATTTGAATTCAATGCCCAATATTACTCAGAAGAACACAATACCATAGAGAATTTTGAGGAGTTAGATCTGTTTTTTTTTATTAATCTAGAACTTGCATTCTTGAATTAATCTGAGGCTCCTCCAGATCCTACGCTAGCACCTGAAATATAAAAAGAAATATTTGATTGTGAATTCAGGAGATTATGTTTCGGATTCATGAATCCATATGCATCCTATTGTAAAGAAAATAAATGCTAAAACTGATATTGGTATTTCTTCAATTTCAGGGAAATGAAACCGGACACATAATTTATACCATGATTAACTAGAGAAATCTTTTCAGCTCTGAGTTGCTGGTATAGTTGCAATTGTTTTGCATGTATTGTATTTCTCTACAGTACTTGCTTTTCTGTATTGATATACAGCATGGAAGTAGTAAAGGTGTTCTTCATATCAACCTTAAACAAACATATATTTATTAAAACTGCTAAACTGCAATTTAAAACTAAAGGTTAAATGTTCCTTTCTGCAAAATCACATTAAAAACAATTATCCAGTCATGCTATAAGTGATATTCCAATATATTATCTCCGCCATATGACCTTCATCCCAATGCCTTTTGGTCCTTTTCCACCCTTGCCCATTTGGTGATAGCCAGGACCGCCATCAGAAATCGCAGGGCCCCATACGACAACATTTTCTGGGGCCCCTGGGCAGCACCCACCGCAAGCCCCACCCACAGGTCTGCCCCCCACCACACAGTAAAAAAACAAAAAAAAATATTGGTGGCTAGGGTTCCCACATGTTAATAAAAAAATAAAAGGATATTGGTGGTCAGGGCCCCCATAAAAAAAATTTGAGGCCAGGGCCCCCCCCATTAAAAAATATTGGTGGCTAGGACCTCACATGAGAAAAAAATAATTGGTGTCTAAAACTGGTAGCCAGGCCCCCCCCCCCACATTATGAGAAAATTGGTGGCCAGGGCCCCTTAAACGCCCATGCCTTCCCGAAGTCAGCAGCTCTCAGAAAGATGGGGAGCCCGGGTAATCAAGTAAGTGTGGCGTGACCGGGCCCCCCTTACCCTCGGGCCCCCTACAACTCTCCCCCCTGTCCCTCCCTGATGGCTGCCCTGGGTGATACTGAAGCATCTTTACACTGAGACTGGTGCTGAAGGTTGGCAAAATGTTGTTCATATCAAAAGCACTATATAAATGCAAATAGTTATTACCATGGAAACCTACAGCAAGAAAGCTAAATATCCATGGTTTCTGTGCTGAACAATTATATGTACTAAAAAGAACGAAGAACATTTCTTCGGTGCCCTTGTACCTTGAAAAATATCTACTTCTATTTACCAGATATATTAACATGTCAGATAAAGGCATTATCCATATATTTGCCAATTGTAAACAAGACAAGCTCTCAGGAGCTCTAGGAAACTAGAAATAATTTGTGTGCGATAAATAAAACCCATGTGGTCTATGCTAGAACTCGATGATTGGTCATATCGTTTATTTATATGAATACACCATTTCAGATATAATAGCATAAGTATTGTTATCTTAGGGGTACACTTATTAAAAATAAATCACAGCTAGTCACAACTAACTTCAACTGTGACTTTTCCTATGATCATGATTTTTTACCCCGCATTATTGTACAAATTAGAAAACTCATACGGTTAACCACAGTGCATCATCAACAATTCATGAACAATTTAATTCTTTCTTTAAATTTCAAGCAAGCTGATAAATCCACTAAATTGTAAACAAAATGAAAAAAAAAACATGAGGTTATCATCTGACTTAAATGGGGAAGACACACTTCCCATTGACTTCTATGACAATTCTTTGGTGATTGACTTCTATGACAATTCTTTGGTGCTGTTTTATTTATTTTTACATTTTTTGCCACTTTCAGTATCAAAACAGTTCCCACCAAAACATAGTTTTCTTTGCCAGTCACTTCTGTAGCAGTAATGTATGCCAAATGAGATTTTCGGATGGAAAGTTCAAGAGCATCGCATATAGTTTTGCAGCATTTAAAGGAACAGTATCACCAAAAAAATGAAAGTGTTTTCACATAATTCAAATATAATGTACTGTTGCCCTGCAGTGGTAAAGCTGGTTTGTTTGCTTCAGAAACACTACTTTAGTCAAATAGTTAGCTGCTGTGTAGCCATGGGGGCAGCCATTCAAAGGAGAAAAGGCTCAGGTTACATAGTTTTGGGTCCCAGAGTAACTGTTTGGATGCTAGGAGTGTCTTCTGCTCAGCAGATACCTCGGAGAGGACAAATGGATTTGGAGCAAGTTTTCCTCTGAAAAAACACCTTGGGGCAAATTCACTAACTCTGGAAATTCGCCAGCAACAGCTTCGCTCACATCGGCACACTTCGCCAGGCGAAAATTTGCCAGGACAACACTAATTCACTAAAATGCGATGTTGTGTCCAGTGCGCCGAACGATGGCGAAGTTTCACAAGCGTTAATTCAGCAAGCAAAGCTAAGTTGCGCTAGCGTTGCCTAATTTGCATATGGACGTATATGTTGCAGCAAATAGATTGCACTACACAAGCCCAGGGAACCTTAATAAAATAAAATAAAGTTGTTATATTGCCCTACACATGAGCCCAGTGTATAGTATATGTGCCATATGTTAGGAAATGTAGGGGGAAGCCGGGTACCCTTAAAAAAAATATACGATCTTTTGCAGCCTATCACCCTGAAAAACTAAAAAGTCACCAGCGTTTTTTGGGACTTAGAAAAATGTTAAATTTTCTTGAGGAACTCCTATTTACTCTATTGCACTTCGCCTGGTCTGAGGTGGTGAAGGCAAGTCTGGCACAAGAGGTAACGTTCATTAAAATGAGTGTCCATTCACCAGATGTAAATTCGCCTGGCGAAGTAGCACTAGAGTCTATCTCCTTCGCTAGCGAAGTTACGCCAGCCAAATATTCGCCAGCGTTAGTCACTTCGCCCTTTAGTAACTATGCCCCAAGACTATGGCGTCAAATTTTTTTATGGGGCGTCATTTTCGCAGTGAAACTTGGCAACATTTTGGCTCATCACATTTTTGAATAGTTCAAGGACCTCTGCCATTGCCTTCTACATGAACTCGACAGGTTTTAGGTGGAGAATAATCGAATTAGAACTGTTTGCAGGGTTGAGGTGTGATAACTCTCACATTCGAATTCAAATTGCAGTTGACCAAAAAAAAAATATTCTAAAATTTGAATTTACCATTTGAGCCTTAGTAATTCTGCCCCTATCTGTTTATTTTCTTAAATTGAATCAACTTTAAAATGCATCTAGATAAAACTGTTATTTAGAACTGAGTAAAAGCTTGTGGTGTAAAATTGACTTCATGGGAGTAAAGTAAAGTAAGCATTGCAGCAGAGAGCATGTGCTACCATGAATCATACATGCCTGGAAAGATAACCTCTTCTAGAGAGGTTTTTAGTTATCAAATCCTTTTTTTTTTTTTGGAAATAGTTAAAAAAACTGAAACACCATGTAGCATTATGAGTCTTAGTGATAATGAAGGCACCTTATTCATCACAGAATAATAGGAAGTGTTAAAATGAGCTATAAATAAAGCTGGGGTGAATTTAAAAAACTAGACTCAAAATACAGCAATACTTATACTGTATGTGTTGCTCTTAACTAATTTACCATAGTACAGGGTTAAGAATTATGGAGTATTGACTGTACAGTTTTTAGGTGACTTTCAAGGAGATTTGTGACATTCTACAGCCAGATACAGCCGTAAGAATGAAACCTTGTCATTACAAACAGAGTCATTACTGATATAATGTATGAATAATAGTAAAGATTATGTCACAGACTGATGGAAGCAACCTCTTAAAGTGAGCACGCTGATGTCACTAAACTGGTGTATATTGATAGAGTGCTGCTCATTTGTCACCATTGTATACAGAATTTCACAGATATAGTTAAACTGCCTACTAATGTGCTGCCTTACAAAGTGTTGGACTTGAGCGCTGCGGGCAAACCAGGAAACCTAACAATTAACCTTTCCCCCATCTTGTAATTCCACCTTTCTTCATTCTGCTCTTTTTTTCTCTCTATTTGCCTTTCACTGTCCCACTTCTCCATGACCAACCTCCTTATTTCATCAATCTCTTTTTCTGATTTCACCACCTTCTCCTCACTATTTCTCCTGTACATTTTCTCCACTCTCATTCCAATGCATATAATGTTCTCACTAGTTAATATGTAACTAAACACGCACACATTTTCTTGCTTTCTCTTCCTTCATTAACCTGTCTTTTCTCCTGTTTATTGCTGTATGAATGCCTTCTTGCAGCTTCTGTATTTCACGTTTGTTCACATTTATCAGAAAGACTGTGTAATTATCGAAGAGAATATAAAAACTGTAAAATGCTCTTGCTAGACTATATTTAATATAAGGGACTACATATGATAAGCATGGTCCTATAGTATGTGCAATCTATCTTTGCTAATTAAAGGAGAAATTATGTTGTACATTATGTTTTGGGCTTCTGTACACAGCCCTTTAGCAGTAAAGATATGTGCCTCTTAAAATGCTCCAGTAGCTCCCCATCTTCTTTTCTTGCTGCTCTGTGTTGTTGTGACCTATTGAGCTTAGGGCATTTTTAGTCATATTAATTTTTTAGGGATTTTGTTCTCCTTTAAAGCTTTTAGGGATACAGATGTGCTCTGGGTTTTCTGCTTTTCACCATGTGATATATGAGGCCCCATATGAGTAACATGCCAAATATAAAAGTTGCACCTTTAGATACCTTCTAGCATACTATAAAGAGTTAGGGGGGTTCTTGGTAACCCCTCTCCTCTCCTTTTAGTCAAGAGTGGAGTATCTTTCCTAGGTGTGACACTGATCCCAGCACCCAATTTCTCAGTGCAGAGGTATTTTATGAGATAATGGGGTCAAAATAAAAAGGTGTGTGAGTATTCATATTCTTCTATTTGTCTTTTTTTTTTTTTTTTTTTTAAATATTCTTGTTTTGCATTTGCATGGATATTTGTGTTAAATCAAGCATGTTTGGATCAATTACCTTTTCTCTGCAATGATCATTTACATTTACATGTGCTGGTTATACATGCAGAGGCTGCACTTAAATCATCAAAGTTAGATGGGGTCAAGGAGGGCCACATCTCTAGTGCAATGAGTGCAATAGAGCTCTCTGCACTGACGGAGCCACGTTTTTCCAGGTTAAAACCCAGAAATTGGTCTCTTAAAATTACGAGATTTTTTGCCGCCCCTTGTAACTGGCCACTCACTGCTGCCTGATGCAAGGCTCTCATGGCAAGAGCAGCCCTGTATACATTACATGCAGCAAAGGTAAAGCAAACAAAACCCCTTACTGTAACTATAAAAACACATTCAAATCTCCAACAGGGATATTCTTATTTATTGAACTTGCCTATGCAGGTGCTTTGGGCACTGTTGTAAAATGATATGTCACACACTGCATATTGTATAGTGCAAAGTTATAGTCTGTTTAAGGGGGATTCCACTCTGTGCTCAACAATTTAAGTGGCACGATAAAAAGGAGGTAATTAAATGCTCGCAGCATCCCTTTAATATATAGAGCATGTGTTATGACATTTGTTCCCTATATTTGCTTGTAAAACTAAGCTAAAATGTATATTACATGCTTTAATCTCTGTTGCAATTTAAGAAAAGGAACTTCTTTGTTTAAGGCTGTTTTAGATCTTAACAACAAGAATATGCAAGCTTTTACACTTCATGAACAATGCTTTTTAAACGCTGTAGAATAATTTAAAACCCATTTTTAGCATGTTTTTCATTCAGCCTCGGCAGAGGCTAGCATACTTATGTGTACCCATTAACCACTGTGTGAATAAACTCATCCCTTAAAATTTAACCCCAGTTGTTCATTAGAAATCAATGGAAAAAAGAACGAAACCCCCCCCCACCTATAAATAGGATATATTCTATTCATGGGTTCTTGACGTTACAACATTAAAAATATACTTTTGTGTAATTGTTAATGTATGTAAAATCCCATCAAATACAGTACCAGGGGAATAGGTGTGACATATCAGTGACAGAGTCTGTTCCATTTCTTCTCCAGTTTGATGCTGACAGGGAAGAGGAGGAAGTGTTCTGTGATATCAGTGCTGCTGTTGACAATAAACTGATTCCTGCAAAGAAGCCTGTGGCAGGTGAGGAGCTCAAGAGACCTTTGTGTATAAAGCATCTGTTATTTCTCATATGCCGTCCTTTCTTTGACAGTGTTTTTTTTTTTTGTGTATATAAACAATTCTTTGTCGGTCCACCTTTTTTCTGAGACAATGAACTGAGAATATAGCCAACTCTATAAATCAATGGGTTTTATTATTAACAGAATTGTTAGGGAGTGGCTTTGTATGTTCAGTTATTGATATATACTTTTTACTCAGTTTTAAAAGGAAATTAATTTTGATGGATAGTGGAGGTGGTAAACTCAAGGATAACATTTGACCTAATAAAATCACATTTCATTTTAAGCAGATCCTTTACTAGAATTCTCTAAGCCCCCCTGCAAAAAAAATTCTTTGGAGGAGCCCGACACACCACAACACCCACTCCCTGCCCCTGGACCACCTACTCCCAGTCCCCCATCTGCCTATTCCCCACCCCCTTCCAGAGTTCCTGGACCACCTGCATTCCCCACCACAGGTAAGATAACAATTGGAGAGTGGGGGTTATTCTTTTCAGCTATAGAGGAAGCAGACTCCAAGTTCCGGCACCCCTGTCTGCTTTCTCTATAGTTATACCACTGATTCTAAGCAACTTTTATTAAAGGCGTTGCTCACCTTTGAGTTAACTTTTAGTATGATATAGAGAGTGATGTGCTGCAATTGGTTTTCATTTTTTATTATTTGTGGTTTTTGAGTTATTTTGCTTTTTATTCAACAGCTCTTCAGTTTGCAATTTTAGCAGTTTGGTTGTTAGGTTTCAAATTCAATTCATATTCGATGCTTAACAAACTGTAACTGGGTCACCCTTAACTGGCACACTCCCAGCCAGAGCACCTGTAGGCCCTTAGGTTGTGATTAAAGCATGATGCACGTAGTGCAATGAACCAAGGCAAACATTTATTTAACTGCTTTACAAGTTCACAGGGGCACACTAGAATCACTTACTCATAAGTTAACAAGTTATCCACATAAACTTCTCATGAAATCCTCTTACAATACCTATGTCGCAAAAACACTACACACACATGTCTCCCCAAAGCCACAAAGATCCCTGTCATACAGTGCACAGGCAGAGAGCCATTAGGCGTTTTATAGGGCCTACTCTTCCTATGAAGCCCCTTTTTCCCTCTCTGCAGTGTCTATCTACTGTGCTCAAGCTTCCACTGGACCACTGGCCACAACAGTCCCACTAGGATGCCACTAACCTAGTCCCTACATGCTCCCTTCCCTTATCTGGCACACAATCGTTCTGGGACAGAACCCCAAATCTAAACTCCTTGTTGGAACACAGGCTGTACTTGCTAGCTAACCCTATGTAACTCTCGCTCCTTATAATCACTACCTAACTGTAAGGGTTTGATACCCATCTGTTCTTGCTCAGTATTCACTGTCTCTCCTGTGGATGATCTTAGGGCAAAGAGGCAGTGCTTATTCCAAGCACTGACTTACATAGGCTTCTGCAGGGAAATTCCACTACAGGTCAACCTTATGGGTTGGTGCCATCTGCTGGCGGCTCTGCATATTGCCATACCTATTTACCTGAATAAAATACAGTAGAATATATTTCACCTCCTTACAAGACCTGTAAAGATGGAGAATCACTGAAGTTTGCAAGACATTCTGGGACTTGGAGACTTGGCTTGAGGAAACTGTTGGCATATTGTTTCATTGTTGCATGTAGTCAATAGCAGTAAAGGCAGAATGCATGGCAGATACGGGTTCATACTTGCTTTCCATTGGCAGAACAGAGAATGGCAAAGCATGTACAGGTTTATACTATGACATTTGTAGAGCCTGAAGGCAAGCACTTTTACAGTGACTGATAGTGATGGGCGAATAGTCGTGCATAAACATTGTCCCGAGTCATAATTATTCAGATGCCCATTGACTTTAATGCATTTGGCCAAAATAGGGGCTCGTATAACAATTGTCATGGGCATTGAAATTGACGCACGTCAAAATAATTTTGACGCCCATTGACTTCAATGCGTTTTCCGAATTCTTAGTCAAATTTTGCGGGAAAGTTACATATTTTTCGGCAAAGCAAAACGGGACAAATTTGCCCATCACTAGTGACTGATGACTGTATTTTCAGGGTGACAAAATAGTCGTTTTCAGCTTACTGAGATGTGCATGCTTCCAAGGGGCTATGGTGTTTGTGGTATTCTGTTACCATATACACTGCTGGATGGCCATAATGTTACCAAATGTTACAAGTCTCTCCTCCTCCATCTTGATGTGTGAGGGCTTCAAGTGCATGACAACAGGGATGTAACTACAGAGGAAGCAGACCCTGCAGCTGCAGGGGGGCCCAGGAGGTATAGGGCCTTCTGGGGCTCCAATTCATATACTAGACATTTTGGTGGCCTGAAAAATAATTTGCTGTGGGGCCCAGTAATATTTTGTTGCACCACTGCATGATAACATTGTTATAACCTAATTGTTGCATAGTGTGGCAGAGATGTAAGGGCTGCTATTTGACTAAATTCCTGGTTCCTGGACTTTTCCTGTCCCTCTCATCTTGTCTACCACATGTCTAGTCTTGCATCTGTTACTTGGATATTCTTGCTGGCTATCTGTCCATACAGGTGCCTGTTTTCCTATATTCCTGTTTGCCACTTGCCCTTAAAGGGATACTGTCATGAGAAAAACATTTTTTTTCAAAATGAATCATTTAATAGTGCTGCCCCAGCAGAATTCTGCACTGAAATCCATTTCTCAAAAGAGCAAACAGATTTTTTTATATTCAATTTTGAAATCTGACATGGGGCTAGACATATTGTCAATTTCCCAGCTGTCCCTGTCATGTGACTTGTGCTCTGATAAACTTTAATCACTCTTTACGGCTGTACTGCAAGTTAGAGTGATATCACCCCCCTCCCTTTTTCCCCCAGATGCCAAACAAAAGAACAATGGGAAGGTAACCAGATAGCAGCTCCCTAACACAAGATAACAGCTGCCTGGTAGATCTAAGAACAGTACTCAATAGTAAAAACCCATGTCCCTGAGACACATTCAGTTACATTGAGAAGGAAAAACAGCAGCCTGCCAGAAAGCATTTCTCTCCTAAAGTGCAGGCACAAGTCACATGACCAGGGGCAGCTGGGAAATTGACAAAATGTCTAGCCCCATGTCCCATTTCAAGATTGAATATAAAAAAAATCTGTTTGCTCTTTTGAGAAATGGATTTCAGTGCAGAATTCTGCTGGAGCAGCACTATTAACTGATTCATTTTGAAAAAAAAAAAAATTCCCATGACAGTATCCCTTTAACCTTCAGCTTCTCTCTTGCCTGAACATTTTACTGCTTTGGCTTTTGCTGAAAAGACAGTGTGTATTATAGGGTTAAACCAGCTTGATTCTGTATCATAAGAACAAATACTGCTCCTAGAATTATTACATGGGCTGCTAAGCTTTATGACTAAGTACTGAAAAGCAGCATTGTCTGCCAAGGTGAAACATCATGAATGTTTATCACTGGTGCTTGGAATAATGGGAGACAGGTACAATGTAGGCTTGTTGTTCTCTGTGGGAGAATGGAGCAGCCAAGGACAATTATGCAGAAGATTACACATACACTAACCATTTTAAATCTGACTCTGTGCATAGAATGAGCACTGAGAGTGCTTTGCTCTTTTAATCTCTAGGCTTGTGAAGCAGATACCATAATTACAAAAGAACCCCAAATAATATGACTTCAGTGTACCATTTCTGACACCTAAATATTCTTATAAATTTGTCTTCACAAATCCATTAAACCTAATCAAGCAATATTATGTATGTCAGGTTAATGAAATGTTCCAGCTTGAACACTATTGATTGAAAGGCTGGCCTTTAGAATAGCTATTCAGATAATATGCCCATATTTTTTTCCCGTGATAATTTAATACATGATAAATGTAACACAATGAACCTAATGGAAGCAAAGGAGAATAAACATGTATGCTGACAAATGCAATCAGTCTTGTTTAAAAGATCGGCCAACAATAATAGTAACAGAATAATACAACGGCATGGCTGGGTGAGTCTCATGATTATGCTGCAAATCCAAGGTTTGATTGGACCGACAGGATACCTGGAAAAAGCCCGGTGGGCGCCGCTGACCCAAACAAGCTCCCCCCACCTGGAATTATATCAATTGTGCCAGTGCTCAGTGTATGTTGTAAAAGGTCTTACTGTAAAATGTTGCTCCAAAATATTAAGCCACCTTCAAGCATGACTTAAATAGCGCAATTAAAATTCACAATGCAATAACAGCCTAATAAAGGATATTAGACTGTTTTTGCATTGTGAATTTTAATTGCATAATTTGTGAGAATTTTATTTCTCTTCTTGACTTTTATTACATTTCTCACACAGAATGTTAATGCACAAGCCACAAATATTCAAAGTAAAAATAGCTGATGGATTATTGCTGCGGTGCTTGGATATTGTGGTATTTGTACCCTGTTGCCAGGGCCAACGTCTCCATTGTTGTGATATCCCACAACAGGTTCACACATCATAAATCCTCATTAAACATTAAGTTCCAGAGAAACTACATATGAAAAATACAAACATCTAATCTTTATTTTTTCATTCAATTAAGGGGCACATTTACTTAGCTCGAGTGAAGGAATAGAAGAAAAAAACTTCGAATTTCGAATGATTTTTTTGGCTACTTCGATCATCGAATTGGCTACTTCGACCTTCGACTACGACTTCGAATCGAACGATTCAAACTAAAAATCGTTCGACTATTCGACCATTCCATAGTCAAAGTACTGTCTCTTTAATAAAAACTTCGACCCCCTACTTCGCCAAGTAAAACCCACCGAACTTCAATGTTAGCCTATAGGGAAGGTCCCCATAGGCTTTCTAACAAATTTTTGGAAAATCGTTCGATCGATGGATTAAAATCCTTCGAATCGTTTAATCGAACGAACGAATTGCGGTAAATCCTTCGACTTCGATATTTGAAGTCAAAGGATTTAACTTTGACAGTAAATGTGCCCCTTAATGTCAATGTTTGTAATTGCATGAATCAATAAAACAAAGATGCATACTGTGCAGGGTCATTTATCATTATGGCTTACATATTTAATACTAAGCAATATGTTGGGTGGAAGAACGTTCCGATTAGGGAGCAGATACAATCGCTGGATATTTTTTTTTTTCTTTTACTCTACACTTTAGTAATAAGCCCAGTACACGCCTGCTAGCCTCTAGCTGTCAATTCAATTTAATGACAAAAAAATCAATGAATATGATGAAATGCTAATAAAAATCAAAAAATGTCAGTTGCCTTTAAGTGAATATGGTGTGCTCCTCCACTATTGAATGTAACTAGTGTGCCATTGCTATACAGGTATGAGACCTGTTATCCAGAATGCTCGGGATCTATGGTTTTCCGGATAACCTATCTTTCCGTAATTTGGGTCTTCATGCCTTAAGTCTTCTAGAAATTCATTTAAACATCAAATAAACCCAATAGGCCTGTTTTGCTTCCAATAAGGATTAATTATATCTTAGTTGGGATCAAGTACAAGCTACTGTTTTATTATTACAGAGAAAAAGGAAATCATTTTTAAAAATTTGGATTATTTGGATAAAATGGAGTCTAATTCTGAGCTTTCTGGATATCGGGTTTCCGGATAAGGGATCCTATACCTGTACTACTATTCTATAACTGACAGTGCTACAGCTTAGTGCAGGAACCAGTGCATTGGTGCATTTTCAGTTCTGTATCCATAATGTTGCCATTTTAAACACATATTATTGATATAGGAGGAAGAACAAAATCAAAGCTTTGCTCCAGTAATGCTTTGTATATTATACTGACAAAAGTAGTTGTCAGACCTGACTACATACATACAGGGGAAGATTTATTATCATGTCAATGTCGTCTAAATTCGTATTTTTAAATTCGACTATGGTCAAATTTATGCATAAGGTTGAATTGGGTGAATTCGATTGAATGGTTTTTTTTTTCAAATTGCTTTGAATCGAATCAGAATCTAGTTTTTTGCCGCACCGCTTGTGTATTCAAGTTTCCAGTTTCCCGACATTTTAAATGAAATTCCTTTTCTGCCACAAAGGTGGCAGATTATAATTTCTTGCCCAAGCTATTTTAACTCCAAACACTCTCTTTCAAACTAAAATAGCATCAGGTGAGGGGTTGTATTGGTAAACCAGTGTTTCGCAGCATCCCATGCAGCCTTTAACCATTTCCTGAACCATAAGGCTATATAGCCAAAATCGAGATTTAGAATTTTTAAAACTCAAATATTCGTAGTCTTTCAGCAGGTCAAAACAGGTGAAAAAATGGGTTGCTAAAAAAATTAGATAGAAATTTGATAAAACTCGAATTTTCAAGTTTCGGTTACGCATTCGAATTTCCTATTATTTCGAGTTCTATTACTCACATTAGCAAGTTCTAGTTAATACATTTCGAAAATACAAATGACAACTCGAACATCCTGAAAAAACTCTCTAGAACTTCAATAAATCTGCCCCACAGAGTTTAATGCTTGTTGCTCTGACCATTATAGTAAATAGTAAACATAATGAATTCACGAAGAGCACTCTATTCTTTTAGAATAATCCTTGTGACATAATATTCCAGTCAGGCAAACAGCCGAGTATACAGCCTGCCTAATAGGCAACGCCATTTTCTGAGAAAGTCACAAAATACATTAAAAAGTAAATGAGTAAGAGCAGAGAAGTCGGTAACATCTGGAAGGTAGAATAGAAAGATAACTATGCAGCTGCTCTGGATCTCTGATAAAATTGGCAGGCAATTTGATTTAATTCTGCCATGTTATTCCCTGAATGATCTTCAATGTGTTCCACACAGCAAATCAGGTCTTGAGTGCAGAGCAGCTGGGCAGCCAGGTTATTTTCTGCTCATATGAGTTTGTATACATAATTTGTCATTGTGTGGCTGCTGCCTAAGCTGCCTTTATCAACAAATACTAATACAATTCTGACTGGTTCATTCTCTTCTGCTTTACCCAATTTCCGATTAACCATATAACAAGCTAAAAACAATGGAATTGTTCCTAGAATTGACAGGGAATGTAATTCATACTGTATATACATGTATTCATGTATGTAAGGGGCAAAGAGAAGGCAGATCTTGCATGTAAATTGGAAAATGTTCATTAAATTGATTCATAACTACATTAAGCAATGGCCTTAATGACTCTTTTGTCGTTTTTCACCAGCCACCGCTTTCATGGTGTGACACAAATAGGCTAATTATTGTAGCACAGGAATGTGTGAACTGAGCAAAAACAAAGAGAAGAATAAGAGAAAATAATATTCTGTATTATAGAGGGCCTATTTATTAAGCCTCAAATTTTAAGGTGAAACATTTGCATTTTTAGATGCAGCCAAAGCTGCTAAAATTCTGAATCCATAAATGCGCCAGCTAAAACCTGTGCAAGTCATGTAAAAGTTAATGGCAGGTGCCCCTTTTACAATTGGAAGATGTGTTTTGCCTTCATGATCTTCAAAGGTTTTGGGCTGGTTTTTACTCAAAAACTTTAGCTTTTCAGGGGACAATTCAAAAAAGTCACACAATTCAATTTGTCACACTATTTTGTAGAGACTTTTCCCCACATATAAACTTTTCATTTGGAATTTTTACATAAATTAAGCTAAATCATGGATGGGTTTTACTATGAATTTTTATTTTAAAATAATGAGGAAAAAAATCAAGTTTTAATAAATACCCCCTTAATGTTGGTATATTTTATTGCAATTGCATGACCATTTGTGAACAATTGCTAAAATGAGATCACCTTCCAACACTTTTTTCTGTTCAGTTGTTTTCAGATTGTTTTGTGACAGTTTTTCTAATATTGAAGTTTAACCTTTCATTTTTCAACATTTATGTTTTTCTAAAGCTCTGGGGGGCACTAACTGTAACTGTTTCAATGATACATTTCTTATCTTTGACCCTGCTAAACAGAATTTTCATTACAGGCAGCTGTTAGAATTGATACAATAGTTGCTGATATTCCACAGATACTGCTGAGAAATGTATCAACTAATGTAGCAACTGCAACACTAGACACCGTAGTAGTAAACTTCATTTTGGAAAAACAGTAAAAAACGTAAAATGGAAAGCAATTTAAAAAAGTCTTAACTGAACTAAAAAGGTGTTTTGAAGGTGAACAAACCCTTTAAACTCCAAAGTAAACACAGCAAAACATTTTTAGGAAAATGTGAAATCAGAATATCAAAAATCAAGAAAAATAATGCAAAATAGTTTGTGTCTACTGCAGTGAAGTTACATAATTGTTTCCAAAAAAGCCTGGACACTGTAAAATATAAATAAAAGCAGAATGAGATGATTTGGTGCCTGCCCAGATGTGGAAGCTCCTTGTGTCGTGCACTAATTCAAAACAAGAATATGTTTTCAAAAAGCAATACAATTTCTCAGTTTAAACATTTGATATATCTTTGAATTAAATAGTAGGACTTAAATTATTTGCCAAATCACCCGTTCTCTTTTATCTTCATAATATTTTTGGAAACATAGTTTTATGTTGAAATATTTGTATCTTTTTTTTTTCTTGCATGCTTGGAACATAAATGTTGTTATTATTAGTATCAGAAGTTTTGTATTCTAGTGTATTGTGTTTGTTATAACTATATTATATCACAATATGCAGAAATTGATACTTAAAGAGGTCATTCACCTTCAAACACTTTTTCCAGTTTAGTTGGTTTCAGATTGTTCACCTGAAATAATTTTCCAATTTCTTTTTATTTTCTATTTGTGACCATTTTTCTAATATTCTAGTGTAAAATTAAAATTTTCCCCTTCTAAAGCAGCTCTGGGTGGAGAGGGGGGCGCTGACTCTTTGGGCAGATTTACTAAAGGGCGAAGTGTCTAACGCTAGCAACTTATCGCCAGAAATCACATCTGCAGGGACAAAGCCAATTCAATAACAGGCGTAGGCATCAATTCGCTAGCAAAGGAGACCATCAATAGCGGTCATTCACAATCTATCGACATTTCGCTCTGGAGAAAGGTCATTACTCCGCAATTTCAGTACAGTGCGGATTTTACTGAACCTTACCTCTTTTGCCAGATTTGACTTTGCCACCTCAGACCAGACAAAGTGCTTAAAAGAAGCCAGATCTTCCTCAATCTTCTGTCACTAAAGGTGGCCATAGATGCAAAGATCCTATCGTACGAATTGAGGATTCGTACTATTTTCAGACCGTGTGTGGAGAGTCCCGACATTTTTCGCCCGGCGAAGATCGGTCGTTTGGTTGATCGGACAGGTTTGATTTTGTCCCGGCTGTCTTGCCGGAGCCCATTGCACTCTCAACGTAATCCGATTGTTCGGCCATAGGGCCCCTGATATAGCCATGCCCGCCCGGGGAAAGATCGGCTCGTTTGGCGATGTAGCCAAATGAGCGGATCTTTGCGTCTATGGCCACCTTTTACATCATATCCTGTGTGCCGAAAATGCATTAAAGTTCAAAAAACGCTAGTGAATTTTTGTTAGGCACAAACGAACGCTAGCGCATCTTCACTATGAAATTCTCACACTGCCAAAGTAACACTAGTGAAAAGTCGCCAGCGTTCGGCACCCCCGAGCGCAACTTCGCATATTAGTGAATTAGCGTAGTGTTTTTTGCTTGTCAAAGTGGTGCGAAGTGGTCGCTGGCGACAATTCGCCCCTTTAGTGAATCTGCCCCTTTAACTGTTCTAAATTGATACATTTAGTTGATACATTACTTATCTTTGTCCCTGCTGAGCAGAATCCATGAGTTTCATTAAATGCAGCTGTGCTAATATTCCATAGATATTGCTGAGAAATGTAACAACTAAATGTATCAACTAAATGTAGCAAATTGTAACAATTCAGATGCTCCTGGATCACTGAGCTGCCAGGCTGAAAACCCAGAGACAGGAACATTAAAGTTAAATGTTGAGAAAACGGTAAAAAAAAATAACAGATGGAAAGCAATTGATAAAAAGTCTTTGTTTATGGTGAACAATCTGAAAACTGATAAAAAAGTGTTGGAAGGTGACCAACCCCTTTAATCTATATGTATGATTTTTATATCATGTTTCCTGCAATCTGCAGACCAGTACACTTATGGCAACTTGCATATAATGTTGGCATGTTTGTTTCAAGAGGTATTACAAAAAAAAATATTTTCCTATTGTAGAGCCGAGTGAGCTTGACCTTAATCTTATTATAGACAGCAGGGAAGCTGGTGACTTGGAGCCACATTTTGAAGAACAGGTAAATATATAAAATTGACTCTAAAGCCAATTTATGTGTTTTCACAAAGGCTAGATGTAGCTGTTGGTATAGATTACTCCATATATGTCACACTGTGTCCCTGAATAAAAAAAGCAAAACACAGCTTTGGTGAATCATCATATAAAATATATAATCTGCTTTGCAGATGTCCTGCACTGACATTTGTGAAACAAGAGAATGTACTGGAGTCTCCATATGAGAGAAGAAGAGACTGGAAATAGGGTTTATACTCCATCGATAAAATATTGGATGGACACAATAACCTGAAAAGGATGTAGATGAAAATAGTGTAACAAGTCACAATGCCAGAATTGGCACAATCATTAATAGCTGAGCAGCTAAAAAATAATCCTAAATGGAGTAAGGAATGGATGACCCAACTGCTCTCCTCCATTGGCTACAGGGACCCATTTATCCATCTTTTCCTAAGCTGCCATATTACAGCCTTACTTGCTGCAGCACTATTTTCCCTGGAGTTGTTACCACTGGTGAAAAGAACACAAAATTGTGATATTTTTAAGCACACATCTTACAATAGACATTCTTTCATTTTATGACTTAAGGTGGCCATAGACGCAAAGATCCGCTTGTTTGGCAACATCGCCAAACAAGCGGATCTTTCCCCAGTATGCCATTATGAGCATGGCTATATCGGGGGTAATCCGATTATGATGTGCAATGGGCTCCGGCGGGATCAGTCGGGTCAAAATCAAACCTGACCGATCGACCAAACGACCGATCTCCCCTGGATGAAAGATGTCGGCACTCTCCACACACGATCCGAAAATCGCATGAATCCTCGATTCCTACAATAGGATCTGTGCGTCTATGGCCAGCTTTACTTCCTGTGTAAAGATAGGGTTGCTTAAGTGAGCTGTACAAGCAATTTATTTTGATGAAGAAAAATGGAAAATGATAGTGAGCTCTATAAAAACTAAACCCCCCCACCCCCAGCTGGAGGCTTTGTTAGTCTTTGAGATAAGGATCGCCCATTGTATAGAAGGCTTATATGTGGACTGAAGATTTGCTTACTACTTGGGACATAAAAAAAACTATTTAGTAAAAAAAGCAGGTTCTTGAATAACAACTATGATTGTGATCTTTTGCCATCCCAGACACACTAACCTGCAATTTCCTCCACAAAATTACTGCTTAGCCCAACAGAGGCTTCTGTGCCATCTGGCTTGTCACCCCCTCTATGTAGCCTGGAGTTCAAAAGTGACAGTTGCATTTTTGCAATATGCATTGGCATTTTTTTTATGCCAGAAGAGAAAATGACACTTGTGACATTAGTTGTGAGTCTGTAAAAGTAAAAATGAGAAGGTGGTTGGGATCAAAGCAAAGGTTACATCTAGGGGTGTATTTGGTCATTAAGTAGGTGAAGTGGATTCTGTGTATGATAAGTTGCCAGTGCAGGAACTGTCACAGAAGTAGAGCACTTGTGGAGAGGGAGAAGAGGTGACTGTGGAGAGATGTTTGGTATGAAATCCAAAAGCCTAAAAATTTGATGGTGCAATACTACACACTGTACCAGTGTAGCTCGTCTGTGATTCACATGCTGCTTAATATGAGCCTAGTTCCCTTAGGAGTTTACTGTAGCTTTCCAAATACAGATCCCAAGAGCTGAAGTGATGCAGGTTTAAGGCAATGCCCTTCTCTTCCAACTGCAAATATTAATGTGTGGCACAGGTGTAGCTGTTTTTGGCCTGCCTTCTTCAAAAACGTGTATTTTCCTAAAATATTCAAAATTAAATGAATGTGCTACAATTATCAGATATTTATTCGAGGCCATTTATATCTTACTGCGTGAGTGATGAAATATATATATATATATATATATATATATATATATATATATATATATATATATAGTGTATTCTTCATTGGTATTCACCAACTAGCTTCACACATCTAGCTTGAAAGTTAGCTCTGCATTTAAACACAGAATAACTAACAATTTTCTCATTACTCATGTGATTAGGGTTAGTCTCTTGTGTACATCAGTTATTGCATATGAACTTTTTAATTACTTAACACTAGCATGGTCTTACATGAGCATGTAACAGAGCAAGTGTAGTGGAGAGTAGGCAGTAAGAACAGGCCAAGTCACAGTACTAATGGATAAAGCAATTCATTGTTGATAGATCAGGGTCCGGGCAAGGAGGCATACTGAGGTCAGGATAGGGAACAAGCAGTGGAGGTCAATAACAAGTAGCAAGATAACCAATTTTCAATTGGTTTTGTTTATTTTTAGCACAATTGCTATAAAGGTTGATGGTAAATTGCTTTTTTTAAAATGTAGTATGTCCAGCTAGAAAGTTGTCCGTTCCCATCCTTTCTATAATGTGATGTGCCTAGATCAGTCTTTGACAACTTGGTTATTCATGGCGGGTTGTAGGTACCAGTTCCTGGCCCAGATTCATAACTATCTGAATATTATATTCTGCATCTGTTTTAGGGAATAGATCTTTGAAACACAAATACACAAATACTTTTAATTAAGGCATAGTTATGCTCTGCAGTGTTCATATCATTCATCCCTTTAGAGCTGACACTTTATGAAGCTTGGCACGTAATCATTCTGTGTTATATTTTTGCTGCTTCTCAGAGGCACGAGCTGATGGCACCCTTTGGAGATGACTGCCGGCTAAGAGGTATGTTTTCAGACAATGATCAGGTGCTGTCAGTGCAATGATTTATGTTTAATTTGCCTGAATCACATTGCTCATACGTCAGTGGGGTTACTTTGACAGCTAAAATGTGTAACTTTTTATTTTTAAGAACAATAATCTAAAATATTATTCTTTAAAATTGCTTTTTATTAACTCTTACCTCCCAGTAGATGATGCACTGCTTATACAGTATATGGGAGCATTATAACTATTTAACTAGAGTTAGCTAGCAGTTTACTAATAACACTGCAGATAGTTCTATGGCAGTGTGTAATCATTTGGACTTCCCCACCACTTTCAAGTCCAACCCTCCCACCCTGGAAACAATATCCTTTAAAGTTTAAACATACTTACAAGAATAGAAACTAAAAAAAAATATATGAACAATCTTATACTTGATCTTGTTTTTTTCTCATTACAGAAGAGCTGAAGAAAGCAAAAGTAATTTTTGTAGTAGGTAAGTGAAAACCTATATTTTGCTAAAATGATCATATAACTACAGTCACCTAGTGATATCAGCTAGATAAAAATCAGATTGATCATTATATATAGATAGATAGATAGATAGATAGATAGATAGATAGATAGATAGACTTACCAAAGTGTAAAAATATAATGAAGGACAAACTTAAATACATTGTTTGGCCTACATATCTGGCCAGTCCTACGCTCAATTTTCATCTGATTCATTAAGAATTCTATTGCTTCATTATACATTTTACAAAGGGACTAAGTGCTACCTGCAACTTACTAGCTGCTTTCAGATATGGAATGACTTTGACATAGTTGGCCAGCTTGAATATATTGCAATATATGGACAAACAATCCCTGTTTTGTTTAAAGGGTAAGGCATTTTTCAGTAGCAGTATGCACAAAATGTCTCTGTCTTAAATATATTGATAATGGGTTAAGTGCAGAGGACTCTATATATATATATATATATATATATATATATATATATATATATATATATATATATATATATATATATATATATATATATATATATATATATATATATATATATGCCTGCATTGCTATTTACAGTAAAGGTAAGGGAACCATTTACCCAGAAAGCTCCTATTTATGGGAATGTCATCTCCCGTATAGTCCATATTTAGAAAATAATTATGCTTTTTCAAAATTTCCTGTTTCTCTGTAATAATAATACAGTACCTTGCACTTGATCCCAACTAAGCTGCTAAGCTGCATGAATCCATATTGGTGGCAAAACAATCCTATTGGGTTTGTTTAACGTTTAAAGTATTTAAAGCAGCCTTAAGGTATTGTGATCCACACCCCAGGTCTGTAACTCTATTAGATGTGTTTAATCAGTATTCTATACACTAGACACCTATCTTTAACATATATAGCACCAATATATTATGTAACACTGTACAATAAGGTATATGCATCAATTGGGTTAATTAATTTAATTAATTAAAGTCAGATTTTTGTTTGGTCAGAGTTTTAATGGGGAAAACATAATTTTTTTTTGTTTTTGTGGAAAAAAAACTAATTTTTCTCGTGATTTATTAAACCCAGAGGCTGCTAAAAGTCAAAATAAAAAAGTACTCCATCTCAAACCTGCTGAGATCATGTAGAAGTCAATGGCAGATGTCCCATTTACAATTGGAAGATATCATGATCTGCACTGGCTTTTGTACAATAATGTGATTAATTTGTGGTTTTCGGGGGATAATCCGATCCCAGTTCTTGGGTGTCAAATCCGAAAACTCATATGATTCCGATTTTTTCACGATTTTATCAGGTCTTTTTCCAACCAGATTTTTTTCAAGTTCATTTATTGATAAAGAAGGTAAAAATGTGCACGGGAGTTCGGTTGAAGTGGTTTTAATAATAATAAGGAATATTTGGATTTTAGTAAATAACCCCTATCAAATGTTGTGAAGATTTAAAATATACTTGAATTTAAACAAGTTACATTTCCTTTATTAGATATCTGCCAGGGACTGAGATACAATAAGCTGTGAATAAAAGAAAGTGTTTTTACTGCCACAAAAAAACCCAAGTATGATCTCAGCAGAGCACAGATTGTTTCTCTTTTTGACCTTTAGTAATTATTTGACAGCAGTGAATAGCGGTACATTACAGCAGCTCTCTAAACTTTAGGTTTGAGCTGCCATTTTTCATTTTTCTAATTATGCTTGCTGGGTTCTCAGCATGTTTCTCCTATGCTTTCATCTGCTTGCTGTATTTTTCAGATTTATATATTCTAATGATTTCCTAGGATATTCTATAAATAGATTTAACGATTGCCATGTTTCCTTAAAAAAACAACATTTTCTAACCAAATTTATTAGTCCGTTTTCCTGCTATAACTGTTACAGCTCTGCCATCAAATAGAAAGTGACTTTGTCTCTCTTTATAATAGCTTGCCATTGATTTTGACTTAAAAAAGAGCCAGAAAGCGAGCGGCAGTACGTTTCCTATTGTAATCCTAAAATTAGGTTTGTAATGGTATCATTTATAATGAAAATGTTTGAGCCAGAGCTGTAAGCATTATTACCATTAACAGATTCAGAGGCAAAGTGGCACTTTACAATTCACAAAAGGTTTGTGTTTTAAAAAGCTCCTCTACTGACAAGTATCTCTTAGTACAATATGTACAGAGTGCCATCCTTGCTATTGAAAGTGTTGTTTATGGTACTGTTCTGCAGACTAAATCCCGTAACGTCTTAACATGATTCTGCACTTTTTCTAATGAGATTAGGCTACAACTGGAAGGCTGTGAGAAGCAGTAGGGGTCTTTTATGGAGTGGATGGCAGGATGCAGGTGCACAAAACAGGCACAATTCTCCATGTTTTCTGCATTTGAGCCCCAACCTGAACATTGAAAAATTGCTGCAGGTCTCAAGACTCTAGCATTAAACACGCCTCACGTGTCCCATCACATGATACGGCTTCCTAGCCAGAAATTGTATATATCATTCTTGTTTGCCTTTAATTGAAAGCCTACAGTGACGTATTCCATATTTCACAAGTTTAAAAAATATTCCTAGTACAGGTACTGAGAGCAAAATAGACATAGCCAAGAATCGTGTCTAGCCCCATGTTATAAAAATTTAGGACACTGATTGAGGATTTTTTTTTTGTGTATTGGAGTCATTATAGTTAGTACAGCACAATTGTTAAACGAGTGCCACTGCCATGATATGAGAACCTTGCCTTAGGCTTCTTTTTTCTTTAACAGCAAAGTGTTTTTTTAACTAGAAACTTTAGCTATTTTCATGTAGGAGAGTGAAATTACAGAGGAGACAATATGTGCGTATGACTGTTCTCGTAGGTGGGCTACAACATTAAGAGTATGTGGGCTACAACATTGAGCAGTGTATGCGTGAGTTGTCATTGTATTAAATAATATATGAGGGTATATATATTCTTAGATTCTCTGTTCCAGTAACATAAGACAGATGCACATGATGGGTTATCTTAACTGCATGTAAATTTGGGAGCAAAAACTTGCCTTTTTAACTCAATGTGCTAAAGTGTCCATTCCATTTGTTACTCTACAAACATGTATGGTGGACCCTAGTCCTTTTACATTGTCTATGGCTACACATGCTCCAAACCGAAATGCAGAAACATCTTAAGGGACACATCCATTGAGTTGCCATCTGCTATATCCATGAATAAATACATAAAAAAATGTAGTTCTTCAACAAGATGTGAAAAGTGTATTGACAGATTCTAATCTGACACACAGGTATATTCAGAACCTAAATAATCATGCTCCCTTGTACCTTTTTTTTTTAAACAATTCACCCTGATTTCATTTTAGTGAAGAATTAAAATGAAACCTTTCAGTATATTCAGACACATAAAGGTTTACGGGGTTGGTTTCTGTTTGCGCAATTATATATGGCTGTGTAATTGTGAATGAGTCATATAATTCTATACTAAAGATATGGTGTAAACCATTATTAAATGCTGTGTTAAACAGTCAAATTCTGTTGCTCTTAATGCTATGTTATTAGCGCTAAACTAAGTAATTAACCCTATATACATATAAACAACATGCCTGACCTACATTGGGCATCAGAACTTTACTTAATACGTTTGCATACACTTAGAGGGTTATTTATAAAAGGTCAAATTTTGAAGTTACGTGATATTTAACTCTAACTCTAATAAATTTGAATTTAACCACAACTTGAAATGGGAGGTTATTTATGAAAAAACTCTTAACATTCGATTGAATAGGAACGACCTCGAAGATTTTAATCGAATCAAGTTCTGAAAAAAAACCTCGAATGTCAGGAAGGCTATTAACAACTTCAAATGGTTCAACGGACCTCTGCCATTGACTTCTACATGAACTCGGCAGGTTGTAGGTGGTGAAGTAGGTTGTAGGTGTGATAAATCTCACATTTGAATTGGTGGTTTTAAATTTGAAATTGTGATTTTTGACCAAAAAAATCAAAAATTTTTAATTTACCATTTGAACCTTAGCAAATCTGCCCCTTAAAGGAGAATTCAACCTGTGGGCAAAAACCCCCGTACCGCCCACCCCATGTAGATCCCCCTCCCCCAGGCTAACTACCCCCCAGGGAAAATCGCCCGTACTCCATACTTACCCCTCGTCGCAGATTCTTCCATCGGAGTTCCACGCATCCATCTTCCACGTCCTCTGTAAGTTGGCTGGGAGATCGTCAATTTCCGTGTAATTCCACGCATGTGCAGTTGTCGCAAACCGGCAAATCTGCTCCAACTGCGCATGTGCAGAAATACAGATCTCCCAGTCAGGTTACCGAGAAGCCAGAAGATGGATTTGTGGAACTCCGCTGGAAGAATCTGCGATGAGGGGCAAGTATGGAGTATGGGGCATTTCCCTGAGGGGGAGGTAGTTAGCCTGGGGGGAGGAGGTATACCTGGGGTGGGGGGTATGGGTTTTTTTGCCCACAGGTTGAATTCTCCTATAATGCAGTATAAATGATAAGAGCTGTAGAGCTTTGTCTTACTCAGTGTGTACATTCTGGCAGTTTCTTTTTCTACCTGGATGTTCATTTTATATTATGTGCCTCTCATATGACTTTCAGTAGCTGTTTGTTATATGCCTTGCACAAGGGCAGCCTATGGCAAAATTGTACTTTATTAAACTGTACTTTAGTGCTGAAAAATTGCAGCACTGACTGCAAAAATGTCCTGTATGTACCAGGCACCTGCCTTATGACAGATGGTAAGGACACGGCTGCCCTGCACTTGTTGGCACTGAACTCATCACCTAACACTGGATTTCTAGTATAGCACTAGGTGCAGAGCACAGCCAAACCCCATACTCAAGTACTTTTAGAAAGAACACTAAGGCAGTGCTTTGGCATTTGCATTGATGGTCTCCCTCAAGAAATAAAACAGCTATTTACAATACATGACTTCTGTGCATTTTTGCAACTTAACTGCAATACATTTTAACAGAGTAATTAAGCTTTTAAGTTCTGTGTGTTTACTGTATTTTCTTCTGTGCATTCAAGGAGGCCCAGGATCCGGCAAAGGAACACAGTGTGAAAAACTATCAGAGAAATATGGATTATCATCAGTGGCAATCAGTGAGCTTCTGCAGAATGACCTAGGAACTTGTACAGAGAGAAGCAAACTAATCAAAGATCTCATGGAGCACGGAGATCAGGTGCCAATGGTAAGTGAACTGGCATTGATACCATCTGCTTTGCCTTTCCACTCAAACGAAAGATAAAGGATTTCTCCCAACTTTAAGACAGAGGACAAGTTCACCATTAAATTAGCCATAGTATGATGTAGATAGTAATCTGTGATAATTATATGTCTTTTTTTCTGTCTGTTTTTAATTGGTTTGGATTGGATTTATCCTAGCAACCAGACATTGGCTTAAAGGAGAAACTGGAAGACAAATAGGTGATGGCCTGAATAGAAAGATAAGTAATAAAAAGTAGTAATAACTATAAAATTGTAGTCTCACAGAGCAATACATTTTTGTCTGCCAAGGTCAGTGACCACCATTTGAATGCTGAAAAGAGTCAGAAGAACACAAATAATTAAAAAAACAAAAAATGTAAAAAATCTGTTCAATGTTCCAATATACATTTATTAGACATTCAATGGTTTTACAGTTATTTATAACATAATTAAAGCTAAAAGCACTTTATGTTTATCGCTTCTTTTCTTTTTGGTTATGAGTAGTTGAACGTCCAGCTGAGAGTTTACTGAGAAGATCCGTGACTTTGTCCAATTAGTCTTGAGGCCTGAATAATATTCAGAAACAAGTGTAATAAATACACCTTTAGGGCTCTTACACATGAGCGTTCTGACCTGCGCTCCCCTGCTATCCGTTTTTTGGCGTTCAGCCGCAGGGGAGCGCAGGAATAGACGCAAGTCATTATTTGAAATGGGGCTGTACTCACTCAGGCGCGTGTAAGCGTCGAACGCAGGTTCAGACGCAACATGCTGCATTTTTCCTGCGTTCGGCGCCTACACGCGCCTGAGTGAGTACAGCCCCATTTCAAATAATGACTTGCGTCTATTCCTGCGCTCCCCTGCGGCTGAACGCCGAAAAACGGAACGCAGGGGAGCGCAGGTCAGAACGCTCATGTGTAAGAGCCCTAAGAGTAGAACAAGATCCAAGAGAATAGTCAAAACAAGGCAGTGGTCAGGACAGGCAGCGAGCAAGACGTGGTCAAGAACATATCAGGAATACTCAAAGAACACACCCAGGAACTAAGAAATAGACCTTTTGTTGGGCAATGAATATTTGCCTGAGGCCCCTTTAAATATTTAAACTTTGGATGCAAACCGGTGTCAAAACCCGAAAGTGCGCAGAGTGGGAGGGAGGGGATGATATCACTCCAACTTGTAGTACAACAGTAAAGAGTGATTGAAGTTTTTCAGAGCACAAGTCACATGACTGATTGAAGTTTATCAGAGCACAAGTCACATGACTTGGGTAGCTGGGAAATTGACAATATGTCTAGCCCCATGTCAGATTTCAAAATTGAATATAAAAAAATCTGTTTGCTCTTTTGAGAAATGGATTTCAGTGCAGAATTCAGCTGGAGCAGCGCTATTAACTGATTCATTTTGAAAAAAAAAAATTTTCCCATGACAGTATCCCTTTAACACTAACCTTTGCTTAGCAATGTAATATTAGCCAGGGAATGATTTTACATTGAGAACAGTGCTAAACATTTGAAAAAATGCCATTTAAATATTGCTTGCAATTTTTAATTACATCCCCCTATGGGGGAAATCAGAGGGATTAGTGATTGCTGGATCAAAGTGGATGCAAGTGGAATGATAGGCTGCAGTGACTCATGCTTTTTAAGGGTTAATAGTTGGTCTCTAAACATGTATAAGGTGCTATTAGGACAATCATACACCGAATGCTATTTCAGGATACCCCCTGAAATATCCCTTCAGTAGTCATATTAGTATTTGAGGGAAACAACAGAATTGGCAATAGTCGTGAACAGAGTGCCCAAATTCATGTGCCACGTCACCTGCTAATATCTCCGTAATATCAGATCTATCTGCTAATATCTTTGATATTCTCTAAAATATCAGATTTTGATCAAATAAATATTGAGTAGAATATATAGAAAAATCAATAGCGTTTTTCTCAGTAGTACTAAAGAACTCAGCCACAGGAGACAAGTAGTCCATTAGTGAAATACTTTCCATGGATAGTCATGGAGATTTTATATTATTCCTTCAACAAAGGTTTCTTTCTGAATGTCAGTCACAGTTCCCAATGACTTTTTCATTCCTCATGTAAAAATACAAAGGTAACTTGGATACTTTGTGTCCTTGTCATTAAAAGAAAAGGACAAAACTGAGCTTGACAAAGGTTGTAATTTAAAGCCAAATATTAAACTTGAATGTGATAACCATCAGATTTCAATAAGGCACTACTTTGTTCTTCATTTGGACTTTTCTACATTAAATCCACAACAGGTTTCTAACTAAATGTAGTATTTTGCAAAATGTTTATTTTAGGGTTTAATTTAAGATTTCATTAAAATATGATTAGATTATTATTTTTTATTATTAATTGTGTCTTATATTGCTAGCATTTATTCCATACCCCTGTCATTCTGTGTAAGTGCATCTGCTGCAAGACACCAAATATGACAAACAAGTATTAGAGAAACAAAGGGCAATGACAGAAAATGGCCTGCAGTGCAGTGGGTCGGGTACCCGTGGGTTACCTGCAAAAAAAGCAGGCACCCTGCAGAATGAGGGTAGGATTTTAAGGTGCGGGTATAATGCGGGTCTGCGGGTCTCATCTAAATTTCTTATCTTATGTTATATTTTCTATATTTTACACCTTTTAAAGTTTTACAAAACTTGTTTCTGTCCCCCTCCCACTTTTGCTAATGTCACTTCCGGTTTGCAGCAACATCACTTCCTGTTTGATGGTGGTCGGCAGGACGCGTGTCAGGTTGTGGATAAGGCAGTTGCGGGTCTGGGTTGGGTAGTGGATCAAAGTGGGTAAATCATACCTCCCAACATTTTGGAAGTAAAAAGAGGGACAAAAAATTTTTTTCCGCACATAGCGCAGCAATTTTTTTGACCACACCCCTTTCTGTGGCCAAACCCCCTAATTACCATGTTTGTTTTACAAAATTTGGCAGGTTATGAAAGTTTGAAAATATTTATCCTTATCTAAACTGTGTTTTTTTGTTTCAAAATTGTTACAAAGTATCTTATTTGCACCTGTTGGGTGTTCTGGGCTCTCTGCTAAAAGCCAATTAAGTGAGAAACTTACTTTAGTGACATGATGTCTTGCTATTGTATTAATTAAACACAAGCATTAAACCTACTGTATATGTTTATTACAGACAATTATGCAGGATTTTGTAGTGCATATATTATACAGAATGTCCGCTTCTATAAATGTATTGATTTTGCCAGTAACCCCTGAGAAAATTGGTTTACAATGTTATTGTCTAGCAGTTAATATGTTTTGTGATAATGAGCAATATGATTATAAAGCAAAATTTCAAAGATTCAGATAGTCAAGGTAATGTTCCCTCTTGAAATAACTGGGTGTGAGCATTACAAGTGTATATGGGGCAGGTTTGTCAATTTTTGAGGGGTAAAAAAACACAACTATGTTAAAAAAAAATGCAACAATATTTTTTATCGACCACTTACGGTATTTTATTTTCAAGGTATATTTAAGAAAATACAGAAAATATAGATGTCACAAACAAACGAAAATCTCATTGTTACATTCATTTTCTATGAGGCTGAAAATCTCAACTGTTTTACTAAACTTGGAAAAAAAACAAAATAAAACCATTTCCCGCTAGAAGCTACCGAGCTTTTTTGTGCAAATTTTTTGGGTGTTTTTTGTAACCAATCACAGTTTCAAACAATATTCTAAATAATGTTTCCCATCACATTTTATCCCTGCGTTTTCTTGAATCACAAAAATCCTTAATTATGATTTTTTTTTTTATAAATATACCCCTTTGTGTTAATGTTTTTCCTGTCAACATAGGCACACATTTTCATTGATGGACTCTTTTCAGACTTGGGGTTGTGTGTCTGCAAAACTCATGATAAGTTCAACCCAGGGGCACTCCTGTCATAAGGCAAGTTAACAACTCTCAGGTAGCAGCAAACTGTACGTTACTCGGGTGGCAAAAAGCCCTTCCTAGTAACATTAATAGCCGATTCAAGCGCAGAGAGTGGCGCAACCCACAAGGAAGAAACAACAAACTCTAGTGTCCCTTTCTGCAAGTATGTAGCTATTTATATGAAGTTTGTTTAAGCATTTTTTAAGACATTATTGTTCTACTAATAACATAAACTCACGTCGGTGTCAATTTTGTGACCTAACTAAGTTGTACAGTTGCAGAAACTTATGAATATTACGTTTCTATCATATTCAAATCATTTTTTCTACAGGTATGGAATCTTTTATCCTGAAAATATCAGGAAAGTTCATTTACAGGAAGGCCATGTTGCAAATATGTCATTTTAAGCAAATAATTATTTAAAAATTAATTTTCTTTGTAATAATAAAACAGCACCTTCTATGTGATGGGAACTAATTTGCATTGATGTTAAAACAATACTATTGGGTTTATATAATCTGTGTCAGACTGGGATGCCAGAGCCCCCCCAGAAAATCTTAGATTGTGGGCCCACTTTTCAAACTATTATTCCGTCTCCGCATATTTTCACTCACTGAGCGCAGATCGAAGCATTCTAGTAGAACGGTCAGTTTAATTGAAAATGGGCTTTATTAAAGTGCACATATAAATTATGTTACAGCAATGGGTGTGCAAAATTAACGCGTTTCATGCCTACATACTTGGCACTTCCTCAGAGATTAATTCCTCCTCTCAACACTCAACCTCTTTATTCGCCTAGTCTTTTATATGTACTTACTATACTCTTCCATTATTATGCATTTTCCCCCATAAAGAAATAGGGAATGAAAATGCAATAGGCTAATGGGGAAATGTAATAAAAGTCGCAAAGAGCAAAACTTTATTTGCACAAATAAGAATAAAAATTTGCATTTCGTAATGTAATATTCTTCCACAAACCGTTATTGCATTGCAAATTTTTATTGCGCCTTGCGCATTTTCATTGCACATTGCCCACTTTTAAGAAATGCTTGAAGGTGTCGTAATCTTTTGTAGTAAACGTAACAACTTTTTCAGTAAGAAGTTTTATTAGATACAATGCGCACTTCTACAAACTATAAAATTCGCAAAAATTCTTCCCGTCGGAAGTGGTCGCTAAACAGTTTCCGGGTTCGCAAAAGCTATATTAAATTTGCAAAAAGGAAAAATTGTTCGCACAGAGACAAAACTTTTCACATTGCAAATATTTTTTCCATTACTGACTTTTATTACATTCCCCCCATAAATGTTTGGAAGCAAGACGGCCCACTTACACTTAGGACTACCGGGAGTTTTCCTGGTATCCCGGTGGGCCAGTCCGACACTGTATATAATGTTTATATGAATTTTAGAACTCCGGGTCACATGAATAGTGATGGGCGAATTTATTCGCCAGGCGCGAATTCGCGGCGAATTTGCGCGAATCGCCGCAAAAATTCGCAGCAAAAATTCGCCGGCGTCAAAATTTTTTTTTTAGAAAAAACGGACGCCGGCGTCAAAAACGAGACGCCGGCACCATTTTGCGAATTTTTCGCCGTTTCGTGAATTTCACGCAAAATTCGCAAATTTTTCGGCGAAGCAAAACGGCGCAAATTCGCCCATCACTACACATGAATTCTAGATGGACCTGTAGTGTCTGTCATAGTATGGACATGTACCAGAATATAATGCAGACACTTTATACAACCACTACTTAATTTTACTTGTATTGCTTTGTATATCTATTGAGTAGAGCATGTTATATACAGCTTTTAGGTCATAGTTACCTGTTTTACAATTCAGTATCTGTTCATTATTCTACTAGCATATCTAAAACTATAGAACATTTCATCAAAAAGAAGCAGTTTATCAAATGTTATCAAATGTTAAAAGGCAATTTAATGTCTCTGTGCCAACAGGATATCATCCTTGAAATCCTTAAAGAAACGATGACCTCTTGCCTTGGGAACTCAAAAGGATTCCTTCTTGATGGATTTCCACGGGAAACCAAACAGGCAGAAGAATTTGAATGCAAGGTCAGTATGCTTTCTCCATTTGTGCTTGTAGTGTAGCGAGAGTAAGAATTGTGTATGCAGAAACAACAGTTACAATATTGTTGTATGATTTAAGCAACGAATGCAACACATTTGTATTAGTTTTCTCTAAATATTTCAAGCTGGTTAATCACCTAATCAGCGGTAACCAAATGCCCACTTTATTGCCAGCTATAACCAAAGATTTAGAAGCAATGCTGATTACAGTCAGTTAAAACAGGATGCCCACAAAATGTGGTTTTGTCAATGTTTATCATAGATATACTATTATTTAATGTATTAATAATCCTTGTAGCATGGATTTTCATGTTACTTAGCTGCTTAGTCCACAAAAACGATTAAAACTGTGTCTGGTTTTAAAGAGCTCTTTCATAAACTAGGTCCTCAGTCTATGTAAGTAATTCATTTTGGCAAGTTTCGTCTAAGGGCAGCAATTTAAAAAAGATCTGGCAAAGCTTGGAAATACACCATAATAATAATGTTAGAACAGTTACTCCTAAAATGTGGGGCAGCCCCCCTAGGCTGATCAGAGCTGTGGCTGGGGGTCCCAGTCTGAAGTCCAGTTAGGTTGAAGACTAGGAAGAATGACTATGTGTCCTTCAACTTAGCCTTTAAAGCCTTGATGAACATATTAATAAGCAGCCATTAGGTTGAGGCACAAACCAGAAGGTAATAGCACTTCTTTTGCTTGTATTATAAGAGATTTAATAAGTGCCTAACACACAGCTAATTTGATCTGGTTGCCCCTTTTCAGACATTTTTCAGTTGCAGTCAACTTCAGCTGACAGAAGGGTTGAGACTGACTGGCCTTGTATAGACATTTGTAGTAACAATCACTCATATCTTGTAAACTGGAAATATGATAGGGTTTGCTCCAGGTTGAAGGAGAACTAAACCCTAGCCTGCCTTCCTCCCACATCCACTGCCCCTCCATAGAAGAAGCTGCACTGAATCAGCTTTGACTACCCATGCTCCTGCAAGATCCATGAGAGAGAACTGACATAAGAGGATGAGAAGTCAGGAGAAAATAGCACCTTTGAACTCTACTGCACAACTCAAGCTTATGGTGGGTCAGCACAAATTGGAACTTTTCAATAGAATAGATGTTGGGGGGTAGAGTGAGGTTGAAAATGGGCTAGTGTTTAGTTCTCCTTTGAATCAACCATAGCTACCAATCAGATGCTTGCTTTAGAACAGCAAACCTGTAGTGAAAAAAATTGCAAAATACTTTAGAGTTGATGGCTGTATTTTAATCAATGTTTTATCTTGCACCAAAAGCATTTTTCACCATTTTTTCAGTGAAATAAAACACATAGCAAAATTCTAGAGCAGATTAATTTACATTTTCATGAAACCAGTACATGCTAGCTGCTTATTGGTTTTTATTGGTCACTGCAACCTTTTCATCTTTAACACTTGAACAAGGCCTTTAGCATATAGTGCATCAACGAAACTTCAAAGGTGGGCCCAAGTACAGTTGTGTTCAAAATAATAGCAGCGAGTTTAAAAAAGTGAATAAAAGCTCAAAATCCTTATAATAGTTTTTATTTCCATACACACAAATGCATTGGGAACACTGCACATTCTATTCCAAATCAAAACATGAAGAAAAATTTGTGTTATTTGAAGAATTTGAAGAAAAGGGAATATTAGGCTGTTCCAAAAAATAGCAGTGTTTGTATTCTTCTTTACAAACTCAAAATTCACTGTGGAAACTGAATGTTTCAAGATTTTGCTTTTATCTGAATCACTGAACTAATATTTAGTTGTATAACCACTGTTGCTGAGAACAGATGCACATCTGGAACCAATACGTTGATCGTTTACTAGTGTGTTTGAGGGTCATTATCTTGTTGGCATAAAGTAGAGTCCTCCTCGGGTCTATTTTCTTATATCTGCACCCGACTCATACCGGCTACCTATGACCTGCAACCCAGATCCGCAACCCTCAAATTTCACCAGAAGTGGCGTCACTCCAGCACAGAATCTGCACAAAATAGAAAAAAACTACCAGACCCACAGGGGAGAATGGAAGGAATCAAGCCCACACTTTTGTTGGGTATCCAGCTGGGTCACCTGGGGAATGCCCTACACGCCCAGGGAATCAGAGACTTTTTGCCCAAAATCTGACCACTTTTTGGGTATTCCATGGGTACCCGCAGGTACCCGACCTGCTGCAGGACTCTAGAATAAGGTGACATGATCTCTTCAAGTATTTTGTATGTATTGACTGATCCATAATCACTGCTATGTGATAAATAGGCCCAACACCATAGTATGAGAAACATCCCCATAGCATGATGCTTGTGCCACCATGTTTCACTGTCTTCACAGTGTACTTAATTCAGTGATTGGGGGTTGTCTGACAAACTGTCTGCGGCCCTTAGACCCAAAAAGAATAATCTTGCTTTAATCAGTCCACAAAATGTTTTGCCATTTCTCTTTAGGCCAGTCAATGTGTTCTTTGGCGAATTGTAACCTCTTCGGCATGTCATTTTTAGTGATGGGTGAATTTATTCGCCAGGCGCAAATTCGCGGCGAATTTGCGCAATTCGCCACCAGCAAATAAATTCGCAAAACGCCCGCGAAAATGTGCCTGAAAAAATTCGCCGGCGGCGAAAAAAAACGCCGTTTCACGAACCGGCGCAAATGCGCCCATCGCTAGTCATTTTTCAAAAATGGGACTTTGCGGTGTTTCTTGCCGATAGCTTGGCTTTATCTAGGCATCTTCTAATTGTAACAGTATTCACAGGTAACTCTAAACCTTCTTTAATCCTCCTGGAGTTGATCATTAGCTGAGTCTTTTCCATTTTGGCAATTCTTCTATCCATTCAAATGGTAGTTTTCCATTTTCTTCCACGTCTGTCAGGTTTTGGTTGTCATTTCAAAGCATTTGAGATCATTTTAGCTGAGCAGCCTGTCATTTTCTGTGTTCCCCTCTCCAATCAACTTTTTCCTCAAAGTACACTGTTAAACGACCCATTTTACTCCGATTTTCAGAGAGAAATGCAGTATTATCAGCATGCACAACATTTGCTGCCTTCCTTCCTTAAATAAAATTGAAACCTGTTTTTTCACAGAAACTGATATTATTTGGAACAAGTTATTATTATTTTGAACACTGCTATTATTTGGAACAAGCCTCAATTAATGATCCAATTACACAGAATCAGCAGCATGCATGTCATGACTGTTGGGTCTGTTGGTTTTCTATTACTCTACTACACATACTAGTAAATTATTTGCCATGTAGAAATAGAATTTCTACCAAAAACAGTGATTGATCAGGTTAGTGATGTTGGACTGCTATTATTCTAAATACAACTGTATATGAAAATAGAAAGTGATATTATAAGAACATTATAGAAAAGAAATTAGGTCTCATTTGAGAGGACGAACACAATGTGCAAAGTGCAGAAATATTTCTACATTCCATATATGATTATATACAAGGTATGATATACTGTATCTCTACTAAGTAACTGCATGTAATTTCATTTTAAAATAGATCAGCAAGCCAAACATTGTGCTCTTCCTGGATTGTTCTCCTGAAACTATGACCAGTCGTCTCCTGAACAGAAGTAAAGCCAGTCATCGGAATGATGCTAACAAAGAAACCATCAGGAGGAGGTTGGACACATACTACCAAGCTATTGATCCCATAATTACATATTACGAAAGAAAATCTATTTTATACAAGGTAAACATTGTGCTACTGGAAGGGAGTTAAACCCTCTGTTCTTAGTAGGAATGCACCGAGTGACAAATTACCAAATAACCCCAGCAACCATGCTTAGATTTGAATAAGAGACTGGAATAGGAATAGGAGAGAACCCGAATAGAAAGAGGAGTAATACAAAAAGCAATACCAATAAATGTGTGGCTTTACAAAACATTTGTTTTTTTAGAAAGCTGTATTTAAAAGCTGTAAAGCGGGAAAAAAAGGCTATTACAAAAAAACTAAACAAAATAAATAATGAAAACTAATTGAAAAGTTGCTTAGAATTGGCCAACCTATAACATACTAAAAGTAAACTGAAATGTGAACTGCCCCTTTAATCTGAATCCTTAAAGGAATGGTTCAGTGTAAAAATAAAAACTGGGTAAATAAATAGGCTGTGCAAAATAAAAAATGCTTTCAATATAGTTAGTCAAAAATGTAATGTATAAAGGCTGGAGTGACTGGATGTCTAACATAATAACCAGAACACTACTTCCTGCTTTGCAGCTCTCTTGGTTTCAACTCATTGTTTACTAGGCAGTAACCAATCAGTGACTTGAGGAGGGTCATATGGGTCATAACTGTTGCTTTTGAATCTGAACTGAATGCTGAGGATCAATTACAAACTCACTGAACAGAAATGTGCCATGTGGCTCCCCTTCAAGTCACTGACAGACTGAAAAGAAAAACAGGAAGTAGTGTTCTGGCTATTATGTTACACATCCAGTCACTCCAGCCTTTATATATTACATTTTTGCCTAACTAACTATATTAGAAGCATTATTTATTTTGCACAGCCTATTTATTCACCCAGTTTTTATTTTTACACTGAACTGAACATTTGATATTCTGCTCACATTTAAATATTCCGATAAAGGTTCAAATGTGTTTCTATACTTGTCTGAATCTCTTGAAGAAGAGTTGATCGAATCATAGATTCAAGGCATCCCTATTTCTTTGAATGCTTTTCTTTGCCTAAATTTGTTTAGTTACAAATGCTACAAATATGTATGGGCTTTTGTTGTAAACTAAATCTATAAGATTACCACAGTTAAAGTTAAAATATTCCATCTTTATTTTCATCCATTAAAAGACCATTATTATTCTGTCACCAACACGATTTATGCAGAAGATACCCTTCCTGAGACCCTCGCTCGTTTGGACGGCGTAAATTTGCTGAGATATATTGATGGCAGAGAGTTTACTCAATAAAACACTGCTTGATAATCAGGTGGTTCTTTAATCCAGGGATATTGCACAATACAAAGATTCAGGAGTTCAGAAAGACCAAACGATCAACAGGTTCTATAGGTAAGAACTGGTAGTTTTGCAGCTCTATCCAACTGACTGAAAGCAACTGAAACTAAGGAACAGCAGGTGAGGGCCCCAGCTAGTGGGTTGAACTAACAAACATTAAACAGCAGGGGAGGTGAGGAATATACCAAACACGTACGAATATAATAACTGGCATTAGGGACAGCACACTCCCCGTCTGGTATCTGTAGATACCACTATATAATTATAATTGCATATTATGCGACAACAAAATAACGTCCATATTAAAGATGGCTTATCCTTGGGACCTGAAAGACAAAATGAGAAGAGACACAAAATAAACATTGAACTTAATCTTTTCAAAAGTCTTTCTAAGTGTCCATATCAGCTTGGTTTCTGTCATTGAAGTCATCGGAGATGTTCTAGGGGCAGAAGTAAGACAGTCTCTGTTGTTGGCCTGAAGAAGGTCTTCATAACTCCATCTCTGGCAGTCTTTACTTCTACTTTTCGAACTTTTCCATCTTCGCTCGGAACAGCTTTGGTGATAACAGCCATAGGCCACCCAATACGGTTAGTCTGCCGATCTTTTAACAAGACTAGATCACCTTCTTGTAAATTGGGTTTCTGTTCTTGCCATTTGCGACGTCCTTGCAATAGGCATACATATTCTTTCCTCCACCTTCCCCAGAAACGATTTGCAAGAAGTTGTACACGTCGCCACTGAAGTTAGGAGATAAGGACTTGTAACAAATGTCCTCTTCTGATCCACATATGATCTGTAGGTTCGTGTTGGGTTTAGGTTTTATCTGATAATGACATGAGCATGATTTCCCAAAGAGCTCACCTCTGTTCTCCATCAGGTTTGTTTTGCAGGTATTCACTTTATAGGGTTTTCTAACCCTGTCTAAGCAAACTTCACCAATTAGAACCCAGCCCAACTCAAGCTTCTGGGCATAAGGGGCATCACTTGGTCCACTGGTTTGTTCTTGCACCTTGTGAACGCTTGGTATATCTCTTCCCAAAAGAATTAGAATTTCAGCACTCTCATCTAGGGCAGGTATCTTGTCCGCTATGCCCTTAAGATGCGGTTGATGCTGTGCAGCATTTGGAGTGGGGATCTCTTCCCTGTTGTCTGGCAGTTGAGCACATTCAATAAGCGTGGGGAGAGGTTTGTAGTCATCATTGTCAATAGGTGCTATCTGAAATCCACAAGCTGTTCTCCCTGATACACTTATTTGGCCAGCGCATGTGCGTAGGGTGTAGGGATGAGCTTTGCTTTGGATGTTGAAGCACTTGAAGAACTTGGGACTTGCTAGTGACCTGTTGCTCTGGTCATCTAAGATAGCGTACATTTTTAAGGCCTTTTCTGGATGCCCAACGGGAGCGACCTTGACCAGACATATCTTAGCACAAGATCTTCCGCACAATTCCTTGCCACAGACTTCAGTACACTTGGTGGCCACAGGATTAGTCTGTTCCTCAGCATTCTCCCCGCCGTAATTCCGTGAGGAGTTGTGGAAGTCACCATTGGAAGGAGCCTGCCTTTTGGGCCTTGAATGGTTGGCTGTCACGTGTTTGTCACTGTTACATTCAGAACACGTAATAGCGGCTTTACAGTCCTTGGCAAAATGCTCGCTGGACGCACAACACCTATAGCAAATGTTATGATCTTTCAAGAATGTCTTTCGCTCCTCAAAGGGCTTTTCTCTGAACACACGACACTTTCTTAGTGGATGTGGTTTGTTGTGGATAGGACAGGATAGATTAGGATCAAGATCAGTAGGTTTTCCCTTCCTTGGTTCTGGAGTGGCTATTGGCTTACTGGAGGAAAACCCGGTCTTCCTGATAGAGACGGTTTTCCTGAGATCCTTGCGCCGTCCTGCTATATCCCACGTAGCGGGTTCTGTAGTAAATTGGGTTTGGTCTGGAGGTAGGAAACTTGGGTCATTTTTGGCTATAGCCATTTTCCTGATGAACCCACAGAAAAAGGAAAAGGGAGGAAAGAGAACCTGATGAAGTGACTTGTACTCTGCGCCTACCATATTCCATTTATCTTTAAGATAATGAGGCAGTTTTTCTGGGATTGGATACAATCCATAAGCAGTGTCCAGGCAGCAGAGCCCTGGAAGATGTGGGTCTGACTTTGCTGTTTCCAATTCAAGGAGAAAGTCACTTAGCTCTTGGAGTTTGCGGTTATCTTTGTTGGAAAAGCTTGGAAAGTTGTAGAATCTATTGAGCAAAGTACGTTCAATGACTTCGGGACTGCCATAATCTCGCTCTAGTCTTTCCCACACCTGAATAAGTCCCCTGGCTGGTGCCTCAATGTTAACAGACTTGAGCAACCGAGCTTGTTCTTTTGATTTAGGCCCAAGCCATTTGATTAATAAATCAAGTTCTCCCATAGGTTCGATGTCCAGGTTCTTTATTGCTGCTCTGAACGTGGCTCTCCAACTTCTATAGTGCTCTGGACGATCGTCGAATTCTGTGAGTCCAGTGATGAGGAGCTCACGTCGAATCATGTATTTGGCGAATTCAGACATATCAGTCCTTTCCGTTTTCATGTGAGCTCTTACTTCTGGTACTTCAACCTTAGGAGTTGTGGCAAGCACACACGGTTGGTATGGAGGGGGGAAAGGTGCTGCAGATGGGTTTAGTCCGGACAAAGATTTTGTGTTTGGAGAAGATGAAGGCTGCCTTGTATAGGATCCAGGGGTAGGTTTTGTTTCCGCTTCATCTCTAAGGGTGTGTCCTGTAGCATAAGCTGATTCACTGGACCCTTTAGTTTGGTGGGTGTGCGGGTTGGCTAATTCAGTTGTTTGAGCTTCTCTGGAACAAAACACAAGATCTTCGATTCGATGCCCTGGAGAAATGTATGCAGGGTCTACGATTGTAGGAAAGGTCGTTCCTCTGACTTCTTGATCTAAGACAAACCGTAAAGTTCTCATGACTGGGTCTGCTGGGGTTGTCAGACAAGGACGATCCACTTCCAGCTCTTCCTCTTTAAAGGCTTGTTCTAGAACATTTAGTTTTGCGACGGCTACTGCTGCCTCTCTTTCCTTCTGGAGGACTTCCAGCTGTGCTTCTGCTTCCGCCTGCTTGTGAGCGGCCTCTGCTTGAGTGTTTGCTATATGTGCCTTGAGCGCCGCTTCCCTTTTGATGCATTGAGCTTGGACCTTGGCTGCCTCCGCTTCTGCTCTGGCCCTTATTATCTGGCTGCTTAGGGATGATTTCTGTGAAATGGAATGCAGTGATCTAGATGGTCCTTTAGACCTTCTAGAGGAAGTGGAGGCCTTGGATGCATTATCCTGTAACTGTGCAATTCTGGTCTCCAGCCTGGTTGTTGTTTGCAGGAAAGTAATTAGTCTCTGCTGGTCCATGATAGTAAAGGCATTCAGCTCTTGTATTGCTTCTTTCATACGGGCATTGGACAAGAAAGAAGAATATTTCTCTGCAAGTCTCTTATAGTTAGAATAAGCAGTCTTTAGTCTTATTAGTGCATCAGTGAGTTGCAGTCTAGTATTGCCTGTCTCATCAGCGACGGTTATGCAGTGATCTGTTTTATTCCATAGGTTAGACAGACCATCATTAATTTCATCCTTTCGTGCCTCATACGTTTCTATGCGTTTAACAGATGGTTTGATTCTGCGTTTAGCGATCAGTTCCGATTCTAGTATGTCAGCTGCTTCAGCAGTAACGGGTATAGATTCCTCTGTTTCTGGTGAGGGATCCATTTCTGACAAATCACTCAGTGAATTAGCAAGATGCTCTTCAGCAGTCCAATTCAGACTATAGAGCTGGTAGCTAAACAGTTAAGCTGATTGCAGAGTCAGATATTGGGAAACACAATCTATGCTGGAGAGATCTCTGAGACTAGTCCAGACATTCCTCAGATGTGTGATGCTGGATCTTAGACATGTGCTGCTCTTAATGTCGGTACAGTTCAACACACACTTGTAAAATCCCGGGATACAACAGGTAGCAGACAGTACTGATCTTCACCATGCACCCAGATATCACAGAAATACAACTTGCTAGCAGATCGGCTAATTGCCCACAATGCATAGACACAAGGCTGCTGGGATAATAAACTTGATAGCAGATTCACGCTGCACAATCCTGAAAATGCTGATTCTTCACTACACGATACAGTTCTCTGGAAGTTTCTGCTGTACTTACAGTTTGTAGTGTAGCAGGCACGTGGCTTGAGGGCTGTTTGAGTTACCTCGGAGTAGATTGTGGATGGGCTCACAAGTTTCTCCAGAGATTATAATCCGACTGCAGAGATTGGATTATGGATCTTGCTGGATGATACTCAGTTCTTACTATTCTTTCATGGCAGAGGGTACAGTGCTTAGATGAACAAGCTGCTGACGCGTTTCATAACCTCTAAGGGTCCCTTCCTCAGAGGATAATTTCCTATTACAACAAAGGCAAACTTTATAGACAGCAATACAAACCATCTCAAGGACATTTAAAGTTATACACACTTATTAAATTTACACAAAATTCATTTAAGGGCACACACTGCTATTCTAGCCTTCCCGCCAGTCAGAATCCAAATCGTCGGCAGGATGGCACTCGGATCACTTCATTTTCCAAAGTCGCCCGAAGTTGCCTCACCAGGAAACTTCGGGTGACTTCGGAATGCTGAAACGATCCGACTGCCATCCCGCCGGCGATTTACATTCTTGCTGGCATGAAGGCAGTTTGGGGAGATTAGTCGCCGGAAAAAAAAAAATGTCGATGGGCGGTAGCAGCGTGTGCCCTTATCCTTAGAGGTTATGAAAAGCGTCAGCAGCTTGTTTATCTAAGCACTGTACCCTCTGCCATTCCATAATGGTCTTTTAATGGATGGAATATTTTAACTTTAACTGCGGTTGATCCTTGGCTGTAAGTATCTTGTATATGTTGAAACGCTGTTGCCGAGTGGAAGTGGCCAGGAACCCGCAAGTGGAAAGGGATTAGTGTGCGGTTATACTCCTCTGTAGGATACCAGTGATAGACTGAAATGTCTTACCTGCAGTCCAAAATTAGATGTTTTTAATGCAATCAAAATACAGTAAATACAAAAAAGTTCAAAAAAAGTTTCTGGGTAACAACCCATAGAATATGTGATACATTCTATTCGGGGAATGTAATATGAAAGAAATGTAATCATTGATATATTTCAGACATATTTAACATTGTACTTTTCATCCTAGTGATGTTAGCTTTGTTAAAGGACATGGTAACACAAAAAACATTTTTTGCCTAGTAGGGGAGGGCATAGTTCTGCGCAACTTTGTAATATACATTTATTAAAAGTTTATGGTTCTAAGTTCTATGGTTTTTAAATTGTTTGCATTTGAGTTGCTATTGAAAGCAGTCTATTCTCTGCCCTGGTGGCTCTGGCTTTTGAAACAATGTAAGATGCCAACTATTTTTCTTTGGGGGGGTGGCGTGTTTGGGCTGGCGGGGGCCCAGTCCGACCCCAAGGTTGTAGAATGCACTGCCGGGTGATGTTGTGATGGCTGGTTCAGTTAATGCTTTTAAGAGGGGCTTGGATGATTTCTTGGATAGACATAATATCAAAGGCTATTGTGATACTAAAGTCTATAGTTAGTGTATGTGTATAGGTGTATGTATGTATGTATGTATGTATGTATATATATATATATATATATATATATTTATATATATATTTATATATATATATCTTATGTGAGTGTATGGAGGGGTCAGTGTCAATGTGTGTGTGTATGGATGCTGAGTTTCATTTGGAGGGGTTGAACTTGATGGAATTGAATTTTCCGACAAATGGCTTTTTTTGCGAACGTGTGTGTACTAAATTTTCGCAATCACAAAGCAGTTTTTGGGACAAAATATTTAACGAAACTCCAGAGCAGGGGTTAACGCTAACCTTTGCTTAGCCATAATGAGCAATGTAATATTCACCAGCTAATATTTTAATATTGCGAGCAGCGCTAAACATCCACAAAAAAGCAATTTTAAACAATGCTTAATTACATTCCCCATTATGTGTTGTAAAATATTATATAAAGGTGTAGTTATTGCCAATTACAGAAGGTTGACAATAGACATTATCGTGGAATGTTATAAAAGTTGGTAACAGAATAACTATTCGCAATGCGAAAAGTTATGCCTCTGCGCAAACAAATTTTGCTTTGCGCGAATTTAATATAACTTTTGCGAACACGGAAACTGTTTAGCTTCCGACAGTGGAAGACCGTTTGCAAATTTTATAGTATGCGCCAATGCGCAGTAAATGTAATAAAACTTCTTACTGAAAAAGTCGCTATGTTTGCTCCAAAAGATTACGACACCTTCAAGCACTTCTTAAGAGTGCGCAATTACAATTCGCAATGCAATAACAGTTTAAGGAACAATATTACATTGGGAGATGTGGATTTTTATTCTTATTAGTGCCAATTGTTTTGCTCTTTGTGACTTTAATTACATTACCCCGTAAGTCTGATATGATCAGCATGTCTAAGGTGCAGATATTAAAGAGGTTTTCGTACAGCACCAATCAATTAAAATGCCTTTATTGGTACATTATATGGCAAACAGCCTGGTCTGCATATAGTAGTAATCGCAACAAATTACATACACATTGTTATAATAGTAACAAGATTGTGTCACCTAAGCGCCACCTGTTGGTTACATTTTAGTATCAAAAGAGTATATTGCATACATACTGTTATTAAGTACTTCAAATCATTACGTTTCGTAGTAAACTCTTTGTCGGTCACAGACCAATCAGTTTATGTAAATTGTCTGAAAAACAAAACAAATTAAAAACGAATTAAAATGTATATTAAAAACAAGAACAGCGAAAGATAGCTTGTAGATTGTATTCCCTGTTCAGTCCCTGTGGGGACAATGTCCCAAGTCTCCTAATCCATTGGGCTTCCTTTTTAAAGGGGAAGGAAACCTAGGTGGCGCAAAACCCCTCACCCCCTCCTGTGTGTTGCCCACCCTCCCTCCTCCCCCCTGGCCTACCCATCCTGCTGGGCAAATGCCCCTAACTTGTTATTTACCCTTCTGTGCAGGTCCAGTCCAGGGAGTTCACAGACGACATCTTCTACCACGCGATCTTCTTCCTGCTTTGAACGGCGATGCACAGTAGGAGCATTTCGCCGGTACGATCTACTGCGCATGCGCCAAAAGTACTTCATGACTTTTGGCGTAGCGCAGTAGATCTGTACCGGCCAAATGCTCCTACTGCGCATGCGCCAAAACGCCGTTCAAAGCAGGAAGAAGATCGCGTGGAAGAAGATGTCGTCTGTGAACTCCCTGGACTGGACCTGATTTTGGTATCTACAACCATTATCATTTATAACTTCTGTTTGTCTTCAAATGTTAAACTCATGACAGTGAGATGTATTTCCCAGGAAAATGGAAAATCGGATTTAATAATATAAAACAGTCTTCACTGTGGCCAGAAAAGTAAAGGCAATTTGTCAGGCAAAGAGCAATATTGAAGTTATGCTTACTGAATGCCATGCCCTATAACAGCACAGATTTATTCTGCCTGTGTTTTGCTAAATGAGGGAAATTTGTACTGCACTTACTGACAGAAACTAGATTACGTTTTAGCTCTTGTTACTGAGAATCAATAGTCCCTTTAACAGTAATTAGAATGGTGCAGTCTGGGTTACAGGTTTAGACAGTGTAGGATTGATTAACAATTAATGCAGCCCTGCCCCCTGCATTTTTTATAGGTATCTCCTGTTTATCTAAAGATCTGGGCCAACCGAATGACTTCACAATACATGAAAGTCACTGAAAATAGTTGCTTTGGCCTCAACTCACAGAATGAATGACCTCACTGATTAAACTCCACACTGCTATTATTTGGAACAACCCTTAATTAATGTTTCAATTACACAGAATCAGCAGCATGCATGTAATGACTCTTGGGTCTGTTTTTTATTACTCTACTATAACTACTAGTAAATTATTTGCCATGTACAAATAGAATTTCTACCAAAAACAGTGATTGATCAAGTTAGTGATGTCGGACTGCTATTATTCTGAACAAAATGTTTGTATGTGTATGTACAGTATGCTCACATAGGGCTCTTACACACAGCCGTTTTCTCCTGTGCTCCCCTGCGTTGCGATTTCTTCCTTTCAGCCGCAGGGGAGCGCAAAAATGTAATGTATAAAGACTGCATTGGGCAGATGTCTAACACAATACTACTACTTCCTGCTTTTCAGCTCTCTTGGTTTCCACTGATTGGTTACCAGGCATGCTGAATGCTGAGGATCAATTACAAACTCACTGAACAGAAATGTACCATGTGGCCCCCCTTCAAGTCACTGACTAACTCAGAATTAGAGAACTGAAAAGCAGGAAGTAGTAGTATTGTGTTAGACATCTGCCCAATGCAGTCTTTATACATTACATTTTTGTCTAACTAACTATATTAGAAACAATTTTTATTTTTAACAGCCTATGTACCCAGTTTTTATTTTTACACTTAACTGTTCCTTTAAAGGAGAACAAAACTCTAAAAATAAAGTATGCCTAAAAATGGTATATTTTATATACTGAACTTATTGCAGCAGCCTAAGGGCTCTTACACACAGCCGTTTTCTCCTGCGTTCCTCTGCGTTTCGATTTCTTCCATTCAGCCGCAAGGGAGAGCAGGAGTAGATGCACTCAATTATTGTGAGTCTGTGTGAGTACAGCCCCCGTCACAATAATTGAGTGCGTCTACTCCTGCGCTCCCCTGCGGCTGAAAGGAAGAAATCGCAACGCAGGGGAGCACAGGAGAAAACGGCTGTGTGTAAGAGCCCTAAAGTTTCAGCTTCTCACAGGCGGTCACCATCTTGGAAAGTGTCTGTGACACTGACATGCTCAGTGGGCTCTGAGCAGCTGTTGAGAAGCTAAACTTAGGGGTTGTTGCAAATTATCAAACAGAAAATTATATTTGTCTGTAATATAAGCTGATGCTACCGGGCTGCTTCTTAAACTCTGATGCTAATTGCACTGGTTTCTGAGCTGCTATGTAGTAATTATCTGTCTTAATTACTAATCAGCCTTGTATTGTGACATTTATATTCTATATGTACTGTATATTCTGAGTAGCTCCCTAAGCTCAGTAAGTGACAGCAACACAGAGCATGTGCAGTGAATCAGCAAAAAAGAAGATGAGAAGCTACTGGGGCATCTTTGGAGAGACAGATCTTTACTGCTAAAGGGCTGTGGTTGCTTTGGGCTGGTACAAAAGCCCGAAATATAATGTACATTTCAAGCCTACATCTTTAGTTACGCTTTGCTTCTCCTTTAAAACAGACTCTTTGGCAGATTGCTTTCCAGAATTCAAAGCTATCTGGATAATGGGTTTCTAGATCCCATACCTGTATATCTAAGTGCTAAGGATGGTGGTCAAAGGTAACATTCCAGCCCCTGTAGTAAAATTGCTTAAATTGGTGGAGGCTACCTCCTATGGAGCACAGCAACAAACAATATATATATATTTTTTTTAGACCCTGAATGCTTTTTAATAAAGTCATCAGCTGAGTCACGTTATGTCAGTACTGTGACACTTTGTTTGCATTGTTCTGTGGCTCATGTTATATGGACCTTTTTGTGTTTCTACTATCAATACACGGCTATAACTCAACATATCCAAACTAGTGGCCAGACCAGGAAGGGTTTCAATATAAATAAGAAATGTATTATTCTGCTTTTTTTCCAGTAAGTGAGGCAGACTCTGTTCATTATGACAGATACAGGCAGGACCGCCATCAGAAATCACAGGGCCCCGTATGACAAAATTTCCTGGGCTGCGCCCACCGCAAGCCCCACCTACAGGTCCGCCCTCCCCACCACACAGTAAAAAAACAAAAAATATATCGGTGGCTAGGGTTCCCACATGTTCATAAAAAATAAAGATATTGGTGGTCAGGGCCCCCCATAAAAAACATTTGTGGCCAGGGCCCCCCCCCCATTAAAAAATATTGGTGGCTAGGACCCATGAAAAAAAAAATTGGTGGCCAGCCCCCCCCCCACATTATAAGAAAATTTGTGGCCAGGGCCCCTTAAACGTCCATGCCTTCCCAAAGTCAGCAGCTCTCAGAAAGATGGGGGGCCCGGCTAATCAAGTAAGTGTGGTGTGGCCAGGGCCCCCTTTACCCTCGGGGCCCCCTACAACTCTCTCCCCTGTCCCCCCTGATGGCTGCCCTGGATACAGGCACATGTTAAATATTGTAATGTAAGTATAAGTAAGTATAAGTAAGATAACGATGCATTTCCTTTTCTTATTCCTAGATTAATGCAGAGAGATCTCCAGAAGATGTTTTTCTCCACATTTGCTCAGTGGTGGATTCTGTTTTCTGAGGGAAAAGAAGATTTGGCTTCCATGACAAATGAAATGTGTATATAGTGTATATTCATTGCAGTTATATATTTGTGAATCAAACACTCGGATCTGCTCTCCTGATTGTTGCATGGTGTTTCACATTTAGCAAATCACTTTTACAACAGAAATTATAATTCACCTAAAAAATCGATATGACTTTATTGTTATATAATACTACGCAGTAGATTTCAAGGACAGGGAGAACTTAATAGATAAAGCTTTTATGGAGGAAGAAGCACAGTGGGGCTCATTTAGTAACACGGGGCGCATTAGCTCAAGGACAGTTACCCGTAGCAACCAATTAGCTTTGATACATATACAGCATGATCTCTGATTGCTATTGGTAACTACAATTGAGCTAATTGTTATTAAACGAACCAGCCCACGAGACTTCGATTGATCCAAGGCATTAACATGGGAATCAGATCTGGGCTTCCATTTTCCAAAATTCACTCCCTTCCCTTCACATAATCCCTCACAAGCATAATAGAGAAAAATAGATTTCATTTGGGTTCAGCAGCGTAAGAAATGGGAGTCAGGTCCCCGCAAAAATAATTATTGGTGGGGTCTGGGCACACAGCATGCACGTAACTGCTGTTCCCCACACACTTGCATTGGAATAGGTAAGAAGGCAGCTGTGGAGATGGGATATCTGATAATATGGAGTAAGCAGACCCTGCAGTCAGCCCCCCCCCCTATTTCCCTGCTTCCTCCCTAGTTACTCCACTGTTTGGGTTAATCAACTTCTTGCTTTCCTGTGCAACAGAAAAGATATAACATTGCCAACCAAAACTGACAACAGATGCAGAATAATCCTTAGCAAGGAGATCTTGATGGACTAAATCCAAGATTTTGTTCATTACAGTATAGCTATGTATTTAGGACAAGACAGTCCTTAGTTTAAGGGCTTCTACACAGGGGTTTCTTTGTGCGTCTAAAAAGGTATGCTGAGCACGTCAAATGCATATATACTATATTCTTTAATGCAGCTGTGTGTGTTTATGCAAGTTCAATATGTATCTATTGTAATATATGTGGCATAATCACATGACCAGGGGCAGCTGGGAAATTGACAAAATGTCTAGCCCCATGTCAGATTTCAAAATTGAATATAAAAAAATCTGTTTGCTCTTTTGAGAAATGGATTTCAGTGCAGAATTCTGCTGGAGCAACACTATTAACTGATGCATTTTGAAAAAAAATTATTTTCCCATGACAGTATCCCTAAACTTCCCTGCGGTTACCGACAGCTCATTAACCCACTGAAAAAGAAATTCTGAACTGCAAAGCAGCAGCTGAGATTTTAATTGGTAGGTTGGCTTCTACAGAGAATGGGGACAGAAATAACTTTTATTTTACATGATAAGAAGAAGAGGGTATGGAAAATACTTTGGGAGGGGGCTTAAAAAAAATGTGCACCTTTTGTATGATGAAACAACAGGCACTTATTTGTGGCCTTTGTCCCTTTATATGGTCAGTGAACTTCTTAATGACTTCTCACTTCTGAAGAGCTGGTACATTAAGCTCAGTATAATGAAAAGTACCAATCGTCCCTTGCATAAGTAAAGCCATTAAAAATAATAAAAGTACCGTCTTGCCGTGTTCAGCCACATGAGGTTTAGCCACATATATACCTAATGATGCATGAAAAACATTAAGTGGCAGGTGTTTTTGTGCATTGCTGCATCGCTGCCATTGTTTTAGAAAGTCGTTTGCAAATTGCTGTGAACAGAGCACTGTCAACCAAAACTACACTGTGTTGCTATTTTGTGTTTCATAAAGCACCAACGATACTGTAACCCACTGCCACCCTTCAATTCAAGCATGACTGATGCAACATAAGCTGAACATGTACAAAACCCTGAAAAAGTGCATATTATGTAATTTATATATTGCTTATATAAAAATAAAGTAAAAATTCAGTGTTTGGTATGAACGGTCATTTATTGCATATTATTGGGAATCCCAATGGCTGCTTTGTGGCAGATTGAAACCTTAGTGAGTTTTACTTGTACCTGCCGTGTCATATTCAAAACTTAGAGACACCAAGAATGACTATGGAGCTTTGATGTATCAACAGATGGTATTCATACAGTTTATTTCTCGCAGTGCTCCGGACAATTCATTATTATGAACATACTTTGTACATAAAAAAAAAAAAAAAGGAGGGGTGAAAAAAACAAAAAACAAAACGGGGGGGGGGGGAACAAACATTAAACCTTGATCTTTCAGAGGGCTTAGCAGTTGTCTGCTATTAGCCCCAGGCAACAACCTTAACCAGTATGATTGCCAGAAGTCTCCCAGCAAAACTGCAAGCCCACCAGAATGTAGTGGACTTGGAAGGATGGACACGAAAAACCCAGCAGTATAAAAGACAGCATGTGAACCGATCCAGTTCATTACTTGGATTCTATGTGATCACGTGCTTAAATATTAATAAAAATACAATCTCTCATGGATTTTGTGCGGACTACAAAAGAGGAAAACTACAAGACATATATATGACTCCTATTCGTTTTCTTGAATGAGCTGCGGTGACAATCGCAGAGATTTAGAGGCAGAAGGCTGTGTATTTAATTTCAGAAATGACGACTAAGGAAGGTTAAGTGTTAGACTTCACACAGTTACTACAACTGGCACTTTTTCACCATAGTTTGTACACATCACATGATCATCTGAACATTACATTTAAAAAATATATTTGAGTGAAAATTTTTGACATTCACACACACACCACAAGCTGGTTAAAGAAGCAGCAATAGGCCCCCACGCTGTAGTGCTTCGTTGTAGTTAAATAATCTGTGATTAAAAGCAGCTCATATATTCAGCCAAGACCTGCATTAGTCCAAAAGTGGGTTTAAACAGTAAATCCTCCAAGCGGAAACACTGTGATTGGTTAAAGCCTCCTCAAAATGTCAGTTTGTGTGCAAATTAATATTTTTCACAGCAAAACTGCAAGCTAGTAAACTGGTATTAATATAAATAGTTCACATTTTTTGATATTTCTTTACTGTAGCCTTTGGAAAGAGAGTTATCTGTAACGGCGTACTCAGATATCTTTTTCTCATGTGTTCCCTGATACTGACCATCTGAAATAACATGGTGAAAAGATAAAGCTCCAAGTGAAATCATCCTCCTGCGCACATGGAATGTTCGGCTGCTGTGCAGGGACCTGGAACAGGGCTGCAAAATGATGGCTCCTTCTGAGAAGGTCTCATTGCTGTGAGCAGAAAGTTGTGTATCTTCACACTCTGAAAACTGAACGGATAATTCTGCCACCCCATGTTTCCTGGACAAGATGCCAAGCCCATTCTATATGGTTTGTCCAAGTCACGTCATCTATTGGCTGGAAAGTAGTTTGGATCAAGATAATTGTAATTGGTGTTGTGGGGCATGCAGTAGTCTCTGTCTAGGAATGTCTCTGCTTTATAAAAAGGCTCCAAGTGGTGGTCCTCTTTGTGGGTCTCTGTTTCATATAAGCTGTAAAATACCAAACAGAAAGGGTGTTCTCATTTAGTAAAACAGTTTTGCCATGTTAAAGGAAAACTATACCCCCAAAATGAATACTTAAGTAACCGATTTATTTAGTTTATATCAAATTCAGTAGCATATTAAAGAATCTTACCAAACTGGTAAATTTAAATAAATATTGCCCTTTTACATCTCTTGCCTTGAATCCCCATTTTGTGATGGTCTCTGTGCTGCCTCAGAGATCACCTGACCAGAAATACTACAACTCTAACTGTAACAGGAAGAAGTGTGGAAGCAAAAGACGGAACTCTGCCTGTTAATTGGCTCATGTGACCTAACATGTATGGTTTGTTTGTATGCACCGTGAATCCTAGGTTCCCAGAGGGCGGCACATTCAGTACTCCTAAAAAAGTGTAGTATTATGAAAATGGTTTATTTACATGAAGCAGGGTTTTACATATTATTTTCAATTTTATTCAATATATCTTTATAGAGAGCTACATTGTTCGGGGGTATTGTTTTCCTTTAAACTGGTGCTGTTTAGTTGTTTCATTTACGGTAGTAAACACATGCTCTCCTGAATTTATTTTTATTTGAAGACCACAATAACAAAATAGAGGGCATACCTGCTTTCCTTAATACTATGGGCTTGGAAGCCTGTCGGTCCCAGGTAATTATGTCCAGACCAAGGCAATACTACTCACCAATCAGAGCATGAATCACAAAAATCCACTGACATTTGAGGTGGACAATCCTGACAGTGCCACCGGATACCCTGAATGGGTTCTGTTCTGCAGTTATCACACTGTAAGGCAAAGAAACATTCTTGCAATGCAAATCTTTTTTTAGCATTATCCATACAAGTGCATAGCACATTCAAGCAAACTTGCATACACGTCCAAATTTACATATATGTTAAACTACAACTCACAATATAAACAACAGGGGCACCAAGACCGCGTCTTAGTTACACAGAAAATGTTTTGACACACTGACAAAAGCAATGAGAAATGTAGGAGGTGTTGGGGACTTAACAGATTTGCTTTGACAGAGGTGGTAAACTGAAAACTCTGTGGCCATATGGTATAAATATAGATCTTATTTCTATGAATCACCTGCAAGAACTTTATTAGCCATGAAAATGTATTAAAAGGATTTGTGTCGATATTCCAAGTGATAAATCAAACAGTGGAAGGATGGAAGGCCTAACAGGGTTGAATGTTGTCAATATATCTTTCTATAAAGTTTTAAAGTTATAAATGCTGCGTTGTTCTAGAGACACCAGCTGGACAATTTTGGAAGTGCAAAGTTATTTGAATGTTTGGATGGATGTAGATCACCTACATCAGTCCCTGGACTCGAAGCTAATATAATTTAAACATTCGGGCATGGACTCAAGTCCTGACCAGGGATTCTTCACCCTATAAAATATGTTTAGCGTATCCCTGGCTTCGTAGGGGAGTTTAATTAGGCGAGTGCCCTTAATTCATTAATACATCTCTTTAGTATAGCAGAGCTTGGGATCCAGGTTGTGCATTTTTGGTTGTCATTACATCATAGGACAGGAAGAAGAACATGCGGATGATCTTATTCTTTAGACAAGGCATGATTTGTGACCAACAGGCTTAAATAATGGGACAGTAATATAGCACATGTAAAAAAACGTCAACATTCATTTCTGGGGCAGTAATCACTGAGCTTGTATTGGACTAACTTGCCCCTGGTTAATATCAGGAAATTGTATATTTTCACTACATCTCAATCATCTTCGGTCAGTGAAGGGATTAGGCCTTGGCAATGAGACTGAGCAAGGATAGGGGAACACGTGTGTGAGACAAAGGTATAATTTTGCAGTCAGTTTTATAGAGTTCACCTGGAATGAATCTTACAGTTTATTGTGGATTATATGGGAAAAGTGTGAGGAACATCCTTTATTTTACACTAAAACATGTGCAGATACTTTTGGGAACCACCTCAATTTGTGGACCTCAGCCCGGAAATCTATTGAACAAAAATAACCTCTCTATATCCCCAGGCTCCCTCTTTGGGGGCCTGGGGGATGGAGTTTTTCTTTGTAGGGGTGCTTCCCTGGGGGTATGAAGAGTTAGTTTTTGTTTAATACATTTCAGGGCTGAGGTTCAGGCTTTAAGCATAGTCATGGTTGCCAAGAGTTCCTCAGACTAGTAGGGCCTGAAGGATAGTATTTTGTCTGCGGGGGTCTGGATGCAAACAACCATGTAAGTAATACCCTTTTCTTTGAGCAACGTCAGCTGAAACTTAAGCTGGCCATAGACATGCAGATATGATCATATGAATCTTTGTTTCATATGATTTTCGGACTGCGTGTGGAGTGTCACGACATTTTTCATGCCATGGCGATCGGACGTTCAGACGATCGGACAGGTAAGAAAATTTCCGTCGGCAATCTCTGCATGTAATGCCGACCTGCCAATATCAGTGGGAGACAGCCACCAGCTTTTGTCGAACATAACTTTGGTAGGATTGCAGTCAGGCCAGAACATCGCCTGATCTTACTTTAATCTGAAAGGTTAGATTGGGACGTCCGATATTGCACGTATATCTGCACGCCTATGGCCAGCTTTACTTACAAAGGTCTGAAGTAGCGTAAAATAACGGCTGCAAATCTGGAGTTAGCATGATGTAAAATAAAAACACACCATTATAAATTTGCAATAGAAATTTTCAAATTTAGTTTTACTTAGCATTATAAATAGGCCCCAAGTCTAGTCCCCTACTCCTGGTGGCAGGTCCAGACTGGCTGTCAGTTTAGGCAAATGTCCACTGGGCCGCTCTCTATGAAATATAAATGGGCTGCTGCTATTCACGCTTCTAAACTGCTATCTCGCAGGACCGTTCTTGTAGGGGTGAGAAGTCAGGCTTAAGGCTCATGTTTGTTTCAGCAGGCTGGGCCAGGATAAAGCAACAGATTCAGCTGAAATGATTTTTAGAAGAGCAGCAGGTTCCACAGTATCTATTCTAAACTGGGGAATCCCCAACCCTATAGTTACAATGTATCTAGGCTAGGAAGAGAGTGGGGCGCATAGAAGAAAGAAAGCAGAGAAGGGCCTGTAACTGATTTTTTGCTGCTTCCTATGGGTTTTCCTTTGGGCATATAAATATGCACCTATTGTTTACAAACCACCATTTTCTAGTTCCAACATTTCTAGTACATGTTTTAATCATACTGTGCTGTTATTATGAATAAGAACCAGAGGTTTCTAGCATACATACATCTATGTGGGCTGCTATTTTTTTTTGGCCAGTCCAGCCCTGCCTGGTGGCAACTGAAACCAGAAGTGATGTGGACTGAAGTGCAGATTATCATGGAGACTACTGCATGACAGCTAAGCAAGTGGAAGCTGAGCCCTGTGCAACCAATATGATGGCAGCAATTAGGCATTTCTAAAACAAACCAGATCATAACCATACTTCTAAAGAAAAAAAGTCAAGTAGGGAGGAAAATAGAAGGAGGGGTGCTGGGGAATGACAAGTCAAGGTTGTAGAAATGGGTAATATTAAAAAGCTCAAACAAAAATAGCAAGCAACATCCACCCCTCCCCATGCCTCTAGAGCTTCTGCCAAGTTATGCAATGTTTACAGTCATTTATGTGTCACAGAGGTGGTCCATACAGGCATGTCAGTCCCCATGCATAGTGCTAATTCTGAGTATAGGGATGCTCCATACTCAGGTTATCACCTAAGTAGTCAGTGCTACATTGCTAATCAGAGTGACCCACATTGAGTGTTTAGAAGCAGTCCAACTTCCAGGTGGCAGAGCAGAGGGGAAATTTTAACTGTCCTCATGGAGGGTGCCCCTTACCCCATCATTCTCTAGTGTACACCTTGGATTTCTGAAAATCGAACTGTTTATTTTTAAGTGGTTGCAGTTATGATAATTTGAAGTATCAAATAAAAGGCAAAAAGGAACATTGACAAAAGTAAGGTGACAAAGCCAAGACATCAGAAAGAGGAGTAAAGTAACAGTAAATAGCAACATACATCCAATAGGTAATATTAGGTGTATTGGCAGTACGCATTTGATACTGTATCATTGACATGGTTCTCCTCCTCCAAATTTCTGCTTCATCTATTTCTTAAAACTTTGCTTTACTACATCACCCCACACTTTTTGACCTTAATTCATTCTTCTGACATGAAAAGTTGGTAAAATACTTTCAGGAAAGGAGTTAAAAAAAATGTTCCAGAGCTTACTTTTCTGCTCACTCGGGTCATTATGGCTTGTATGTTTGAGTTAACTTTATGTCAGAGACTTACTTTGAAGCCTACGTGTTGCACAAAGCCACTCTGAGCCTGCATCTGATGTAGTTTTTGTTTTTTCAATTTCTTTAACTCAAGGAGCTCTTTATATTCTGCTAGGCCATGGCAGTCAACATGAATATCTTCATCATCCTAAAAAAATAAAAAGACAATGTTCTTTTAGTAACATGCTCATTTTAGAACAGTGTTAAACAGGAAATGAACAGTACAAGGGACGAGAGGGATGGAAGGTTTATTTATTTTTTTCATCAGTTGTGTATAGTATTCCAGTTGACTTTGAACAAAATCAAATCAAAGCAGCACACACATTTATGATAAATATATCCTCTTAAAAACAGCCAACTAAGGCATTTGGAGATGGCGTTTATGATAGATTGTCTATGAACAGTGCCTTCTACATAAAATTCATAGTGTCATTTTTCTCTTGAATATTTTCTTCTCTCAGTGGGTGCATAATGGGAATGGGAGAGCAGAAGAGGAAGAAAAAAATTGACAAGAGAATGGCAAAGAAAAGGGCAATGGGGAAAATGAATGAAAACGAATAAAGAGACAAAACAAAGTGTAGAATAATTGCAACAGAAAGGTGAGCAAGTTGAGGAGCACACATGGTTATAAGCCTGCACTTAAAATGCCTAGCGTATAGCGTAATGCCTGAATAATACACGTCATTTTACGACTTGCCTAAAATAATAGAACAACCTGTGTACAACAACACAGTAAATGTCATGCAACTGGTCAATACTGTAACCCAAGCAAATGAGTGGCTTTGAAAACCACTATAAATGGGATATATAGGCTATTCCCCCAAGCCATAAACAAATCATCCTGCTGAAGCACAGGTGATCTGTAGATAGCAGATTGCATGAAAGAAATTGTCATTCTAAGCAAGCAACTTTTAAATAAGGTATATAAATGGAGATATATATATTTATATATATATATATATATATATATATATATATATATATATATATATATATAAAAAGATGCTTGGGTGTTGTCGCAGGCGAGGTGCACGATCAATTGGAATGATACAATCGATGCAGGGATCAGCACACTCTAGCAAAGGTGAATTAAAGTGTTTTTATTTGTAACACAGCATTGTCCAACGTTTCGGTCCCACCTTGGGACCTTTATCAAGGATGATTTGATAAAGGTCCTTGATAAAGGTCCCCAGGTGGGACCGAAACGTTGGACAATGCAGTGTTATAAATAAAAACACTTGAATTCACCTTTACTAGAGTGTGCTGATCCCTGCATCGATTATATATATATATATATATATATATATATATATATATATATATATATATATATATATATATATATATGTAAATGGTTCTTAATAGTGATTAAAATCCGACCCACAGCCAACCCTAACCAGCCCTCCACCCACGCCCGACTTCCATTTACAGATCTGGCCAACCCACCCCGTCGATGATGTCACAAAAGGGGCAGGCCGATCAGATGCGCGTCTATAAAAAAGGAAGTTGGCAGTGCAAGGTGGAGGCCGGGGAGAGCAGGAAGAAGCCCGCCACCCGCAAAAGGGAGTGTGAGGTCGGCCCGAACCCGCCGGTATCAGGCCGGCCCGCACATCACTAGTTCTCTTTAAATGTAATTCCTACTGAAAAGGATTGTCTGTCCCTTTCCATCCCATGCATTACTGTTTTTAACCCCCACTGGAATGCATAATCGTATAGTGAGTTACCACAACTGAGCAGGTGAAAGTCAAAGATGGGAACTTAAAGGGGAAGTAAGTCTAAAATATAACAAGTCTAGAAATGCTGTATTTTGTATACTAAACAAACTTACTGCAGCACAATTATGACTTATGCTTTCAAAGTTGGCCACAGGGGGTCACCATCTTGTAACTTTGCTAAACATCTTGCAAAACCAAGACAAGTCAAATAATATCTGCCAGAAGCCAATATAGCAAGACTGATTAATAATCAGAATATACAGACTGCACTGGGTCCTGTGTTACAGATGCAGCCACTTTGGTTTGTCTGTTTGACACAGAATAACTAAACACAGATATCCCATTTATCTCATTTAACACAGAAAACTGTGTCACAACATCCCATCTAATTAAAGCATTCACCATTGTGAACAATGGTGCTTTGGTATGCTAATGAAAAGGTTAAATGCATTAAATGAGTTAAGATGACTTTAGATAACCCAGTTTCTTCAATTAACCCTGAGTCATGACGCATTTAACTCACAAATCCAAGTGGCTTCATCTGTATGTAATCTAATGTGGATTTTATAGTTTTTGTATTGTTTAATACAAACTTTCTCCAACTCTCAAGAACCAGTGGCTGCAGCAAAATAATCCTCCAAATAGAATCCCAGTTTATCTGTTTAAATCTGGCTCAATGATCTTTGTCCCTGCCACCGGAGTTGGAAAAAGTAAGGGGATGTAAAGTCAAAAATTAAATCCAATACAAATCTCTACACAGTCGCCAACTGCCCTAAAGGGAAACAAACAAAGCTGCTTGAGTTCTGCATGGCTGGGAAGTAAGGTGGGGGCTTCCCCTGCTGTTTATAAGTATGAGTGTTTCCCTGCAGAGCACTTCGAGACCATCTGACAATTCCGATCCACGGCAATAAATCTCAGAATTTCACTACATACAGTCAGGTTTCTTATATATAAAAAAAAAAAAGTACACATTTTTTAATTAAAGTATATTGGAGATATGTTTCTTTTTCATTAAAGAAATTAAAAATGGGATTTTATTTTTTTGCCTTTACATGCCCTTTAAACTATGATTTACTTCATAAAGATAGGAATCATATATACTATGCTGGGTTATGATGGGAATCTTTGGCTAAACACTGCAAGGTTTAAGCTATAGGGTAAGCTTTATGTAGCAATGTATTGGATACATAACACTCTCTATGATGCAGGAAAGTTAAAAAATAATTTTATCGTACAGCAAACAGGAAGTATTAATGAACAATGGTTGTTGTTTGTGCATCTTTTCTTGGGATAAGATTGCCACAATTTAATTTTGATCACCAACATAAATGTTAGATGTCATCCAGGGCTTTACAGAAAGAACTTCGAAACCATTGTTTTACAAGATTACCGATAATCCTTCATCGCCAGCTGCATCTAGGTCTCTGCTATAACGGTCATCTTCTTCATCCATGTACACAGGGGGTTCATGGGACGTCATGAAGGTGGATGGTCTGAAGAGATATTTGTTAAGGGCGTGCTGTCGTTTGCCTGAAGACTAAATTTAAATAAATAAAAGGTTATGTTCTTTCATAATTTTTCATATCAATGAAATGTTTTACAAGGTAAATTAGCACAACAATTCAGACTCACCCTTGACTCCTCTGTAAAGTGTCATGAAACAGAGTGCTGAGAATTAGGTGTGCCTGCACCCATGCAGGACTACTCAAGCTGTGACCATTCAAAACAAAAAAGGGGAAAATGTAGAGCCCCTGTTTATGATTTCATTAAAAAAATACAAGTGGCTGCTGTGGAGTAGATTCCTAAACGTTTTGGGAACACCCTTTAAGCATTAAAGTGATACTGACGCTAAAAAATGATTATTCAAAATATTAATGTACATCAAAAGTTACCTATTGGTCATGTTTTTCACTGATAAAGCTGCTTTTGTAAGTAATTGTCACTTCAAGTTCCTAAACCTGACAGTTTTGCCAACCTGACTGTCCATTCTCAACATTTCAGTTAGAGTTTCTAATGCTAACAGACTGCTGAAGCTCAAATATGGCAGCCCCCTCAGAGAGGAACATGGGGGAACAGATGGGTAATGTTAAAGCATCTGTAAATACTTTTTTGGCAGAATTATAGATAGCATGCAAAGACAATGTTATGACAGATGTAAAAAAGGTTTAATTTCTGGTGTGAGTATCTCTTTAAGGTCTACTCCACAGCAGCCACTTGTGTTTTTTAATGAAATAATAAACAGTGCTTTTACTTTATGAGGAGATGTGCTCTATATTATCCCATTTTTTGTTTTACATTTCTTTTTTTTTTTTTTTAAAGGTAAGTTTTATTTCTTATTTTAAACACACACATCAATCATACATACAACAAATAAGTACACTCGCAGACTAAACTGTAGAAGTCAGGCAGGAAGAAAATATGGCACAGGCTATCACCAAGCATAACACAATACAGTTATTGAGAAGTTGAGATGGACACTATCAAACTCAGGTGAACTTTACATCTGAAGGCTAGGTTGGGACCCTCGAGGATAGGTAGGAGTTGTTTTACATTTCTACTAGAAAGCAAAGCTTTAACTTAAACCCCAAATAATAAACATATTGCATAAACAATATGGCAGAAAGGGCACTTTTTCCCCTTTTATTACTATGCTTTAATACAACTGGCCCCATCCCAATTTCTTTTATTAGTGCTGATTGGGCTACATTATCCCTCCATTTACAAGTTTAGTTTATAATTCACAGGCACTGCATCTCCCACATCCCCTGATTTCAGGTTGCAAAATATGACCCCACAGAAAATGTGACTGGATGCTACACAAGTTGTGTTCTAACAAACATAGTGTTCTAACAAATCACTCACATAAGCCTTAATAATAATAATAATAATAATAATAATAATAATAATAATAATAATAATAATAATAATAGCTCATAATCTTACCTTTTTAGCACACATGTATAAATTAGGTGTTCTTCCAGGCACTGGTAAGCCAGCTTTTGTCAATTTTATAAAGTATTTCTGCACTCGACTAGCCACCTAAAAATAAAACATTTGCATATGCTTATTATTCAACAAATTTTGGGCACCGATAATTCATACACATTATCTGTATTCAAGTGAGATCCAAAACAACTACCAATTTTGCCCTGGTCTTGTAACCCATAAATCACTAGTTAGATTTTACTTCTCTACCAGATATTTACTTTATTAAGTATGCATTACTAGACTTGGGCAAATCTGCCCCTATTTTGCACAGAAGTTTGATAGAGTATGGAAAAAACACACTAACTGCAACTCAAGCATAAGGTTGCATACACAATGGCAGCAAGCACATATGCAACCTTAAAAGGGCTGTTCACCTTTGAGTTAACTTTTAGTATGATGCAGAATGTGATGTTCTGGGACAATTTGCAATTGGTTTTAATTTTTTGTGTTTAAAATTTGTGGTTTTTGAGTTATTTAGCTTTTTATTCAGCAGCTCTCCAGTTTGCAATTTCAGCAACCTAATTGCTAGGGTCCAACATTACCTAAGCAACCATGCGCGGATTTTAATAAAAGACTATGAAAAGGAATATGAATAGGAGATTGTCAGAATAGCAACATGAATAATAAAAAGAAACAATAACAATACATTTGAAGCTCAGAGCATTCATTTTTAGATGGGGGTCAGTGACCCCCATTTGAAAGCTGGAAAGAGTCAGAAGAAGAAGGCAAGTAATTCCCAATGAATAAATAATGAAGACTAATTTACATATTGCTTAGAATATGGTCGTTCTATAACATACTAAAAGTTATCTTAAAAGGTGAACACTTTTAATGAATAAGTTAACCACCAAATCATATTTTCAATACCCAGATTTTACTCTGGGATGTAGAAGAAAAATGTGGCTGTTATAAATTACCTGTTTTGCAGTCCTATTTCCCAATTCATCAGCAACTTTCTGCCATCGCTTAGCTTCCACTTCCTCCGGGGGGTATTTCAGAAGTAATCTCTCCAGTTTTTTCTAAAAATCCGTTAAAAAAAAAAAAAAAAATATCTTAAATGCTTTTTTCACTCCCACCAAACACTTCTCCAGATAAGCAGACATAATTATATTTCAAATCAAATTGTATTGTTTTGCATGAGTTGAGAATAGCTGAATCAAATAAAGCTGGTCTTTTATTGCCCGATCTGAGCTAGCTAAATAAGTATATCTGGCCCCAATCTGGCCACTTACTTGCCGAGTCAAATTGTACTGATTCTATTGCTGTCCCTATAGTCCATTGTAGAAGGATCTGAAGAGGGCAGTCCACCAACGTCCCTCAACCTCCCAATGTTCTTTGAAAAGGAAAGTGTTAAAATTCCTTCAAGCTGATGTGCAAGTCTGCAAGAGTTACTGAAATAACTGGTTGCAGTTATTTGTGCCCAAAGGGGGCACAGCAGTTACTGAAAGCAATGGCTCACATACATTTGCCACACAAATATGTAATTGAGATAATTTTCTTCAATAAACATGTATTTGACTGATTTGGTTAACTGGATTCTTATGATCTAGTTTTAGAAGATGCATTAAAAAGTATGGCCAAGTTTTAGGCCATATTTATACAGAAATAATACAAATTCAAGAGAGCAAGCAAACTTTCAAACACCACACAGTATTAGTTAAAATACATAATCTTGTTGAAAAATGTAATTAATTAAGATTGTAATTATGAAACACTATCGTCATATACAATTTTATTTATGGTAGTGCACCCATATACATTTATTTGGCCGTCAAACCTAGGCCAAAAGAAAAAAATCTGGCTGTACACTCAAAGATCTGTTACTTTGCTGAGGTTACCAAAAACAGCAGGTCTTTGTCAGATTTGGCAATAATATGGAAGGCCAAAATTCAGCTACTCTGGTCATTTGACTGCCAGGTCAAGACCTGTAACATAACATGATCTAGGCAGACCCATCAAGAGTGTGGACCACATTAAAGGAACAGTAATACCAAAAAAGAAAGTGTTTTCAAGTAATGAAAATATCATGTACTGTTGCCCTGCACTGGTAAAACTGATCTGTTTGCTTCAGAAACATTACTATAGTTCATATAAACAAGCTGCTGTGTAGCAATGGTGGAAATTGAAAAAAGGCTACGGTATATGGCACAGGATAAATAGTGGATAACAGATAACACCATTATGTTCTACAGAGCTTATCTGCTATTGGCTGTGTAACTTGAGCTTTTCTCCTTTGAATGGCTGCCTCTATTGCTACACAGCAGATTATTTTAATAAACAATAGTAGTGTTTCTAAAGCAACACTGCAATGAAATTAAAACAATTTCATTTTTTGATGTTACTGGTCCTTTTACAAACCAAGGGAGTTTTCACATGACAGGATTTTTAAACATATACAATAAGACTGTTACTCGTTCTGGCCACATTCATAAGTCACCATCCAATACTGGTCCGAGTATGGGAAATATAAAAATATCAGTAAACATAAAAAGAGAGATTAACTTGCTTAATTAATTCTAAAAAGGGTCTTCATCGCCACAACTCTGGTTATGGTTTCAATAAGAAATAGGGGAAATTTATGATGGAATATCAAGTTTGCAGCAATGTCCCAGAACAGTGATTTTCCTACCAGTGGCTTGTTGCTCACCATCCCCTTAGACTTTGGTCCCATTTGCCTGAAGGCTTATATTTCATTTTAGGGCTTGGAGGCAATTTTCAAGACAAAAAAACACAAGCAGTCTGCCAAAAAGCTTATTTGGCTATTTTTTTTAATACATGAACCATATAGCTACCATGATAAAAGCAATAGAAAGTCATAAAGAATGTCAGGAAACTTTACACAAATTTAAGATGATACTGATCTCTTAAGATAAAAGCAGTATTAATATCTATGGAAGTTTTCATCTATTCAGGTCATAATACACATTATTTTGGAGTGATAGGAGTAAAGCAGCTATGATCATGTTTGTCAGCATGGTGTATTAAACGTTTCACTACTAATCAGCATTTATGCTTCTTTACAAAACACATACAATAGTTACAGCTGATATGCATTGACAAGCGTTTTGAGTTCTTTGATGAGAACAATTTTTAGTACAGATTGTGAAAACTGCGGGAAAAACAAACTAGAAGATAATGGACAAACGGACATCAAATTAACATCCACTGAATAACTATAACAGGACAACATTTATTCCCGATTACCTGTTCTTCTACACTCCACAACTGATTAAAGGTCCCAGGCTTGGTCTCTGTACAAAGTCTACCTCCTATCTGCATTAAACACAATGGAAAAACAATATGAAGAAAAATGAAATGGCGAAAACAAAAACCACAAACACCACAATGAATAAAAAAACAGAAAACGTTTGTCTAATAATAATAAAATTATACAGAACATCTATTTTAATCTAAGCATTCCACTGTGAAAATACAGTATTCAACAAAAATATGCCATATGCCTGTTACCTGTGAATGAGCACTTGTAGAGCCTTGTTGGTTATCACTCTGGGGTAAAACAGAGTATGAGGCAGCATCTCGATCTTTACTGTTCTCTGTATTCCCTTGAGCATTAGCTGCTATTCCAACTGAAATGTAAAAATGATTAAGTTAGGTTAAAATAAAGAGTCGTGCATATGCACAAGTAACCAAACCAAGTTTCTGTACCTACCTTTATCAAAAATTAATTTTACTCTTCGAGAATTATGCTTTCGTTTTCTTAGTTCTCTTTCAAAGTTTCCAAGTCCTGTCGTATAAAGTTCCCAAGAAACGTCTGGTAACTGGACAATCCTCTGAGGACATGGTATTCCAATATTCACCTAAAGGAATCAGAAAAATTAAGTCTGTACTCAAAGGGTCTTACTATATTAACCAAATCTGATTAGTTTTAACCTGGCTTTCATTTAGCAAATACTAAGGGGCACATTTATCAATATTAAAAGGTTTTACAGCGCTTCAATGTCTTTGCACTAAAACTCACAAACTAATTTGATTTATCAAAACTTAGATTTTTAAGATTTAAGGAGTGCAAAAAACTTTGATGTAAAACTGCCACGTCCAAGTAGTCAATGGGAGTTGTCCTAGGTTTAGGCTGTTCAACTTTAGGCCCATGGGCCGGATGTGGCTCTCCAAATGAATTTTATATAATGTGGCCTTCAAACACACTGTAGTAAAATTAATTGGTACTCTGTATGTAATATCCTAGGCAAAATTTTAGCTTTTTCTTTTTAATGTCAATACGAGTTTTTCATAAATAGACTGTGATTGTGCCGTGTTTGAGTTTTTTCTTTTCAAGTTTTTTTCATAATAAATAGGCCTACCCTTGTGAAACATTGTTCTCTGTGGAGTAAGACACATATCTACCCATCTACTTGAAAGATTTATCCAGGCCAATGAAGTGTACACTTATGGGCAGATTTATGAAGGGTCGAAGTGAAAATTAGAATTTCGAATTTTAAAGTTTTTTTTTTGTTTTTTTTGCCCAAAACTGTCAAATTCGACTAGGGAATTGTTAAAGTTCAATTCAAGTTTTTTTAAAAAAAATTCGAATTAGTTTTTCAAGATTTATCATACACTGGCCTTTAACAACTCAAATTCGACTATTCACCACCTCAAACCTGCCAAATTGCTGTTTTAGGCTATGGAAGACATCATTTTATCAATTTGGAGTTGTTTTCAGCCTTCCTGACATTCGAGTTTTTTACACTGAAAAAACTCGAATCGAGTTTCAAATCCTATTCACCCGAATTTGAAAAATTCGATTTTTTAAATAAATTTCGATTGGTCGAGTTTCAAGTTCATGGGAGTTTATGGGAGTATTAAACAACTCCCATGAACTCGAAAATCGACCCTTGATAAATCTGCCCCTTATTGACAATACTGTAATTCATATATTTTGGTGCAAGTTTTAATACCAAAACTAGCACAATGGCTTTTCTGGAGTCAAAATGGGACTTTGGTCTAATAACACAAACTAGTTTATTCATTCATGAAAAAAAAAATATATTCAAGGATTACTGAAATGTAGATCTTTTAAAATAAACCGAAAAGGATGTCTTTTAGAATTCAAACTGAACATTATCTCAGAGACTTGAGAGACCTATTTACAAGTATAGACAAGTTGTATTCTGAAACTGGAAAACCATTCTAAAAAGCCAAAACAAAAGTTTGAGATTGTTTACCTATTATGTGTAAAATACCACATCAAATACTCCTTTGAAGAATGCATTTAAATAATATTGACACCCCATCAAAAAGCTTATTTCCCCACCCCCTCCCCCCCCTGGATGGGTGTCTGTCCTCTATTCAAGCAGATAGCAAACCAACTTCCTAAAGGTCCAAAGAGAGTCTAGTCTGAAAAACGGTTTACTAAATATCATGTCCAAGAAATCATGTCATGGGTATGATGATACTTTTTAAAATTTTCATAGCATTGCTTAAAAAAAGATAAAGATATGCAGGGAAGAAAAAGCAAAACGTTAACCCTCAAAAGGGTTAATTAACCCTCGAAATTCGACTGCCGGATTGAAATCCTTCGATATCAAAGGATTTACCGCAATTTGTTTGATCGAATGAAAAATCTTTTGATCGAACGATTAAATCCTTCGAATCATTAGATTCGAAGGATTTTAATCCATCATTGAACGATTTTTCTTCGACCTAAAAAAGCTATCAAAGCTTGACTTCGGTAGCTTTTAGGTGGCGAACTAGGGGGTCGAAGTTTTTTTTAAAGAGACAGTACTATCGAATGGTCGAATGATTTTTAGTTTGAATCGTTCGATTCGAAGTCGAAGAAGCCCATTCAATGGTCGAAGTAGCCAAAAAAATCATTCGAAATTCAAAGTTTTTTTTATTCTATTCCTTCACTCGAGCTAAGTAAATGGGCCCCCACTGTTTATAGATTTATAGAAAAATATATTATGCTTTGTAATTACTTATTTATAAGCAAAACAAAAATATTCCTTTGCCAGATACAATTTCTCCAAAAGTGATTTCCTGAAAAAAGCAAGCAAGCAATCAATGATTATTTGTCACTGTTGGATAATTTGCATTGGTTTGTAGATAAGCTTACCAATATACACAAAAGTAATGAAAACATGGTTCCTTGTGCAGAATACGATATGCCATTTTGGTATGCTGAAGCCTACTGAATAGTTACAGGATAAGTCCAATGAAAAGCTAACTAATTGCCTCAAAATAATTCTAGTCAAGTGTGACATAAGTACCATGATTGTCATAGTAGATCAGAATTTTGATGCCTCACATCTGCTACATTTGGAGACATATTAATGGAAGTGTAAAAAGGAGTTTTCGCAGACAACAAAATTAGGACTGATGTGCACAGATTATTGTTGCCTCTTCAGTCAGCACACAACAATATCTCTATAATATTTGAAGTAATAGGCCCCTTACAATTTTCTATGTACACTTGGCAAGCTAATTAACTAATGGTATTCTTTACCAAACCTGCGTAAACGGCTCTATAAGTTCTCTGTTTATTTAGGATAGCAACTGCCATATAATCCTTGGTGTGACATAACTTCCTGCCCGAGTCTCTACTCCCTCATAGCTCTGGGCTCAGATTACAACAGGGAGGGGAGGAGGCAGAAAGCAGGAGCAAAGGGAAAGAGGAGCCAACTGAGCATGGTCAAGCCCATGCCCTGGAGGTTTAAGATGAATGGAGGAAGTCTGATACTGAAGTCCAAGTGTACACAATAGAAGAAATGAAATGCTGTGTTTCTTTTGACAGAGACTCAGAGCAGCATTACTTTGAGGATTTACTGGTGTATTTATATAGACTTCACTGATAAAGCTTACTTAGTTTTAACCTTTCCTTCTCCTTTAATTAATATGGTTTTCAGTAGCACCTTTATGCTGATGATACTCAAACCTTGCTCTTCTCTCCTGATCTCAACACAGGTCTCTTAATTCTTGTTTCTTCTTGATCGTCAGCCATTTGTAATGGATGCCCAACAACTACCTTACACTAAAACTCTCCACGACAGAAACAGTTCTTTCCTCCATCCAAAACCCATAACATTCCAGAAGTGTCTATTACTGTTAATACCCAATTTCCTTTGGCCTACTGCTCTGGGGTTATCCTTGATTCTGCTGTATGATTCACTACTCATTGATAACTAGTCACTTTCAACGAAGGAATATTTCAATACAATCATTTATCACCCAAATTCCATCAAAATTCTGAAACACCTTCTTATCACATATATCGACTACTGTAACGCTCACCTCTCTCCTGTCCATAAAAATGCTGCTGCCAGGATCATATATCTCAGAATCTGCTCCTTCTCTGCCAGTCTCTGCACTGGCTTCTGCTACCTTTCAGAATATAATTCAAACTAATTACCCTGACAACCAAAGCAATTCACAGCTCTTCTTCACACTACATCATTGAACTTAAATCCACATATTCACCAACTCTTTTGTTACACTACTCTACACCTCAACACCTCTCTTACAACCACTTTACATACTCATTTAAGACTTTGCTAGGGATGCACCTTCCATGTTCTTTAAAGGTCTCTTAAAATACATTTCCTTCGAGAAGCTTATCCTTAGCTAGCCTAACATAACTTCAATGTACAATATATGCTGCTAAATGCAATGCTCAATACTACATCTGCCAGTTTCCTAGCTAGTAGTTTTCTGAATAAGAGATCCCATACCTGCATATGTAAGCATTTACAAAAATAAATGTTGCACTTCTGTATAAAATGACAAGTAGTATAAAAAAAAAACCTTTTGATATTGTAACAATTTTTTTCAATATACCTTCTTCTGAAGATTTTCCACAAATCCAATGGGATTAGTCAGTGCTTGCCTTTGGTTTTGGCCTAACCTTTCCATGTCTTGAACAGCTTGAGTGCGCTGAGCCTCTAGCACAGAGATAGTCTGTAATAGTCTTTGATAACTGAAGGGACAAAGGAATACAGCTTTGCTCAATTAAATCACCAATTCCAAAATGTATAGTTCCAATGTATAGTTCCATTCTTGTAAAACATTTCTAAATAGCAATCCAAGATGGGGTTTAGTCATTCACTGCATTTTTTCGGAAAATATTAGGATATCAAGCAATTTTTTATAATCCTACTTTGTGAGATGCCCACACCTAGACAAACCAGGAGTGGACAAATGTATGTAGGGATTAAATTACAGTGCTTTAGCTCATGAGCACAATCCATATAGATGTAAAAACCCTTTCTTGCATTCTTTTATTAGAAACAGTCAGCTGTACAAACTGGCAACCCACAAGTACAGTAGGCTTGGACCACAGTAAACATTGTGATTGGGAATTTGTCATATTTCCATCAATCCTTGCAGAAACCAACACGTGTTTTGTGTGAAGTATTTCAATTCTGAGTAATTCTAGTTTCTATCATAGTAACATAGTTAAATCAGGTTGAAAAAAAGACAAGTCCATCAAGTTCAACCCCTCCAAATGAAAACCCAGCATCCATACACACACCCCTCCATACCCTCAGATAAATTATATGTGCCCATATCTATATTAACTATAGAGTCAAATGTAGTAAATCCCCAATAGGCTTGCTTATTGTTTGCAGGATTAAACAAAAAGGAAACGAGAGAAAGAGCAAATAAAGTGAATGCTGAAAAAAATGAAAAAACGCTGAATTTGGAGGGTGAATGACAACTTATAGGAGACAACAAAAAATTAATGGGGGAGGAAAGGCAGTGAAAGAGTAGAAAAACTGTAATAAGAAGAAAGTATGGAGAAGTACAAGTTTTGAAAAAGGATATATAAACCAAAAGAAGGATATAGAAAGGGACAGGAGGAGAGAGAATCTTATTTCATAAAATTAAACAAAAATATTTAAGAAAGGTCCAGCAGAAACTTGGGGAGACATATTTATCAAAATTCGAATTTGCATAATTTTAGAGGTTTATTTTTTACTTTTAACTAAATTAACAGTTAAAAAAACTCGAATCTTTGCTTATTTATTAACAAATCCAAATATAAAAACCCAAAATGTGTTTTAATTATTTTACAAGGTCAGACTTTTTTGAAAAACTCCAGTTAAATAAATAGTTTACATTTTGCCTAAAATAACTCCCATTGATTTCTGTGTGATCTTGCAAGCTTTTAGACATTTGAGGCTTTTAGTCTTTTTTTCTCCACTTAATAAAAGTCAAAAATACATGTGTTTTCAACTTCAGACACTTTTTTCAGTGCAGTTAGTTTCAGTTTACCAGAAATAAAGACTTTTTGCAATTACTTTCTATTTGTGATTGTTTTTCTAATATTCAAGTATAGTTTAATTGATCACCGTCTAAAGCAGCTCAGGGATGGGTCAGACTCTGTAACTGTTCTAAATTGATACATTTAGTTGATACATTTGTTATCTTTGTCCCTGCTGAGCAGCATCTCTAAGTTTCATTAAAGGCAGCTGATAGAATTGATACAATAGTTGCTAATATTCCAAACATAGTGTTGATAAATGTATTAACTAATGTAGCAAATTGTAACAGTTCAGAATCCGTTCCCGGATAATGGAGCTGCCAGAGTAAGACATTAATCTTCAGTTTTGGAAAAAATGATAAAAAATGGAAAGCAACTCAAAAAAGTCTTTCTGGTGAACAATCTGAAAACAACTCAACTAAAACAGTGTCTGGAAGGTGAACAACCCCTTTAAACCATTATTTAAATTCATGATTTTTAGCACAAAAAAAAAAAAAAAATAATAACCCCATAAGCTTTCAGTCCTCTGACACTAAAGTCATAGGCAGAGGCTGATTTTTTTGTTTGGGTAGGCTAAGTCCAATGTTACATCCACAGATTCTTCACCAGTGATTTTGGAGAAACAGCTGATTCAGTCCCATATTATAAGCATTGTCAAAAGTTGTAATTCACCCGTCTGCCCACAGGGGAGGGTTTTTGTCTTAAATGTACTAAATCTGAAATCTATCCCATACATGGGCTGATTTAAGAGCTACTAACTGATGGGCTGCATGGTTAAGTACTAAGTAATTTTTCACTTGGCATGGATAGTCCAAACTATTTTGAAAATAATATGCATAACATTCTCTTATAATCAAAATTATAGAAAAAGTTCAGTTAGTTCATCTACATTACTGAAAATCAGAGCTAATGATTGGGTTGTTTAACATTAACCCATAAAACACAAAAGGTATGGGATCAGTTATCCGGAAACCAGTTATCCAGAAAGCACCAAATTACGGAAAGGTTGTCTCCCATGGACTCCATTATAATTTAATAATGCACATTTTTAAAAACCATTTCCTTTTACTTTGTAATAATGAAACAGTACCATGTACTCGATCCAAACTTAAACATAACTCATTGTTATTAAAGGCAAAACAAGCCTAGTGGGTTTAATTATTGTTTAATTGATTTTCTAGTAGACTTAAGGTATGAAAATACAAATTACAGAAAGATGTGTTATCTGGAAAACCCCAGGTCCTAAGCATTCTGGATCACAGGTCCTATGCTAACTGTGTCATTTATGTGAGATTTTAGCAGGATACTTAAAAGTAACCTTACTGTTTATTCCACAAAAAAACTTAGATTCAGATGACTATTTAAACCTTTGGGTGTGACACAATCTAATTGCCACCAACTGTAAAAATAATTTTTGTAAGTCTCCACACCTTGACTTATTTGCTATTTGATCGATAGGCATGCATCTACAACTTGATGGATCATGGCGGGTCTCTGCCAAATGCCCCAGTGCAGTCGCATTAACCATAGTTCCACAACTGCTCTCTCTGGATCTAATACTGCCATTATATATGATCTGTGCATGCCAATTCTTTCCTTTGGCTGCTGAATTGTTTTTACACATTATAATAACCCACATGGGCATTTAATAATATGAACAACCATAGTTGATGTGCATGTACATTTTTGCTTTACTTTTGACTTTGACTTGATCACTATATGGATTATAATCACTTACACAAATAAATATTTGTATCGTCAGAACTATTGTTTGTTTTTTTAAATATGAAACATTTAATTCATTCATTAGGCCTTATGACGCTAGCCAAATGATGGTGTCTGCAATTCATTTCTTTGGGTAACCCCTCTAGAAACTTGCTGCACATTTTTTCAAGGTCTTCTATCATTTTTGTGGATCACTCTCCATTTGCAGGACATGCAATATCTGCGATGCGGGCAGAGAATTAATTAATTGCTTCAGGTGATGGTTTTTATAATTTAACAATGTGTTTCTATGTGTTGGCTTCACATATAGGCAAGTATGTAACTGCTGCTGATGCTTGTATATTAGTATAATGCACAAAACCCATGAATATCTTATAAAATATATCCTTATAAACGGTGACTAGTGATGCCATCAGTTATAATCGGTGAGTAGTGATGTCATTTTTGTCACAACTCACTAGGGCAGATTTATCAAAGATCAAGGTGAATTTTCGAATGAAAAAAATTCGAATTTTGAGGGATTTTTGTGTACAACTAGGGAATAGTCCAAATTCAATTTGAAAAAAAAAAATTAAAAAATTTGAATATCGAAATTTATCATGGACTTGAAAAATCAAAGTTTTTTTTGGGGAAAACTTCGCCATACCTTCGATTCGTATTCGGCCGAATACGGACCTATTTGATCGAAAACAGATCTATTCGACCAAAAAAAAAGAGACAATTTTGGTTGGTCTTTTTGAATTTCAACATTTTTTGAAGTCGAAATTCGACCCTTGATAAATATGCCCCCTAAAACTTGTGTATTATAATAAATAAAGTACCCCTTGTTGGAAAATATGAGGATATTAGAAGTAACCTATGAGTTCCATGACCTGTAGAAAAGCACTCGGCCTTTGGCCTGGTGCTTTTATATTGTCATGAAACTTGTGACTTATAAAATCCTTATATTTTACAATAGGAGGTACTTTATTCACTATATATCTAGAGAGTTTCAGTTCAACTATAAAATTACTCGGCTGTCCTGCATGCTTAACTCATTTCCTCAAATAGCACTCTTTGGGAAAATATAGCACAGTATGTTGATTCATTTTTTTTTTATTAGTGGGCCTGGAGTTTAAAAGAGCAATTAAGCCCCTCAGATCCTATACTAAAGTATACTGCAACCCGTCAAGCATTTTTAAATGTTCACCCAGGTGAAAATAGATGCAAGAGGTGTGTGATGTGCAGCAGCCTTATACTAGGTGAACACTTCACACATCCACTCACAGGCATAATATATGAAATAAAGCAAAAATGTACATGCACATCAACTATGGTTGTTTATTAAATGCCCATGTGGGTTATTATATATATTATATTCATGAGTTTGAATGGTTCACACCTAAAGGTCTAAACTAGTCATCTGAATCTAAGTTGATTTATACAATAAATTTATGATGATATAATGGTAAGTTTTTGTATATTTTACAGGATGTACTGTGCCCAATATGAAATTTCAAGATTTTTTTATGAAGGAATTTTTAGCTAATTCACAATTTTTGACACTATTGGTGATGTATTGTATTTGTATATCACAACATTGTATAAAATCACATCTCACGTGGCTATTTAATATGAGAAAAAGGCTATGCTTTTTATCATAGTATATTTTCACTTTATTGATGTTACAATGGTGAAGCACTTACATTGACCAAAACATTTTTTTGAATGTATTGACATACAGCAATGTAACTTTTGCACATTGATTTTATTAACATGTGAGCAACATCCAGTGGTAGAAGGCACAATTTGCACTTTATAATCTTTTCTATTGCTCAAAAGACTTGCACAGAATTTGAATAAACTTTATTGGGACATTATTTATTGGGACAATTTTGGCATCATTGTTCACTTGTTAAGAGTGTATTTGTCACATATTGATCACTGTTTAAAGGTCCTGATGAGGACCAAAACTTTGGACACAAATGGTATGTGAATAAATATTTTTTAACATATCTAGCGTGTACCGGTCCTACCTGCAAATTGATAGACATATACACCCAGGAAAATAAATATAAGGGCTATAGACATGACATCTACACCAGATGTCAGTAATAACCGTAATCCATACACACACAAAAAAATCAAAACTAGCAAGTCCATCAATTATGTGTAATAAAGTGGAATGACACAGGGAATAAGTATTGAAAAATATGAAGAAAGAGAGGCAAAAAAATACATGGAAAGCCAAGAAACCTACTGAAATCTGTCAGTATTTAGAAAGCAATCCTGCCTCCTATCAGTGTAAATTAATATCAGCCGATTTAGTCCTAATTGATGGACTAGAAAAAGTTTTCTCATTATCAAGGTATCAAACAAGAAGCATCTCATGATGGGTGACAGCAAAGGGCTCTCTTTAAACCTTTGCAACTTTATTGATGGCACTGGTCACAGATGTATTTCTAGGCTTCTAAATGTTCCAGTGAGAACTGTTGGGGCCATAATCCGGAGGTGGAAAGAACATCATTTCACCCTAAACCAGCCACGACTAAAGAATAATCAGAAGAGTTGTCCAAGAGCCAAAGATCACCCGTGGAGAGCTTCAGAAAGACCTTGAATTAGCAGGTACAGTTGTGTCAAAGAAAACAATAAGTAATGCACTCAACCGACATGGCCTTTATGCATGCTCAACTCAAAAGACTCCACTGCTGAAAAAAAAGCATGTTGAAGTTTGTTTAAAGTTTACTGCACAACATTTGGACAAGCCAATGAAATTCTGGAAGACTATAGTCTGGTCAGATGAGACCAAAATTGAACTCTTTGGATGTCATTGCACACACCATGTTTGGAGGAGAAATTGCACTGTTACAGGGGATAAAAATGGGTTCCATTTTTGCACATTGTGCATTTTGCGCTAATCTCTCTTAGTGCACTATTCTGTGTGGGCCAGCTCATTTGCAGTAAAACTTGGAAATGATTATGCACCCAAACTGCAGTCTTTGGCAATGCAGCTTTAATGTGCATACTGACCTGCAAGCTAATAAGTTACAGACCTGTACAACCTCCACAACTACAATTAGTACTAAAAAAAAAAAAACCTTAGGACTGTTCAGGCTGCAGTTGGTTAAGTTGTTAAAGAGGTTAAAATAAATTGAATGAGTGGAAATATATCAAAATGCAAATCAAAAACGACAGGCAATTCTTTATGTATAGGTAGGTCTCATATGGTGTTCAGAATAATAGCAGTCCGACATCACTAACTACCAAGATTAATCACAGATTATATGTCTACATGGCAAATAATTTACTAGTAGGTGTAGTAGAGTAATAGAAAACCAACAGACCCAATAGTCATGACATGCATCCTGCTGATTTTCTGTAATTTAATCATTAATTTAGGCTTTCGGCTGAAGAGGTTGCAATTTGCCACAGAACTCATTGACTGTCCTATAGAGAAATGGCGGAACATTTTTGTGGACAAGATTGTTCTTTTTTGGGTCTAGGGGCCGCCAACATTTTGTCAGATGACCCTCAAATACTGAATTCAAGCCACAGTACACTGTGAAGACATGGTGGCACAGGCATCATTATATGGTGATGTTTCTCATACTATGGTGTTGGGCCTATTTTTTGCATACCAGGAATCATGGATTAGTTTCAATACATCAATACTTGAAGAGGTCATGTTGCCTTATGCTGAAAAGTAAATGGCAACAAGACAATGACACCAATAAATGAGCAACATATTGGTTCCAGACCAACAAGATTGCCGTTATGCAGTGGCAAGCCCAATGCCCGGACCTTAATAAAATAGAAAACTTGTGGGCGATATCAAAAATGCTGTTTCTGAGGAAAAACCAAGAACATGCACACAACTTGACACAAAAGGGTTAGAATGGCTATTAAAGGTAACCATCTTCACCTGTGATCTGTTTGCTTGTAATTAGTGGGTGTGTATAAAAGGTCAATGACTTTCTGGAATCCTGACAGACCCTGTGCATGTTATCAGGCCAAATCACAAGAGTATGTAAACTTTTGATCAGGGTCATTTGGGTAGTTTGTGCAGTGATTATGGTTTAAAAAGAGTAAACTCAGTTGTTTGACAATAAATGGCTTCAGTCAACCACTAACCATGAGTGAACGAAAAGTTTTTGTTATTCATATTCTCTGAAAAAATGGTTAAGAAATCATAAATTCTGTATATAGACAATTACAAGAGATCCTCTGCTGGCCAACTACGTCAAAGTCATCATATTATATATATATATATATATATATATATATATATATATATATATATATATATATATATATATATATATATATATATATATATATATATATATTGTAGCCCCCACCCTTCCCAGCAAAAGTCAGGTGATCCCACGGGTGCTAATAAAAGGGCAACCAACTTTGGGAGTTTTACTTTGAAAGCAGCTAGTAAGTTGCAGGTAAAACTTAGAACCTTTGCAAAATGTATAATAAAGCAATATAATTCTTAATGAATCAGATGAAAATTGAGCATAGGACTGGCCAGATATGGGATGACTTTGACGTAGTTGGCCATCTTAGATATATTGCAATATATGTATAAACAATACCTATTTTGTTTAAAGGGTAAGGCATTTTTTAGTAGCTGTATGCACAAAATGTCTCAAAGTCTTAAATATATTGATAATGGGTTTAGTGCAGAGGATCTCTTGTATTTGTCTATATGTATTATAATTATATATATATAGCAGAAGTTGCTGTTACCATAATTACACATACTCTGTGTTGTGTTTCAGTGCCAGGTGATCAGACTCAAAGTAATACACGTCGGGATCTTCCTCATCTTCTTCAGTGGTTTGCTGTCCTCCCCTCTCTTTACATGGTTGTATATGTGGGGAAGCTTTCACTGTTTCAGAGTTTGGAATTATCTGTTTATTTGCTGAACAGCGGACAGCACCACAGTCCTGCTTTTTGTCACTGTGAGCAACATCAGTGTTTACTAATGAGCCATTAACAGTATTGTTTGTCTTACTATTATTACTAACACGTATTTTACTCTCGTCAATAGGTCCATTTTCTCCACAAGGAAATTCGCTTTTGTATGGGCTATCTTTAACCAATAAAGGCCTTCGCGGGGAAGTTCTTAAAGTATACCTGTGTTCTTGGGTGTCGGAAAAGGTTGCCACATTAGTATCAACATTGTCAAGCTCTGTAAAAGATAGTTCAGATTCAGGATCACCCGATATACAGTTGTCATGAGCAGCATTTATGACACTGTCCGTATTTTCAATATTAACTTCTGAGGCACTATCCTCTGCACCAGATATCTCATCAGAGTCCCTTTCAGAAGACAGTATTTCTGAACAGAATGATGTTGGTTTATTTGCCTGATTTACATTATCTGTTGGCAGACAGTTAGCAACCAAGTTATGCTTTAGTTTTTCAGCTTGCTCCACTGAGTTTGTACAAGGCACATTGCGGTCTAAAAGTGTGTCCTTTTTATTATAAGTCAACACTGAACATGGATTCAATGAAAACCCATTTTCAGAAACAATTTTCTCCTTGTGAGGAGATAAAGCAACAGAATTTTGTTTAGTGCTGCCATCAGATTGGCAGTCTTTACAATTGAAAGCAGCAGTGTTTTTTCCATCAACACCATTAAGAGTTTTATGGCTAGCAGTCTCAATATTTATTGTTTTTTTAAGATGTTCTGGTTCAGATTCCTTTTTGATTTCCCTTTTGTCACTATCATCCAATAAAATACATTGATGAGATTGTTCAGTATTGGTAGAATCTGTTTCATCGTCAGAACAAGAGTCCTTTCTTTCTGTAGCGGACACTTTTTCTTCTGGGCTACTAGGTTCGTCAGACCGCAAATAACATTTTATTTTCTTCAAAACAGGAGATAAAGGTCCAGGTGACTGTATTTCACTGTTTTCCACACTGTCTTTATCAGTGACGTCCTTCTCTGAAACAGACAGTACTCTTTTCCTTGGGCTTATCCAAGACTCGCGAGGTCCTGTTGGTTTTAAGTCACCACTTTTTGGGCAAATTCCCTTTTGTGCAGTTTCTGGCTTTTTCTTTGGTGACCTAGATCTCAGTAATGATTGAGGAACAACCTCTTCACCATGAGCAATGCTTCGGTTTCGCAAGGTGCGTCCACAGAAGTTTTCATCAAGACCGTTAAACCCCACTGTTGATCTTGTGACACGAGTCGATCGAGAAGAAGCCATGCTATGGATCACCCCAAACGTATGACTGGCATGATCCACTCATTGGGAAACCTTTAAAACATAAAAAAGGTGAAACACATTATTGGCTTTGTTTAAAAAAAAAAAAAAAAGAGTCTTCTAATTAAAAGCTGCTAAAAACAAGACCTAATAAATGGTATGTTGCCTGATCAAATTGACATAACGCTCGGGGTAAACCCAGGAGATCCGAGAAAATATGGAAACCATGGCTAGACACCAACCCAAACACACCCTTTGCTAATTAATGAAATGATACCTGGTGCACAAAGTTAGAGGATCGGCCGCCTCACAGTCTAGCAAAAAGGGTTGAGAAAGGGGCGTGACCCCGAAACGTTGCACTTCGCAATAAACACGCAAGGCAGCTTGCTTGCATTTATCCTGTGTGCCCTGGGATTCTTTTTGCTTATGTTCACTCTGGTAATCTGATTCTATGCGGTAATCAGCTCGAAAGCGGTCACTAAGTATATGATGTAAGCAACTGTATCCGAGTTCTATGCAAGTTCCAATTTTTATTTTGGTTTGTGAAAAACATAAATTACCTGAAAAGCTTACTCTGCTCTCAGTTTGGTTGCCAAAGATTACAGGAAGCTGGCCATACACAACCAAATTCTGGGCTGAAAATGCAGTCACATTTTAATCCCTATGCCTATTTATAGAGGTGAAAATGCAGACTTTTAGATGTAAATAACTTTTAATTAGACATTGAAAAACAGATGAGTAACTGTGGAGTTTTACCTGAAAATGAGGTTATTTAATGATTCACTGACAGAGGTAAGTCATTAATAATCTATGTTTTTTGTGCTTAACACAGCAAACAGGGACTTTCAGACAGCAAACGTTCTCCATGTTTGTTTTTTGCCAGGTAGATCATTAGATTACCAGTGCACTGAAATTGAATGGCAAATTTGCATATAGGTCATTTGTTCTCAGCATATCTGTATTAAACAAACATTCACAAAATATTTTTCACTGCTAAATACAATGAAATTAACAAGTAGGTGAATTATTTTCTGGTTAAAGCAATAGTGTGCCATTGTCACTTCTTGAGTGACAGGGACCACCAGAGTAATAGAATATGTTGGCACTATACATTATTCTAATGCTTAGGATTCTGCTTGTTTCAGGTTACAGCATTTTCCATTTTGTAGTCTTTGAATCACCATAAACCACTAAGTCCTGGAATGCATGGATTGGAGCCAAGCTAGCAGTCCAAGTTTATATAAAGTTTAAATATCAGTTGTTAAACTATCCTTGAAAAAAGTTTATGTTTCCATAAACATTAAAAAGAATTCTGTAGCAAGTGTTTTTATATTTGGTAAAGCACAATTTATAACATTCTGCTGCAATTTAAAAATCTCATAGGAATGAACAAAAAGGGGATAATGTTTCTGTGGTGAGCTCTAACCTCACCTTTTGATAAATCTGCCCCAATGAGTTAGTTCTCGAAACCTTCTCTACGCAAACCAACCTTCTCTAAGCAAACTTGTTTCCTGGCCAATAAGACAGAAGGCTTTCTAACAAATCAGACCCTTGGTGTGTTGGTAGCTTCATTGGTGGCTACAGTGCAGGTTGACACAACTGAGGAGACACAGTGAGTTGGTACCAAGGGTATCTGGGTCAAATAAAATATGTTGGAACACCAAAGTACATGTAATGCCATAAATTCGGTCAGGTTTTGCTCTGCCTAGTACATAATATATGTTAGCTTTTTCATATAACCGACATTGTTTGATCTACTGCTGTTTTTTTTATTTGCCCTTACAACCACCTTAGGCTTGATTTTACTTCTTCTGATATTTGGAGCTCATGATTTATTCTCAGAGGATTGATGGCCCCAGAGCTGAGAAAGAAGAGCTAAATAGGGCACCCTGACAAATTTACCATCTCAGGGGAGCAGGATATTGGGCAAAGGAGTGACATGCAAGTTTTAGTGAAACTCAAACACGTATGTTGCCATCTGTTCTGTTAGAAATCCTTTCCCATCAAAAGGATGCTAGTCCTTGGACAGTGTTCAGCTGTGCCCCCAAAAAGATAATAATTAGTGTCAGGGTCAGTTTGTTAACCAGTAATACTGCTGTAAAATCAGATGGGCCTTGTCTCTGTTTTATGGCTTTTTCCTCTTATATCGGCTGTCAGTTAGCTTAGTGGTAAGTTAAAGCAGCATTCTGTGCATTTATTTTTTAACATATAAATTTTCTGTTTAATCGAAACCTACAAATAAATGATTCAAAGGCAACAAATGTCATATTTTGCATGACAATGTATTTCACTTTGCAGTCTATAGAGAAGAAACATGAATTTATCTGTGCATAACTAAACCCATTATATTCTAAAGTGTCGGTTATCTGCTATGTAAACTTGTGACTCTTCTCACTTGTGACGGACAGCATGATGGCCCATAATATGAGTAGCAGTACTATTGCTCCCCCTCAACAACAAAGGATCTCCCCAGCATCCAGTGGCAGCTAAGTTTTCACTGGAGCCTTCCTGTGACCCAAGGTCTCCAACCTTCTGAACTGCTGGTTCAGCATCTTAAAAACAAGATAGCATAAGCCAGCTAATTATCAGACTTGAGAAAAAGCATGGAGGGCAATGTGGAAGCTGGACTGTAGGGAAGAAATGGAGATTGTATGTGGCTTTGCAGGCCTCAATCTACACAATTGCCCCAAAGAGCTCTTTGCAAAACTTTGCCATTTCAATACGATCTAATCTAGAGCATGAATATGCATTACAATAAGTTATCAGCAACTGCTTACAGAAATGTTCCATTCTATTTGATGCCAAACAGTTGCAATTTTAAGTACCTAACTCAATAACAGCAACCAAGATAAAAATCTTAGCAAGGCAATACAAACTCCTCCACAGTTCTTTAAAAAAAATTATTTTATGGAACTTGGATCTCTCTGTAGCATAAAACTGCTTTTAATTAACTGTATCTATATTAAATTGAGCACATATTTTAAATGAGATACTATGTGACATGATCACGCAGTGTAGTTTTCAATTCACAAAGAGCTGGTTAAACCCAACAATGATACATTTATGGCGGGTGGGGTATGGCAGTGATGTCATGAGGCAGGGACCGGACAGATCAGGGGACGGTATAGGAGATATATGTGCTGTAAGAAGGGCTGGGGGGTCTGCCAGCAGAAAGAAGATGAATGAATTACACATTTACCCTCAATTACACTTCTGCTGTGTAACAGCGACCCTAGCTGGGGATTTTAAACCTGGTGGCAACCCTACTGCCAGCAGAGAAAACAGCACTAGCAAAACAATTAAAATTATACAATTAAACAGGATCAGCGGCCAGCTCCATGTTGTTTCCACCCTTCCCTGCTACAGTCAGGTGACCCCAGTAGTGGCCAATACAGTATATAACTATTTGGGAGTGTCAACCTTGAAAGCAATGGACTTGCAGGCAAAACATAGTCCCTGTGCAAAATGTATAATGAAGCAGTAGAATCTTAAAGCAGATAAAAATTAGTGTAGGACTGGCCAGACCAGGGATGACAATGTAGTTGACCCGCTTGAATTTATTGCAATATGGACAAAGAATCCTTATATTTATATCCATATATTTTTTAGTATCGTAAGGCACAAAAGGTCTTAATTTACCATATATCATTATGGGACCTGGTATTTTCTAGAGAAGGAGTCTTTCTGTAGTTTTTCCATACCTTAATTCTGCTTAAAAATATTTGTTTTGCCTTCAATAAAGATTAATTATATCTTAGTCAGGATCAAGTACAAAGTGTTTTGATTAGAGAAAATATGATGTTTAAAAATATTATTTGATTAGAGTTTATGGGATATGGCCTTCCCGTAATTAAACGCTGTCTGGATAACAGGTTTCTGGATAATGGATACCATACCTGTAATACTGATCATGAGTGCAGAGGATCTCGTCTTTGTATGAAAATAATAACCTACCCAGATTCCAGGGGGCTATAGGGACTGCCGCCACTTGCCAATGCTCACACATCATGGTGGAGGAAAAGAAAAAAAAAGTCACCTGCAACTTAACTCCCCCCTGACGATCGCAAGACGATATACTGTGCAGACGTTGTTCAGTTCAGTTAACTGAATGACTTTTTTCCCCAGGCAAGTGTATCTCAGGTAAGTTTCTAAAGCGGCACTGCTCTGCTGATCTTTCCCAGGGAATAAGGTTGTCCGTGTTTAAAGAAATACTGAGAAACACAGTATTAAACTATTATTTTTATTATTTATTTATGTTTATTAAGGAGAAGAGTTTTTTTTTGTAAATTAATGAATGGGCTATACTTTTTTAAATTGTGTTCTCTTTCATCTTTATCATTATGCATGCATGCCGTGCTAGTAAAAAAAGTGCACAGTGTAATGTATGTGCTTTGAAGCAGCTGGTAGATTGCTGCAATTCCTGAGATGCTGTCACATAGAGCATGGCATCTGATAAACTGATTTTTATTCCTCCTAGTGCACAAGTGTTTGTGAAGGGAGACTGAGAGGCATCATGGTAGATACGTTTGTTGTTGGTGTGTGAGAAACCAGTAGGTTTTACACACTGTAAAGTTATAACAGTGTCAGGCTCCCACCCCACTCTCCTACTTACTAAAACAAACAACCCCGGGTCTTAAAAAAATAACCGTGACTTGCAGAAGACTACCACGGATTAATGTTTACAGAAATACTTATGGAAAGCATTAGTTTCAATAAACAATAATATGCAATACTAATGGGTTAACATTTAGGCATTCAGCTTGTGACCTTTATTGTGTTATTACAGAGTGCCAACGATGGGTAGAGTCAATGTAATGTACTTAATAACATGCCGGCAAAATCTATAGGGGAAAGAACCCATACACATATAAACTTGAGCAGGTCCACATAACCCCTCTCGAACTATATAAGCTGGGCGCCTCATGCATGCTTTGGCTTGGGAATCACCCCCCGAGAGCTTGGGCACTTTATGAGACCTGACCAAACATTGCTACTGCAACACAACTGTGAAATTGGAGAAACTGACAAATCGGCAGAGCCCAGTTTGTGTGGTTCATAAGGGGGTAGGTAGACCTGTGCAGGGAACAAATGGGTTGAAACCACCTTAGCAAACACACAGCACCTAAAACTCATGGCCACGACATTTGGCCAGCTCATAGCTAGTGCCCAGGCTTCCTGATAGAGATTCCAGAGAAGGGGAACTGAAAGACAAACTTTGCCATGGCTACCAGTATCCATGCTTCAGTAAATACAGTTGTGTTCAGAATAATAGCAGTGTGTTAAAAAAAAGTGAATAAAGCTAAAAATCCTTATAATAGCTTTTATTTCCATACAAGCAAATGCATTGGGAACAATGTACAAAATCAAAACATGAAGAAAAATGTATCAAATTTGTTTTATTCTACTTTTAGGGCTTGTTTGAAAATCAGGTGATGTTTTAGGTCACATTCATATAAAAATATAAATGTTGCAAAATTGTAACAGTTTAGAGTGCGCCTGGATTACTGAGCTGCCAGACTCAATCACATATCACTACCCTGCTGCAACCTGCCCAGCACTGCAAGTCAACCCACAGCATACTCTAGAATGCATCTGAATCGCATGTTTAACACTAGAAAACAGGGTATAGGAAATGTCAGAAAATAAACATTACTTCAAAACCGACAGCAAGGGCAAACTGAAACAACAGTCTTAAAGGGGTAGCTCAAAGTTAAATACACATTTAGTATGACAATGGCATTCTGAAAATCTGCAATTGGATTCACTTTTGTAGTTAATCAATTACTTAGATGCATTTTTTGCTTTGAAAATAATCTGTGCACCACCCATCATATCTCTTCCATGTTACACTGCTTTGTTTTGGTTGAGGTCACTCCTTCCTGCCCCAAAAACTCATCCTTTACCCCTAGGGTGTAAAGCCATAACCCCCCCCCCCCACTATCACTGATGCAGCATTGATCAAATGGTTACCCAATCGCAGCCGCATTACTGTACTTGTCAATACTACTGTTCGATTATATAAATATTGTCTGTAAATTTGCTAAACCTCCTGCTTGATACAATCCCGTTAGTTATATTAAAATATCTAACACTATATGAATAAAAGATCAGGGATTTAAAAATGTAAACTCTATCAAATAGCCAAGCAATTGCTGAATTCCGTTTGGGATTTAGCCGAACTCAAGTGTCTAGCTGAACCAAGTGCTTACCAATAAAATTAAATAAAATGAAAATTGGCCATGTTTTTGGATTTTTGGCACATGCCAATTACGATTTGGGCAAGAAAATTTGGTATTCGGACAAATCAAATTAACGAATAACAGAATACTCTCGAGATGAAGCCCAGTGAGTCAGATAAGTCTGTTCAATGGATTTTAAGGCCCTAATCTGTATGATACTCAATTTTAATATAATGCAATTCTCTGATGTGTACTACATTTAAAATTGCTCCACTAAACTGAAAAGTCAGACAGGACTGTTTTAATGGCAATGTCCATCCAGCTTCAAAATTTGGTACACAAATTCTTTGACTCTGACTCCTCAGTTAACTACCTCTAACTCCAGCTCTGACTCCTCTGTCACCAAAAACAAAGTGTATCAAAGGAAATAAAGTATAATGTACTATTGCTGTTTGCTTCAGAAAGACTACTATAGTTTATAGAATTAAAAACACCATTGTATTGGACAGGGCTTATCTGTTATGTGCTATAGAACCTGTGTCTTTTCTAATTTTTTGCCTGCTTGATTTGCTCCCCCCATGGCTACACAACAGCTTGTTTATATAAACTATAGTAGTGTTTCTGAAGCAAAACACACCAGTGCAATTATAATTAGCCATTTTATGAACCACTTCTTTAAATACAATCCATAATTAAAGAAAATATTGTTCTTAGAAACAGAATTGCTTTTGCCAGATTCTCCCTCACAGAAGCTCTTAAATCTGATTTGATTATTTTCAGTGCTTGTTTACTCCAGATTAAAATGATGTTTGAATGTCAGTTTACATAATAGTTCAGCTGGAGTTCACACAATAGAAACAGTTACAAACTGGGCTTACAGCAGAGAAGTACTTTATTATGACTATTATCTGTGAAAAATAGGACATTGCATATTGTATTTTTTTTTATTGCAATTAAGTTATTAGTCGGAACACTTTTGGCGACTGAATCCAGTTACCCAAAAATGCCTCAGACTTCTACTCCACAGCTCTGGTAAATGTTTTTTGTCATGTGTTTTTCTTACACCATTCTTTTTGTCTAAAAACAGTAAGAATTTTCTCTAAAGGTGTAATGCATTATTTCTCATGCTGTGTAAAGAAACAGCTACCACATAGAACACACGTCAGACCATCAGATTGCCAGTGTTTAAAAAAAAAAAAAAAATACATACTGAAGAAGATGTGGATACATCTTTGGCTTAAAAGTTTCCTGCTTAAAATTCAGGCGTATAAATTATCAGCTGTCTACGGATAGGGCCACATTACTGCGGATCTTGGCCTGAGTTTCTCTGCAGGCTAAGATCTGCAATCATGTGGCCCTACAATTCGCTCCCAAGCTGCTCTACTGCCTACATTCAGAAGCACTGTCTCCTCTCAGGTGCAGGTAGACATGGCAATTTCAGTGATAAAATGCTGCATTTTGCACCAAAATTTACCCTACCTGCAAATGAGAAGGGGTGCAGCCAAGCAGCGGATTCTGTATTATCTGGCCCTAGCCTAAAAATGCAGAGTATAAAACTCGACTTCGATGTTTTTCCATTGACTTGACTAGGTCACGCTATAAATATAATAATGTAAAATAATGTGGTTGGGCAGTGTAAAAAAACAAAATTCAGCATTTATTTTGCAACTCATTTTAGATCATTTTTACTGTGTAAATACATACATACATACATTTCGGATTCGGCCGAACCCTTTGTGAAAGATTAGGCCGAATACTGAACCAAATCCTAATTTGCATATGCAAATTAGGGGTGGGAAGGGGAAACCTTTTTTTACTTCCTTGTTTTGTAACAAAAAGTCATGTGATTTCCCTCCCCACCCCTAATTTGCATAAATTAGGATTCCATTCAGCCAGGCAGAAGGATTCGGCCAAATCCTACTGAAAAAGGCTGAATCCCAAACCGAATCCTGGATTCGGTGCATTCCTAATTGTAATAAACAGTCACAACTCTCTCTGGGGTTTTTACTGTCTATATTACAAATGTTTAGAGCTGTATAAAAAGTTCAAGAATATGTCGTATAGAAAGTGATCAAGAACAACCACAAAAAAAAAAAACCCCTCTTTAAAAGCCCCCTTCAAGGGTCATTATCCAACTACATCTTGCAGCAGTCTGTGCTTAGTACATGGGAATAGTTATGCTGACAGTTTTATAGCAGCTCTCTACACATGGTATGAATAGAAAATGTTTAACCAAACATCCTAACACACTGGCACATTAGGCAACAAAGATGTACAGCTACAAATATGTATATTTTTACATCTATAGTGATATTTATAGATACCGCATATTTAAATGCAAAATAAGTCTAAAACACCTTCACATGTGACAAATTTGAGACAATTCAATTAAAATCAAAATCAATAGGAACTTGTCAGTACGGATATGGGACCTGAAATCAAGAATGCTCATGACCTGGGGCTTCCAGATAATGGATCTTTCCATAATTTGTATCTTCATAACGTAAGCCAACTAGAAAACCATGTAAACATTAAATAAACCCTATAGGCTGGTTCTGCTGCCAATATGGATTAAAGTTGAACTAAACAACCCAATAATAGGTGCATTTCCTCTGCACTTATATGTGAGTAATGAATTAGGGGCACTTTCAGGGGTAATTACCTATGGGGGGGAAGCAGGGAGGGGGACTATGTAGGGTAGTGGGTAGGAGTTTTTATTATTGGGGGATAGTTCTACTTTAATTATATCTTGGTCAAATACAAGACACAATTTCATTATTACAGAGAAAAATAATTTTGAAAAAATTGGATTACTTGAATAAAATGGAGTCTATGGGAGATGGCCTTTTTGTAATGTGGAGCTTTCTGGATAACAGATCCCATACCTGTATTAGTAAGCAAAACAGTACCCCCAAATCCAGCTTCAGCCCAGTATTGCCTAAAGTGACCAACAGAGAAGGCAAATCTTCCTTCCTACAGGCTGGGATGAAAAAAGGGGAGTGGTCTACTCTAGCACTCTGAAAACTCCATTGGAACTAACCAGTTAAGACTAATGAAAGCACTTTTTCTGTATAGCAATACATAGTAAATCTGTTGTGTTACAATCAGCCTAATATGAATCTTTAGTTGTAGACAGTAATGTTCTAAGGCTATTTGAAGTAGGTCATCATTTATGGTTTTTGGATTATTCTTTTTTCTGTTATTGTTCTGGTATACAGACTTGCTATATGGTTGCTAAGGTTTAATTACCTTAACAACAAGGAAGCCAGCATAGAACATGCATAGGAAATAGCCTGAATGAAAAGACAAGCAATACATAAGAAACACAAAAAAAACCTGAAGCCTCCCAATCTGCATTTCCAGCTGCAGACTGGAAAGTTTCAGAATAGAAGCAAGGATAGGTAACAAAGAACATACAGAATCTATAATGAAGTCCAGTTAAAGGGATGCTTAGGATAGGTACATTGACAACATTATAAAAGTTCATTTAAAGGCCAAACTTCCCCCTTTATGACCTGCATTTTTGTTTTAACCAATTCAATTCTGAGAAGCCCACATGAGGCGCACAAGCCAACCAGCAGCACTCACTACTAAATTGGACCTTTTAGCCCTGAACAGCCACCATAGAGTTGGATCCAGTTCCCTGCGCCCAGTCCCAGGCAGCGTGTATTACCACACAGGGAAGGGCGGGGGCGCTGTTTGATCACACGCTACAGTAGCACAAGGCACCAGCAGTCCCTCCTTCTGTTGCACAACTGCAGCTTCCTAAACCCTGGCGCCTGTGTGTGTAAAGAAGTTGCATTTCAGCCGTATACATTCTCCACTTTATTCACAGGATGATGGAAATCATTCCCGCCCACCTCCCACGCCGCCACAGGGACCGAGAGGGGGCGGGTCTCACGGACATCGCTCACCTTTGTGCAACCTAATCACCACCGGAAACTCCCCGCGCTCATGGCGCATCTCCACGCTGAGCCAGTCCTTGTCTTATCCCCTCCCCAGGGAAGTCAGGCCGCCGTGCACACGCACACACTGCAGGAAGCGCTGCTGCTTTCTACACCGCCGCTTCCGCTTCCCACAGGCCGCTCTCCATTTGGCCACCGCGGCGCCACCTGCCGGTACTTAGGAGGCAGCGCTAAAGGAATGGGCATGGAGTAGAGCTGATAGATACAAGCGAACAGGTTGCTCCCGCTGCCTCACATTACTTCTATTTACTCACAACCAATTCAGCGCGCTCACTTCCAAAAACATTTGATCACTTAACAGTGGGGATGGAACACAGATTATTTCATTTTTTTAGTAACCTTGTTAGAAGGGAATATATCCGGGTATTTTTATCAACTAATCCACCAAACTCCTATCATCACTTATTTCATCCCTTGATATGTAGCTTTTGTAAAGCCGCCTTGCAGTTGGTCTATGTTTAGCAAGTTTGTGTATTTGAGTAGCATTGTAAACTTCATCCTAATTTAATAGTGGAATCAGCTGTTCTTCAACTTGTAATAAAAAAATAAAACCCTCCCCTGGGTAGAACCCCTCCCCCCAGCCTACCTGCCCCCCCCCCCCCAAATGCCCCTAATTTTTTACTCATCCCTCCATGCAGATTCTGGCCTTGGAGTCCATGGCAGCCATCTTCTTTCTTCTGTCTTTTTAGGCGCATGCGCAGTTGGAGTAAATTTCCGGTCCCAAACCACTGTGCATGTGCCGAAAGTCACGAAAAATGACATGCGCCAAAAATGCCGTCAAGACATTTTGATTGCCGGATAATAAGAAGATGGCTGCCGTGAACTCCGAGGCCAGAATCTGCATGGAGGGGTGAGTAAAAAATCAGGGGAATTTGCCTGGGGGGAGGGTTTTTTTTATTACAGGTTGAATTCTCCTTTAAAGGAATGCAATGCCCTGAACAATATGTGTCTAAAAATATATGTTTCTAATTTCCATACAGCCTTATACCATTGTAAACACATTGGTGCACCTATTTATGACACTTCTTTTAAGTCGTAAAGCCTATTTGTGCATACTACTTGTATAAAGGCTTGGGGATGAACTGGTGTCTTTTGGGCACAATAAATAGGACTTGTGTTGAAATTTCATTCTGAGAATTGTTAAGCCCGCAGAAGAGATTTATCACGGGCAACTAATCTCCTGCTGTGCCATCAGCCTTAGAATGGCAAGAAAAAAGGTAAAATATGAATTTAAGTAATTAAAACAATAGGCAGAATGGAATTTCAACGCATTCTATTTAGTGTCCATTTGATTGTAGGTGTATACTACCTGTTGTTTACAATTTCCCTCACAGCAAAATCTTGTTCCGAAAGGAGTCACATGTGAAACAGATTCTCCTAATTCTCAGTGGCAATCCAAGTATATTTGCAAAAGACTTAATCTAATAAACATATTTAAGGCTACAGTCACACTGGGCTGAGCCCGCGGATAGACAGAGGCCAATAATCAATGCTCTATACTCAAATCGGCACTCTTCTGGACCTCCAGACGGAAAAATTTCATCAGTGTGGGTGCAGGCATGTAAATATCTACATGCATACTCATGAATTTAACCAAAATGTTCCTAATGTGAACATAGCCTTAAGGCTTAGGGCACATGAAGCTTAGGCACCAATGCTCTCCGCTTGTTTGGTTTTTTTTGCAGGCTGAGAGAAATGGCTACACTTTTTCCAGCTATAAGTGCAGCTATGCTACAAATAGCATACATAATTGAAACATAGTTTAAATACCTTTTCCCATGTAAATATAGCAAACCATTTTAAAGAATAAGTAAACCTTTTTTTTCTATATTGAAAATTACTGTTGCTTAGTTAGGGGTATAGTTTTCCTAATATGACCTAGAATGTTCTATTTATTGCAACTTTTCAACAACTGATCTGTCAATTTTTTAACAATATTTTTTTTTTCAGGCCCTCTCCCGTTCATCTTCCACTTTCTCATTTAAACCTGCTAGGGTAAATTGGACCCTAGCAACCGGGCAGCTGCTGGAATTCCAAAATATAGAACTGCTTAACAAAAGCCTAAATAATTTAAAAACAAAGAACCAAAATGGTGATTTCCAGCATTTTGGATATTCTCTTCACAGTAGGCATAAGGATTAATACAGACTTGCTGCGTTTCCATCAGTGCTAATGTGTGTAAAGTAGTTAAAGGAGGGGATTTATTATAAATTAAGAAAATAACTATATACATTCCCCTTCACCGAAAATCATTTTGAAGAACCAAAGTTAAGATTGTTCTACAGTTGTACTGTTTTGCCTGTAAAAATAAATAATGTATTTGAATAAAAAGACATAAAACATATATTCAACAAAAACATTATTAAAATACCTCATAATAAACAAGGATTTATATTGTTTATTGCTTAAAGTAGGCTATTACTAGCCCTCTTCATACAAACTTAGACTGGCAACTAAATGGGCAATATTTGAACGTGCCAAAGCAAAAAAACGCAGTATCTGCATCCACCAGTGGACTCAACTTCCTAAAACCGATAATATTTTTTTCCAAACAAAGGCATAATGCAGTCTGTAATATTTACAAACCAAGGTCAACAGCCCAAAATGCACCTTGTGTTTGGGCATTGCAATTACCATGCATGGAAATAATAATTATACAAGTCATTAAAATGTGTACAGGATGCACAAATGCAACGAGCAGAGAAGTGTATTGAATCATATTACTAATCTGTAGTCATGCTGTCCAACATAAAAAGGAAGGCTAGAGAAGCCTTTTGGAAAACACCATCTGCACTGATCTTGGTAAAGGGATATAAATGAGTAGCTATGGGAGCAGCCATTCAAAACTCGATAAGGAGAAAAGGCACAGGATGCACAACAGATTTCAGATAAGCTCTGTAGTAATCAATGGGATTCTTCAGAACGTTTGTGATCTACTGTGTTTCCTGTGCTTGACTAGCTGCTCCCATGGCTACACAGTAGCTTGTTTATATAAACACACTGGTTTTACCAGTGCAGGAGAACCAAACATTATATTGTCATTCCTTTAAAACGCTTCTACACACATTTTTGATTACTGTTCCTTTAAGAAAGAAACTACAGCAAGCTTGAGTCTAATATTCTAAAGATCACAATACTTGTGATTTCACTAACCATTAAAATATGACAATTTAGGCTTTCTTGAGATAAATAAAAAATCTAATAAAGCAAAACAAATAGTTCAGGTCAAATATAGATAAAAGTTTGAAGAGGTAATCCCCCAAAAAACATATTTACACCCACATTCATTTATTAGATGTGCACCTTGTGGTCTCTCAGGTGTTGTTGAAATAGAACTCACAAATAGGGTTGCCACCTTTTAAAATGATCTTTACCGGCAGATGGAGGGGGCGGGGTTAAAAGGGAGGGACCGTGACATGCTATTGGCTGGCTGGTCGTGATGTCAAAGGGGGCGGAGCCAAGCACATGCATTTGGCAAGAAGCCCAGCAAAAAAAGGTAAGTTTGAGCAGGCTGGGGGCAGGCCACGGGCTTTTTTTTAGGTGTATTACAAATTTACCGGCAGCTACATTGCCGGTAAATTTGTAATACCGGCCCCGGCCTTGGCTGGTGTTTTACCGGCTAGGCCGGTAAAATACCGGCCGGGTGGCACCACTACTCACAAACCCTGTGACTCAGAAGTCCTCAAGGAATGCAGACTGTTACTGAACATAGGCATTTTCAGTAATTCTTAAATATCATAGGGCTGTATTCAAGACAAACTGTATGCAAAGCATGGGATACAGTATATTTCTTGAATGAAACAAGTGTTTATTATATTATTGCATTATGAAGTTGTTTTTACAGATGCACCAGTCTCACTCTTCAGAATGATTTATCTGTATGGTTTGCAACACCTATACATTAAGGAAAGTAGGGATGCACTGAATCCAGGATTCGGTTCGGGATTCAGCCTTTTTCAGCAGGATTCCCCCTAAAGGAAAGTAGTATACATCTGTGTATTATAATAGAAATCAGATGGCACACGCTCTGTCAAATGTGCTAAATAATTCCTGTGGTTTGAGATCTTAACACCAAATCTTAGCGGAAACTCTGAGGTCTATAACCCAAACGGTGAGTTGGGGAGATTGGATGGTGAAATTTGATTTAAAAGGACACATATTTACATATTCTGAAAAATTCTTCAGGTTCAGAATACTAGATCATCATTTTCAATATAATGCCCTTCCCTCAGCCTAGCCACGGCTCCAGGGTTTTCACCAAGATTCTAGCTCCAGTGGTGGTGAATCTCAGATTGCAAGAAATACAGATATTCGCATACTGAAAAAATGCATAATCTGAGCAGACTGTCACGACATGTTAAGATAACAGCAGTTTACTTACAGATCATTTGGGAAGATTGGGAAAAGTCATCTTCAATTCCATGTCAGGAAATAGGATTCCTGGGGACGTCTCTCACCACAGCAAAAATTTCAACTCAGTCTACCAGAGAGGAATCTCAGAGATTCAATACAGTGCGAGTCAACTGGCCAGATTCCCTACAACCACAGCAAGAGTAATTCAACAAGTAATTGGAAAACTGATAGCAACAATGGATTGTTTGATATGAGCAAGAGTGCACTCCGATTCCAGTCCAAATAGAGTCACAATCATGGGTTACCAGATCAGATTATCCATCTGTCCCCTTGGACAGTGCAGATTTTAAAGTGATAGACAACCTTTGCATACCTGTATCCCTAGCAATCCCCATCTGGGAGTCAGTCACAACAGATGCCAGTAAGAAAGGATGGGGGGCACACATGGGAAATTATACAGCTCAAGGGACATGGTCTCTGGAGGAGAGTACAAGATCTCCAGTAACTGAAGGAGGTATATATCGGGACGTCTTGCTTTTCGAGGAAAAATACTTTCCAAAGGGATGACCACAAGATCAGACAACATTATTACAGTAAGCTATCTGAACAGACAAGTGGGCACAAGATCAGAGTAATTATTGAGATTGACCATTCATAAATTGGAGTGGGCAGACAAAAACTTGAAGGCAGAATATACAGCACTGCGGGCAGACAGTATAAATTCAACATGGAATTCCAAACAAAGCAAAAAAAGGGAAAACTCACATGCCCGTGTCTTGGCTACTTCACTATGTCCACTCCTAATGTTTTGCTGGCTCCCTCATGCTGGTCTCCACTCCAGCAGACATCACATGTGGGGGATAAGGTAATTTGAGGAAACCAATCCCCACACATGGCGTAAAATCAAAATTCCAGCTTTATTGGATCATAACAGAGGGCACTTCATCTGATGAAGTGCCAGCAAGAGGCATGAAACGCGTCAGGTGACCTAACATGTCATAGGGTAGGAGTACATCTGTAATAGATGCCTGTTTGTTGTTTTATGATCCAATAAAGCTGGAATTTTGATTTTACGCCATATGTGTGGATTGGTTTCCTCAAATTACCTTATCCCAGACAGTATATATTGGCAAACAGACTCGATTAGTGCCGGGTGACTAAATCTCCCCGAATCTTCCAGTGTGCTAGCTCCCTAAAAGTGAGCACATTACAAGCACTCTCTATAGAAGAAGGGAAGCTGTGTTTCTTCCAAGATAAGATAGTGTTGAAAACTGCAGATAAATCTATACTTAAAGTGGTGTCAGACTTCCAAACATCACAAGACATAGTAATCCCAACATTCTTTCAAAATCTAACCACAGAGCAGGAAGCATAGTGGCACACCTTAGACGTAGTCAGGTGCCTGCCTAGAAAGGATGGCCATCATCAGGAAAACCAACTCCCTCCTGGTAATTTCAACAGGATCTAAAGCAGGATCTCAGCCATCTAAACAAGCTATTGCAGGATGGATTAAAGAATATATTTATGTGGTGTACATCAGGCAGTCTAGCACTGTACCCTCTGTCATCAGAGCACACTCCACCCGGGCTATTGCAGCTTCTTGGGCATTCCAAGCTTAAGTATCGGCAGAATACATCTGTAAAACAGCAGGCTGGTCGTCTTAACATACTTTCATTAAACATTACAAGTTTGATTTATTTTCTCAGAAGAGTGCCTTCTTTGGCTCTTCTGTCTTAATGGCAGCATTAAATAATTGAATATCCCTCTATTGTTATGCTTGGCTATTTCCCATTTGTTGCCCACTGCCAAGTGAAAGGACAGGAAAACAGTAAATCTTATCATACTTACAGAGTAGGGCATGGAATTCCCACCCTTTTTCGAGGGAGGCTTAGGAAAAAAAAGATGGCAGCCAGGGGGTGAAAGGACATTTTTATAGGATATTCCTGGCCCAATCACATAGCAGGGGAATTAACCCATTCATTGCCCACTGTCATGTTCCAGTCAAGAAAAAGAAATCTTCGAAAGTATGATAGGATTTTCTATTGTGAGAAGGGCTGCAAACAGAAAGGAGTTAAGGGAATAAAAATGTACCATGAATTACATTTCTGCTGTGGAATAAACCCTAGCTGGGAGTTTAAACCTGGTGGCAACCCTACTGCTGGCAAAGAAAATAACACTCTATAGCAAAAAAAAAAATTAAAATATACAATTATAGAGGAGCAGAGGCCATATCTATGTTGTAGTTTCCACCATTTCCTGCTACAGTCTGGTGATCCAAGTGGTGGTCAATAAATGCACAACCATTTGGGAGTTTTAACCTCAAGCAAGTGGCTTGCAGGTAAAACTTAGTCTTTGTGTAAAATGTATAATGATGAAGTAGAAACAGATGACTGGCCAGACCAGGGATTACTGACTTAGTTGGTCAGCGTGACTATATTGCAGTATAAGGGCAAACAATCCCGGTTTTGTTTAAAGGGGAGGGTATTTTTATGGGTTTAAGGCACAAAATGTCTTGTCCCATATACAGGTATGGGACCAGTTATCCAGAATGCTTGGGACCTGGAGTTTTCTAGAGAAGGATTTTCCCAGAGAAGGATCTCCATACCTTAATTCTGCTAAAAAATATTTGAAACATTAATGTTTAACATTAAACAATTGGATTGTTTTGCCTCCAATAAGGCTAATTATATCTTAGTTAGGATCAAGTACAAGGTACTGTTTTGATATTACAGAGATAAAGGAGATGATTTTTTTTTTTAAAAAAACCCCATAATTTAAAGCTTTCTAGATAACAGATTCCATACCTTTAATGGGTGAGTGCAGAGGATCTCTTCTTTGTATGTAAATAGTAATCTGCATATGCAAATCTGCCCTGATTCCAGGGGGCTATAGGAGCGTCTGCCACCTGTCAACACTCACACATCATGGTGGAAAAAAAAGTTGCAACTTAACATTAAAGGACAAGGAAAGCCTTATTCACTGTGGGGTTCTAAAGAGCTCAATCCACTCAGGGTCAGACTGGGCCAGCGGGACACCAGGAAAAAACCCAATGGGCACCGCTGGTCCAGACCCACTTCTCACAGCCGGCAGTTCCTGCACTCCTTCCTGACCTCCCTCCCCACCCGATAACAAGACATCATGCACAGGGTACAGGCTGGCAGTAGGGGGCCCGTGGGGTGGCTCCAGACCCTCCCAGTCCAACAATTCACTAAGTTAAATAAATCACAATTTTTTCCCCCCAGGCAAGTGTATCTCAGGGAAGTTTCTACAGCAGCACAGCTCTGCTTATTTTTCCCAGGGAATAAGGCTGTCCTTGTTTAAAGGAATACTGAGTAATACACTATTATTTTTACGGATGCACCAAATCCACTATTTTGGATTCGGCCAAACCCCCGAATCCATCATGAAGGATTCGGCCGAATACCGAACCAAATCCTAATTTGCATATGCAAATTAGGGGTGGGAAGGGGAAACCATTTTTTACTTCCTTGTTTTGTGACAAAAAGTTACAAGATTTCCCTCCCCACCCCTAATTTGCACATGCCATATGCAAATTAGGGTTTGGTTCGGTCGGACAGAAGGATTCGGCCGAATCCGAATCCTGCTGAAAAAGGCCAAATCCCTAATTATTTTTAATGATTTATGTTTATTATGGACAACAGTTTTTGCCAAACAAAATATTTGTGTAAATGAATGAATGCGCTATACATTTTTAAATTGTGCATGGCATCTGATGAACTGATCCTTATTCTTCCTAGTATACGCGTGTGTGAAACCAGACTTTAAGAGGCATCATGGTAGCTTACAGTAGTTTGTTGTGCTGGAAACTAGGGATGCAGCGAATCCACTATTTTGGAATTGGCAGAACCCCCGAATCCTTTGCGAAAGATTCGGCTGAATACCGAACCGAATCCTAATTTGCAAATTAGGGGTGGGAAGGGGAGAACATTTTTTACATCCTTGTTTTGTGATAAAAGTCAATGCGATTTCCCTCCCACCCCTAATTTGCATATGCAAATTAGGATTCGGTTCTGTTTGGCAGAAGGATTTGGCCGAATCCGAATCCTGCTAAAAAAGGCAAAATCCTGGATTCGGTGCATCCCTACTGGAAACTAGTCAGTTTTACAGACTGGGTACAAACTACTCTATGGAACACTGAGGCAGCAGTTTACTTATATAAATCATCATAGCAACCAACCCAAAATCATCCTCTCCTTGCCCAGCCCACCACACACATAACATGATTTTTTTAAAACAGCACCTGACCCACCCACCCCTACCAGAGAAGGAAGGTGCTTATTTTTAATCAGAGTGGTGTGTGTGCCAGGCAGTCACCAGAAGGAGCTTGGTCAGAGTTTGACCCAGGCCCACCACCTGTCCATGACCCAACAGAGGAGCAATTCTTGGAAAAATTAAGTAGGAAGGCCGGTACTTTTTCCAAAACGGACGTCAACCATAATTGCATCCCGACTCCATACATATCACTGGAAGAAGGCTAGAGGAGCTGAAGAAAGAATGAGGCAGATGCTACAAATGGCAGGCTGTACTTTCATACGCATATCTACCTTGCTGTCCCATCTGCAACCTGCCCAGCACTGCAAATCAACCCACAGCATACTCTAGAATGCATCTGAATGTTTAACACTAGAAAACAAGGTATAGGAAATGTCAGAAAAGAAACATTAGTTCAATAATAGCCCCATGGGCAAACTGAACCAACAGGAATAGTAATGTCAAAAAATTAAAGTGTTTTAAAGTAATAAAAATATAATTCAGTGTTGCCCTGCAGTGGTAAAAAAAAAAAGGCTCAGGTTACTCAGCTATAGCAGATAAGCTCTGTAGAACATAATGTTATCTGTTATCCATTATTTAACCTGTGCCATATAGCCTTTTTTCAATTTGCCCCATTGCTCCACAGCAGCTTGTTTATATGAACTATAGTAGTGTTTCTGAAGCAAAAAGATCAGTTTTACCAGTGCAGGGCAGCACTACATGATATTTTCATTACTTTAAAACACTTTCATTTTTTGGTGTTACTGTTCCTTTAAAGGGGTACAGTTAAATACACATATAGTATGACCATGGCATTCTGAAAATGTGCAATTGGCCTTCGCTTTTGTTGTTAATCAATTACTTAGATGCCATTTTATAGTGAGGGTCTCTGCTTTCAAAAGAATCTGTGCACCACCCACCATATCTCTTTCATGTTACGCTGCTTTTTTTGGGTTGGGGCCACGCCTTCCTGCCCCAACTCATCCTTTTCCCCTTGGGTAAAGCCATAACCCCCCCCCCCGTCACTGAGCAGCATTGATCAAAGGGTGACGCAATCAAAGCCGCATTTACTGTACTTTTGTGTCAATCCTACTAATCCATTATATCAATATTGTTAATTTGCTAAGCCTCCTGCTTGATACAATCACGTTTGTTATTTTAAAATGGCTAAAGCTATATAAATAAAAGGGGTTTAAAAATGTAAACTCTGCTACAGTCAAACAAATCCTGGATTCAGGTTTGGGATTTATCCGAAAAAAGTGTCTAGCTGAAACAAATGTGTGAGACACACCTATGACTAAGCGTGGGATACGTGGGGTGGTATGTACTGAATACTTTTTAAATGTGAATTTCAATAAATTATTCTTATTTTTACTCTAAAAGGCCTTGGGATATATATATTTTTTGATATAAACTTTTTTTTGGATTTTGACTGCCTTGGAACTGGGGCTGGTCCCTTTGGCCATGCTGAATAGCTATATGGACTCCCGATTTTTCAATAGATATATGAAACAAATGTGTACCAATAAAATTACGTGACTAAGAAAATTGGCGATATTTTTTGATTTTGGCATATGCCACCCAAAAAAATTATTCATAATACTATTTTATCACATCAGTCAAGCAAAATTAACTTTAATCACACTATATAAATTATTTGAATATTGTTTCCTTCAGTCTGGGTCTGCCCAGGGCATAGAGGAGGGGCAGACAATATTTGATTGGCAGCTGAGATTTTTAAATGATCTTACAACAGCTATGAATGCTTTAATAAAAAATAGAAATTGGATTTCATGTTTAATTTGAAAAGGACTTTTATTATACAGATTTGTGTGTCTGGGTGACAGGTCCACTTTAATACTTGGCCAAGAAAATTTGGTACTCGGACAAATCAAAATAAACTGTATTCAGAGCATCACTAGGCTGAAGAAAGAAAACTCTTTCTGTAACTCTTAAGCTAAATTTTCTACTTGTAACTAACCAATCTAATAACAGAATGGTCTCCAGATGGAGCCTAATGAGTCAGATGAGGCTGTTCAATGGATTTTTAACAAGGAAGAAATTGAAGAAGCGATGTTAAATGTGGTGTACACACGGTACCTCCAAACTTTTCATTTTTTATCAGCACAATAAAAAGTTTGGAGGTGCTGTGTGTACAGCGCATTTAAGAGCATCGCTTCTTCAATTTCTTCCTTGTTACATCACGCTGGGTCACGTGATCAGAGGAAAGCAGTGCTGTAAGCTTGCAAGTTCACAATGTATTGTGAGTGTATTTCAATTTCATTATATTGCAATGGATTTTTAAGTACAGATGCACTGAATCCACTATTTTGGATTCGGCCAAACCCTCGAATCCTTTGTGAAAGATTCGTCCGAATACCGAACGTGAATCCTAATTTGCATATGCAAATTAGGGATGGGAAGGGGTAAACATGTTTTACTTCCTTATTTTGTGACAAGTCACATAATTTGCATATGCAAATTAGGATTCGGTTCAGCTTGGCAGTAGGATTTGGCCGAATCCGAATCCTGCTGAAAAAGGCCGAATCCCGAACCGAATCCTGTATTCAGTGCATCCATATTTTTAAGGCCCCAACGAATCTATTGCTCCTGCTCTACCTGTACCCGGAAGCACGGTCCCTGCTTGGGTGCAACGCAACTGAAACGCATCGTTTTGCATTTTGTGCCAAAATTCACTCTGCCTGCATAAGAGAGCAGCAAGCCTGCAAATTCTGTATCATCTGGTCCTAGCCTAAACATGCTGTGTATATAACAGCAACTCGCCATCTGCATTTTTCCCATTGACTTGAAAAGGTCACGCTATAAATATAACGATGTAAAACAAGGTGGTCGGGCATCATTAAATAAATTATATAAAATTGGCAAAGCACAGAGGAGCTCCCAGTCGCCATCTTCCAGCTCTTCGCATAGTCTTCGGGTCTCAACGCTGATTTGCACATGCTCAGTTGAAGCCAATTCCTGACTTGATCCAACTGCACACATGACTTTGTGTTGGCGAAGTGCCCCCGAAGACTAGAGGAGCCAGAAGATGCTTGGAATAAGACAACATAAAAAAAACTTTCCCCCCTTTATGACCTGCATTTCTGTTTTAACCAATTGAATTTTGAAAAGCCCACATGAGGCGCACAAGCCAACCAGCAGCACTCACTACTAAATTGGACCTTTTAGCCCTGAACAGCCACCATAGAGTTGGATCCAGTTCCCTGCGCCCAGTCCCAGGCAGCGTGTATTACCACACAGGGAAGGGCGGGGGCGCTGTTTGATCACACGCTACAGTAGCACAAGGCACCAGCAGTCCCTCCTTCTGTTGCACAACTGCAGCTTCCTAAACCCTGGCGCCTGTGTGTGTAAAGAAGTTGCATTTCAGCCGTATACATTCTCCACTGCATTTCAGCCGTATACATTCTCCACTTTATTCACAGGATGATGGAAATCATTCCCGCCCACCTCCCACGCCGCCACAGGGACCGAGAGGGGGCGGGTCTCACGGACATCGCTCACCTTTGTGCAACCTAATCACCACCGGAAACTCCCCGCGCTCATGGCGCATCTCCACGCTGAGCCAGTCCTTGTCTTATCCCCTCCCCAGGGAAGTCAGGCCGCCGTGCACACGCACACACTGCAGGAAGCGCTGCTGCTTTCTACACCGCCGCTTCCGCTTCCCACAGGCCGCTCTCCATTTGGCCACCGCGGCGCCACCTGCCGGTACTTAGGAGGCAGCGCTAAAGGAATGGGCATGGAGTAGAGCTGATAGATACAAGCGAACAGGTTGCTCCCGCTGCCTCACATTACTTCTATTTACCCACAACCAATTCAGCGCGCTCACTTCCAAAAACATTTGATCACTTAACTGTAGTTAATATTAATTAATTTTGTTACAACAGCGCCACCTGCTGCTCATTTTCTGACCACCAAGTAGTCAAGGAAGTTGTCAGGAGAAAGAAAGAGGCTGCTCTGATGTTCTTCTGTTTAGGAAAGATTCCAGAGAGGTTTCTATTATTTTCCTAAGCAGAAGAACATCAGAGCAGCCTCTGTAGTAACAAAATGAATTGATGTTAACACTACACGAATCCTTTAATATCTAAAAATAAATAAATGAATGAATGTATATTGCAAAAGTGCTTTGAATAGCACCCTCATCAATTTTACATTCACTTTTTTTTTTTTAAACACTTTATTTTCATTTTTAACAACTGATATCAAGTATCTGTAACAATAGTTTTCAGTTATTGAGTAGCAGGCAATAAAAATCACATGGTACAATCAAGAAAATATTGCGGACAGTACAAGTAGAGCATTGTTGAGTGCTGTATGTAAACGTATACAACATAAAGGAAAAGAGAAGAAAGAAAAAAAAGGCAAAGAAAATCATATATGCAGGCTTAGAGTGACGATCAAGTAAAATTTTAGAGAGGGGGGTCAGGTGTTAACTGCTGTGTCAGAAATAGTGGGAGTCAACTTTCAGGGAAGCAGGAGACCCAGGAGCTCCCTGTCTCAATATATTTGGGCATTGAAGTGTTACTAAGTGCCGAGAGGTACTCCATACGCTTTATTTCCTCAATCTTATTCTGTAACTCCCCCATCGTGGGCTTGTTGGGTTGTTTCCATTTCCGACAAAGCAATCTCCTGGCTGCAGACAAAATGTGATTCAGCAGTTGCCTGACTGGCTTTATAAATTTGGGATCGGGTTTCCCTAAGAGAAATGTCCATGGGTCTTTCTTTACATCCACATTAAGGACCCTCCGGAGAAGCTCCCGCACCTCCTCCCAATAGGGGGTAATAATGAGGCAGTCCCAGAGTATGTGTGGTAGAGATCCTAGTTGCCCACAATTCCGCCAGCATCTATCCGATGTTGTGGGGTAAATTTTATAAAGCTTCTCTGGGGTATAATACCATTTGAACAGAATTTTATATATGTTTTCCTTGTATTGGACACAAATAGAAGATTTTTTTACATTCACTTATTTTTAAGGTTTACGTATCCTTTAAAAGAGACTATATCAATGTATAATGTATTTTTGCATCGTCTACAAGCAGTAAGAGACCAACAGATCTCTCTTTTATCAACTACCCCCCCACGAAACTCCTATCATCACTTATTTCATCCCTTGATATGTAGCTTTTGTAAAACTGCCTTGCAGTTGGTCAATATTTAGCAACTGAAGTTAGTGTATTTGTGTAGCATTGTAAACTTCATCCTAATTTAAGGGTGGAATCAGATGTTCTGCTGGTGGGACCCACATATTAGAATCCACATATACAAGCTGCTAAATATAATTTGCTATTACACTTTATGTATGTCTTTATCTGTTTTTCATCTCTGTACAGCCTTCTATAATTGTACACACACACTGTGCACCTATTTCTGCCACTTATTTTAGGCCGGTAAGCCTATTCTATGGTTATCTTGTCGCTACTTGTATAATGGCATGGAAATAAACGGATGTCTTGGGTGCAATCAATAGGACTTGTGTTGGAATTCCATTTTTCCAAATGTTCTATCCACAGAAGAGAGATTTATCACGGGCAACTAATCTCCTGGTGTGCTATAGGTCTTAGAAAAAAAAGGAAATATTTTTCAGAAGTTAAACAATAAGCAGAATGGAATTTCAACACAAGTCCTATTTATTGTGCTGTTTTTAGGTGTATACCGCCATAGTTTACAACTTACCCCACAACAGCAAAACATTGTTCTGAAAGGAGCAGCATGTCAAACAGATTTCCCAATTCTCAGTGGGAGTCCTATAATGTTTGCAAAAGGCTTACCACCTAATAAAACACATTTATAGACACCTGTTGGCAAAAATATTATCCACAACTAAAGGTGTGTGGGGGGGGTAACAGTTTTTTTTTTTTAATGTATTGTAATTTCTACTTTTATTTTTTATTACTCATCTTTCTATTCAAGCCTTCTACTATTAATATTCCAGTCTCTTATTCAAATCAGTGCATGGTTGCTAAGGGAATTTGAACCCTAGCAACCAGATTGCTGAAATTATAATATTGGAAAGCTGCTGAATAAAAACCCAAATAACGCAAAAAATAATAAAACTGAAAAACAATTGCAAATTATCTCAGAATATCATTCTCTATGTCATACTAAGAATTACTTCAAAGGCAAACAACCCCTTTAAGTAAATCCTTTTTCAAGGTGGACTCATTTAGAAGCAGTTAATAAGAAGTGCATTAGGGGTATAGCTGCGTGTGAAGAAAAAGTGAGGACTAGTTATCAGCCATTTTAGAATACAGAACCTGGGAATTTCCGAATAAGGTATCTTTACGTTCTTTGGCATTTTATACCTGAAGTCTACTAGGAAATCATGTAAACATTAAATATTCCTAATAGGCTGGTTTTCCTTCAGTATGGATTAATTATATCTTAGTTTTGATCAAGTATAATGTACTGTTTTTTTTTATTAGAGAAGTCTATGGGAGATGGCCTCTCCATAATTTGGAACGATCTGGATAACGGATATATTTGAAAGGTGTATAGGTAATAGAATCATCGTTTTAAAGAAATAAAAGCACAGTAGCCATGCTTACAGCACTAGAAACCCACAGGCAGGGAGGAAAAAAAAAAAAAAAAGGTGTCAATCGCTTTAAGGGCTCTTACAGACTATCGTTTTTACTTGCGCTCCCCTGCGTTCCGTTTTTCTGCGTTCAGCCGCAGGAATAGACGCATTACATTTTTTCCAATGGGGCTGTACTCACACAGGCGCGTGTAGGCGCCGAACACAGGTTGAGACGCAACATGCTGCATTTTTCCTGCGTTCGGCGCCTACATGCGCCTGTGTGACTACAGCCCGATTGGAAAAAATGTAATGCGTCTATTCCTGCGCTCCCCTGCGGCTGAACGCAGAAAAACGGAGCGCAGGTAAAAACGCTTGTCTGTAAGAGCCCTAAAGTTTATGTGCGCATAAACTGACTAATAGATTAGCTAGTATCATGATAAAAGTTTTCTATACTAAGCTTCCCTGCCATAGACAGTACTGAGTATTGTCTCTGCTAAAACACTCAAATTGCAGCCAACAAGTAGCACATGTGTAATTGCCCTAAATGCTGCAGCGTGAAATCATAGATTGTTAGCACTTATCTGCTGAAACTTGCCTAGTCCCATGTGCAACTAGAAATAACAAGCTGTGTGTGTATTGACCAGTGGTCATTTTTGATGGCAGTTAACACCAGATTCACAAGTGTCAACTAATTATATTCAGTAATTTAGGGCTCTTACACATAAGCGTTTTTACCTGCGCTCCCCTGCGTTCCGTTTTTCGTCGTTCAGCCGCAGGGGAGCGCAGGAATAGACGCATTTAATTATTTCAAATGGGTCTGTACTCACACAGGCGCATGTAGGCGCCGAACGCAGGTTGAGACGCAACATGCTGCATTTTTCCTGCGTTCGGCGCCTACATGCGCCTGTGTGAGTACAGCCCCATTTGAAATAATTAAATGCGTCTATTCCTGCGCTCCCCTGCGGCTGAACGCCGAAAAACGGAACGCAGGGGAGCGCAGGTAAAAACGCTCATGTGTAAGAGCCCTTAGCAAGTATACACAAATTACACACATTAGATTATAATTAAGGCATTGTCTCTACAAATCAGATGCTTGTCTGTTCATGCACACAACAATTTAAGTAGTTTGAATGTAACTAAACAGATAATCAGTGAATTAAAAGGATGGTCCTTAAAAGGGGAACTGTCATCATCCTAAGAAATAATTCAAATTTCTTTTCTATCATGTTAGTTAAGCAAAGTAAACTTTACTTACACTATTTTTATTATTTATTATTGTGAAGAGTGCAGTGACATTTAGGAATGGCTGAATGGAAAGTGAAAGTAAGTGACTGCCCCAGATAATTGATTGACAGCTCAGATATTTAAAAACCTTTATAACAGGTATGGATGTTTCAATGAAAAAAATGAATTTGTGTGAAAAAAAATGTTTGTGTTCAAAGTTAAGTTTGTGAAGAACTTTCATTATGCTGCTTTTTATGTGTAGGTGACAGGTCCACTTTAATGTGACTGCCACAAAAAACAGACTTCCATCCTTGTACTATTGAAAATGTTATTTAAGACTTGGCTGTAAGTTACTTATTGTACACAGGACCACAGATGTGTTTGCTTAACATGCTATTAAAATGGCCTTACTCGTATTAGTGCTTTCTAAATGTAGCATAAAATAAAACCTTACCTTCCTAAAAAAAACACAACTACCACTTTCTCCCCAACAAAGTATATAGTAGATTAATGGTGCTTGAAGTTTATGGGCGGAGGGGGAGAGACTCCTACCTAGAGCCTATTCTAGAGCAAATACCATACAAGTTGTGAAGCAAGGTAAAAATATTTCATTTAGGTGAATGTGCCACAGACTTGTTCAATGAAATCCAGAATGCCAACTGTTTCACGTCTTGATTTATTAAGCATTTACCATGAGCATTTAAATAACATACATTCACATGCAGACAATCATATCTAGCCATTCACATACTTGCATTTTTGTACTGTTAATATATTCACTGAGTAAAGGAGAAAGTATAGAACTTCACAAGTGTGAACGCAGCAAACCTGAAATAAACTGGCTAAAAATCACCATGATGGTTTCCAATACTTGTTCCAAAAATGGGGGGAAAAAAACCAATTCACATCAAGGGTCCTATTTATTATGCAGTGTAAAACGGAATTCGCAGAAAAAAAAACTGTGCACAAAGCTGTGTAAAATAAATGACAAATTTATCAAGGTGTGTGTTATTTTACACTGCTTCAGATCTCAGTAAAAAAAAAAGTTACGCAGAAGTACACAAGAAAAGTTACGCCATTTTTACACAGCAACGTGTGGCAAATTATTCTGCTCCTTTTTTATACCGAATAATAAATATACCCCCAAATGTCTTCAAAGGTGCAGCCAAACACATATGCAGTTATTAAAGAAAAGGATTTCCTCAGATTTCGAACCCACGCGCTACATTCTTTGGAATTTCTCATGTGCAAGAAGAGGTTAAATATGCATTCTCTGGGCTTCTTTTAAAGTATGAATCACTGTCTTACCAAGAAAAGCATGTCCCAGTGGAGTGGCATATACAGTATTGCTTACTGGCCACCTAGTAGTAATGTGCGGGTCGGCCCAATACCCGCTGATACTTCCGGCTTTATAGCCGCGTGCCTGCTTGCCCCGCCACGTTTGTGACATCATCGTCGGGGTGGCGCCGGCCTATAAAAGGAACCCGGAAGTCGGATGTGGGCGGGCACTGGCTGAGGGAGGGCGGGTTAGGGTCGTGAAAAACCCAACCCGCACATCACTACTACTTAGGACAAGGCATATTATAGCTGGCCAAACACAGACAAACTGATAAACAATCCAGTTAGTGGGTCCATATGGTGCCACAAACACACAGCAGTGGATAACACGCAACAATCAAAAATGCAGACATTTGCACTTTCAGGTTAGCCTTTACAAAATGAACAGTTGTGTATCCAGTGACAAATCTAATCTCATAGTTAAGCAAAACAATGGGAATTTTGCAGTTAGCCTGTTTTTTTAAGGATTGTTTTACTATTGAAATCAGACTGCAACATCATTGAATTATAACAGACCAATAAAGATTACCTGAAGGGGATCCTGGACCCCAGTGCAATATGCAAATGTAATATCACCATTTTTATGAACAAGATAAAACAATACCCAGTTGAACAACCATGACATTCTACAATATTTTTTAATCCATTGCTCTCCTTGAAAGCGGAAAAATTGCATCTATTCCAGTCTGGCACTGTACCTGTTAAAGAGGTAGTTTTACTTTAAATATGCTCTATTCATTGCTACTTTTCAACTGATCTTTATATTTTTTTACAGTATTATTTGACTTCATCTTCTGCCGCTTTCAAATGACATGGGGGTGTCACTGGCCACAGAAAAAAAAACTATTGATTGGTAGGGCTACAATGGTAGTGTCACCTTATTACTTATCTTTTTTTAGGGCCTCTCTTGTTCATCTTCCAGTCTCTCATTTAAACTACTGCCTGGCTGCTAGAGTAAACTAGACCCTAGCAACCAGACAGCTGCTGAAATTCCAAAATAGAGAGCTGCCTAACAAAAGGCTAATCATTTAAAAACAAATCAAAATGAAGACTGAAAATTGTCTTAGGATATCACTATTTACTTCATATTCATTTTTTGCTAATTACCCCTTTAATAGTATACCTCTAGAGCCAGCTTCAGAATTAAAAAGCTACGTTCATATTCCTGCAAATAAATTGACAGTGATTTATCAAGTGCGGGGCATATTGACTTCTATAGCTGTTAACAAAGATGTAGATGGGTGCCATCATATTAAAAAGGTGACAGACTGAGGTACAATTTTATTTGTTGCTACTCTCCATTAGCTTAATGTTGCCTTTAAATAGGGAGTCCAGATGTTTGGCTTGAGATGGGAGCTTAAAGAAGCAGCACGTAATATTGTACTTGAGTAATTCTGTTTGTTAAACAAAGACAATGTGGTTTTATTTTTAGTCATACAGGTATGGGACCTGTTATCCAGAATTCTCGGGACCTGGGGTTTTCTGGATAACGGATCTTTCCATAATTTGGGTCTTCATGCTTTAAGTCTACTAGAAATTAATTTAAACATTAAATAAACCCAATAGGCTGTTTTTGCTTCAAATAAGGATTAATTATATCTTAGTTGGGATCAAGTATAAGCTACTGTTTTATTATTACAGAGAAAAAGGAAATCATTTTTAAAAATTTGGATTATTTGGATAAAGTGGAGTCTATGGGAGACAGCCATTCCGTAATTCGGAGCTTTCTGGATATCGGGTTTCCGGATAAGGGATCCCATACCTGTATAACTTTTCTAATGAATTATGGTGTTTACACGGCCGCTACACAAAAGCAGTGATTAAAAAACAAGGCATTGAATGAATAACTTCCTACTGACTGTGGTGGGAAGTGTCATGAGTGGCCCTTGAACTTGAATCATTGCTCAAAATGTTCTGCAGAGTAGATTTAGAACACTGTTAGGGCTCTTACTGATGAGCAGTTGAAGCTGCGCTCCGTTTTTCAGCTGTAGGGGAGCACAGGAATAGAAGCATTAAGTTCTTTTCAATGGGGCTGTACTCACACAGGCGCGTGTAGGCGCCGAATGCAGGTTGAGACGCAACATACTGCATTTTTCCTGTGTTCGGCGTCTACACGCGCCTGTGTGAGTACAGCCCAATTGAAAAGAACTTAATGAGTCTATTCCTGCGCTCCCCTGTGGCTGAACACAGAAAAATGGAACGCAGGGGAGCACAGCTTCAACCGCTCGTCAGTAAGGGCCCTTATAGACTGAGGGCAGGTTACTATTAAAGTCAATACAATGGTGATTTCCAGCATTTTGGATTTTCTCTTCACAGTAGGCCTAAGGAATAATATGGACTTGCTGCATTTGCATAAGTGCTAATGTGTGTAAAGTAAAGGAGGGGATTTATTATAAATCAAGAAAATATCTACATACATTCCCCTTCATCGACAATTGTTTAACAACCAAAGGTAAGATTGGTCTACAGTTGTACTGTTTTGCCTGGAAATAAAATAATGTGAATAAAAAGACATAAAAACATATATTCAACAAAAACACTATTAAAAGAACTCATACTAAACAAGGATCTATATTGTTTATTGCTTAAAGTAGGCTATTACTTGTTCTGAAAAAGGTTTATGCACTTAGGCCCTCTTCGTGCAAACTTAGACTGGCAACTAAATGGGCAATATTTCTCAATTTAACATGCCAAAGCATCTACCAGTGGACCCAACTTCCTAAAACCAATATTCTTTTTTTTTTTTTTTTTTTTTTTTTTTCAAACAAAGGCATAATGCAGTCTGTAATATTTACAAACCATCAATCATCAGCTCAAAATGCACCTTGTGTTTGGGCATTGCAATTACCATGCATGGAAATGATCATTATAAAAGTCATTAAAATGTGTACAGGATGCACAAATGCAACGAGCAGAGAAATGTATTGAATCATATTACTAATCTGTAGTCATGCTGTCCAACATAAAAAAGTAGGCTAGAGAAGCCTTTTGCATCTGCACTGATTTTGGCAAAGGGATATGAATGAGTTTAGAATGTTCAGTGCCACATGCTAAAGAAAAAAATGACAGCAAGCTTGAGTCTAATATTCTAAGGTCACAATAATTCTAGAGTATGATTTCACTATATCATTAAATCATGACAATTTAGGTTTTCTTGAGATCAATAAAAATCTAAAAGCAAAAACAAATTGTTCAGGTCAAAATAGATAACTGTTTGAAGAGGTAATCCCAAAAGAAACATATTTACACCCACATTAATTTATTTATCAGATGTGCACCTTGTGGTCTCCCAACTATTGGTAAATAATAGAACTCATAACAAACCTTGGGACTCAGAAGTCCTCAAGGAATGCAGAGTGTTACTGAACAGCTAGCCATGAACCTTTACAAAGATGCACTGAGACACTTAAAACCCTGACATTAATTTGTGCTTACAACATCCACACGGTAAACTTAGTAGTATCAAATAGGCATTCTCATAGGCAGGTGAACACCACAATGACAGATTTGTAGGTCAAGTGAACTTGTAGGTCAAGTCTAAATTCTGTATGAACAGTATGGAAACCAGCAAAAAATAAAATAGTAGCCTTCCAAAATTCCAGTTTTGTTCCTTCAAACTAACCTAAGCAGCAATATGCACCTTTACCCATGAGTTAGGTGGGTTCAGGTAGCAGATTTTATCTGTGCTGGTTATGATGGGTTTATACTCCAGTACAGGTATGGGAACTGTTATCCACAATGCTCGGGACCTGGGGTTTTCCAGATAATGGACCTTTCATACCTTAAGTCTACTAGAAAATCATGTAAACATTAAATAAACAAAATACACTGGTTTTGCCTCCAATAAGGATTAATTATATCTTAGTTGGGATCAAGGACAAGCTACTGTTTTATTATAACAGAGAAAAAGGAAATCATTTTTTGATATGGGAGATGGCCTTTCCATAATTTGGAGCTTCCTGGATAACGTGTTTGCGGATAACGAATCCCATACCTGTACTACTTTGAAACACATCTGTGTTCTTACCCCTGTTTTGTCAGTGTAGGGGGTTAGATGGGTACAGGTACAAGAAAAATGACAAAATACAGTAAGGACCAGTCTTGGTTGTAAATGGCAAGTATGGTTAAAGCAACAGTAACAGCAAAAAATTAAAGTGTTTTAAAGTAATGAAAATATCATGCAGTGTTGCCCTACACTGGTAAAATTGGTATGTTTGCTGTTGAAACACTACTATAGTTCATATAAACAAGCTGCTGTGTAGCAATGGTGGAATTGAAAAAAAGGCTATATGGTACAGGTTAAATAGTGGATAACAGATAACACCATTATGTTCTACAGAGCTGCTGTGTAACATGAGCCTTTTCTCCTTTGAATGGCTGCCCACATTGCTACACAGCAGCTGATTTATATAAACAATAGTAGTGTTTCTGAAGCGAACACATCCAATTTTTCAGTGCAGGGCAACAGTACATTATATTTTATTACTTTAAAACACTTTAATTTTTTGATGTTACTGTTCCTTTTGAGTTCGAATTTTGTTTTTTTGTCTGATTCACGCATACCTATGACCAAGGCAACTTAGTAGATGTGCTCCCTTGGGTTTGATCCAGAATAATCCTGCAGAAAGTAACAAAAACTTGAAAAATTACACTTTTTTTTTTTTTAACCTGTGGTCACGGCCAAGAAGGACCTGATGACCCCAAATCTCTGTGAAAATGTATGCACTGCATTGATATTCATGATTTTAATTTAGGGCAAATCAACATGTAAATGTTTTTTTAATCTCTTCATATGAAAGCATAGTAAATACAGTGAGGAAAATAATTATTGAAACCTCAACATTTTTCTCAGTAAATATATTTCTAATGGGGCTTTTGACATGAAATTTACACCAAATGTCGGTAACAACCCAAGTAACCCACACATACAAGGAGCTCACAACAAATAAGTCCATAAACTAAGTTATGTGTAATAAAATGAAATGACACAAGGAAGAAGTACTGAACACATGAAGAAAAGGGAGGTACAAAAAGGCATGGAAAGCCAAGAAACCTGCTGAAATCAGTCAGTATTTAGAAAGCTATCCTGCCTCCTATCAGTGTAAATTAATATCAGCTGGTTTAGTCCTTATTGATGGCCTATAAAAAGGTTTCAAGGTATCACACAAGATTCAGGGATCCCCAACCTTTTGAACCCGTGAGCAACATTCAGAAGAAAAAGGAGTTGGGGAGCAACACTAGCATGAAAAATGTTCTTGGGGTGCCAAATAAGTGCTGTGATTGGCCATTTGGTAGCCTCTATGTGGATTGTCAACCTACATTGAGGCTCTTATTGGCAGTGCACCTGGTTTTTATACAACCAAAACTTGCCTCCAAGCCTTGAATTTAAAAATAAGCTCCTGCTTTGAGGCCACTGGGAGCAACATCCAAGGGTTTGGGGAGCAACATGTTGCTCACGAGCTACTGGTTGGGGATCACTGCACAAGAAGCATCTCATGATGGGTTAAAGCAAAGAACACCGTTGCACGCTTATTATAGTATAAATATATTTACTGAGAAAAACTCTGACGTGTTCAATACAGATTTCCCACGCTGTATGAAACAGTGCTGTCAAAATCTTGAATGTTCAGGAAACCGATTATAACAAAACACCAACGTCAAACAAGGAAGTCAATGTAGCCCCTGTACAGGCAGGTCTCTAAAAATCCTTGGGAGGAACCTATGGCCTCCTGTTGGACAGCTCTGTAATTAAGAGATGTAAAATCTGGTACAGATGAAATCCTGCTATGCAAGAGAAACTTCTCCTCTGCAAAAGTTCTTGCACCAACTTACTCAAAGGGCAAAATAACTTTACATACATGTACAACAACAAAGTTTACAAGGATTAAAGATGTGGTTCACCCTTAAAGGGGAAGGAAACCTAGTCGGCGCAAACCCCCCAGCCCCCCTCCCGTTTGTTGCCCACCCTCCCTCCTCCCCCCTGGCCTACCCGTCCCGCTGGGCAAATGCCCCTAACTTGTTACTTACCCTTCTGCGCAGGTCCAGTCCAGGGAGTTCACCGATGCCATCTTCTTACACGCGATCTTCTTCCTGCTTTGAACGGCGCATGCGCAGTAGGATCATTTCGCCGGTACGATCTACTGCGCATGCGCGTGACTTTTGGCGCATGCGCAGTAGATCCGTACCGGCGAAATGATCCTACTGCGCATGCGCCAAAACGCCGTTCACAGCAGGAAGAAGATCGCGTGGAAGAAGATGTCGTCGGTGAACTCCCTGGACTGGACCTGCGCAGAAGGGTAAGTAACAAGTTAGGGGCATTTGCCAGCGGGACGGGTAGGCCAGGGGGAGGAAGAAGGGTGAGCAACAAACAGGAGGGGGGGTGGGGGGTTTGCGCCGACTAGGTTTCCTTCCCCTTTAAGTTAACTTTTAGTATGTTGTAGAATTGCAAATTCTAGGCAACTTTTCGATTAGGCACTTTCGAGCTTTCAAACAGGGGTCACTGACCTAAAAACAAATGCTCAGTAAGGCTACAGATGTATTTTTATTGCAACTTTTTATTACTCATTTTTCTATCCAGTCCCTCTTCTATTCATATTCCAGTGTCCTATTTAAATCAATGCATGGTTGCTAGAGTAATTTGGGCAGTAGCAACCAAATTGCAAACTGGAGGGCTGCTGCTGCATATAAAGCTAAAAAAACACAAACAATAAACAATGAAAACCAATTGCAATTATCTCAGAATATCAATCTCTATATCAAACTAAAAGTTAATTTAAAGATGAACAAAACCTTTAACATTAAAACTTTCTTGCTGCTTGATGCACATGTCTGGGTACAGTACAATCTGAACTGTGCTGATATTTTACTAATTTACCGCCTGGTGGAAGATTGCCTTTGTGAGTGCCTGCCCTACAAATTTCTGGTTTGGACCGCTCCCCTTGCTGAGGGCTCAGGGAGGTGCACCTGGGCCTCTTCCCTAATTCGGTGAGATATTCTAACTTGGCTGGACTACTATCTATTCCTTTGAAGAAAATTATTATCTGCTCCAATCCACACCCAGCTTAGTAAGCACTAACAGGTACAGCATGAGTCAGAGCTCACACAGGGCAGATTTCAGTCTTATAAAAATGTACAGATAGTGTGTCAGTGCTTGCCGTACACATTGTGGATCAGAAAGGACAGATTATTTTTCCACTGCAAGTGTGCCTATGCCTATGTGCTTCTGTACAGCTGTTTCTTACATATAGGTGGCCATACACATGCCAACCCTTCGAGGTATCCAACTGTTTAACCCACAGGCTGAACAGACAAATAATGTAAAACTGACCTTATGCAGGTATGGCTGAATGCTATTGTTCCATTTATAGGCCATTACAATGGATGGAATCCATTTATATCTGCTGAGGCACCATCTACCTGCCAACATGGTGCATCAAAAGAAGTACACTTCTATTTAGTGAGAGCAACTGCAATCCGATAGCATTGCAGAATGGTCGAAACTGAGCTCCCAGTTGACATACATTCCCAGTGTCCTACAGCATCGTTGAAAACTGCCTGGCCAAACATGGACATATAAGACCAGCTTTAGCCCTGTTTTTGGGGAAAGCTATGCATGAAACTAATTTGATACACCAAAAAATTAAAGTGTTTTAAAGTAATGAAAATATCATGTACTGTTTCCCTGCACTGGTAAACGGATCTGTTGCTTCAGAAACACTACTATAGTTCATATAAACAAGCTGCTGTGTAGCAATGATGTAAGGTGACAAATCGGCTCTTCTTCGGGCGACTAATCTTCCTGAACTGCCTTCCTTCCTTTGGGCGACTTCGGAAAACGAAGCTCTCTGAGTGCCATCACGCCGGCGATTTCGATTCTAGCCGGCGGGAAGGCAGTTCGGGGAGATTATTCGTCTGAAGAAAAGGCGGTTTGTCACCAGGTGACTAAACTCCCCGAATCTGCACGTGTCTCTTCCCTAAATGGAAAAAAAAAATAGTGGATAACAGATAATACAATTATGTTCTACAGATCTGCTATCTGCTGTGTAACCTGAGCCTTTCTCCTTTGAATGCCTGCCCCATTTCTACACAGCAGCTTATTTATATAAACAATAGTAGTGTTTCTGAAGCAAACACAGCAGTTTTACCAGTGCAGGGCAACACTGCTGCATTATTTAGTGAATAAAGTCCCCCCTATTGTAAAATTTAAGGATATTATAAGTCACCGAGGAGTTCCATGACCATATAAAAGCACGAGGCTGAAGGCCGAGTGCTTTTATACAGGTCATGAAACTCCGAGGTTACTTCTGATATCCTCATATTTTCCAACAAAGTGTACTTTATTTATTATAATACACACGTTTTAGTGGGTCATGTGACAAAAATAACATCACTATGCACCGTTTATAACTGATGACATCACTAGTCACCATTTATAAGCATATAATTTACAGGATATTCATGGCTTTTGTGTATTATATTTTTATTACTTTAAAACACTTGAATTTTTTGATGTTACTGTTCCTTTAACCAATTCATACATTTAATAAAAGAAGCAAAAGGCCTTCAGATTTCCACAACAAAAACCCGATTGTACCTTAGTCAACTTAAAAGTAAATTTGCTGGAATTCGCACCCTTCCCCATTCAAGATGATGCAGAATACCCATCATAACCTCTAACAGCTCAGATGGGTGTTTTAGTTCTGCAACAGCTGAATTGTAAACGGTTGCACATACCTGGCCTGTTGGTTATAATTATTTAAATGTTACTATATCTCCACTTACTCAATACAAAAATATTATTTAAAAGCAAAATCCATAAGTGCCTGCTCTGACCCCCCCCCCCCAAACTTTTCAAAAAGTATTTTACCCACATTTTCCATGACTTGCACAACATGTCACTGTTGCGGATAGAGTTTGCCATAAAAATAAAATAGGGATCCTCATTCCTGCTGAAAGAATAAAACAGTAGTGCAGCAGGTTAGGGATCAGGAATGCTTAACATGATAAAATCCGTTTTCCACATACAACCACATAATAAGTTAGAGCGCAGATTTCTGCTTTGCATCTAGTTGTCGGTGCGTATCTATTACGTGCAGAGCAAACCACTTTACGTAGCACCCAACAGCTATTCACAGGTTAACAACCGCATATTATTTACATTAAAGGTTTGCAGCTTGATTAAAAAGAATATAACTTAATAGGTTTAGACAGGTGATCTGAAATAAAACTCTCAGCTTATTCCCTGCTAGTTTAAAAAGTTGAAAAAAAAAACCCCTAGACATTTAAATTAACAACAAAATGATGTATCTCAAGGAATGCTTTACAATGAAGAAACAAACAAAAAACCATTTGAGTACCAGATGGCAGCAATGCATTGCACAGCAATGGCTGGATGGAAATGTATCTGGAGCCCAAATGGTTACACAGGATATATATAATAGGATTTAACATTTATACATTGCGAGTCTCCACATCAATCTTCTCTTCGGAGTTCCCCCCTTCTGATTCTGCTGATGTAACATTTTGTCTCAGAGTGATCTCAGGCCCTCCACTGTAGATCGACTGCAGGAAGTGCCAAGTTTCTTCTGATATCTGCCCAGAATCTGCTCCTAAAGCAAAAAAACAAAAACAAAAAAAAACAAGAAACTATTTATATTCCGAAATCAGCATAAAATACGTTATGAAAAAAGTAATGCATTTCAGGGCCAACTTAAAAGTGAGCAAACCCTGTATGTACAAGTGCCCATTGTAACAGTCAATCAATCTAATTAATGCTCTCGGTTCCTATGTTTTAGTTATTTCTATTAAGTGGTTCAAGTCTCTGCATAGATGGCTTGCCTATTAATGCATCATATCGTGCCAAAACACTATTAAACACATTTAAATATTCAAAAATACAGAAGAGTTGTTTTCCCATCAACACTGGTAGCATGTCTGGAAAATAGATCGCTTGCCTAACCTGTGCACAAGACCAAAAACTATTATACTGTACAATTTTATATTTGCATCAAATACATGCAATTCATTTCAGGTACAGGTATAGGATCCATTATCCAGAATCCCCTGATCCAGAAAGCTCTGAATTAAAAAAGGATGTCTCCTATTGACTCCATTTTATCCAAATAATCCAAAAAAAATCCAATATCCGGAAAACCCTAGGTCCTGAGCATTCTGGATAACAGGTTCCATACCTAGGATTTGAAGCTGTTTTAAAATAGATAGTTATTCAAACAGTTTTGTATTCTAGGCTTAAGGCAAAGATATATAGGGAAAAAAATGTACTATATCTATATTTTGTATTCACGCAGTTCAAAAAACAAAACAAAATATCTCTCCATTTATGAACCAATTAGCAGCTGCAGTTGTGATGTACAGGGTGGCCTAAAACCCCCCGAGACCCAGGGGGTTGGGCTATAACAGTGCACTACATGCAGGTGGAGGATGGTTGTGGGTCCGATTGTTTTTCCGCTCCTTTTGGTGCTGTCTCCAGTGTGCCCCTGATGATGTCTCCATCTCCACACATCCCTCCTTCCTCCTGTGATGTGTCCGAAAATGTCCCACCTGCATCTGATATCATTGGAGGGGGTGGACCCAGGCATAAATAGTGCTGGTAAATGTTAAGGCAGGAGGGCTGAGTTATTAAGGGTAAAGGTGCCTATATTGGTCCTTCAGACCGATTCCATACCTCCCAACATTTTGGAATTAGAAAAAGGGATAAAAATATATGTGTGCGTGGTGACTTTTTTGACCACGCCCATTTTTGATGGCCACCCCCACTTATTACCATGTCCATTTTACAAAATTTGGCAGGTTATGAAAGTATGAACTAAGGATGCACCAAATCCACTATATTGGATTCAGCCCAACACCCAAATCCTTCATGAAAGATTTGGCCGAATACCGAGCCAAATCCTAATTTGCATATGCAAATTAGGGTTCGTCGGCCACAAGGATTTGGACGGAACCTGCTGAAAAAGGCCGAATCACATTTTTGTGTTTTTTATGTTATTACAGTTTTGCTAATAAAGGTGAATTGCCCTTTAGGGCTAGTCCACACGGGGAGATAGCGACGCGTTTGCGGTCGCGGCGACAAAGCGCCGCGACAGTCGCCGCGACCGGCGCAGGCGACAGTTTTGTATGGGCGCCTATGTAAAAACGCCTGTGCTAACCACACGAGGCGATGCGCTTTTCAACAGTCGCCTGAAAATGCCTCGCCAGGCTTTTTCAGGCGACTGTTGAAAAGCGCATCGCCTCGTGTGGTTAGCACAGGCGTTTTTATATAGGCGCCCATACAAAACTGTCGCCTGCGCCGGTCGCGGCGACTGTCGCGGCGCTTTGTCGCCGTGACCGCAAACGCGTCGCTATCTCCCCGTGTGGAATAGCCCTTAAACTGCGAATCAGTTTCCCCAAGAGACCTGCTTATCTTATATTGTTACAAAAGTAACAATAGTATCTATTCTGGGCTCTCTGGCAAAAGCCAATTAAGTTAGAAACTTTGTATCTTTTTCTGGCTGTTCAGTGCAGGAGATCAAAGAGAAAGTCGGGACATTTCAGTAACAAACCCAGGATTACGGGTTGAGCTGTCAACATCTGGACTGTCCCGCTCAACACAGTATGTGATTCGGCAGGGTCCCCCCCCCAATCAATATCAGGCCAAAGATCAGCAAGATATTGATTGGACAAGTTTGATTTCTTCTTCGATCCAGGACCGCATCGTCTAGTTGATGCAGTCCTGCGACCCGCTGCCGACCATCCGCATCATTGTAATCCGATCGTTCGGCACCAGGGCCGAGCGTTCCAAATAACCCGACATGGTTAGTGGGCATATGGGGTTAAGATCCAATCGTCTGGTGACCTCTCCAAACGAGTGGATCTAATAGTGTAAGGCCACCTTTAGGGTAAGTGCATCTTAAAGAATTACTGACCTGCATATCACTAAGATGCAGCACGTTAGATCCTTATCCATAAAAAAGTTTGTATATAAAGAGTACTATACAAATTTTGATGTTAAAAAAAAGCAGATTATATTTCTTGACAGCAACAAATATGTATTCTTACCAATATAAGAGCTGTCTAACCAGCTAAATGTATTTCCACAACAAAAATGGTAATGACACAATATGCCAGCAGTCAGTACTAATTAGTGCTCATACTACATTTTGTCACCAGTGCATAATCTCCACCAGTGCAGCAACAAGAAGCCAGAAAATGCCTTTGCATTGGGCAGTGTAAAGGTTTCAGAAAATGCAGAAGAAAATTTCCAGAACATATGCAATTCAACTACTAAAAACTATTGCCATTCTGCTTGCATCAACAAGTGTTTTTAGACCCATATTTTTGTGTGCAGGCAGCAATATTTTCCTGGTTGTTTGCATTCATTCAATGCAGGGCACCGGCATGAGGAATAAGAACTTGCGTACAAAGAGAATACAAAACAATAGGGGAACTATTACAAAAATGAAAATTTAATGTAAGCTTCTTCACAATGAAGTGACATTTTCTTAAAATATCAATTAAAAATTCTGACCCATTTCTGAAATAATCAAGTTTATCTTTACCCACCCCTTCTCAAACAGCTGTCTCTTTTTATTCTCTCTTCATGCAGGCGTTGGGAATCTAATTTTGAATGATTATAGCCTTGAGAGGTAAAGTTTATGCTCCACTTTAGAACTAGAACATATATGAATACTCATGCCCTATAAAACAATACATTTAGGCTAATGTGTTTATCACATCTCATATTAAAAAACAAATTGTTTCTACACAAGAGTAAGGCTTGTGCATTGCAATAACAAGCGCATATTACCTTGCCTGAGAGTTATATGTCCACATTTGGCAGCAGCTATTTTTGTGTTGTCGATGGGGCCAGGGGGGTCTATAAAGAGAGATCATGCAAACGGCACATAAATGAACACTTTAACTTTCAATCACATTTACCACAGACTTCTACCACTATTTTATATAATAAACATTTGTAGGGATTCACTTGCGACACAGCAATAGGGCTGCTTGTATAAGGAACAGTAAACATTTCTTACAATTAATTCATTGTACGGATGGAAGAAAAGTATGCAATGATCAGTTGTGACTTCATTTCACTTATGTTATAGCTATGGCTAGTGCATAATTCTACTATTTCCACAAATAAACATTTCTCAAATAATCTGTATGGTCATGGTAAAATATAGATCAATAATTCAATATTGGCAGGACAACAACATTTTTTTTTTATAGAATCAAAAAGGCCACTTTGTAATATTCCAGAATAGATGTGTTCAGCTATATGTCCTGCTGTTTTTGCTGAACATGCATTTGAGTACACTTTAAGCAAATATTTTTTTAGGTACAGGTATGGGATCCATTATTCAAAAACCCATTATCCAGACAGGAAAAGGCCATCTCCCATAGACTCCATTATAATCAAATAATCAAAAATGATATCCTTTTTCTCTGTAACAATAAAACAGTACATTGTACTTGATCCAAACTAAGATATAATTAATCCTTATTGGAACAAAACTAGCCTATTGGGTTTATTTAATGTTAACATGATTTTCTAGTAGACTTAAGGTTTGAAGATCCCAATTACAGAAAGATCCATTATCGGGAAAACCCCAGGTCCCGAGCATTCTGGATAACTAGTCCCATACCTGTAGTAAAATAATCAGTATCTCTCTCTGTTCTCCTTTCATCATCTCTTCCGGCTGCACCGTACTCACCGCTATCTTTGCTCTTGACAAATCCTTCCCACTCTCTAAACCAGTGCATGCTGATGCAATAAATAACAGCAGGCGATTCCTCTTCCTGAAAGGCCTTGTTTAGCTACAACAGTAATAGGAAACAAGGGGTTACAGATGAATATAAAACATGCTATTACTATGAAGACAAGTTCTGAAGGCTTTTGAAGAATACAGGTTTAGGGCCATTCATCTTGAAATCAAGAGCCAATGCCAATCGGTCAGGTAACTGTCAGAGAAGTCTATAGAAATCTACAGTAGAAGTCCATTTTACATCAGGGGACCAGGGAAAAATAATGTAAAAGCTGAGCAAAAAGTAAAATAAATGACATGAGCTAAAGCAAATTATTCTGAAGGATATAAGGTCAGCAATCAGTTTACTTTGAAATACAATATTCGCTGTGTTAGGGGTTGTTCACCTTTCAAAACACACAGTTCAGTTGTTTTCAGATAGGTCACCAATTGTAAATAGCTGTTTTCTTGAATTAGTTGAATGTTCTTGTTTCAGTCTGGCAGCTCAGTGATCCAGGTGCAGATTCTGAACTGTTTGCTACATTAGTACCAGGTCTGTGGTGGTTGGTACAGAAATCCTTCGACTCTTACTCCTCAGTTTATGGTACCCCTGACTCTGTTTTTAAAAACCAAAAACTGAAAGTGTATCAAAGTAATTAAAATATAATATACTGTTGCTTTGCACTGGTAAAACTGGTGTGTTTGCTTCAGAAAGAATACTATAGTTTATAAACAAGCTGTTGTGTAGCCATGGAAACAAAAACCAGTTTCACCAGTGCAGCACAACACTACAATATATTTTCATTACTTAAAAATGCTGTCTTTTATTGGTGTTACTGTTTTACACAACAAAGCACCCTTAACCTGCCAGAACTGCCAACAGGGAAGAGATTAAAGGGGACCCGTCACCCAAAAAAATTATTCCAAATCCTATTTTATCACATTAGTCAAGCAAAATTAACTTTAATTACACTATATAAATTATTTGAATCGTGTTTCCTTCAGTCTGAGAATTCAAAATGATAGCAAGCAGGCAGCAGACATTTTGTGGACACTGCTTTTAAGGCAAGCCTTGCAGCATCTCAGAATCTTGTTTGTGCACCAGAATGGGGGACCCGATGTCCATTCCTATGCCCTGGCTACACAATTAAACGGTAAAGAGAACGGGGGAATGTGTGGAGAGCAGTGACATCTAGGAAGTGCTGAATGGAAAGTGAAAGTAATTGTCTGCCCCGCCTCTATGCCACTGGCATAGAGGAGGGGCAGATAATATTTGATTGACAGCTGAGCTATATAAATGAGCTTACAACAGCTATGAATGCTTTAATAAAAAATAGAAATTGGATTTCATGTTTAATTAGAAAAGGACTTTTATTATACAGATTTTTGTGTCTGGATGACAGGTCCACTTTAAGAGATTACTGAGAAGTTATATAAATGAGTAAGAGAAAGCAAATACCCGAATGAAAGTTTCAAGCTCCATTTTCCGTCTCTTTTCTATTTTCTCCATTTCTGTTTGGCAGGTGTAGCAAACATAAAGATGATTGACAGCTGGTCCACCACCATATCTATAACACAATACAATTATAAGAACACACACGAGTTAAAAAACTTTTTAGGCAAACCTTTAAAGGGATCCTGTCATCGGAACGCATCAGTTATTAGTGCTACTCCAGCAGAATTCTGCACTGAAATCCATTTCTCACAAAATGTCTAGCCTCATGTCAGATTTCAAAATTGAATTAAAAAAAAATCTGTTTGCTCTTTTAAAAAATGGATTTCAGTGCAGAATTCTGCTGGAGTAGCACCATTAACTGATGCGTTTTGAAAAAAAAAAAAAAAAAAATGTTCCCATGACAGTACGAAGTGCCCCTGCCCTCTGTTAGAGTAGCAATATTGCGGGAGCACTGTAAAAAATTACTTACAGCCTAGCCCACAACCCTTGCTTCAAAATGTACAGAATAAATGTGTTTTTTTAGAGCATTCACCATTATTCAAGGTGGAAGTAGATTTAAGACAGACAGAAATAAAACAGTTCCCTGTTACAGATTGGCTCTTAAAGCTCTTGTTGTGACAGGTTCTAGAATTAGTAAAGTGGCAGCAAGTATCATCCACAAGTATAGCATGCGACTGCAAATGCATTCCCATGCTAATCACAGACTTTTGCTTTTTAAAAAAAGAAGTGACTTTTTTTTTTTCATCAACAAAGTGCACCACAACATGAACAAAGTGCACCACAAAAGATAGAAAATGGTATCTAAACCCGAAATATGAACTGGTGTAAACATATTTAGAGTGTTCCTCTGAGCACTTTCACAGTTTATATTGATTTTCTGTTTTAAGTGGTTTCCGAGATTTTCACAGTTTTATACTGCTAGGAAGCCTTGGCTCAACAGCTCTCAAGGTCCAGAGCTTGAGGAACTCTGTCTATGAGCTGGATTTCTGTTAACCCTAGGGTTGCGGTCTCCAAGTTAAGCCAAAAGCCTGGTATTAGAAGCCTAAAAATGCTAGTATCTTGGAAATTGTTAGAAATAGAAAATGATTGTAACTTTCAACAGTGCTCAGAGATGCACCCTTATTAAGTTTACATTCATTAATTTTTGAGTTTAGATCCCTTTTAAGATAAAATATTCAGTGGCTGGAAATGGACATTTACACTTGTGCAAATGCATGCAACAGTCTTCCAAACATGGCAACTGTGTGCATACAGTTCTGTATGTGACAAAAAGCTTGGCTTTTTATAGCAGTTAAATTCTAAATGCACTCTCTTTTCAAGCATTTTCTTCAGGCGTAAATCAGATAGCTTTTTCTAATTTTTGGCACTGCCGCTTCCATATGCAGTATCATTTACCCTAAGGGCAGGGGCACACGGGCAGATTCAGGGAGATTTAGTCGCCTTGCGACTAATTGCCTCTTCTGCGGGGCGATGATCTCCCCAAACTGCCTTCCGCCTGCTATAAGGAGAAAACGCCGGCGCCAATGCACTCGCAGCGTTGCGATTTCCGAAATCAAAGCTCAGAGAGTGCATTGGCGCTGGCGTTTTCTCTTCTAGCAGGCGGAAGGCAGTTCGGGAAGATCGTCGCCCCCCGCAGAAAAGGCGATTAGTCGCCAGGCAACTAAATCTCCCCGGATCTGCCCGTGTGCCTCTGCCCTTAGGGTGCCCATCATAATCCGAGGATGTGAGAATCAGGTGCCTCATTATTTATTCACACATCGAATTACTCTGTTTGAGAACATATTATCCCCATTTAAATTTGGAATACAGTTATACATATGTGAATTTTTAACTACTGATGTTAGAATTGATTTTTCAATCCCCAGGGCACAAGTGCAAGACATTCCCCTTGGTACTTACTTCCGGAGCACTTGTGCCCTGGTGATTCTTGGTATCTACACTGAGTGCTAGAACAAAAATCCATTGCTCAGTGCAGAGGGCAGTGTCAGAAGCTGAAGCAGCCATATGCTTACTGCCTGTCTTAAAGGAACAGTAACATCAAAAAACAAAATTGTTTTAAAGTAATAAAAATATAATTCAGTGTTGCCCTGCACTGCCAAAACTGTTGTGTGTTTCAGAAACACTGCTATTGTTTATATAAATAAACTGCTGTGTAGCCATTCAAAGGAGAAAAAGATCAATTTACAAAGCAGATAAGCTCTGTAGAACATAATGGTGTTATCTGTTTTGTACTATTTATCCTGTGCCATATAGTCTTTTTTCAATTTCCGCTATTGCTACGCAGCAGCTTGTTTATATGAACTTTAGTAGCGTTTCTGAAGCAAATCGATCAGTTTATCAGTGCAGGGCAATAGAACATATTTTCATTACTTTAAAACACTTTTTGGGGTTACTATTCCTTTAAGGGAGGCCTATTTGCCCCACCCACTCCTCTTGGATTGAGCGCTGCCTAATGTTTGAGCGCCTACGGCACGTCACACAATGCTGCGCGGTGTGCAGCAGATTGAGGACATTTTTTTTGTACGTACTTCGCAGACTGCATTATAAATGAGTCGTTTTGAATAATCAAACAACTTTAACTCTCAAATACAACTTAGAAATAGGATATACTATGACCAAAGACCATACCTGCTATATAAATAATCCCATATGTTCTGAGGAAGCATGACGACGAGATCTTCTATAAAGCTTGCCTTACGTGGAGGAACACCTTCAGTTAAAAATATTATCTATAGTTAAAGTATTCAATTGTAATGTATAGTAAAAGCAGCTTCTCTCTGCAGGACACACATTTGTTTTTCTAAAACTGCACTGAACTGAATCCAAACCCAAAATTAAGGATTCAATGGAACCTGAAAAAATGTGCTACGATTCAAATCCATACATTTGATGGTATCTTTAGATGCTTGATAACTACTAGCATCCATGGGATCTAGTAGCCCCCCCAATAAGTAAAACCCCACCCACTACCCTAGATAGTCCTCCTCCATGCTTTCTCTATGCTATTCAGGGATACTTTATGGAATACTGTACTATACAAGATCACTTATTTATGGAGAGTAGCACAACAGAGCTCAAAGGCACCATCTTCTGGATCTTCGGTCTTCTTCTGTAAGGTAAGGCAGACACTGTGGTATTTGGCGCATGCGCAGTTGGAGCATTTTCGTATTCGTACCAACTGTGCACGCGCAGGAAAGTTCTGCGAATTGCCGAAGGGAAGGAAGAGGATCCGAAGATGTGGAAAATGGCGCCCATGAGCTCCACTGCGCCACTCTGCATAAATAAGTGAACATGATAATCACGGCCACTTTCTGGAATAAACTACTATGTGGAGAAAAAGCAGGGAGGGGAGGACTATCTAGGGTAGTAGATGGGATGCCAAGCCCCCACCAGAAAACTTTAGACCGTGGGGCCATCAGAAAACCTTAGACTGTGGGCCCACTTTCCCAACTATTATTCCTCCTTGCTTTAACCTCTTTATTCTCCTAGTCTTTTATATCTACTTACTATATTCTACCATTATTTTGTATTATTTTATTTATTTTGTCCCATAAAGAAATATGGAATGACTATAAAAAGGCTGAATGGTTAAAAGCAAGAGAGCCCACTGACACCTTGGCCCACTGGAAGTTTTCCTGGTATCACGATGGACCAGTCCGTCACCGTGCTTTTCTTACTGGGGGGCTAGTTTCTATTTTCAATGTACAGATTTTCTATATTTAAATGTAAAATGTATCTGCTTAAAGGACACCTATCACCCAAAAATGTTTCCCCCAATCCAGGTGTGGGCTAATGCAGCTCACACTCCTATAGAGAGAAATAGTTTTTTTCCAAAAGAAAATCCCCAAACATACACCACTTTACCAATGTCTAAAAAACAATATAAAACTTAAAATTCTGTTTTACAACATCTCTTGAAAATAAACACATTTTTCGAATCTTGAGAGAGAGAGACTTAAAGTGTTTGTTCACCTTTAAATTAACTGTTAGTATGACGTAGAGTGTGATTTTGAGACAATTTGCAATTGGTTTTCATTTTTTATTAATTGTGGTTTTGAGTTATTTAGCTTTTTATTCAGCAGCTCTCCAGTTTGCAATTTCAGCAATCACGTTGCTAGTGTTCATATTACCCTAACAACCACTAATTGTTTTGAATAAGAGACTGAATATGAGAGGGTCTGAATAGAAATATATATATATATATATATATATATATATATATATATATATATATATATATATATATATATATATATATATATATATATTAATAAACAGTAACAATACATGCATAGCCTTACATTTGTTTTTAGACCCCCATTTGAAAGCTGGAAGGAGTCAGAAGTAGAAGCAAATAATTCAAAATCTATACAAAATAAAAAATGAAAGCTAATTGAAAACTTGCTTAGAATTGGCCATTCTATAACATACTAAAAGTTAACATAAAGGTGAGTCACCCCTTTAAGCAGCGTCAATTGACAGTTAATTGTATAGCTATGCATCATGTCATCATAAAAAAAAACATTCAGTTGTCGGATGTTTTAAAGTCACAAGACATTATTATAGCCCCTGATCTGTGCTATGCCTCCTTATAATGAGAGACCCAGAATACTCATTTATTATGCGAGTTTATTTGCCTCGACCTGGCTGCTTGCCCCGAGAGTGGGCTCCAGGTGCGGAATGGGATTGTGATAAGTGCCCTTTAAAGAGATACTGACAACAGAAATAGAACATTCTTTTACATCTGTCATGACATTTTTTTACATGCTATTGATAACTTTGCCTTTAAAGTATTTGCCAGATGATTCATCACCTATCTGCCCTCCCCATGTTCCTCTGTGAGGGAGCTGCCATTGTTTTTGCAGCAGTAGCCCATTAGCATTAGAAACTATAAGCATCTCCCATAATATTTATGGCCTACTATAGGGTAACTGTAAGACATGTATTTGGATTCTATCAACAGCAGAATTAATCCATACACCTACATAGTTTACTATTTTAATGGCCTCACCTGACCACATACAAACAGACTTTTACATAAAACTTGAAGAAATTACAATAAAACTGTCCATTGGTTGTGCCCAGTTTGGACGATCAACCCCTAGCGCAATCAAACAGGAGTTGGTAAAATGTAAAACTGAATCAGCACAATTTTGACCATCCACCTGATTTATTTATTAACAGTGATTCATCCTACATGAGACCAGTGTGATTTTTAGATGATCATGTATCTATCGGAGGAGGACACTTTCTGTGGCCTTCTATATTGTTGATAGAAAGGCATGTTTACTTTTTTTTTTTAACAAAGTCCAAAAATATCACCAAGAATATACTTACCACCATGAATGCAAAGAAAATCATTATTTGATATGGGGCCCGGCTCTGCAAATGTCTTAAATTTATTCAGCCATTGGCGTGATATGTAGAACTGCAGAAGGCTTGGTTCCATTATGTTTAATAAACAAGATACTTGTCTCCTTTCTTTCTGAGCTTCCTCACTAGCTTTCCTGTGAAGTATGATACAAATGTTTTTATAAACATTTCAAATTCAGTTTGAAAAGACAGAAATGTAATTACGGCAATGACACAAACCATTATCATATTAAAGAATATCATTGTCTGCCTGACTTTGGAACTGTTCTGGGCATCCATGCCTTTACACAGTGCTGTGTATTGGTTTGCATTCAACAACTCTTTTTTTGTTATACAGCTGTCATGGCAGTAGCCATATGTAAGAAATGCTTTGAGAATCAAGAGAGCTCAGTGGGTTCTGCCCCACAGCAATATTAGCATGAGCTCATTTGCTGAAGATTATACAAAATACTTTAGAAAGATCTGAATATATGGTTGCAGCAGACTGAATAAGAAATACTATTATAAGGAAGATCATTTCAGGGCTAAAAAGAAGTATCTGCTAAGGTTTAGCCAAGCCAAAATTTCATTAATACAATAATAGAGTACTGGTATAGGACCTCTTATCCAGAATGTTTGGGAGCTGGTGTTTTCAGGATACTGGATGTTTTTATTTGGATCTTCATACCTTAAAGGGGTTGTTTACCTTTAAATTAACTGTTAGTATGATGTATAGAGTGATATTCTGAGACAATTTCAAATTGGTTTTAATTTTTTATTTTCGTGGTTTTTGGCTTGTTTAGCTTTTTGTTCAGCAGCTCTCCAGTTTGCAATGTCAGCAAACTGGTTGCTAGGGTCAAAATTATCCTAGCAACCAAGCATTGATTTGAATGAGACTATGGAATATTAACAGGGGAGGTTCCGAATAGAAAGATGAGTAATAAAATAGGTCAAGCTTGGTTCAAATCTGACCTGCCATCTTCCCGAAAATCCTCTGTGCTAGATTAGGTTTAACACATGCACAACTTTGAGACTGAGCATGTGTCATTCCAAATCTAGCATAGAGGGTGCCTGGGAAGAAGGGAATACATAAAATGACCTCATGTCAGCACATATGTCTGTTGCCAAGATGTGGCTTGGTTAGCAACCTACAGTGCAAACTGCTGAATACCTTGGCCATAGAAACGCAGCTAGTTGTTGGGTGATACCGTTTTTGTGTCTGTGAAAATCATAATTAGAATTTTTCTGTGTTTAGAGATGTACAATCATTACTACTTATTAAACAATATGTCCCTTTTAACATATGTCATAAGCACAAGAAGGATGGCATCAGAACACCTACATTTTGCTTTTTATTACATATCAATCTAATTTTTTTTGTATAAATATGTACAGCGTACCTGTAGAAGAGTACATATGCTTCTGCATTCTGCACAGTGGCTTCAGTTACCTCAGTGACACTCTGGTCATCAAATTCATACCACAGCTTGTTGAGATTATTGCGGCAGTATGCTATATAATGTCCACCTAAAACACAATGGATGTGTTATCAATGTATGGTTATGGTAAGAAAACCTATAAATAATGCTTTATAGTATGTATGTTTCCTCAGATAAGTGATGTGGTATTTGCTTATCAGTCCCATCCTCAACAGATCTTGCAGACTTTGTAAAGAATGGACAAAAATATGCGGTATGTAATGAAAAGGTAAAAATAATAATCTGTGGTCAAGGAATCAAATACCTAACCATCAAAATTCTATTAATGTCCACTTGTAAACCATTAAGCAAAAAAAGTAATAAGATAGTCCTTGAGAGGCCTGTATAAAGTATTTCTACATAGGGACAGTCACTGAATGTAGAAAACATAAACTGACATGTACAGTTAATATATGATAGGAATAATGTGCAGCAGAACAATATTTCTGTTAATAGAGTAAAGAAATTAAAATACACATGCAAGTCATAAGGGTCATTGTACAGTTTATACTAAGGTGTATATTATAGTGGTGAACAGAATAACTGCCATTCAGGTGTCTGTGCATGGCTTTAAAGGGGTAATTCACCTTTAAATGAACTTTTAGTATGATGTAGAGAGTGATATTCTGAGACTATTTGCAATTGCTTTTTATTTTTTTATCATTTGTGGTTTTTGAGTTATTTAGCCTTTTATTAAGCAGCTCTCCAGTTTGCAGTTTCAGTAGTCTGGTTGCTAGGGTCCAAATTACCCTAGCAACCATGCATTAATTTGAATAAGAGACTGGAATATGAATATCAGAGGGCTGAATAGAAAGATGAGTAGTTAACAGTAACAATAACAATACATGAGTAGCCTTACAGAGCACTTGTTTTTAGATGGGGTCAGTGATCCCCATTTGAAAGCTGGAAAGAATCAGAAGGGGGAAAATCATTCAAAAACTATAAAAAAATAAATAATGAAGACCAAATGAAAAGTTGCTTAGTATATTGCTATTCTATAACATACTAAAAGTTAACTTGAAGGTGAACCACCTCTTTAAAGGACAAGGAAACCCTTTATCTCAAGTTCTCAGTATGTTATAGTATATAACCCTTGCTGTCACTGGTCACTATTTTTTTTTTTTTATTAACAAATACCATTTTCTTTTACTGTGTGGAGGATAATTATGCTCACTACTGCTGAATGAGTACAATGCTTGCTCCCAATGACAATTAATGCACATGCACCATTTCCTTAAACTAGCTACAACACAACTCCTGATCTTGGTCTCGGTACAAAAGAAATGCATTATGGGATTTTATTTCCTCAGAGATATTTCCACAGTTTAATGCCTAGCAGAGGGGGACTGACTTTTTTCAGGTTTGCAGACATTGAGACTATAAAAATAAATTTGTTTTCTAATTTATAAATTAAATCCTGTATTGATAAAAATACTCACTGCTGGCAGTTCCATGGTGGCAGATTACAGACAAAAGATCATAGGTAACTATCTGACTGGGGCTGTCTTTAGCAAGGAATGGTTGAAGATCCAAACCCTCCAGAGGAAAGGATACATGGGTGCCAATTTTGGTGGAGAACATTAGTTCATGTCGAAAACGCTTGAGATGGATACATAGGATCTGTAAAAACCAACAATGAATATTTAAAAACAGATGCATCATGAAAAAATTAAAAAAGTGGAATGAAAATGACCTGGAATTGCAGTTTGGAGAAGTGCAATAATTAAAGTAAATATTAGACATTCTCATTCTCTTTTAGGAAAAAACACACTGCCCCAGTAGCACAGTGCCAATCCATCATTTTCCCAGGATTCCCCAGTGCAGATTTAGATTTGCATGTGCGTAGTAGAGTAGTATCCGAAAAATTTACACTATCGCACATGAGTTTAAGTCTAATGAGTGATGTCTGGATAATTTGGCAGCACAATTAGCAAGCACAAGCAAAATTAGCATACCTCTGGAAATTTCTGAACTTTGCAGAATTTAACACCATTTCTTAACCTGCGGAAGACGAACAATAAAAGGTTCAATTGTTCTCCTGTACAAAAAGATTTCATCAAAAAAATATAAACAGAGTAAAGCTGGCGATACATAGGAGTATAAAAGCCCCCCCCCCCCAAGACTGAATCAGCATCTTATGGCCTGTTTATTGAGCCTTAAAATGGGCTAGCCAGATATCCCTTACATTTACAATTACTAGAAAATAAAGAGAAACAATCCCTAAAATGACTTTTGCAGCAATCGGTAACATTGGTATAAAACTGAACACAAGTGGTATATCATTAACATAGTGCATGTACAAAATAATTATGACACGAGCATGCACAGAAAGAAACGTTTGCTTACTTTTTGCATTTTTCACAGCTGTACATGTTATCACCTGTGTAATACAGTAAAAAAAAAAACAATTGTTTGGACATGTATGGTTTGAACTATATATGGGCTCATTTATTACAGGAAATAGACTCCTGTATTATTTCTGATCATTCAAAAAATTACAGTATGGCAGCATTTGTATGAATATAGGGAAGCACACACATAATGAATACAAACATACCCAAATTACAGGATGTACAACATAATGTCTGATTAAAGTGGTATAACAAAAGTTAAATCTGATATGAGCTTCATTTTTCCAATTTAGACACTAGTCCATGATTGGACAAACCTCCACAGGAGCCCTTAATTACTTAATCCAAACACCAATGGGGAGTTCCATACAAAGTTGCTATCTCAGGCAGTAACTTAAAAAAATGTGCATAGTGCACCGAACACCGAACACAAAAGCAGTATTAGAACTGAAGAACACCAGGGTTGCTGCTTCTTTATTTGTGATGGACAAAAATAAAATGTGCTGTATAAACAAGTGCTTTCCCGAGTATTGAAGGAAGGTGCTGTCAGTAGCTCATGCACTGTGATCTAAACAACCTGGGAACACTGCTTCTTAGTAATGGTCTCTATAAAATACTATGGATGTCACACAGAAATATTACTCGCTCACCTTTAAGCTCATCCCTGGCAAAAAATGCAGCAAGGCAATCTTGCAAGGTGACAGTAGGTCCCCAAAACCAGCTAAAAACAGAAGAGGGAAATTCCTTTTACAGTCATCCTAAGGTTTTACTTAATACAGTTTAATTTTTGTGGGTCTAAAAAATGCCTGTATTGCATTGTACATAATTCCTACCTTTTAAAATATTCCAGAAAAAAGGCAATCCATCCTTGGGGGGCATATGCTTCTCCACATGACCCTGCTTTGACCAGGGAGCTCTGGTGGCTCGAAGAGTGAAGCTTTGCAAGGTCTTCTTTACCTGGGATTGGCAGTGACAGGTCTTGGAATGTTTCCAAAGTTACAGATACCTGATGTGAAAAAACACAGGAAAATTAACAAGTTATCTACTTCGTTTTGAATTTAGGACAAAGACTTAGCTAGAGGACTACTATGCATCAGTGAGGTCTGCCTTAATTTATCTTATACTGCACAGACTATTTCAATGGGGTGGTTCACCTTTAAGTGACTTTTAGTATGTTATAGAATGGCACATGGGAATTTTCTTATTTTTTTCAGTTTTTGAATTATTTGCCTTCTCCATTTGAAAGCTGGAAAGAAACAGAAGGTCACTGATCCCATCTAAAAAAAAAAACAAATGCCCTTTAAGGCTACACATTTATGGGCAGATTTATAAAGGGTGGAATTGAAAATTTGAATTCTAAAAAAAATGTTATGGTCAAATTCGACTAGGGAGTTATCCAAACTCAATTCAAGTTTTTTAAAAAAAAAAAAAAAAAAATTCAAATTCGATTTACGAGATTTATCATACTCTGGCACTTTAAGAATTCGAACTAGCTAACATGTTTACCCAATTCTCATAATTGCAATAAAATGCAGTACAAAAATATCTTATCTTGGAAAACAAAGGTTTTACAACACTAAAGCTGGCCATAGATGTAAAGATTTTTGAAAGATCTTTAAGTTATGGTGAGACCATGATTATCTCGAAACGATAGTTTTAAATGTACGATTTGTCTATCAATTAAAAAGACAATTTCAAGCAATATTACCAGGAAAACTGAGGGTAGCTGCCTGCTTGACCCTGCAAACATAGATAGATTGTACTGGGACCGATAAAATTTGTTTAAACTAGCTGATCAATTTTCTGACAGATGTCGGACGAAACTTGACGGGTTGGTCGGATTGCACTGAAATCAATCGTTCATCAACGCAAAGTCTTTGAGTCTCTGGGGACTTTAAGGGCTATGAATATTGATAAGAGCTATGCAAGACTATTGAGAATTGCATTGTTTAAGCAGGTGCAATTTTGCTGTGCACAGGATGCCAGTGTTTCAAAGAGCTTTTCTTTAATGAATGAAAAATTGGCAGGAGCTTGACTGTTTCCCCCTGAAGGATTTTAAACAAGCAAGCTGAAAAGACTCTTGGCCATGGCAACTTCAAACAGAGATTAGGCTGTTAAAGCACTACTAAAGTACTGTATGAGCCGGGAGAAGAAGGTTTGAGTGTTTGCCTAAGGTTCCAAATTATTTATAACAAAACAAAAAATGTGGTACCGTGTTAGCCAGTAGCAAAAATAACAAATAAAAAAACAGATACAAAAAGCATTATAGAAGTGATACCTATATTGGCTACTAGGGATGGGCGAATTTGACCCGTTTCGTTTTGCCAAAAATTCGCCGCCAGCGAATTGTTGGCGACGCCCATTAAAGTCTATGGGTCATCACAACACCATACAAGTCTATGGGCGTCATTTTTTCGGTGAAACAATTCGCTCATCTCTATTGGCTACCAATAAAACTATCGGCTGCACATACATAATTAGGGTTGTCTGTATTTTTGGGAAGCCTTTCCACCACACACCTTTAACTAACTAGTCAGCCCTCATCTTGTCACAAAAACAACCGTGTGCTTCCGCCCTTCACAAATCTGCCTTACTCATCTCTCATTTTCTTTACAGGGCTAAAGTTCACATAGCTGGGTTATAAAGGAAAAAAAGAAACACCCTAGAAGCCAAAACTATATTTGACTCTGCATTTCATTGCTCACTAATAGTGATGGGCGAATCTGACTGGTTTCGCTTTGCCAAAAATTTGCGAAATTACAAAAAAAGTTGTGAAATGCATTGAAGTTAATGGGCATATTTCCGCGCAACAATTTTTGTGCGTTATTTTTTAATCCGGGCAACATTTATTTTTTTACTATCCACTGTTTTACTGTTGGCGTTTTGTTCTCTGTGAATTGAGGAGAAATATTTTACGCATCCCTACTCACCAAGTAAACTGATAAGGTTACAGTACTTAGAATGAGATGCATTGCAAAGAGTCATTTTTCTATATACTTTAAGTGCCCTCTCCCCTTGGAAGATCACAGACAGGGGCAAGGTACAAGCAACTTAGCAGAAGTTAGCAATAGATACCAGTGGCTCTGGATAGATGGCTTCCATTTGCAGGAGGCAAACTGTAATACACACAGTGCTCACTGGGGTATCTAGCTAGCTACCCCTTAAAAGTTTTTTTGTGTGTTTTCATTAGGCAAGGTAAAAGATTTTAAATACAGTGGAACCTTAAATTTTACATCCCCTGATTTAAAGTTTTCCCTCATTTTGCATTGTTGTTTTGTGGTCACACCTATATATTATGCATAATACATTTCCCTGATTTTACACCATTTTTTTCTGGTACCCTGAAAAAAGTAAAATGGGGTACTACTGTATTATTATTTGACAGCAACACAAAGTTTACAAACTCTAAAAATACAAAAACTGAAAAAAAAAAAATCTTATAACAATTGTAATATGAATCATATTAAAATTACATTTTCATGTAAACATGCACTGACAGTATTATGTAGTAAAGTATATAAAATGTTGTAATGTTCACAAGATGGTGTAGTTATCCAGTGGTTTTTCTTATGTAATTACTATAATGAAACAATATATACATTTTGTTGTTTTACCATCATGTATTCTCGTGCATTTAACAATATTGTTAGTTTAACCAATTAGATTAGAAGGTTATCTCTCTGGGTAAGATGAAGCAAACTTACTCTGTCACATGTTAGGCACTGAACAGAGCTTACTATTGTGCCATCAAAAATGTCTGCTATTACACTGTGATATTTCTTCTGCTTTCTCTTTTTGGTCTGGCATAAGCCTGGAACTAGAACAAAAAAACAAAATAAATTAATATGATGCAAGATACATATATGAAAATAGCTCACAGAATAAAGGACCGCCTAAACTTCTTCTGTACAACATTACTTTAAACTTTCTACAGAGCGGCCCCCTCCTGCTCTTGCATTTGGATGCATTATGCATGCTTGTTAGTATCCTTCCCTCCAAAGCAGCATGCAGCATGTGTTTTGCCCTCGGAGAGCAGAATAAGAAAGGTTCTGTCCTCAGGTGGCACATGGCTACAGGTCATGGGAAGCAGCACAATAACTACATGCCATGAAAGTACTTCATTATGCCGCCCTAATACTAGGATAATGAAAATCTCAAGAATTATCTAAACCCTTTTTAAAAATGTATTATACATCTTTTCTATACATTTTCAATTAAATATATTGGCATAGGTTAATCCAAATAAGGAACATTATCGGTTGTATTAAACCTAGTATGCTGCTTGTTTTGATGACGAGATACAGAATTCTGAAATAGTGATCGCTAAAAGCCACACTGTCAAGATGAGAATAGGTATGATTTATGGTGATACTTGGGCTTCAAATTATGTAACCTCCAAGAGACACTTACCAGCCCTTCACAACACATATCTGTGGAGCCGTCAATCATATGATGAAGTCACAAAATGGCAGGAGGGCTTAGTGACATCACAAAATGGGGGTGGGTCTATGCATTTCAAGCTTCGATGTTAACATAGAATTTGGAGCCTGTGTATTAATATCACTTTATACATCCGAACATGAATATTTTCCTGAAGAATTTCACACACATGGGTGAAACAGTTTTATGAAATTATATAGAAAAACTTTATTTTCTTTCTTAAATCATAAATAAGTTAACAGGCAATTTAACCTTAAAGAGAAACCGACACCAGAAAATAATCTTTTTTTATATCTATTATTAAATTTTCATTGAATAGAATTTTGCCATAAAAGTATTCGCCTGATGATTTTATATTACCTTTCTTACCCCCATGTTGCTCTATGAGGGGGCTGCAATATTTATGCAGCAGCAGTAGTCGGTTAGAAACTCTGACATGCTGAGAACAGACAGTCAGGTTGGCAAAACAGTCAGGTTTAGGAAAAGAAAACGTTTAGTGTTGGTATCACTTCTACTCACTAAATCTGTAAATTCACTCTCTTTTTTTCCCCCCACAGGTTTTCTTTTTTAATATAAATGCAATACCTTTTTTGTGACCCGCCCAAACGGCTCCAGGTTTTGGTGGACTACTTGACAAGTGTGTAGTTGCTCCTTCATTTAGCAAGGGAGTTTGTGATGTAGACAGGTCATTCATGTTGGCAGTAAAGTCTGCAAATCAAGAAATATAAACAGTTACCTAATATATCAAATAACTGTATCTTTATACAGAAAATTTATTTATAAGTTAAAAATCAGCCTGTATCATTACCTAAATAAAACAGAAGAATAAGCTCATTCGGGTGACAATTCTTATTATATTGTGTGTAGAAATTGAGGCCATGTTTGCAAAATTTAGCTAGAATGGACATGTTCCATTGTGTTATTTAATATGCAATCAGTTTGCATTCATAACCACTTGCCAAAAATACTTAAATTGTTTTACATTTTTATTGACATCCTTGGGTAATACTTATGTATCTTCAGACAATTTACCTGCAACTTTGCTCTGTATCTGCACTTTGACAGTTTCTTGATTGAGACAATCACTTTCTTCTATTGCACTCTGAATGTTTTTGTCAAAATCCTGCAACAAGTGGTTTTGGTTAAGGTTATTAGAAAATATTTTTTCCTTCTTCCAGGTTTTTGAACTTTCCACTTCTTTTTCCTCCTCTTGAATTAACATAGTGGACTCTGAAAGTTCCTCGGACAGCTTACGACTTTCACTTTCTGCATGATCACTGCTGGAACCTGAATCACATGAATGGAAATCGTTGTCTGACTGGCTTTTGTCCTCATCCAAGTTCTCTTCTATGACACCAGTCTCTGCATCCTCTTCCACCTCTATAATCTGTTCCTTAAGCTCTTCATGTAAAACATCCATCAGACAGCGCAGGAATTCTTGCGCATCCTAGTCAAAATATATATTATTTTAAAACCAGATTTACATGTTAAGGGATACTGGCATGCTTGACAAGAAACAGTTGTATTCTGTACAGTGTTTGCTGTAGTTTAGGGATGCATCAAATCCAGGATTCGGTCAGGGTTCTGCCTTTCAGAAGGCTCTGAAACGAATCTGAATCCTTAAAGTGGACCTGCCACCCAGACACAAAAAGCTATAGTATAATAAAAATCCTTTTCAAATGAAACATGAAATCCAAATTCTATTTTTTTTTTTAAAGCATTCATAGCTGTTGTAAGCTCATTTAAAAATCTCAGCTGTCAATCAAATATTGTCTGCCCCTCCTCTATGCCTTAGGCAGACCATTACTTTCACTTTCCATTCAGCACTTCCTAGAAATTGCTGCTCTCCAAACATTCCCCCGTTCTTTTCACCATTTAATTGTGTAGCCAGGGCATGGGGATGGACATCAGGTCCCCCGTTCTGGTGCACAAACAAGACTCTGAGATGATGCAAAGCTTGCCTTAATAACAGTATCCACAAAATTGTTCCTGTCTGCTTGCTATAATTATGAGTTCCCAGACTGAAGGAAACAAGATTCAAATAATTTATATAGTGTGATTAAAGTTAATTTTGCTTGACTGATGTGATAAAATAGGATTATGAATATTTTTTTGGGTGACTGGTCCCCTTTAAAATCTTGTGGCTTTTTTGTTTTTATAAGTACATGCCCCTCACTGGCCATGTCCCAGTAGTCATAATCACTGAACTGAACTCTGCAACACAGCACCAATTTTAATTTCCATAAACCACCTTTAGTGACTATCAGGGCCCATTACAGCAGTCTGCACAGCAATGTTTAAGGCACCCAAAGCCCTTTATGAATACAGATTGCCAATAAATGCTGTTCTATGGAAATGATCGTCTGTACTGTTCTATTAGGTAATCAGGTTACTTATGACACAGTAGTTGCTTTGGGTCTGCATTAGCATCTGCTTATCCCACCATTTAGTTGCAGAAAATTAACAGTGTTCTGAAGAGCAGATGTTTGCAGAAAACCACAGCACAGCAAATAAAGCTCCATACAAATCACTTCTTCAACTTCATAATAAAGCAAATCTGGGGTTTTTTTCTAGAAAGAAACAGAACTGGAACATCTAGGTCAAGAAATCATGTACCTGCTGGGAGTAGCCCCGAAATGTAGGATTTACAGACTTAATTCCCTGGAACAAATTTGTTGGAATAACAAAGCCTGGTCTGTAAAATAAAAAAAAATAAAGCATTATCATTTAAAATTCAAGAATACAAAAGAAAGAATGCATCATGATCAGGAGCCATTAAAGAGTAAGATGACACGGTCGGAAATCCGGGCCCACCAAGCTGGAAACTGCCAAGGCAACAAAACACCCAGAATCTCCCCACTTGCAAATGCCCAAAGGGCTATAGCACATGGTTCCATGAGAAAGCCACTTAAAGGTCACATAAAGGTCACCTATCTATTCTAGTGCGGGTGTCAATGCTCTGAAATTAAGTGCCACAGCTCTCAATTATATAAAAAAAAAATGGAGCTCCCAGTGAGGGTAGCCTGCAGCACTCACAAGGGGCATTTATACAAAAAAACATTCTGGTATGTTAGTAAAAGTTTTAAGTATTTTATTTTTCAACAATGATTTTAAAAACGATATATGCATGTGAGCAGTTTGATCTCATACCTGTTTTTATGCCATATTTCAGTCATCAGTTTCTGGTAACTTTTACATAGGGCCGGTTTTTTATCTGTGCGAGTCAGTCCTCCACAGTCAAGGAAAAAATGCGTTAGAGGAGGGCTGCCAATACAAAAACAAATTTAATTCTGCAACTGCATCAAATACACTGCACTGTCACCAACAGCAAGATACAGATCACTTACCAGTTGGACAATGCTTGTAAAGCTGCATTCATATAACAAGTGTTTCCAATGTTTTTTAATCCCGTTAGACCTGTCAACAAAGAGGTGAAACAACTTTGTACATTGTAGGGTAACGGTAAGGGATGCACCGAATCCAGGATTCGATTCGGGATTTGACCTTTTTCAGCATGATTCGGGCGAATCCTTCTGCCCTGCCGACCGAATTTGCATGTGCAAATTAGGGGCAGGGAGGAGAATCGCATGACTTTTTGTCACAAAACATGCAAATAAAAAATGTTTTCCCCTTACCACACCTAGTTCGGTATTCCGACTAATCTTTCGCGAAGGATTCGGGGGTTCGGCCGAATTCAAAATAGTGGATTTGGTGCATCCCTAGTAATAGTAGATCACCAGTAAATTACATCTGGAATTATGGTTTTGTGAGCTGAAGTATAGCTAGCTGAGGTGCTAGGTAACCAAAGGGTAATGTGATTAAACCAGCGCCGATTCAGATTTAGGAGCCGCCTGAGGCGGCTCCTGCAATGCCGCCCCCCCTCACCAACTTACGTGTCGGGAGGGGAGGCAGAAACTCTATTGTGGAGAGCGCAATTGCGCTCTCTCGCAATAGTACAGCCGAATTTCCGGTTCAAAAACCGGAAATTCAGCTCTTAAAGGTGCAGGAGCGGCTTTTTGCTGCCCCTGGAATCCTTTCAGGCGCTGCCGCCTGAGGCGAGCGGCTCAGCTCGCCTCATTGGCGGCGCGCCCCTGGATTAAACCTCAAAAACTTTATAGCTGTCACCATAAAAAAATCACCTTTTAATACAATTACTGATGCGGTTTGTTTTTCTCAGTTAGAGGTTGTTTTTTCCCCTTATTTTTAACCTGGATTTTAACTTTATGAATCTTTTAAAAAAAGTCTAGTGAGAACTATTTTCAGAAATGTGCCTCAGCTTTTGTATTCGGAACTTTAAATACTACTCCTTTGTACATTAGGGCCAAAGACAAAACTGAACTCAGGATCCCAGCCCTGCAAAGCAGAAATGCTAACCACCGAGCCGATGTGTAGCCAGCCGCAGTTAGTTTTATATATTATGAAAATGTTGACAAGAAATCTGTAGACCAAAAAAAAACTGCTTATTCCTTTATTTTGTAGTAAAATCAGCAAAAACCACTACAAAAATTTTGCATGAAAAAGGTGTGCATTTTCAAAAGAGTCTGTGCAGGTTATTTCACAGGTAAAGAAAGTTTTAAAGTGAAAAACGCAAAGTGTGTTGGACTTCATGTATTTCTTTTTATAGTTTGCTTTCAAAGGGGGCCACTGAGCCCATCTAAAAAAAACAATGCTCTATAAGGCTACAAATGGATTAGTATTGCTACTTTTTATTACTCATCTTTCTATTCAGGCCTCTCCTATTCCAGTCTCTTATTCAAATCAGTGCATGGTTGCTAGGGTCATTTGGACCATAGCAACCAGATTGCTGAAATTGCAAACCACAATGGTTTTAGCATGTAAAGGCACCTTTCACCTAAAAAAACTCTCATCAGTAACACAAGCTAATAAAGCCCACACTCCAGATGGAGGAAACAACAGTATTTCTCGAAGAAAAATCCTTTGTGAGCAATCTGGGCCCCACCAATTAATCTGTCAGATGTATGTGCTGGAACACCCACTCATTCAGGTCTGTGTCCCAACATGGCCACCCTCACTGAGAACTCCCTCTTGCATTTTCAGGGGCTTAAAGGAAAACTATACCCCCAATGTAGGTCTCTATAAAAAGATATTGCATAAAACAGCTCATATGTAAAACCCTGCTTCATGTAAATAAACCATTTTCATAATAATATACTTTTCTAGTAGTATGTGCCATTGGGTAATCATAAATAGAAAATTGGCATTTTAAAGAAATAAGGGCCGCCCCCTGGGATGATACGATTCACTATGCACACACCAAAAAACCATACATGTTAGGTCACATGAGCCAATTAACAGACAGAGTTGTGTCTTTTGCTTCTACACTTCTTCCTGTTACAGTTAGTGTTGTAGTATTTCTGGTCAGGTGATCTCTGAGGCAGCACACAGACCATCATGAAATGGTGGCTCAAGGCAAGACATGTAAAAGGGCAAGATTTACATAGTGGATAATGCACGCCCTACTGTAATTTATAAAGATATTAAAAGTCACCGAGGAGTTACGTGACCATATAAAAGCACGAGGCCGGAGGCCAAGTGCTTTTATACAGGTCACGTAACTCCGACTTCCAATATCTTTATAACTTTCGGTAGGGGGTGCATTATTCATTATAATCTACAGTGTTTCTATGTGCAGCGTTTCAAGGAGTTCTCTGCCTCTGCTCTATATAGTCTACCCAGTGCCACACTTTGTTCCCTTTGTGGTTTTTCATTTTATTATTGTCTCCCTGTAGCCCCTCTGAGGTATTTTTGCGTGATTCTTCTCCTTTGATGTAAGTTTCTGACCATGCCATGTCACACTCATATTGCTGTAGGTTAAAGGGATTTTTCAGCTTTAAATTAACTGTTAGTATGATTGTAGAGAGTGATATTCTGAGAAAATTTGCAATTGGTTTTCATTTTTTATTATTTGTGATTTTTGTTATTTAGCTTTTTATTCAGCAGCTCATTAGTGTGCAGTTTTAGCAATCTGGTTGCTAGGGTGCACATTCCCCTAGCAACCATGCATTAATTTGAATAAGAGCCTGGAATATGAATAGGAGAGGCCTGAATACAAAGATGAGTAATAAGTACCTATAACAATAAATCTATAGCTTAACAGAGAATTTGTTTTTTAGATGGGGTCAGAGACCCCCCATTTGAAAGCTGGAAAGAGTCAGAGGAAAAAGGCAAATCATTTAAAAACTATAAAGAATAAATAATGAAGACCAATTAAAAACTTGCTTAGAATTAGTAATTCTATAAAATACTTAAAATTAATTTTAAGGTGAACCACCCATTTAATAAGTGACAGAAGGGGAAAGGCATGAAGGGTTGAAGATGCAGGGGGAGGCCAACAGCAGAGAAGTGGGAGGGTGAGAGAGAGGAGAAGCAGACCCTGCTGCTGCAGGGGGGCCCAGGATGTACAGGGGGCCCCATGAGGCTCCCATTGATGAGCAATTTGAACATATATTGGTAAAACAGGACAAACACTAGATATGTTGGGGGCCCTAAAATGTATTTGCTGTGGGGCCCAGCAACATCTAGTTATGCCACTGCTGAGGACAAAAGACTGGAGAGGAACGTGGGTGGGAGGGACAGACGAGTGAAAACTGAAGTTTGATACCTGGAGGGTGGGAGCAGCAGCCAGAACAAGAGGTGTGAGGAGGAGTGACAGGGTGTGGGAGGGGCACAGGGAGTTGCCTGGAGAAGGAGGGGGAGCGAAACTGTGAGTGAGATGCAGACGGAGCGCAGAAGGAACACGAGGTAAGAGTGACGGTGTGGGAGGGGCAGAGTGGCTGTGACGGAAGACGGAGGGGGAGCGGAAGAGACAGAGAGACGCAGCGAGACTAGAGATGGAGGGGAAACAGAAGAGGACACTGAGGGAGCAGCAGCAGAGGGTGGGAGACAAAAGGAGAACCGAGTCGTAAGAAAATGTAGCAAGATCTTAATAGGAGGCGTGAGTGAGCACGCACAGTGAGGGCGGAAGTGGGGAAGTGAGGCACACAGGCAGGAAGAAAACCTGTAGGGAGAGTGCGGCAGTGACAACTGCTGACGCATTAAGCTATAAACGGCACGTTCTGATGTCAGAACGCGCCGTTTATAAGGATATAAATTACAGTCTGGCCCATAGGGAATTACCTGGTCTGTAGATTATTTAAATATATAGACTAGTTTGGTAAGATTCTTTAATATGCCACTTAATATGAGGTAAACTGTTGCTTAAGTGTTCATTTTGGGGGTATAGTTTTCCTTTAAGCAATTAAAATGTTTTACCATCAGCAATTCACAACAACAATAAAAAAATATTTCATTACATTTTGTTGCCTGTGCTCAAAGAGATTAAACATGTGCAATAAACTGTAGGTTGTGCCATAACCCTAAAACAGCTGGATAAAAACAACTTACAAGAGGAACAACCTTCAATAATCTCACCTCTTGTTTTCAGCTCATCCTCCTCTTCAAGCTCCGTGTCCAGGTTCTCAGACACAACTGCTGCAGGTATTTTTAAAGTAAGGCTTGAAGACATTTTAGATTCCTTTGTGCAAGAGAGAGAAATTAAAAAGGACTTTTTTTTATTTCCTAATACACAAAATAGTGCCAAGTTATTCATTTTAGAAGACAGTCTGGGTTTCAAATAAACAGGATGGAAAAGGAAAGCAAACAGCTAATTTAAGGACCTCAGCATCACAGGTCTCTATAAAAATTAAGCAAATAAAAACCCCATATGTAAAACTCTGTCTTACACAAAACCTTTTCATGAAAGATATGTTTTTCACATATTATGTGATGATAATCCTACATTAAAACACTGAACAGTCTCTTTTGACAGAGCACTGGAAACCCTGTTTGATTTTTATTCATTTACTGTGTCGTGTTTCATGGCATCACTCCACTTCCTCAGAAGATAAGATTTGTTTCTGAGGAAGTGGCATGATGCCATGAAACGCATATGTATACCAGTGAGTGCCCCCCACATTTATATATTAAAACCCTGCCACGTAAGTAATACAATTTGTCCCTATGGCTCGTATGAGGCACAAACACATAAGCCAATTAATGAACAGGGCTGTTTCTTTTAAACTCAAACTCCTTCCTGTTGCATTTAAAAGCAGCCTTTTTTCTGTCAGATGCCACATTGAACCCAGACCATTAATATAATGTGACAGAACATGAATTTTTTTTTTAATTTACTTATTAAACATATTAGAACTGGGTAGAATTATCTCTGACACATTCCACATAAAATCTGGAAGGTTTCACTACCCTTGAATCAAACCTCTTGGACCATCATATGAGTTCCTTACCTGGGTATAACTATCCTGAAGTTTTGCTGTAGTAGGCTGAGAGGATAGCTTCCGATCCAGAAAGACTTCTTTACTGCACTTGTAGCACCAAACACGCAGAGTCGTGAGATTCACAGTGAGACAGTGTTTGGTGTCCTATAATAGTAAATTAAAAAGTTAAAAGCTGTGTTTCAAGTCACCTATTTGACAGGTCCCTTAAGCATAACCCAAAATGTGCTGAAAAATCCTACCTCGGCTTATACTCGAGTCAGTCCCACATGATCTTTAGCTGTGCCTGCACCCCTGATGGGGCCCGCAACCCATCCATGGGGCCCCAATCCTAAGGAGCCAACAGGGAACACCCCCCCCCTCCCAGCCAGAAACAATGGCGCTTATCCGCCACGAAAGAGGAGCAGCAGCGCATAACTTTTCACAAGGAGTGTGTGGCGCTACCGGCTGAAGTACGGGTGGTGCGCACGCTGATGTCATCATCTCAGCAACATACAGTAACAACTCCGGGGCCCCAACAACTCCGAGCCGGGCCCCCCGCAAAAAATCTTGAAGGGGCCCGGCGCCGGCTGCAGGAAGCAGTATCCCCGACTCAGGGCCGGCCTTAGGCCTATTGGACCAATTGGGCCCAATAGGGCCCCGCACCTCTGGGGGCCCCGTACCACAGGGCAGCACAGATAATATTTCCCTCAGCACATGATGCTGCCTGGCCTGCCCCCAACTTTGAGAGTTCAGCCCATCCCCAAATCCATAGGTCCAGCCCACCCCCAACTCTGATAAGCCAGCCTATCCCCCAACTCCATAGGTCTAGCCTGCCCCCAACTCTCATAGGCCCAGCTTTCCTCTAACCTTGATAGGCCCTGCCTTCCCCCAATCCAACCAAGCCTGCTCCCAAGCTGAATCGGCCCAGCCTGCCCCAAACTAATTGGCCCAGTCCACTCTCCTATTTCCTCCCTCTCTCTCTTACCCTGTGTGCCCCTATTATGTGCCCCTATTTCATCCCTCTCACTCTCTTACCTTGTCTGCCCCTTTCCTTTCTATTTTGTGCCTGTATGCCCTTATTTTCCTTAATACTTGGTGTGTCAGTAGCCAGCAACACTTTGTCTAGGGGCCCCGCCAACATGGTCCCAATTCGGCCCCACATTTGATAGGATCAGCCCTGCCCGACTCTCCCCTCCTGCCCACCAGTAACTCAGGGCCGCCCCTGACAAAAAATCTTGAAGGGGCCAGGCGCTTGCTGCAGACAGCCCCTACCCCAGTGAATCGAATAATCTTTGAAGGGGCCCAGCAGCAGAGAGCAGCTTCCCCTCCCACCCGCTAACAACTCTGGGCAGCCCGGCCCCACCGGCGAAACATCTTTGAAGGCGATTGGCGCATACTACAGGGAGCAGCTTCCTGGCTCTCCCCTCCCGTTGGAGCACATTTACCGCTAAGGCAGCTGTCTATTTCATCTACCAGAGGTTTTTTTTTATCATTGTAGGATGAATTAACATTTTAAGCATCGTGGCTTGATTTTTTTTTTTCAGGGGGTGCAATTACCTGCTTGTCCATCGGTCTTAGTTGTGTCTAGGCTTATACTCGAGTCAATAAGTTTTCCCGGTTTTCATAGGTAAAATTAGGTACCTCGGCTTATACTCGGGTCGGCTTTTATTCGAGTATATATGGTATTGTTATTGAATATATTCTCAAGAATACAATTATCGGGACATCAAAACAAAGCAATGTAATTTACCAAACAATTATTTTTTACTTGTTATCTATATTAGCATAGCACAAACCCATAAGGATTGCAAAACAATGCTTTGTTGCAGTTAATTTTTTACATATATTCTATACTAAATGGAAGCAAAATAAACTGGCAAAATTTTTTTAGCCACATATTGGTCAGGCAGCTGCATCTGTGGCACCAATGCATTCAATAAACTGCCCTTTTGGTCTGAAGTAACTAAGTTTGCAACTTTTTTCCAGCCCAGTCATGTATGTTCTCTAATGGCACAATTGAAATTTATCTGCTAGCTGGTAACATGACAGTACTGATCTGTAACACCCATGATTGTAGTGACTTATATGCCATCCGTGTGACATTGAGCATACAGTGTGGATTTCACCCAGAATATGACCACGTGTTCACTGACAGGCAGATGCTATGTAATGCAATAATGGGCAGTGTGTAATGGAAATGGGGATCTTCTCCTCAATAAAATGCACATCATGACATCAGCAATAACCTCAATAAAATTCAGAGTAAAAGTACACAAATCTGCAAAGATAGATATTCAAACCTGAGAATGCAAAGTACTGTGGTCCACGTGAGATTCTCCACAACCAACATAGGAACAGCCATTCTGCCAAAAGAAACCAAATACTTTAAGTAAAATGTATTATTAATTATAATAATGTATAGTAGGTGGTGTGCGGGTCGTACCCAAATTTAACCCGACTACTCCCACCCTGCACTCGGCCCATTGTTCCCCCTCTATTTATAGAGCAGTGCCCTCCCGCCCCCAGTGATGTCACAAAAGGGGCGGGGTGGGTGCGAGTGTATAAATTTAGTTGCTGGAAGCCGGCAGCGCTAGGTCGTGGGCAGGGAGAGCAGAAGAGCTCAACCAGGACCTGCATGAAACCCAAAGATTTTCTGCAGGAGCTGGACCAAGCCCGACCAACCCACAGGTCCCGCAGGTTTTGGGCCTGCCCATACATAACTAATATATAGTAATAAGTAAACTTGAAAATGTTACCTCTAGACAAGCCCAAAGATTGGGTCCTCTGACACTGCAGTCCAGGCAGCTGCCCTAAAAAGACAATAAAGGTACACTAAGAGGGGTATTTATTAAAACTCAGATTTTTCTCATTATTTTAAAAATAATTATTAGACCTAACTCCCAACCATGACTTGATTTACTAAAAAAACAGAAAGAAAATTGTATGTGTGGGAAAAGTTTAGACTGACAAAAAAGTATTATGCGACGATATGAATCATGTGACTTTATCAAATTGCTGCCTGAAACCTTGAGTTTTTCGAGTTTCTACCAAAAACCAGCATCAGACAGCCCAAAACCCTCAATATCGTGAAGGCAAAAAACATCTTCCAATTGTGCAGGGACATCTGCCATTGACTTTTACATGACTGACAGGTTTTAACTGGAGTATTTTCGGACTCAGATTTTTTAGCAACTTTGGAGCAAGAAGTCTTTTTTCTCACTGGATTTTTCGTCTTAATAAATAGGCCTCTAAATGTAAGAGAAGCTGATGATTTTGCAATTTAACCTACATAATCATAGCTGGAGGGATAAGCTGTGTTTTAGGCCCAAACACACAAGGAATTGCAGAGTTGTATATTTATTTTTCTCCAATTGCAGATAAAAAGATTCATGGAAAACAAAGTAGGAAATTGTTTGCATAATTGGGTTAAAAAAATACAAAAATCTATAAGGTGCCACCAGCTTTATTCGTAAAACAGTATGCACATTATGGATAACACAACATGGGGCGTTGTTTATGGGAACAGTTTTAGATGAAAGCCAATATATGACACGTGCAATAGATTTTTCCCAAAACCAAGGGCATCAGTGTTTACCTGGGTAAAGCTCAGACAAAAAAAAAGTACCAAAAATGTCACAGGGCAAAATGTCAAACTATAGAGTAACCAAAAGTATTTTTTTTTTTAAAGAGGCAGAATACACTCTTGTTCAGTATGCGTATGTTCTCCCCACAAAGCTGATAGGATTGTGTGCTTCAGGATATTAAATGACCAAATTCTAATACAACATGCAAGGTGGGGCCAAAGGGGAGCCAGGTGGCTGAGAATTGGAAGTGATAAAATGCATTGTATGTTGTGTTGTTTCAATCAACAATTGAGTCAGAGGTAACAAACCGAAGAATTATGTATAGATTCCACAGCCCTGTTTACAAAGACAATCACTGTCCTAATCAGGAGAAGAAAAGAGTACAGGTACCTAAAGATGCTGTACACATAGCAGCCCAGATATACAGTAAATAATCTACATCTATGGATAACATGCACAGTCATAAGATATTTATTAAATAGGGGAAGCTCTAGCAGAAACCATATACCGTATCACATTTTCTTTATACTCACACGAGATTTCTTAATGAGCTCTTCTTTGGTTACTTCTCCCACTGACTCTAAATGGGGGCAGTCACATACCAAGGAGGACATTTTAGACTCTGGAGCTTCCAGCTGATGAACACTGCAAAAAAGAACAAAGACTGCTGTAGTATGTAAGGCAGTGATCCCCAACCAGTAGCTCATGAGCAGCATGTTGCTCTCCAACCCCTTGGATGATGCTCCCAGAGTCAGTGCTTATTTTTGAATTCCAGGCTTGGAAGCACATTTTAATTGCATAAAAACTAAGTTCAGTGCCAAGTAGAGCCTCCTGTTGGCTGCCAATCCACATAGGGGCTAACAAATAGCCAATCACAGCCCTTTTTGGCACCCAAGGGACTTTTTTATGCGTGTGCTGCTCCCCAACTCTTTTTACATTTCAATGTAGCTTGTGGGTAAAAAAGGTTGGGGATCCCTGATAATTATCAGTGAACAGATAATTCCCCTTTATAAGGGACTCCTGCTAATCAAACAATCACAACAAAGGAGGAAGGGAGGGGGTTGAATATTGGTAATAATCTTGTAAGGACCAAACAGAGTATCTTCGACTTCCATATTTACCACTTTTAGTTCAACAAATAACACAATCTATGGGAGGCACTGTAATGCAAAACTAATTAAAATTATAATTATTAGCAAGTATTGAAAGCAAGTATTCAAATATGCAGAAAACAATATACTAGGAAAATGAACAGTAACACAGAAAAATGAATGACGATATAATGTACTGTTGCCCTGCACTGGTAAAATTGGTATGTTTGCTTCAGAAACACAAAACCATAGTTTATATAAACAATCTGCTGTGTAGTAACGGGGGGGGGGCAGCCATTCAGACACAGAATACACAGTAGAGAACAGACAAGTTCTAAAGAATCACATTTTATATTATAGAACTTATCTGCTATATATGCTGTTTATCCTGTGCCTTTTTTCACCTTTGAATAGCTGCCCCCGTGGCTACACAGCAGCTTTTTTTTTTTAAAGGTTTATTTTGCATTTTGAACATAAACAAAACAAACAAAATAAGCAAAATTAACAGTCTTGACACTTACTCGACTACTGTTTACAAAAATTCCTTTTAAACCATAGCAATGTCAACACAGAGTAGCATTTAACTTATTCGGTGATCTTATATGTTAGAACAGACCTATAATTCAGTCCTCTTGGAGGGTTGCCTGGGGGTTGGCGTCCAGCCATGGTTCCCATATTTTCTCAAATTTTCCCAGGCGTTCCCCTGGCATTGTAAGTCTGTTTAATTAGGGGCAGTGTACCATTTATCAATTTGATCCATTGCTGAATTGTGGGAGCTCAACCATTTTTTTTGTGTAAAATAAAATAGACCTTAGAAGTGATCTGGACTTTTGTAGAGGGACTACTTCCTCTATAACACCCAATAAGCAAATCTCAGGGGTCTTGATTCCTGGAGAGGATAGGAATACATTGGTGTAGCGAATTACTTCTGTCCAATATGCTACTACTCTAGGAGAGTCCCATATCAAATGGAGGAAACCAGCGTCTCCCCTACCACATTTCACACAGTTGGCTCAGTCTAGTCTGCCCATAGCTTTGAGCTTCAGGGGGGGGGGGGTAATATAGATTTGATGAATTATTTTGAATTGAACCATCCTATCTCTAGGTGATATAAGGCAGGGGCAAAGGTTATCTGTGGCCTCCTCTCATTGGTCCTCTTCCAAAGAGGGGATAAGTGACTGCCATTTTTGTTTAGCTTTATTGAATGGGGAGGGTTGAATTATATTATATAGCTGAGATAGCAGTTTGGTAGGATCTTAAGTCCAGAGTCTGGCTTTCCATGCCAGCTGTGTAGGTTGATTTGGAATGAGTGGAACTGCGCATAAAATGCATGTCTTAAGCTGGCCATAGATGTTGAGATTTTTAAAAGATCCGATCCTCATCGAGACCACGATTTTCTCGGAACGATCGTACGATCATACGAATTGACCATCAACTAAAAAGACCAATTTGCCAGGAAAACAAAGGGGAGCTGCCTGCTTGGCCCTGCAAACATAGATAGATTGCACTGGGACCGACAAAGATTTTTTGACCTGGCCGATCAATTTCCTGATAGATGTCAGCCGAAAAATCGTAAGATGTACGATCATTCGAATCCCACTAACTGCACAATAATTTAGAAGGATTGGTCTGATTTCCCTAAAATCGGTCGTTCGGCAAGAAGAATCGTCGCTTCTATGGGCAGCTTTAACTGGAAGTATCTGAATAGTTGTATTTCTTGGCAATTCAGTTTGACTACTGATCTAAGGAAACAAAACTATTCTCTGACAATAAATCCTCAAGGTTTCTTATACCCCTTTGTGGCCAGTATTGAAAGTCTGCTAGATTTCTCATGTGGGGTAAATTAGAGTTTCTCCAAAGTGGAGTTTTGCCATATAATTTAGACAGTGGGGTTCCTGCTTTGGGTTGACACAGCAGCTTGATTATATAAACTATAGTAGAGTTTCTTAAGCAAACATACCAGCTGCATCAGCAAAAGGCAACATGACATTATATTTTCATTACCTTAAAACACTTTCATTATTTGGCGTTACTGTTCCTTTAAATAGGGGGTTTAGTCTATTTTTTTGTTAGAAACAAATTGAATTATAAAACCACAGATAGATAGATATAAAATCAGATCTACTTATTACTTGTAGCTGAGTATGTTATTCCCGAAGAGTGGCCCATAGTAGTTTAAAATATATATTTAGTGCCAGAGAACACAAGGTGAATTAATCGCCCAACACAATAATGTCAGAGTTTCAACGCTATCCCAGAGTCCAAGTGCTTGGGCCACTAAGCTACTCTTGAAGACAATGACAGACAGTGTTTTGTTGCTCACATTAAATATATATCATGTCCCTGCTGACCTTTGAAATCACTGCAGGTTCAACAGTCAAATGGCGTAGCTTTGAAATTAAATGCATGTGGATATATTTTTGTGTGATTAGAATAACTTCCCAGCAGCAATTGATTGGATCGGATCCTCACATTTTAACATGGTTGACAAAATGACTTGTCTGCCAATGCTTTTCAAAGTACACAGCTCACCCAGCATCAAAAGTATCCGAAGAACAGTAAAATGCCTGATTTTGATCTGAACAGGTCATGTTCCTATAATTAGAGGTTGATGTATAGACAGAATTTGTCATCATGAACACTGTCAGGGATCTTACTAGAATAAGGTAATTTGTGATAAGTTGATGTTAATCAAGGTACACTGAATATATTTCCTTAAACAGGTGGGTTTTTATGGAGTATTTGAAAGTTTCTAAGAAAGGTGAGAGTCTGATAGGACCAGGCAGTGAGTGCCAGAGACAGACAGAAGCCCAAGAGAAGTCTTGCAGTTGAGAATGGGACGAAGTAATGAGACGATATGAGTAGAGATGGTCAGGAGCAGTGCGAAGGTTACATGAGGTGTATGCGAATGTCAGAGCAGAGACATTGGGAGGTGCTTCGTTATTTAGGGCCTTGAATGTGAGTATACATACAGGTATGGGACTTGTTATACCGAATGCTTGGGACCTGAGGTTTCTGCATAAGGCACCTCTCCATAAATTGGATCTCCATACTAAAAAAATATTTAAATATTAAATAAACCCAGCATAATGGTTTTGCCTCCAATGAGGATTCATTTAATATTAGTTTGATAGGGTAATGTTTCATTATTACAGAGAAAAAGGAAATATGCTTTAATATTTTGAATTTTATTTTATTAAAATAGAGTCTGTGGGGGGCCAGTAAATAACCTGTAATCTGAATTTGATTTGAGAAGAGATTTGGGAGCCAGTGGCTGATGTGAATAAGGGAGTGGCTGATGTGGAGTGAAGAGATGGATGAAGTAGTCTAGCAGAAGCTAAATGTTGGAATGTCTGCAAGGAATATATTGCCGAAGTCAAGGCGGGAAATAAGAGACTAGGCAGCCCAACTGTGTGGTTGATTAAAGAGGGGGATTTTATTGACTGAGTTAAACCTGAGGGACATGGAAAGATGTTACACCTGCATTTAACAGTTTACTCTTGAAGGTAAAAAGCTGCTGCCTCTAGCAGGAACTTTTACATTGCAGAGGCATCGCTCTCAAATATGCTGCAGTCCACAATGCAGTGACACCACAAGAGTGAATGGGAAACATCAAGCAATAGTGAAGAGCATGGTTCTTTCAGTTTCTTAACTGAACAGTAGGGGGGAAGCTACATATATATGGGCCTTGGCAGAAGGCGCATTGGCTTCTTGAGGAAGTGACCAGTTTTGAGTCACGAAACGCGTCAAGCCATGCTCTCACCCTGCCTGCAATTTACATTTGTGTGCTATATGTTTTTATGCCACATTTTTTGAATAAAGTTTGACTTTTTATTATCCTGGCCTATGGATTCCCTGTCTACGGCAGTCGATGTGCCTTTTCGCTGTGTTCTTTCTTTCTGAAAGAACAGTAGCTATTAAATGCTTGTGAACCACCAGCTTCACTGCTTAGAAAAGATTGCATTAAAATACCATTATTTTTGTGCTGATATTCATTCCTAACAAACAACACTCAAGCGCAATAATGTGAAACAATACACAAATATGCTGCGAAATGCAGCACAATACTCATGTAAATATAATATTTACAAAGTGGAGCAGAAAATGCAATGTGACATGTTTATGCAACATATACATTTATGGGAATATCATAAAATAGAATTGCATGCTTTAGCATTTTTATTTAGAGGTCCTTAATGGATATTCCTAAAATTAGCAGCCATTTGTCACAGCACATCGTGAAATCTGTGTAATAGAACAACTTGAGTTATGGTACGATGAATATTAAAGCAAACGTTAACCCAAAAACTGTTTGTTTTTTTGCAGTCTTTTGGGTAGTTATATGTGGATTAAACTGGAAATGAAAGCACAGTATGTGCTTATCTGTATTCTGTCCACTGGTTGCAACTCTTGAAACAATATCACAGAAATGAGTTCACCTTCAGAAATGTCAATTAGCTGGCTTTAGCCACATTGCTTCAGGAGTCGGAACCAGAAGTATAGAGAATGTAAACAGCCAAAGAGATATTGCTTTAACTGCATTTACAGGCACAAATAATCTGTATAATGTATATTGTAAAGCTGATTAGAATTACATTTGCTTTCATTGTGCAAAAAACATCTGGTTTTGGGCAGAGTTACCCATTTAATACAACCACATAAATGACAAGCAGGGCTCCTGCATAATCTTTGGCAGTCACATAGCATTTTTGTTTGTGTGGAAAGAAGGGTGGTAGTAAAATTAAGAGGGAGAGGAGCTATGAGCATTTTTCCATGGCTAATAATTATGATATACCAGGATTCTACAATGGTCAAAATGGCCAACCAAAATGCTGCTCTCATGCACACCAGTGTACAGATAGCTGCTGCATTTCATTAACATCACATGCAAGACAGGCATCATGGAGCTTCTAGGGGTCCCCTATGATTCAGACACTGATTGTCTTAACTATGTTTATGAATTCAGGGTTTCTACTCCAGCTGGATGTTAAAAAGCATTAATATGCCCTTAAAAAGCAACCTTGCACTTTAATGGACAAAGTCACAAAAGTATTAGTCCAAATGATCTAATTGGAACAGAGGTACAGAAGTCCTACAATAAGTAAAAAAAAACATTTATACTGAGTTTGTGATATGGGTTTAATTGGGTACAAATGGCTGCACACAGAAGTCACTGGCAGCTCAGGGTCGGACTCAGGTTTTTTGTGTTTTTTTAACCCTTTCATCACTATTCTGCAGGTTATGACATTTGCTACTAAAACCCCAGCATAATTAACTAAATCATTACATGTGGGGGCAGATTGATTAAAGGGGTTGTTCACCTTCTAAGGGCTCTTACACACGGCCGTTCCGACCTGCGCTCCCCTGCGTTCCGTTTTTTGGCGTTCAGACGCAGGAATAGACGCAAGTCATTATTTGAAATGGGGCTGTACTCACTCAGGCGCGTGTAGGCGCCAAACGCAGGTTCAGACGCAACATGCTGCATTTTTCCTGCGTTCGGCGCCTACACGCGCCTGAGTGAGTACAGGCCCATGTCAAATAATGACTTGCGTCTATTCCTGCGCTCCCCTGCGGCTGAACGCCAAAAAACGGAACGCAGGGGAGCGCAGGTCGGAACGGCCGTGTGTAAGAGCCCATTCTTTTCAATTCAATTGTTTGCAGATTGTTCCCCAGGAATAACGACTTTTTTCAATTACTTTCCATTTTTTATTTTTTACCGTATTTTCGAAATCTAAGTTTCAAGTTTTATGTTCCTGTCTCTGGTGTTTGAGTCTGGCAGCTCAGTAATTCAAGTGCAGATTCTTCGCTGGTACACTTTTGCAACATTTTTAGCAACATTTCTGGAGTATTAACAACTTTTGTATCAATTCGAACAGCTGCCTTTAATGAAACTCAGGGATTCTGCTGAGCAGGGACAAAGATAAGAAATGATAAGAAATCAACTAAATGTATCACATTAGAACAGTTTACAGGGTCTTACATCCAGTTTACATCCAGGTCTGTGAGCAGAAAAGAGGCTTTTAAAGCCGCTTCCTTATGACCTGCTTATTCCCCTGCCAACGATCAGAGAGTAGGAAATGAGAGGCCCCTGGGGCACGATCACCCAGCGGCCACTAGGCTGCAGCAGGTAGAAACCATGTGTCTGCTGTGACCTCTACTTCCTGGACACCCCCCATGTACCCGGATGTTGCAGTCCTCTCTTCAACACCTTTTTCATAGTCAAGTTGGATTTCCAGCCTGCACACCCCAGGTTAGTGTGACACACCATCACACACTATGTTACACACACATTTTTTTTTGGGGGGGGGGGGGGTTTCCACACATTTACACATACTTGAACACACGCACACAACACACGTTTTAACAGGTGCATGCGCACAACACATGTCTGATATATATCCATTTGGGCGTCTCTGTGTGCCACATTGTTTGGTAATTCTATGTATATTTGGTTATATATTGTTCAGTAGACCCCTGTATTGCTTATTTAGGATATTTTATGTTGGTACTTTAGAAATCTGTTGTACATGATGGAATAAAGCACAAGCTCTGTGAAGATTCTTGTAAATTTCATAAAAAAATTATGTTTAGTGTGGCCTTGCAGTTTGCTGTAGAAAGGCGTATTTTCCCATTTTGGATTCCTCAGAATGTGTACTTTTAGAAAACATGGTTTTCTGAGGCTGATTTATTAATTTGCCACTTTTACCCCACATCAATCAGGGAGTATTTATTTTGGTAGTAGAAATATATGCTATGAAATATACACTAACACATTTTAAGTTCGCTAAAGCTGGCCATAGATGTAAAGGTTTTTAAAAGGTCTTTTTGTTATCGTGAGACCACAATTATCTCAAACAGATTGTTTAAATGTACGATTTGTCCATCAACCAAAAAGACCATTTCAGGTGATATTGCCAGAAAAACTGAGGGTAGCTGACTGCTTGGCCCTCCAAAAACATAGATAGATTTTACTGTGGCTGATAAAAATTTTTTAACCTGGCCGATCAATTTCTGACAGATGTCGTACGAAAAATCGTAAGATGTACGATTGTTTGATTCCCACTAACTTCACGACAATTTGACGGATTGGTCGGATTTCGCTAAAATCGGTCGTTCACCAAAGAAAAATCTTTACGTCTATGGGGACCTGTAGAGCCAACAGCTTTGGTAATCCTATGCACAAATGTTCAGTGGACCACTGGCATTGGAGATAAGATGATAGAAACTGGAAGTTTAGAAGCGATTTTCAGGTATTTTACCAAAACTGCCAATTTTGGGAAAGCATTGTGACTTTTAGTGTAGAAAGGTATGGTTACTTATTTTGGATTTGCCCAAAATGTATTTTCCAAAAATATATGGTTTTTGGTTTTTTAACCCAAACAGAAAGCAGAAAATGTGATGAATTTTCAGTAGCTGAAGTGACCTCTGGGACAAAATTTTATGCACTAACTTCATTTTGGGGTCTCTACACACCAGATACTTTGGTAATCCTATGCACAATGGGCATCAAACTTACTGCTCAATGGCCCTTTAGCATTCATATTTAGTAAGTTTTTCTTGGTACCTTATGCTTTGTGCTTACATTTTGAGATGATTTTTCAGATGTTTTTATAAAAACTTAAACTTCACAACAGCAGTGATGTTTGGTAATTAGGAGTAGAACTAGAAAGACATGGCAACTTATTTTGGATCTGGCAAGATGTGTATTCTGGTATATAGGTATAAAGGCCTATATCATGAAAAATAGCAATTTCTTACTTTTGTTTGACATTTAGAGCTCTAAATCTTGCTCCATAAGTGGAAATATACAAAAAGATTTAGAAAGCACCTGAAAAAAATGATGTAGAATTTTCCTAGGTAAATTAAAAGCCCCCCCCAGGAGATACCCCTAAATTGAGAGAGCACAAAATAAAAAACGGCCGAGTACAAATGAAATGGGAAATTCTGCTGGCAATTAAAGGGTTAAGGAATGGTACCAAAATAACTGAAAACTTCCAGGGTTCCTAGCATTCTTGATATGTGTAAATCCATATAATATTTTCGGTGTCTGCAAGATTGCCAAACAACATGTACACAGACAGAAAAAGGAAGCTTCGCAAATGATTAAATGCTTTCACAATATTAAAGAATGTAGTTCATCTCATGCTGACAGCTACTGAAACAAACATATGGATTTTTGTTTCTTGCAATCTGAAGATCATTTGCATTGCAACAACTAACATCACAGCAAACAGACTAATATGTGGGTCTGTTTTATACACATGTTCTTTATGGGCAACATATTTACGAACTGTCTGTCTTTCATAATGCTATGTCTGCAACACAATAAAGGAATACTAAAAACCAGTTTCCAGACATATATAGACAAATCCAAAAAGGTGCACTCCGTAGACAAGGGTAATACCTGGGTGCTCGTCTGAATGAAGTAATCATAGAAGCAAAAAGTAGCGACACTCACAGGTTTTTCTTCGTGGGGCAAAATAGATTTATTGTGCTCGACGTTTCGATCCCCCACAGGGATCTTTGTCAAGAGATTTCCAGTGAACACTGGAAATCTCTTGACAAAGATCCCTGTGGGGGATCAAACGTCGAGCACAATAAATCTATTTTGCCCCACGAAGAAAAACCTGCGAGTGTCGCTACTTTTTGCTTCTATATATATATATATATATATATATATATATATATATATATATATATATATATATATATATATATATATATATATATATATATATATATATATATATATGTTAGAACTGCAGATCAAACATGTACAATCCTATATGACAACAGGAGACTCTGTTCCTGACCTAGAATCAGTGGTAAATTGCTAAATCAGCTCCTACAAGATGAATACTTGCTACAATAGTTTTTCAGCTTCAATAGGACAAAAAAAAAAATAGAAAGCGATACTATAAAGCTGGAAGCTGAATATGTTAGGGTACTACTTTAAATAAGAAATCAGGGGTCACTTTATACAGTTTAATGGGGGGAAATGTGCACATAGAAATACAAGCATCGCAGGATGAAGGGATATCGATACTATGTACAAGAAATCAAGACTGACAATTAAAGGAGACATATAGGATAATAGGATAAATTAAAAAAAAAAAAACAATTTTGTAGGCAATTATGAGTAATACATGGTGTTGCTTTTACATGGTGCAAAAAAATTATATCTTTAAAAACAGTCCCTTTATTAGAGCTCCATATTGTTCTCTGGTCCCTGTTTCAAATGAAGGGTGGGCTTGTTCTAATGGCTCCTGCCAGAAGCACAGTAGGAGGCAGACAGCCAATCACAGCCCTGCAGTCACACAAAGACAGGCTTCAGTTCCCTATCAGGTCCTGCTAGCTGCTGATTGGTTCCTGTCCTACAGTGCAGTGAGCCGAGTGCCCCTGTACAACCTGAGAATTCAGGGAACAGGAAGTGGAAGACAAGGAAGGGATAATTAGGGTTTTTGCAGAAATATTCAATAAATCATCTGAAGGAGTATAGCACTGGCACATTCTTGTTTTTTACACAAAATGTCTCCTTTAAGACTAGAGCCAGATGGACATCTTTCTATAGACATTTAATTCAAGTGATAAAGTACACTCGTTCACAGTTACCCCCTACTATGTTTGCCTAGTAGTTTGCCAAACAAATTAGTAGTGCAGGAAAATGATGTAGTTATGGCAACATGGCAGATAGTATGGTAATAATACACTATATATATATATATATATATATATAGACACACAACACACCAATAAGGCATTCTCTGCATTCAATATATTATAACAATATATAAAAATGAATATAAAGCCTGTGTTTAATCAGACGTGCACAAACATGTCAATATATCCGTACAAAAAAAAATAAGTATGTGAACGTCAACTCCAATTCAAAAATATATATAAGTGTAAAAGCACAAGTCCATGAAAGGAAGAATTTTATCAATGCAATGCAGATGTCACACTGCCCCGCTGTCCCGCTCAGCCCTCACTCCCGCATCGCTACTTACAAGTCCGGCAACGCCGCTAACAGCAAGCTCCTTGGCTCCTGCCTCACAAGGAAATCTCGACGTCACAATTCTCATCACGCGAGACTGTGGCGTCAAGACTACGAGTAATCGCAGTTATAGGTCACGTGGCCACTTTGGGGGCGTGACAAGGCTCACTGGTGTTCTTATTAAAACACTGTCGGTATCACTAGCGGTGCCATTTGTTTCGCTTTATGGGAATAGTGTCAGATGCTGCTTTTATAATCAGTGGCTGAGCTGCAGAAACTAGTGAAGAACCTTTACTAACAACCAGGGCCGCCATTAGAAATCACTGTACCCCATACAACAACATTTTAGGGCACCCTAGGCCCCACCCAACCTGGTGCTAGGTTTCCCACCTTTTAAAACAATGATTACCAGCTGGTGGTGGGGGCGGGAGCAAATGGGCGGGCCGTGACGTGTCATGACGGGGGCGGTGCCTAAACATGGGATTGGCTTGAAGACAGAAAAAAAGGGTACATTTTGAGCGGGTTGGGGACGGCCGAGGGCTTTTGTTAGGAGTATTACAAATTTATCGGCAGCTACATTGCCGGTAAATTTGTAATACCGGCCTTGACAGGTGTTTTACCGGCTAAGCCGGTAAAATACCGGCCGGGTGGCAACCCTACCTTGCGCCAAGCCCCATCCCAGACCCTGCCCACTCCACATCACAGTTAAAAGACCACACAGACATCAGCGCTAAAAAAGTAACCCACCCCCCCCCCACATACCCAAGTTATAAAAAGCTATTGATGGTTTGATGGTCAGGGCCCCCTTATAAGTTTAAAAAAAAAAAGATTGGTGCCAGGGCCCTCCCATAAAAGTTTTTTTTTTTTTTTTTTTTTAAAAGCATTGGTGCCAGGGCCCCCCTTACAAGTAAAAATTGGGGCCCAAAAAAAAATATTTTTTAAAACAACATTGGTGGCAGGGGCCTATAGAATATTAAAATAATACATTAGTGGCCAGGGGATTAAAAAAAGGAAATTGGTGTTTAGTAGATTTGAACTCATGGCTTCAGGACTTCAACTTCGCCTCCTTTTGTGACTTTGGGTCTTTTCGCCGCTTCGGGACATAGGCTTCGACTGTTTTCATTACTTTTCGGGTGTTCAGAATCAAAAATGGCCGCAAATTATTGGCGCTCGGAAAAGGGAGCCCAGCTCTTTCAAAAGTGCAGCACTGCCGGGCCCCCCTTCATGCCTGGGCCCAGGACACTTACCCTACACTGGGTCTGAGAGTAATATCCAACAATACTTATAATTCAAGGGGAGTTATAGTTCAATAAGAGAACTATTTTTATTAATCACCTGGTACACCATGACTGTATATTTTGGGCTATGTTTAGTCTCTCCATTTCCTTTCTGTGTTTTTTCACTCCTAACATTGACACAATTAAGTTGCAAACTTTTTGCAATTTTTTTAGTGTTACATCGGTCTACTTTATTTATTTGTTGGTTGTACAGTAACATAAGATAAGATTAGAGACGTTTATTGCAACAGGTGGAGAATCTGCAACACTTAGGGGCAGATTTATCAAAGGCAGAGAAGAATTTTCGAATTAAAAAAATTAAAATTTCTAGCTATTTTTTGTGTACTTTGACCAGGGAATAGTCCAAATTCGATTAGAATTTGAAAAGAATGCAAAAATTCAAATACTGAAATTTATCATGTACTATCTATTTAAAAATTCGACTTCGAACATTCGCCATCTAAAACCTGCCGAATTGCTGTTTTAGCCTATAGGGGACCTCCTAGAACCTACTTAAAGTCAATTAGTGTACTTTAAAAATCTACGTTTTTTTTGGGAAAAACTTTGAATCGAATTTGATCAAATGCGAAAACAGACCTTTTCGACCAAAAAAAAACTGAACTTCGGTTGCTCTTTTTTCATTAGAATTTCAACGTTTTTATGCAATATGCATCATAACAAAATAAGACAGGTGCATAAATTTGGGCACCCCAACAGAGATATTACATCACTACTTAGTTGAGCCTCCTTTTGCAAATGTAACAGCCTCTAGACGCCTCCTATAGCCTCTGATGAGTGTCTGGATTCTGGATGGAGGTATTTTTTTACCATTCATCCATACAAAATGTCTCCAGTTCAGTTAAATTTGATGGCTGCCGAACATGGAAAGCCTGATTCAAATCATCCCATAGATTTTCTATGATATTCAAGTCGGGGGACTGTGACGGCCATTCCAGAATATTGTACTTCTCCCTCTGCATAAATGCCTTTATAGATTTAGAAGTGTGTTTAGGGTCATTGTCTGTTGGTATATCCAAGCCCTGCGTAACTTCAACTTTGTGACTGATGCTTGAACATTATCCTGAAGAACAGTGCCGGGCCACGCTGGGCAGGCGCCCTAGGCAGGCCCGGCAGTCGCGGCGCCTGTTTAGCGCGCACGTGCGCATGCTCGAATTTGCGCGCGTATGCATGCGCGAATTTGCGTGCGCATGCGCAAATTCGCGCATGCACAGAAGTGCACGAAGCCCGAAAAATACATAGAGTCAGGCAGAGGGGTAGGCGACAGAGGAGGTACGTGCCTGGCGCCCTCCCAGCTTTGCGCCCTAGGCACGTGCCTAGTCTGCCTACCCCTAGTTCCGGCCCTGCTGAAGAATTTGTTGATATTGGGTTAAATTCAACCGACCCTCAAATTTAACAAAGGCCCCAGTCCCTGAACTACCCACACAGCCCCACAGCATGATGGAACCTCCACCAAATTTGACAGTAGGTAGTAGGTGTTTTGCTTGGAATGCAGTATTCTTCTTCCACCATTCAAAGCGCTTTTTGTCAGAATTGTTACTAAGTATATAGTTTGTACAAATTTCCCAGGTGCCTTGGCTAAAAATGTATCAAAATGGACTTTCAATTTCACGTTATTATTCGTTGTTATTTCAACATGGCACAAAATCGACGTTTCAGCTCACATATATAAAATATAAATATATATATATATATATATTTTAATGTATATGTATGTGATCCATTATCCAGAAACCTATTATTCAGAAAGCTTCAAACAATGGGAAAGGACGCCTCTGATAGACCGATAGAGTGAAAAGCCAGTTTTTTCACTTGCATGCTTCGCCCCTTGGATTTTGAAGATGGATGAAGTTGTAGAATAGGATCGCTACATAATGTTTGCCAAGAAGCATTTCAGCTAATTGGAGCACCATGGGGTATTAGTGATTACAATGACTTAAAGGTGCCTAACTTTTGGCACTTTCCTTCTCCTTTAAAAAGCTGGCCAATATATGGACACCTTAAGACATCAACTTTTACATATGTATACAAATTATTCTCATAGTAAATTGCATCATATTTTGTATCTTATGAAGTACCAATCAGTGTGTCAGGTTGAGAAATATGGGGGTTGCCTCTTTGAGATGTTATTTTTAGAGCATAAAGTGTGGTTTATAACTGAAGTGGAGACAAAGAGGAAAGCGTACCAGGATCGGAGCGGTGAGTGCAAACGGGCGATCTGCCTGCTGGTGCGTCCGCAAGATCCGCTCTGGCCGCGACAAACAGCAATCCGAAAAGTGATAGTTGCGGACTCCACCAAATGGGATCAATGTGCGAACCAAAGTATTAAAATGAATCCATCTTTATTTAACTGAAGTGCAACATGGTGACAAGTAAGAAGGAAAACAAAAGACAAAACTGAAGTGCCAGTTACCATGTGCCGTAAACTTCCCAACTAGTTATAAAGTAGCATATACAGCAGGTGGCAGCAAACACTGTGATTCTTATAAAGATTTTGTTGGTACAAGCATGTGATCTTTTATCCAGAAAGCTTGGGATCTGGGATGTCACCATACCTTGATTATTCTAAAAACAAAACAAACAAAAAAAAACATTTAAACATTAATTAACCCAATAGGATTGTTTGTCACTTACATGGATATATGCAGCTTAGGTACTGCTGTATTATTACAGGGAAAAAAGGAAATAATGGGAAACAAATGTGAATTATTTGCTTAAAAGAAATTCTATATGAGATGGCCTTCACATAATTCAGAGTTTAGTGGAATCACATACCTGTAGGTGGATTACGATTACAGCAGGGAGAATCCAGTCAGTTCAGATCAGGATGTTGCCATAGCTAAAGAGAACATAGAGGCAAGCAAAGTCTAAATGAAAGAATTGGATAAATAAAGAATTGCCTTACAAAAATGTAACTCTAAAAGGGTTTCTCAAAACGAAGCTACAATATAAATGCCTCCTGGGTCATATAACATGTTTTATTGAAGGGCAGAAAGAGGGAGATTCTTATAGATGTAAAACATGGGGCAATGGGTAATATATAAAAAACACTTATTTTTGGGACTTAATTTATACTACCCTCAACTAAGGCATTTTGTTCAGTTTATATATGTTTTATGGGAGACAATAAAATTATATTACTTTAACTGCTGACTGTATTTATTATTTCCAAAGGATTTTATCAGTGCTGACTTCATTCATAAACTCGAGGCCTTGCTTCAGAGGGTGTATCGTGTCCAGGAAAAGTTTGAAGCCAGTTCGCATGTTGGAGCTCACTTTCCACAGGAAGGCTGTCCCGTGGAAAGGTATTTAATCCTAGTTAAGTGTTAGGAAGGTCTCTCAAAACCGGGCACATAACAGGAAGGCTACCTGTCTGTGTTAGGAACTCCCAGAAGGGCTGAGGGTGCTGCCTGCCACTGCAAGGAGCAGAGGGAGATGTGACCAGATGGTTGAGATTGAGTCTAAAGTGATTGAGTTGCTGTCAGAAGGTGAGCCAGGCCTGAAGCTGGTGAGCTGATATCCCAGGAGGAGAGAGTTTACAGGGAGTGTAGAAACCAACCTGTATGGTGATAACTCCAGTGTGGGGAAAAGTCTGACTGTGTGCTGTTAAAATGCTGATGAACTGTTTCCTATATGCCAGTGACTTTATGTTGGAAGAGTTTTCCTACATAAACCAGTGTTTTGCCTAATAACGTGGTGTCCCTGTCTCTATGCTTCTGATTCTCTGCTTACCTGCATTCCATACTGTAGCTAATTTCCCCAAAAAATTGCATATACAAGCAGCCAGCTTTTCACAATATATTTAAAATAGAGTGTGCACCAGACTTTCTCTTGTTTGTTACCTTTGAGAGAGTTCACTGTTTGTGACCGAAACACTGGGCTTCTAATAAAATCGTTTTGATTTATTCATCAAATCCTATTGAGCACTACACCCTGTTATTTCTATCTCTATGTTTCAATTGCACCCAGGTAGTTTTCTCCAGTTTTGAGTGTTCCTTTGCAGCCAAAGTATTGATGATGTACATTGCTTCATTCTGAAACATCACAATATCCTTATATTAATGTAGCCTATGGGAAATGGCAAATAAATCATAGCTCTAGCATAATTCATTCTCCCCTCTAATCATCATGTTTATACTTTTTAAATAGTTTTCAAAAGTTGATCTGACAATAGACATAAATAAAAAACTAGCGATAGAGATCAGTTATAGGTCCAACAGCTGATTGTCATTATCATAAAACAATGCCAAACAATGCATATATATTTAAGCTGGAGTATTCTATAACAGAGGCTACACAACAGTGCATTTATAAAGTAAACAACTAAGTTGCAATAGTGTGAATTATGATATTCACCTGTTGGACCTTATCTGTTATTTCCAGGTGTTTATCACATTTAATGCAAAATTATCTGTACAGTTTAAGATCTGGATAGTCTAGTTCATAAGTCTTTTTTTATGGACAAGATTATGGGCCTTATTTTTTAGATTTTTGTGGCTTTAGAGGTTTTTTCTCACTGAGAATTAACTCACATTTTTAAAAACCACAAATGTCTATTTATTTATCAAAAAGCACAAATGAATAAAAAAAATATCTTAGTTCAAATCTGTTTCTTTTTAATGTACCTTCTCTAAGTATTTCATGAATGCAATGTAGAACTAAAAAGTGTGCCTCTAGTTAAGTACACAGTCTTCCATTCTATTCCATATATATACTGTACAAGTTTCTATAGTAAGTTCTGAAACATTGCTTATCTATTTGTTGTAGACTTCTACTAGTTCAATATGGAGGGTACACATAAAACAGTTCCCTTATCCAGAAACCCGATATCCAGAAAGCTCCGAATTACGGAATGGCTGTCTCCCATAGACTCCATGTTATCCAAATAATCCAAATTTTTAAAAATGATTTCCTTTTTCTCTGTAATAATAAAACAGTGGTTTGTACTTGATCCCAACTAAGATATAATTAATCCTTATTGGAAGCAAAACCAACCTTCTATTTCTAGTAGACTTAAGGCATGAAGACCCAAATTACAGAAATTCTTATCCGGAAAACCCCAGGTCCCCAGCATTATGGATAACAGGTCTCATACCTATACACTAAACTGTGATTACATCATGATTCTGTTTGCTCAATATACAAAAATAAGATTTATCTACATCACTGGTTTTAGCTGTGATTAGTAATAGTTTTTTTTATATTTTTAAGCCTTGTTAGGTCCTGACCAAATATTAGACAGTAACCCCCCTCACAATTTGAAAACCTCTCCCTTACAGTAATAGATATTTTTCATGTAGGAAAACCTCATTGTCATGTTTATCTGCATAATTTTTTTTCTTGATAAATTGGCCTTGAACGTTGTACAGGTATGGGACCTGTTATCCAGAATGCTCAGGACCTGGGGTTTTCCAGATAATGGATCTTTCCGTAATTTGGATCTTCATATCTTAAGTCTACTCGGAAATAATTTAATCATTAAATAAACACAATAGGCTGGTTTTACTTCCATTAAGGATTAGGGGGCAGATTTACTAAGGGTCGAAGTGAATTAGAGGGAATTTTCAAAGTAAAAAAATTCAAAGTAATTTTTTGGATACTTCGATCATCGAATAGGATACTACGACTTCAAATTTACTTCGACTTCAATTCGAAGTAAAAATCATTCGTATATTCGACCATTTGATAATCGAAGTACTGTCGACTTCAATACTTCGCCAAATTAAACCTGCCGAAGTGCTATGTTAGCCTATGGGGACCTTCTACAACCATTTTTTAAGTCTTTAGAGGTCGAAGGAAAATCCTTCGATCGCTAAAATCGTTTGAATTGTTCGATTCGAACAATTATTTGTTCGATCGAACAATTTTTATTCGACCGCAGGATTGCCAAATTTGTTGAAAAAACTTCGAATTCGATTATTTGATTATAATGGAGTATATGGGAGACAGCCTTTGCGTAATTCTGAACTTTATGGATAAAGGTGATTCAGGATAACGGATCCAATACCTGTATTTAAAAAAAGTGTTGTGTATTTTACTGCTTTGGGAATTAGTGATATGTGTCTTGCTTAATAAGGTAAAACAGATGAATTCCTTTTCTTTTACAACAATTAGCAACAATTTACAAATCTGCCATGTTTCATTAAATCCAGTGCTTTAGCATTTTTGGGTACCAGCCAGATCCAGTCTATTCACAGTCCGGAATTTCGTACTCATGTCTGGGAAATATTTAAGTGGTTATATTCTGCCCACAAAATGTTTAGTCTATGAAGCAATCTATGAAGCAAGCTCTTTCTGTTGTTTGACTGGGATATTTAATTTGCTTGTTCTTGTTATGGCTTTGAAGTGTTGCTTACTAAACAATGCCTTTATCTATGTATTTTTGATAATATTTATAAATATAAACACAAATTAGCTATTTACAAGAGAGAAGGTATTTAACCCCATACAAAATTGTATTTGTAGGGGGACGTCAAAAGTGTCCTAATTTTTTTTCTATTTAAGACAATAATTCTCTATATAATTATAATATGTGTAAGATAATAATAAATGGCAAAAGGATAATATTGGGTCACTTGTGGATGTTGCCATCCAGCTTAGGTGTGCCATGGGGGAGGTGGGAATTCTCTTTTGATCATAAGGTTGTCAGGTGGTTATTATTGATGCCTGTGTAAGGCCTCTTTGGACTCCACTTAGTAGAAGAGGTACATTACAGTTACTCGCATCAACTTCGGGCAACTTCGGAAATTGAAGCGCGGCGAGTGCATTGGCGCTGGCGTTTTGTCATTATAGCAGGCAGCACGCACGGGGAAGGCAATTCGGCGAGATTGTCGCCCTGCAGAAGAGGCGATTAGCCGTCAGGCGACTAAATCTCCCGAATGTGCCGTGTGCTTAAACCCTTAAAGGGTAGTTCACCTTTAAGTTAAATTTTGGTGTGTTATAGAATGACTAATTATGAGCAGATTTTTAATTGGTCCTCTATATATTTTTTATAATTTATTAATAATTTGCCTTCTTCTGAATCTTTCCAGCTTTCAAATGAGGGTCACTGATCCCATCTCAAAAACAAATGCTCCATAAGGTGCAAGTGTATTTTAATTGATACTTTTTATGGCTCATCTTTCTATTCAGACCTCTTCTATTCATATTCCAGGCGCTTATTCAAATCAAGGCATAGATGCGTTGGTAATTTGGAACCTAGCAACCAGACTGCTAAAATTGGAGAGCTGCTGAATAAAAAGCTAAATAACTCAAAAAACACTAATAATAAAAAAATATAAACCAATTGCAAATTGCCTCAGAATATCACTCCATCGTACTAAAAGTTAACGAAAAGGTGAAGAACCCCTTTAATATGTTTTCATGTCACCTACCCATTGCTGTTGAACTTTTTTTCAAGTTGTGGGCTGAATTGTTGATGTGTTGAAACACAAATTTATAGTTAACTCACAATATTATACAAATGTAATCTATGGACAGTACAGATTGCTGTGTTTATATTCTTATTGTGGACATCAGGTAAGGAAGTGTGTGTGTATTTATATATATATATATACACAGTATATATAAACATGGATGGATTAGCACTCTCTTGTGTGAATGATTACATTTTTATTCATGGTGATACACATCACAATCATATATATATATATGTATATAGGAAACAGACAATATTTTAGTTATCTCGTCAGCATGTATGCACTTGTCTGACAGCTGAGAGTATATTTAGAATCTGTTGACCTATTAATAGTTCCGGGCTATCATAGTGCTCAATTTTGCATCTGTTGCACGTAAAAGAATCAGCCAGGTGGTGGAGCTGCACATGATCTTAGAACTTAGTCTTCTTAATATGTGTTTGAAAAAGTGAACTTATATTTGTACTTGGCCTACTTCATCCCTCAGTGATTATTTATTTGTAGGCAGGAAACTGTTTTTTGTTTAAGCAGACATTCCTGTTAGCAGGTATAAAGACTGTTTGTATTTGTCAGCTTTTTCACATCAAACCAGAGAGGGGAGGAAATAACTTACTGCACAGCATTCAAGCTCTGGGAATGTATTGGTGCAGCACAAGTAGCTCTTGGGCTTACTGCCACTGATAAATAGTGATGGACAAATCTGACCTGTATCGCTTTGCTAAAAATTCTTCAAATGCATTAAGGTCTATGGATGACAACACACGACAATTTTTTTTGACATGCAACAATTTTTTTCACCAATTGGAGTCTATGGGCATCTTTTTCGCATCGAAGCCTGGCAAAATATTTCACTCATCACTACTCATAAAGCATAAACTCCTGCTCCTGCCATGAGGCAAGGTGAGACCATTGCCTCAGGTGGCAGTGAGTGGCCAGTTACAAGGGGCGGCAAAAAGCCTTTAAGTTTAACAGCCAAATTTCTAACCTGGAAATTCGGCTCCACTAGTGCAGAGAGCGGTATTGCACTCAATATAATAGCACTAACATATATATATATATATATATATATATATATATATATATACGCGCATACATTGTTGTTTTTATATAATAATTTGCAACAATAGTTGTCCTTACCTGATTTCCACAATAAGAATAGAAACACAGCAATCTGTACCATTTATAGATTACATTTGTGATCAAATAAATCGTGAAAAATCAGATTTTCACGATGTATTTCGGATTTTTCATTCGATTTTCACCCAAAAACTCAGAATTTTGCCCGCAAACTCAGAAAATTTCGGGGTATTGGCAAAACCCAGCGCACATCAAAAAAATCATTGGGACTTCTCCCATTGACTTATATGCAACCTCGACAGGTCTGAGATGCCGATTTTTCTGATTCGGACTTTTCCATCCTCGGGGATTAATAAATTCTGAAAAATTTGTGATTTTTTTAAAAGAAGATTTTTATTAAAAATAAAATCTTTAGTAAATAACCCCCTTTGAGTACTGGAAGAATAAGTTGTTTCAACACATTTCCCTGATTTTACATAATTTTTCCTTGTCCCCTGAAAAATGTAAAATGAGGGTTCTATTGTATTATACATTTGGCCTGGGCCTCTAATAAAAGAGTATAAACTTTAGGGTAAAATTAAAATCATTCCTCTTTAAAAGTGACGAGGCCTTATCTTTAACGTGCAGAGCTGTTTTAGTCTCCAGTTAACAAAAAGGACATCATGTTAAATAAAAAACTCTAGAAAAGAGCAATTAAATAAAAAATGACCTACAAGATGCAGTGTTCATGCTAGGCTGTACTATTATTTTATAGAATACAAATTAATTGAATGTTTTTGTATTAATACATATTCCATGATTAGAAAACAGATATCATCATGACAGACAGCCCCTGAAGGGACTGGATGCCTCTTTAAATAAGCAGAAATAGAATATTATATTTCTTAGTATTTTACTACTTTTGACCCTTGATGTCAGTAAGTTTTGTTGACCACAGCACAACCACAAAAAAGTTTATACTGTCCATGCTTTCTCCTCTCTGTTTTTAGAGGATTGGACCTTTTTCAGAAGGTGTGACTGACATGCCATTGGTTTCTTTATGTTCATGTAGTTATTGAAAAGCACTCCTATAATGAGCTGCTCTATATATAAAGTGATAACAGGCTATAGCTGGGGGGAAGTGGGTTTATTTATACAGAATATTCTCAGTGGACTGCTGCTTTGTTAGACTTTGCTTTTTGGGCGCAGGAAGTAGAATGCGGCTTTAAAATGTTGCCCTGTTTAAAGCAAGGAAATAAAAATTTATGTGATATTTCATAGTTAAAGGATTAGGCAAGAAGTATGTTCAAGTGTTATTCATTGAATCAGTGTTTAAAAAAAATAGAGGTGGAGTGCTCTCTGAACTGCAAGAGGGCAATTTATCAAAAGTTGAGTTTTAGTATGTGAGTATATAAGCAAAATGATTATTAAAGACTTACATGATACAGAAAAAGAAGTTTTAATCCAACCGTTATTAGTTCTTTGATGTTCTAAATAAAGTATTTACGAAGTTCAAATTACTACTTTCTAAATGAGTTTGCTCATGGCAGCCTGCTAATCGGTTGTTCCTATAAAAAATGATGAGGCAGAACTGTTGCTGATTATAGGCTTGTTACTAAATTTATACATTGTAGGGCTCAGATGCTAGGTCTACAGCACAACTCTGGAGTACTGTATGGTGTATAAGTGAACTCTGTTGAAGCTTCATACACTTAGCGGTAACCATAGCCAGGCACAGGGGGCAGGTACATTGCAGAAAAGGGACACTTCTTAGTAACTGAACTTAGAACTGAATGATACCATAGAGGTTACTAATAATGGATTCTAGGCATTCTGTGTCAAAGTAGCGATGCCAAATTGAAGCCAAAAGAAGCCAGAGAGAGACATGGCTTTGAAGTTTTGGCACCTAATGGCAACATTGTGTTGTAACTGGCTGAACAGTAATATAAATTGCATATGAATAGGATATTACCTTTGTGTTGTAATTTATGCTTATATACATTATTGTGTACAGATTTACCACACCTGTTCAGGCAAACAATTATTATTACCTATATATATGTGGCATATTTATAATACCAAATCATTTATTCTATCATGGTGTGACTCAATTTTTAAAAGGGTAGTCAGTAAAGCAAGTTCATGGGCACGCTACTAAGAGTTTTGAAGGTGGGTTACTGTAAGGGCCCGAAGGCGCAGTTGGAGTGCGGACCAAGGAGGAGTCAGGTAGTCAGCGAGTTCGTGGTACAAAGGGATCAGGCAGAAGAATAGTCGAGGTAAAGGCAAAGGGTTCAATCCAGGCAGCAAAGGGTCAATCCGAATAACAGGCAAGGTTGGTACACAAGAAATCAGTCAATAATATAACACCCAGGAATCACGAAGATGAACCTATACTTGGGCAATGTTTGCAATGTCCAGGGGGTTTAAATAGGCAAGTTTTGGCGCCAAGATTTTGAACGCGATGACGTCATGACGCTGACGCCGGCGTCAAGACGCTAACGTCGTGACGCCGACGCACGTTCTGACGCCGGCGACCATTCCGTCGCCGGCGACCAATCGGAGAGCGAGAGGCAGCCGATGTCATCACACAGGGACCAGCAGGATCCACATGGGGGAGGAAGGAGTCGCCATCTTGGACGCCGTCGCCATCTTGGACGCCGTCGCCATCTTGGACGCCATGGCCATCACGAGGGTGAGAAACTTCAGTTTCCATTACAGTACCCCCTTCCTTAGGGGGGCCTCAGGACCACCAAAACCGGGACTGGAAGGAAATTGCTTGTGGAATTTTGGAATAAGAAGAGGAGCATGGACGTCAGAGTCTTTCACCCAGGAGCATTCCTCTGGACCAAACCCCTTCCATTCGATTAAATACTGTAACCTACCCCTGGAAATTCGAGAGTCCAGAATTCTTTTGACTTCAAATTCTTGGTGTCCATCAATAAGAACAGGAGTAGGAGAAGACGAGGAAGAAGAAGAAGAAGAAACCTTTGCCGGTTTGAGAAGAGAGACATGGAAGACATTGGGAATCCGCATCTCGGGGGAAAGCTGAAGACGAACTGCCACGGGATTGATGATTTCTATAATGGGGAAAGGACCGATGAACTTGGGACCGAGTTTAGGAGTAGGAACTTTAAGATGAATGTTCCGTGTAGACAGCCAAACCTTATCACCGAGGCAATATTGTGGGGAAGAAATTCTTCTCTTGTCCGCGAATTTCTTCTGAGACAGAGAACTCTTTTCCAAATTAGCTTTAGTGGCAACCCAGATAGCAAGCATATGAGCGGCCTGAGGGACGTTTGTAAGAAGAAGATCTTGCGGAAAAGCTAGAGGATTCTGACCATAGACACAAAAGAACGGAGACTTTTCAGAAGAAGCGTGTGAGCAAACTCTGCCCAAGGAAGAAGGTCTGCCCAATCGTCTTGGCACAAAGAGACATGGCAACGAAGAAATTGCTCCAATGCTTGGTTGACTCTCTCGGCAGCTCCATTAGATTGAGGGTGATAGGCAGAGGAAAACTGGAGAGAGATAAGAAGTGCCTTGCATAACGATCTCCAAAATTTGGAAACTAATTGGGAACCTCTGTCCACTTCAGCCGGGAATCCGTGAAGGCGAAAAATATGCTGAATGAATAATTTGGAGAGTTCCTAAACAGAAGGTAGCTTTCGCAGGGGAATGAAATGGGCAATCTTGCTGAATCGGTCAACCACGACCCAGATAACAGTATGACCGAGGGAAATAGGCAGATCCACAATGAAATCCATCGCCAAGTGAGTCCATGGACGAGAGGGAATGGGTAAAGGTAGAAGTAATCCTTTGGGAGGAGAGTGGCCAGACTTGGAAGCTGCACAAACAGAACAGGAGGAGACAAAATCCTTGACGTCCTTTCGGAGAGAAGGCCACCACACTAGGCGAGACAGGAGTTCAGTCGTTTTCTTGATACCAGGATGGCCGACTTGTCTGGAATTATGAGACTGAGCAAGGATAGAATGACGGAGATCTGGAGGAACAAAAGCAACTCCCAAAGGAGTACTGTCAGGAGCAGAGGACTGTGCGGACAATAACTGAGAGGCCATGGTGGGGAATAAGGCAGCAATAATTTTAACAGGAGGCACAATGGGTTCAGGGTCTTCGGCACACGAATCCTCGGGAATGAAGCTTCTGGAAAGAGCGTCAGCTTTCTTGTTTCTGGACCCCGGGCGGAATGTGATCACGAAATTGAATTTGGAGAAGAAAAGTGCCCATCTAGCTTGCCTGGGATTGAGGCGTTTAAGAGACTGGATGAATTCAAGGTTCTTGTGATCTGTAAAGATAGATACTGGCACCGAAGAACCTTCCAACAGATGTCTCCACTCTTCAAGAGCTAGTTTAACTGCCAGTAGCTCACGGTTTCCCACGTCATAGTTCTGCTCAGAAGAAGAAAACTTTTTAGAAAAGAAAGCACAAGGGTGAAGTTTGCCATCATTAGAAGACCTTTGGGACAACACCGCACCAGCCCCTACGTCGGAGGCATCCACCTCAATGAAGAATGGTAGAAGAGGTTCTGGGTGCCTAAGAATTGGAGCAGAAGAAAAAGAGTCTTTGAGGTTCTTGAAAGCTTCTAAAGCCTGAGGTATCCAACATTGGGGCTTCCCACCCTTCCGAATGAGAGACAGGTTAGGGGAAATCTTGGAGGAGAAGCCTTTAATGAACTGTCTGTAATAATTGGCAAAGCCAATAAACCTCTGGATAGCTTTAGTGCAGGTGGGGAGGGGCCAATCCTGGATCGCTGAGACTTTGGCCGGATCCATCTTGAAGCCTTGTTGGGAAATAATGTACCCCAAAAAAGGAATAGAAGAAACTTCGAAGGAACACTTTTCCAGCTTGGCAAACAGATTATTTTTCCTTAAACGAGATAAAACTTCCCGTACCTGGATTCGATGCTCGGAAAGGTTTGAAGAAAAAATTAGAATGTCGTCTAGGTATACGACCACACTTATGCCAAGTAAGTCCCGGAAGACATTGTTTACCAGCTCTTGGAAAACCGCAGGGGCGTTACAAAGTCCAAAGGGCATCACGAGATACTCGTAGTGCCCATCACGAGTATTAAATGCGGTTTTCCATTCGTCCCCTTCTCTGATCCGAATGAGATTGTAGGCTCCACGAAGATCAAGCTTGGTAAAGATGCTGGCACCTTTGAGCTGGTCAAATAACTCAGAAATAAGGGGGAGCGGATAGCGTTTTTTTACTGTAATCTTGTTCAATCCGCGATAATCAATGCAGGGACGAAGACTGCCATCTTTTTTTTCTACGAAGAAGAAGCCTGCTCCTGCAGGAGACGAAGAAGGACGAATGAAGCCCCTAAGCAGATTTTCCTGGATGTACTCTTTCATCGCTGCAGTTTCAGAGGGGGAGAGCGGGTAAGTACGTCCTCTTGGAGACATGGTTCCAGGAAAAAGCTCAATGGGACAATCATAGGGCCGGTGGGGAGGCAGGACTTCAGCAGATTTCTTGTTGAACACATCGGAGAAATCTTGATAAACAGGAGGAATTGAAGGATTTGAAACAACAGAGGATACCTTGACCAAGGACTGGGCTGGAAGACAGTTCTGTTGACAAAAGAAACCCCAACGAGAAATTTGAGTTGCGGACCAGTCAATGACTGGATTGTGGGTGCGCAACCAAGGGAGTCCAAGGACTACAGGAGTCGAGGGGCAATCAATAATCAAAAATGAAAGTCTTTCGGTATGCAGGGTGCCCACTTTGAAAGACAATTCTTGCGAAGACTTGGAGATGAAGGCAGATGAAAGAGGCCGATCATCAATGGCAAGAACACGAAGTGGAACAGCCAGACTTTGGAGAGGAATAGAATGTTGTTCTGCGAAGGCTTTATCCAAGAAGTTCCCAGCTGCGCCGGAGTCAAGGACAGCTTGGGTAGAGATGGTCTTGGAAGCCAACTGAAACTGTACAGGAAGAAGGAAACGATGAGTAGAAGTTTGGGGAAGTTGATTAATTCCGCCAAGGTAAGTTTCCCCAAACTTACCTAGGCACTGGCGTTTCCCGACTTCGCAGGGCATTCATGGGCAAAGTGGGATTTGCCCCCACAGTATAAGCAGAGTCCAGCAGCCCTTCTCCTTAACTTTTCCTGTTCGGAAAGACGGGCACGACCAATCTGCATAGGCTCTTCTGAGGTGGAGGGAGAAGAAGCCGGAGTAGAAGAAGTAGTGCTGGGAAGGACAGGTCTCTGGAAACGAGGAGCCAGGGGAGGTTGGAACTTCCTCACACGTTCCTTTACGGCAAGGTGCTCTCTTTGGCGGGTGTCCACTTTGACTGCCAGGGCCACCAAATCTTCCCAACGAGTAGGCAACTCACGTGAAACCAAATCGTCCTTCAGGCGCATGGACAACCTGTTGTAGAAGGCAGCGTGATAACTGTCGTTGTTCCAGCTGGTCTCGGCCACCAGAGTACGGAATTCAATGGCATATTCTGGCACCGAACGTGTACCATCGAACACTGTGCGTAGCTCACGGATAAAGGCCTTCGAATCATCTATCAAGGGGTCCTCTTTCTCCCACAACAGTGATGCCCATTCCACAGCTTTCCCGGTCAAGCGGGTAATGATGTATCCCACCTTGGCACGCTCTGAGACGTATTGATGAGGTAGCAGAGTGAACTGGATCTCACACTGGTTGATGAATCCTCTACAAGCCTCAGAATCACCACTGAAGAGCGGAGGTGCCGGAATCCGGGGTTTGGAGACATGGAACGGCGCCACTGGAATAGTGGCCGTAACAGAAGCAGGAACCTGAGCCGTAGGGGTGAGAGCCGACAACTTGTCCAAAATGGCCTCAAGAGCTTGGCCAAAGTGCGACTGCTGAGCTTCATAGGCCTCCATGCGTGAGGCAATCCCACGAAAGGCTCTTCCGAAATCTGGTTGAGCCGCAGCCTCCTCAGATGGGTCCATGGGCCCAAGTATAATGTAAGGGCCCGAAGGCGCAGTTGGAGTGCGGACCAAGGAGGAGGCAGGTAGTTAGCGAGTTCGTGGTACAAAGGGATCAGGCAGAAGAATAGTCGAGGTACAGGCAAAGGGTCAATCCGGATAACAGGCAAGGTTGGTACACAAGAAATCAGTCAATAATATAACACCCAGGAATCACGAAGATGAACCTATACTTGGGCAATGTTTGCAATGTCCAGGGGGTTTAAATAGGCAAGTTTTGGCGCCAAGATTTTGAACGCGATGACGTCATGACGCTGACGCCGGCGTCAAGACGCTAACGTCGTGACGCCGACGCACGTTCTGACGCCGGCGACCATTCCGTCGCCGGCGACCAATCGGAGAGCGAGAGGCAGCCGACGTCATCACACAGGGACCAGCAGGATCCACATGGGGGAGGAAGGAGTCGCCATCTTGGACGCCGTCGCCATCTTGGACGCCGTCGCCATCTTGGACGCCATGGCCATCACGAGGGTGAGAAACTTCAGTTTCCATTACAGTTACTAAAATCTATACTGATTTAGTAACTTAAGTGTCAAAGTGTCAAATCATACAAGGAACTCTGTTACCTCCTGTTATCTCCTGCTATGAAACAGCCAATAGTAACAGGTAATAATAATTCCAGGACCTCATTTGTACACTGAGGCCAATGCAGTGTAAAAATGGCTTCCTGGAAATATTTAAGTCTATTGTCCTCACTAGCAGAATTCTTTAAGTTCCATGCAGCGAAGCTACCAAACTGTCATTGAAAGGCTATTGTGAACAGTCTATTGATGCTGAATGTGGAGTTCAAAAAAACCCCCATGACTTCAAAATTCAACCCTTGATAAATCTGCCGCTAAGCATTTAAAATAAGAAGAGTTATGTAACAACTAAACGTGAAACAGTCGAGAGAGAGAGAGAGAGAGAGAGAGAGAGAGAGAGAGAGAGAGAGAGAGAGAGATGGGCTGATTAAAAGATAGGTAAACAGGGATAATGAAAGGATATTTTAAACTGAATCTTTGTTTTTAGGTTGAAACACAGATTTGAGTTGTACAATAATAACAAAAAACAAACACAAAAAGTATTTTATAAATGATACCTATATTGGCTAACAATAAAAATACATTGCAAGCTTTCAGAGCACCAAGGCCCCTTCGTCAGGCAAAATACAAATGAAAGCTAGAAAAGTACAGCATATATACTGTTAGATCAGTGAAATGTATTCATGGGCAATAAATTAGGAAGTTACAGATAGATAGAGATCAATTGTAGAGATAATACAATGAATTAGGGTGGGTTGTAAATAGTCCAGGAGTCTGGATTCAGCAGGTCACATAGGGTGACATGAAACCTGACCCTAAATTAAGGCCCTGTCTCAATGTATTAAATAACTCCATATATTTGAACTCATAAATCTTTCTTTCCTCGTTCAGTTTTAAGACCTTCATGTCCTGAAGACTGTGATTTTGATTGCAGAAGTGTTGCCCCACTGGTGTATCACATGACTTAGTGTTGATTTTATGTCTGTGATGTTTTATCCTTGTGCACAATTTTTGTCCTGTCTCACCAATGTATATGGCTCCTGTAGAGCACCCTACACAACTAAAGCAGGTACATTTTCCTGCAACAGATATGAAACCTGCAAATACATCCAGTGTAGTAAAACAAAATCAATTATGGGGTAGCTGCTGTCTATACAGCGAGTCCTGTGCACAGGCCCAATTAAACCAAAGTAAATATCAAAGACATGCACGGTTTCTCGCTTAAAAACATTTATTGGTGCATATAAACCACAAAAAATAACATATCAATATTCAATTCACACACACCACAAAGCAGTGTCTCCCCCCCAGTCTGCCTACCTGTTGTCAGCCACACCCTCCTGACGCGTTTCGCGCTATTGGGCGCTTCATCAGAGGAATAGCGCGAAACGCGTCAGGAGGGTGTGGCTGACAACAGGTAGGCAGACTGGGGGGGAGACACTGCTTTGTGGTGTGTGTGAATTGAATATTGAAATACATCCAGTGCAAAGATCATTAGGGGTTGACTATGAAGATTTTCATTCATCCAGGTGATGGTATATCTAGTATAGGTAAATCTAAAAACAACTGGACTTGCTGAGTAATCAATGAAGACGTACTCAGGAAACCCTCTCATATGGATCAATATCTGTTGTTTGATTCCCACCATCCGCTGGAACACAAACTGGGTGTCATTAGAACTCTGCACCACAGGGCAGAATGTGTAGCAACTGATACAGAGTCCAAAAACAAAGAGCAAAAACATCTTAGAGGAGCTTTCAAAGCGTGTGGCTACCTAGACTGAGCCTTTGTCAAAACAGCAGCAGCCAAGCCCAAAAGGAACACCAATAGAAATAACCGCCCGGAGACACATAGTAGGCAAAACATAGTCATCCCATATGTAGCTGGAGTGTCAGAGAAACTCAGGAGGATTTTCAACAAACACCACGTCCCTGTGTTTTTCAAACCTAGCAACACACTGAGACAAAAACTGGTACATCCAAAGGATCCAACACCAAAAGAAAAACAAAGCAATGTGGTATACGGAGTGCAGTGTAGCGAGGAGTGCACAGATCTATACATTGGGGAGACAAAACAACTGCTCTCCAAGCGAATGGCTCAGCATAGGAGGGTGAACTCTACAGGGCAAAACTCAGCTGTCTTTCTACACCTAAAAGACAAGGGACACAGTAACTACACAGAATCAACAACTCTGTGAATTTCTTCAGATGTCACCTCTTTGAGGAGTTACAATGTGCCATTGTGATTGGATTAGTGGAAGAGTTTATATGCCGAGAATTTCCCACACCAGTCAGTTGAATTGAAGAAGCTGCTTGGATGAGTAGTGAAACGTCTTCATTGATTACTCAGCAAGTCCAGTTGTTTTTAGATTTTCCTACCGTATACTAGATATCAATTGGGGTTATTTATCAAAGGTCAAATTTTTGAGTAATGCAAATTTTTTTTAAATCTAATAAATTTGATTTTATTCACAATTGGAATGGTATGTTATTTATGAAAAAAATCGAAAAGAATAGTCCTGCCCCAAAAACTCAAATCAAATTTTAGAGTTTTCCACCGAAAAAAACTCTCAGCTTTTGCAAGTAAATTTTTCTCTCAATTTCACATCACTACTATTAACATCTTCAAATAGTTCAAGTGACCTCTGCCATTGACTTCTTTTAGGTAAAGAATAGTCAAATAATAACTACTTCCAGGGTCGAGGTGTAATAAATCTCACATTCAAATTTTGGAGTTGGTGATTTTTAATTTGAATTAAAGAGAGTGAGCATGCACACTCATGACCCAGCAGCGCAGAGAAGAACCGGCAAGCGGTAAAGGGACAGGAATAAGCAGCATAACAGGTACGTGCCTGTTGCTGTACCTTAGGCACACGCCTCTTCTGCCTTACCTTAGTTCCAGCCACAAATGGGCGAAAGTTAGAGTTCACCATTTGATAAATACGTTTCTAAAAATCCCATAGGAATAAATAGACAATGGGTGAGTTTCTCTGTGGAAAACTCTAATCTCACATTTTGATAAATCTGCCTCTTTTTTTCACCAAAAAAGTACACCTTCTTTAAAAAATGTGCAGTGTAATAACGAAGAATATTTTTGCCTTATTTATTCAAACTTCTCTTCTGTTCTTTAATGTGTATTAATGCTGTGACGACAGACAATCCCGGCACTTTGTTATTTTATAAAGTTCTGTGTGATGCGTTTTACCCATCAGTATCTACAAATTCTGGTTCAGTTAATATAGCCGTTCTGCTGTATTTAGATTCCTGCAGACAGCTTCACTTTTCTTTTAACTGCACATGCTGTGACAGGGACATCACGTGTGTCATTATAGTACTTCAGATGTTGGTAGTTATCGGATATGCTGAGCCTCTGGTGTGTTGGGAAAATGAAGTCTGCAGATATTGAAACAGAAAGCAAAGATTACTTGTGGACAACCCCCATATAGCAATTGGAACAGTGATGGTGCACCAGTCATGGGGGCAGGAGCAACATTTGAGAAAGGATATCTTCTCAGTATGCTATTAAAGGGTTTGCAAAACAAGGACAATGACATCTGATAATACTGTGGCTGGGAGCTGAAGTGAGTGAAGAGAGCCAGCTGGGATGACTAAAAGGGTGCTGATGTTTTGGTAATAAGATACAATTTTGATGATTCATATCATAATAACTCCTCTTCCTATTTCTGGTTCATATATAAAGTATGTTAAGCCAGTGTCCAGTTATTCAGAGAGGTCACTTCAATAGAATTTACTAGAGCTATAAATGGCCATTGTACCCAAGAAGCATTTTACCACAAGGTATTGTTTAAATAATCCATTCAAGATTCTGTACAGCTGGTCAGTCAGTGTAGGACTGGGACACCAGGGGCCCACCCGAAAAACTTTGACCAGGGGCCCACCAGAAAAACCTTTGACCAGGAGCCCACTCTTAGTACTATTATTCTTCCTCTCCTCATCCAACCTCTATTCTCCTAGTCTCTTTTATTTACATACTATAATCAATTTTTGCATATATTTAGCCTCTTTGGGGTATATTTATCAAAGAGTGAAGTTCCACCACTAGAGTGAAATTCCACAACTCTCATTCATTACTATGGGATTTTTATAGGCGTATTTATCAAAGGGTTTAGCTGGAGGTGCCTAAAACATTCCCTCTAAATGTCTTCAGTTCAACTGGGCAATTCATTCTCTGTCAGTCATTCCCTATCAGACCCTCATCAATATGTCTTTTTCTTCCTCACTCCCTACATTAACCAATTGCCTTTATTCTGTGACTTGGAAAATCTATTTCTTCAATTTCTACTTCCAGTTTGTTGCGTCAGACTGTATAGCATGGAGAAAATAATCAGTTGGTCCCTCTTGCCTGTCCGTCAAGTTATTAGATCAAGTTTGGATTATATTTACTTGAATGTTTTGTATCAATCCCAAACATTTTGGAATTTCTTTATTTGGTTTGTCCTCCCAAATCTGCATGATCCAGTCAGTGGGCAAGGTACTGTGTATAATGTAAATTCCTGTGTGTAAATACAATACTTTTCTTGCAGTTTACAGATAACAGAACTACGTGCTACATGTCGACTGGACTCTGTTTATCACAATGCTTTATACGAGGGAGCTATGCAATTAGCAGAGGAAGGAAAAATACACTGTAGGGTGCTTCGGAATAAGTCGCATTTTAATAGCTCTGAGATTCACCCTAAATAGAAATGTATTGTCCCCCCTCGCTCTTCATAGGTACTGTAGCTGGTTTGAACACGAGTCACCTCTAACTCTGAGCTCAGGGCATGTTTTGGGCAGATAATGTGCTACATCTGTCTTCTCCCCAACTTTCTTTACATTAATTTGTCTCTACTCTTAAAACACGTATATTTTAACCCTCAAACTTCTGCCACTCCCTAAAAAAGAGTGGTTTAGTTTTAACCTGTCTGTTTTCTTAAACCAGTCTTGATTTCTTTTACCAGTTACTAATTTCTTAGATAATTTTACCTAATTCTTCCCATGGATCCCATTTTTTTTTGCTGCTACTCTCATTTCCACCATAATGTTAATTCTGCATTAAATCACTTTTTTTATAATCTCTCATCATGCTTTTACACTTTATTGTTATAATCACCCTGTTGTCTCAACACTCTAGCCTGTTACAGTTTCATACATTAGCTGCTGATATATCTCAGCTGTAGGAGTCCCAAACCCTACAGAGCATGTTCCCAACTTGAAAGTTTAGTAGAAAGTGTCGCATAATAGACATTCGTTGCTGAAACATGCCAGCTACAGCTGAGGAATTCCAGCAACTAATGTATCACTTCGTAATAATTTAGAGAGTCAGCAACCAGGCTAATTGAACTGCTAATGGTAAATACGAGTGGGGAGAAATTAGTGGTGTGGGTCGACAAAATAGTTGACCTGCACCCGACCCTAACCTGCCCCCTTACCACCCGCTCCACTTTAATTATATAACCGCATCTGACCATCCACTCTGACCTCATGGAAGGGGCAGGGCACAGAAGGGAGAGTCTATAAAATAGCTCCAACTGGAGGGGGAAGCAGGGCATTGAGTTGGTTGGACGTAAAGTAAAAAAAGTGCAATGAGACTTTTTATTCTTATTTGTGCTAATTATTTTGCTCTTGAACTATAGTAGTGTTTCTGAAGCAAACACATCAGTTTTACAAGTGCAGGGCAACAGTACATGGTATTTTCATTACATTAAAATGCTTTAAATTTTTGATGTTACTGTTCCTTTATTTTAAAAGGCATTTCTTTTTTAAAACATGTTCAAACATTTCAATAGAATGCAAGACTTTTGCTTCAGTGAAAACTTTTTACATTCACAAAACAGAAATAATAATTGGTATTACAGCTTAAATTAGATATTTTGGCAATCTTGCCATGTCAGTGCTCTTGGTAAATCGATAATACATGTAGAGCACCCAGTCCAATGTTCTTATCACAGTGGAAAAGGTTATGTCTTGTGATCAGAGAAAGTGGGTGTATCTGAAGATGTGGCTAGAGCAGACGTAGTCTTTGTAATGGTTTTAAAGGAGAAGGAAAGGCTTTGTGCACTTGTGGGTGCCAAATGTTAGGCACTCCATGTGATTGTATTGACTTACCTGAAACCCTGGGCCGTGCTCCTATCAGAGAAATCTGGCCTGGGGTTATACCAGTGAGCACCACCGGGCGATCCTCTTCTGGCTTCTTCTTTCTTCAAATTTCCCAGGGCAAACGCTTGTGCAGTTGAACAAAATAGCCGACTTTTTAGTTAAAGTTCGGCTTTTCATTCTACTGCGCAGCCGCTCGAAGAAAGAGGAAGACGGAAGAAGATTGTTCTGTGGTGCTCTCTGGAAGAACCCCGGGCCGGTGCAGTTTTCTGCTGATAGGAGCACAGGCCCGGGGATTCAGGTAAGTCAATACAATCACTTGGGGTGCCTAACATTTGCCACCCCCTAGTGCAGGGATCCCCAACCTTTTGAACCCATGAGCAACATTCAGAAGTAAAAGTAGTTGGAGAGCAACACAAGCATGAAAAATGTTCTTGGGTGCCAAATAAGTGCTGTGATTGGCCGTTTAGTAGCCCCTATGAGGATTGTCAATGTACATTGAGGCTCTGTTTGGCAGTGCACCTGGTTTTTATACAATCAGAATTTGCCTCCAAGCCTGGAATTCAAAAATAAGCTCCTGCTTTGAGGCCACTGGGAGCAACATCCAAGGGGTTGGAGAGCAACATGTTGCTCACGAGCTACTGGTTGGGGATCACTGCCCTAGTGCATAAAGCCTTTCCTTCTCCTTTAAGGAATGTATTTATAGCTAAAGGGCAAGCACTCATTTAAATAGGTCATCCATTAATTTTCAATATGGCAGAAAACAGTTATACTATATTTACCATAAAAACATCTGATCTAACTGATGTCATGTATGGTTTATACATTTTTAAAACAGCCTTGGGTTTATTTTCCAGAAATTATATTGTGTATATGATGTTATTTATTTAGGCCCAGTTAAAATGATTAAATTACTGTAAGATCATAAATCCTTACTATTCTTTAAAAAATCCATACATCTCCTCATTCAACCTCTGTTGAGTATGGGAAAATGGCATTGGCTCCTTTGCAAGAACAGATATCAGATATTATTCATTGTGAATCCAGACTTGAAGAAGAATCCCAAGATTGATGCAGTTAAACATCTGGCAGACATTGGATACGACAGCTGCTTACGAGACAGCCAAGATGAAAGATATTCATAGGAAGCCAAATATGCCTTTTGTTTTGTTCTGTTTATGGCAGAACATTGTGGAAGTGTTTTGTGAAATTCCTGTGAGTACAGTAAATAGCCGGGAAGGAGTTAAACTAGCTAAATTATAGAATGTGCAGTTCGACCAATATATAATCTGCAACTTTAAAGACAAACTCCCAGAGTTCCCTTGGTTACTTGCAAGCCTATATTCAGGTGATATTTGGGTTCCATTACTGTTTAAGGGGTGGCTCACCTTCAAATTAACTTTTTAGTATGTTATAGAATGGCCAGTTCTAAGCAACTTTTCAATTGGTCTTCATTATATATTTGTTATAGTTTTTGAATGAATTGCCTTCTTCTTCTATTTCTTTTCAGTCCCTCTCCTATTCATAGTTCACTATCCCATTTAAATCAATGCATGGTTGCTAGGGTAATTTGGACTCTAGCAACCAGATAGCTGAAATTACAGGCTGGAGAGCTGCTGAATAAAAAGCTAAATAACTCAAAAGCCACAAATAACAAAAAATGAAAACCAATTGCAAATTGTCTCAGAATATCACTCTCTACATCAGACAAAGTTTATTGAAAGCTGAACAACCCTTTTAGTGGGAATAGTACTGGGGTGATTTGTGGTATTTTGATCAAGTTCAACTAATATCCAGTTCTACAGGTTTTGTCTGTAAATGAAAGTTCTTGGAAATCCGTTTTGTTAAAGCAACTTCTTGGTTATTGCAAGAAAGGAATGAAATCAAATGCCAGCTGGTGGTCATGTGGGAATAAAGTCTATATTTCCTATTGTCTAATAATTAATGTTTCACTTAAGCAATTCGACGTTCATAAATGGAAAAGAACAGACACCTAATACCACTGTTACATATTATGATATTATTCAGATAGTGAATCAATAAGCCATAGTGGTTAAAGTCTTTATGACTTGCTTGTTCAATAAAATGTAAAATAAATGTAAAGAATGTTACAAAAATGGGCACAAACAAGCCCAAAGCATTTTAGACCAATATTCAGATAAATGTGATCCCAAAACTTGATAATGTGACTTGGGTTGACATCTGGTCAGAATTTTACCTGACAGACCCGTAAAAAGGACACAATGCCAATGTTTTAAAAGCTTATATTTTTGCTTTTTAACAACCAAAAGAAACCGTATTGTCAGAATCGACCAATCATCATAAAACAGTCAAGAATAAAGAGAAATTAACAGTGTACAAGAAGAAAGACAAATTAAGAATAGCGAAGACAAGGGAAAAGAAGAGAAGGGGGGAAGGGAGATATGATCTGTCAGCAGGTCATTATCATTTCACAGAAAATTAGGACTATTAGGGGGTTATTTACTAAACTCCGAATGAAAAAATTCAGAAAAATTTGTGATTTTTTAAAATAAAATCTGACGTATAAAAATCACGAATTTTTCGGAATTTATTAACCCCCAAGCATGGAAAAGTCCAAATTAGAAAGTCTGGCATCTCAAACCTGTCGAGGTTAAATATTAAAGTCAATGGGAGACGTCCCAATGATTTTTTGATGTATGCTGGGTTTCGTGCAATACCCTGAAGTTTTGAGAGTTTTCGGGCAAAAAAAAAGCATAAGAAGTCGGAGTTTTCGGGTGAAAAATACCAAAAAAATTGAAAATCTGTTTTTTTCCCACAAAAATTTTTTCGGGAAAATGTAATAATAATAATCGTAAAAAAGCCAGAGTGGATTTGATCGGAGTTTGAAGCAGAAAATGTTGAGTTAAATTGGAATAATATCAGAGTAATATTCAGTTGGTCGAGTGTTATCATTTGTCTTGGAACAAATCTTTTTAAGTCTTTTTATTCGTTTTAAGTATTTAAGTCCATGCCCAGCCCACCACTGATAGTCTGGTAGCCCTTAGAAACAGGGCCGTCATCAGGGGGGACAGGGGGGAGAGATGTAGGGGGCCCAGAGGGTAAGGGGGGCCCGACAATGCCACACTTACTTAATTAGTCGGGCCCCCCTGCTTTCTGAGAGCTGCCAACTTCGGAAGGGAGGGCAGGAGCACAGGTGGAGGCATCTTCTACTGTGTAGTAGGGGGTAGACCTGTGGAGTGGGGGGGCAGACCTGTAGGTGGGGCTTGCGATGGGTGCAGCCCAGGGGGCCCAGGAAATTTAGTCATATGGGGCCCTGTGATTTCTGATGGCGGCCCTGCTTAGAAATGTGTCAGTCTTGGGTTTCTCCATATTGGCACAATGCCTATGTTATTAATTTCCAAGTAAGAGAAAAGAGATGGTGGCATAGTGAACAGATATCCCTTCCTAGTGTGTGTCCCCTATGTTAGTTCCTAGTAGATAGTGAGGAATATGGAACCTTTTAGTAAAGAAAGTCACATACTGTATCTATTTTATTCAAAAGAGTTTAAACATCGGTTTCTGAATACGGCTGCAATTAGGGTTGCCACCTTTTCTGGAAAAAAATACTGGCCTTCCTATATATTTATCTTTTTTACCTATTAGTAACATTGGGAGCAGCCATCATTCTTACCGGTCAGGCCGGTAAAATATCGGGCAGGTGGCAACCCTAGCTGCAATGTATTGACCACATATATAATCACACAGGTTCCATGTAGAACACGACAAAGCCCCTGTTAGGCATTATAGAGCACAGAAATTAATAATTCTGTAATACAGCCTAGTGCAGTTCAGTCATATAACCCATTGTGCCCCCTGAAGTATACAGTATCTAAAAGCCTTACTAAACTTCACTGCATTTGTCAGGCTTTCCAGGTAAATGACTGTATTCATACAAGTTTCCTTGCTTTGAATCATATGAATATATGTTTTATTTTCTGGTACTTGTCTTATGTGCTATAATTACAGTATTGTTCTCTCCCATGTGCTTGTAACTAGACCAGGGCTGTACAACTGGAGATCCACAGGCTGATTACGACCCTATCTGCTTTTGCTTTAAAGAATTTTTTGCATCATGAATAAATATTGCTTGACCATTAATATAATATTGTGCTGCTGCTGTGAAATCAATTTATTTTGTATTTTATTAAGTCTTATACCTGTGATTATGATATATATTTATTTGAAAGACTGCAGTCCTGTTGCTGAGACATGAAGTGAATGGGGGCCTCCAAGAATATTTTTGGTGGAGACCAATGTACACCACTGTTCCTAAGGGGGCGTAACTACAGAAGCAGACCCTGTGGCTGCAGGGGGGGAGGACGTATAGGGGCCCCATGAGGCCCTAAACAATATGCAATTTTAAGAAATATTGGTAAAACAAGTCAACCACTAGACATTTTGGGGGCCTGAAAAATTTGTTGCTGTGGGGCCCAGTAATATTTAGTTACTCCATTGTCTGTGACTGTCAATCATAAGTAAGCCCTTATCTGTCACGTTTAAATACTTGTTTTCCCTGTTTTAAATTTTTAGGAAATTATTTTTCAAGGAGAAAACAGAATATTTTAATGGGCACAGGAAGAAAGCTCTTTTCGGCTTTGATTTTTAAAGCTAGAAAGGTAAAATCAGTTTTAATTTTTTCATTTGAATGATATGGTCTTCATTTTTTTATTACATTTATGAATTTTCTAGTTTTTAAATTGTTTGGCAACTTTTTCGGCCTCTGTTCAGCTTTCAAATGGGGGGGTCACTGACCCCAGCGGCCAGAAACTATTGCTTTGTGAGGCTACCATTTTATTGTTACTGTTTTATTGTTACTTTTTATTAGGGATGCACTGAATCCAGGATTCAGCCATTTTCAGTAGGATTCGGATTCGGCTGAATGCTTCTGTCCGGCTGAACTGAATCTGAATCCTAATTTGCATATGCAAATTAGGGATAGGGAGGGAAATTGTGTGACTTTTTGTTACAAAACAAGGAAGTAAAAAATGTTTTCCCCTTCCCACCCTTAATTTGCATATGCAAATTAGGGTTAGGATATGGTTTAGCATTCGCCTGAATCTTTCGCGAATGGTTCAGCAAAATCCAAAATAGTGGATTCGGTGCATCTCTACTTTTTATCTTTCTGTTCAGGCTCTCTCCAATTCATATTATAGCATATACTCAGGCAGAGAAACAGCCCAGTGTGGTATTAGCTTTAGATTGTACATTCTCAAGAGCAGAGCCCACCCCCTATTGTCTCCTAACAATATCCAATTTTAACTGGGTCTCCCTTACTATTTGTTGTGCTGTGGGGAACAATGACACTATATAAATAATAATAATAGCCACCAGCTGCTGAAATGCCAAACTGGAGAGCTGCTGAAAACAGAGCTAAATAATTTAAAAACCTCAAGAAATAAAAAATGAAGACCAATTGCAAATTGTCTCAAAGTATACTTCATACTAAAAGTTAATTTCAAGGTGAACAACCCCTTTGAACAAAGGCCATTCCTGAAATGAAAGTCACAATCTATATTTAAAAAGTAAGTAGCACATGGTATTTTACTTATCTGCTTAGTACATTTATTTATTTTTAGCTCCATATGCAAAATGGATCTTGGATAATCCTGATACTTTAATCAAGGCTAGACTGGAACTGCAGTGGTATGATATAGGAGAAGATTGCAAATCATGGCTGCATTTTCCAGGCAGTGATCCAGACAGTGTTGTACATCACCGAAGGAAAACACTAGCAAGTATACACAGACAGAAGGCGCTTTTTTGGAATTGTAGATGCATTTACATTAGAATGTAAATATTAAAATGCATATTCCAGTCTTTATAAATATTCTTGATCCATAATATCCTTAATACATATTTCACTACATTGAAACTCTTGCCTGCCGAGGAAAATAAAGTTTCCTCAACATCTCAGATTTGTAGTTCATCTGACATGTAAACTCTACAGCTGGAAAAAAACACATGTTTGATGTTCCCCATGGACTAGGTTCAAATACCAGTGGCACACATTAAACCACACAGACCTATGTAATTCAGTTAGCAGACTTTCATTTAGATTGCTGTTCTCCTCTGTAGAGAACCTTACACTAAAAGAGAAAGAGAATCAGAGAGGTGCTATAGCCACAGCAATAACTCGGCACTAACACGAGTGCAAAATCAACGCTGTGGTTACATATTCAGACCTTTATTTGACTTTGCACAATAAAAAGGATTTTTTCATTTTTTTAAACAAGTCCTGTGATTGCTGTGGATGTGCTTGCTCAACTACCACTTGGCACCCAGGCAGTTGGTGTGTGCCCTCCATTACTATGATATACACATATATAGCTCTATGGGCAGAAGTAGGAAGTGGCTGAAAAATCAAAAAAATCACTGACGATCAGTTGAAGAATGTGTTACTGTAGGTATGACGAAGGACGAGCATACACAAACACAGAATGTTACAATCTACACTACAGACAGGGTGGCCCTTATCTACCCTCAATATCAATAGTCTCAGTGTAATTACTGTCATATCAGTTTATGGAAAATAAACTGAACCACACAACACAGATTACATCCAGGGCATTATAGTGAGAAAGAAAAAGCTGTTTCCTGCAACAGATTGCAACACATTTCATGAAGCTGCATCAGGAAACAACCAAAATACTGCTCACCATGTTTTACATTATTGTGAGCTGGTTTCGGATGAAGTATAGTCAGTAGCGTGACTGGCTACGATATGAGCAAGTAGCTAGGGAAATATTGAACTCCACAGAGATGCCAGTTCTCTTTCTCAGTCTTCTGCCAGCGCCCTCAATTTGTCAAGCAGTCTTAGCTACTTCAGTAAATGCTGCCAGGCTCTCAATATTTGTTTGAATTTGCCTTTGAGGGGTTGGAAAGCATCACCGCAAATTAATTATGCAGACAATGCTCCCGAGAAGTTTTCTAGTTTCCTCTATGTCTCATGAGCCTACGTTTGAGAAACTTATTTTTCTCTGACATTTCCTACAGTAGTTGTAAGTCTCTGCATGGCTGACAGTTCCCAAAGTAGCAGAATCCTTCCAGCATATAGTTCACTCCATCCCCTACACTGCTACTTCACTGTACTGGTCCCTGTAAGTAAAAAGGCTGCTTTATTGGATAATACTATTATTATGTCAATGTTAGATCACAGACAGGCAAATGAAAAAGGATTAAATGATAAAGGGTACACAGCCTGGTACTTAGCTCAGGGACACTGCACTCCAGAACCCAGCACAGAAGTGTAGTTGTTGAGGGATGGAGGGGCTTTTTTTTATTTTAGAATTGAAATATGTCTATCCAGCCTGTAGAGGTTTATAGTTTAAAGGGGAACTATCGCAAAAATTAAAATGTAATAGACACTTTAGCATTCTGAAATAAGAAGTTTTCTAAATATAATCAATTAAAAGATTCTGTACTGTTTTCTGAAATAAGTTTATCTTCACTATCCCTCTCTCAGCATCAATTTTCAGATAATGTCAGTGTCAGATAATCATTGACAGTTAGATCCAATATCTCTTATAAGAGGGCTTCTTTTGCCTAGAATATGTATTAAAGCTCACTCTATTAAAATCACCAGACATCATGGGGCAAATTTACTAAAGGGCGAAGTGGCTAAAGCTAGCGAAAATTCGCCAGCGTGACGTCATTTTGCCGATTTACTAACGGGCACTGGCGTAAATTCGCTAACAAAGAGGACCTACTCTAGCGCTACTTCGCACCCTTACGCCACCCGAAGTTGCGCTAGGGGCGAAGGGACCTAACTATGCTAATTCACTAAGTTGCGGATTTTCGTGAATGTTACCTCTTGCGCCAGACTTTACTTCGCCACCTCAGACCAGGCGAAGTGCAATAGAGTAGATAGGGATTGCTCCAAAAAAAAGTTTACATTTTTTCTAAGTCCCAAAAAATACTGGCGTCTTACTTTTTTAAGGGTGATAGGCTGAAAAAGAGCGAAATTTTTTTTAGGGTACCCTCCTTCCCCCTACATTTGATAACATGGGGGTAAATTTATTTAACTTCAAAGATGCGCCAGCGTTGCCTTCACCGCACTTCGCCAGGCGTAGATTCGCCAGCCGTAGATTCGCCAGGGCTGCGCAAATTTACGAAGATCTGAAGTTGCGTACAAGTTACCGATCATTCGCGAAGTTGCGCTAGCGATTATTAAGGTTTCCTGGCCTTGTAATGTGTTTTCTGCTGCATATACGCCCATTGTACTTTAACTGCCCGCCGTATGCAAATTTCCGATCGATAGCGTAACCGCTGATTGTAACATCACTAGCACAACTTCGCAAACGATCAGTAACTTGTGCGCAACTTCGGATCTTCGTGAATTTGCACAGCCCTAGCGAATCTACGCCTGGCGAAGTGCGACGAAGGCAACGCTGGAGCAAATTCGGAGGTAAGTAAATTTGCCCCCATGTCTCTCTACATAAGATATATTGGATCTAACTGTCAATGAATATTTGACACCCAACTGCTGCATGAAGAGTGAATGAAGATAAATAAATGCTTAAGGCCCCCCATACACGGGCTGATAAAAGCTGCCGACAGACCGAGTCGACGGCTTGTTGACCCGTGTGTGGGGCCATCTGACGGGCTTTCCCCATTGATATCTGGCCATCTCGATCGGCAGGTTAAAAAATCCTGTCAGATCTTCGTCTATGCAGCCGTGTGATCCGCCCGCTTGTATTGGATCCATTATGATCCGATAGTTGGGCCCTAGGGCTATATAAATACCAGGACATTTTAAAAAAATAATAAATTTTACCTGAATAAGGAATGTTGCCTTTGCTCTAATGGATTATATGCACAATGGCTATATTTGATACAATATACAGCAGAACCCCCATATTATGTTTTTCAGGGGACCAGTAAAAAATTATGTAAAATCTGGGAAAATGTAAAATCAGGTAAATGTGTTAAAGTAACATTTTCTTCAAGTACTGAAAGGATATAAGCACAGGAGTATGTTTTACTTTGAGATATAATATGTACTGTGTTAATAACAAGGGTTAAACATTGCAGTGTTAATGTTACACTATGGGGGCCATGTGCAAGACTCTCCGTCAGTCACATACACAACCTGAAGCAATAAGTGATTGGTGCAGGACTGTATAAGGGGCAGACTAATTGGAATTGACCATTTACAGGCAGATCCATGGCAAAATATACATTTGGTTAGTATTTGAAACCTCTTTATTTCACAAATAATAACATTCATTAAGGAAAAAAAGCAGTCTTTGGGTAGATCAGAAAATTTTGATGTAAACCCCGGGAAAACATTACTTAAAATCAGGGAAATGCACCAATTGATATGCATTATAAATTGGTGGTACCACAAATAAAAAATTTAAAATGCAGGAAAACTTTAAATCAGGGCACTTAAAATCAAGGTTTCATTGCAGATTAATTTTATTCTGTTTGCATGCAGGTGAAATGAATTTTAATATCTATATATATATATATATATATATATATATATATATATATATATATATATATATATATATGATATTATCTTGGATTTCATTGTGATGGATTCTTTGGAAGATCTTGAAAATCCTCCTTTATCGATACAGAATGTTGTCAGGAACCAGTGGCTAAACTCCTCCTTCAAAGAGATGGTAAATTGTTGCTATTTTCAGCTTTGCATTAACTGGTGTCTGCACAGTGTTACTGATAAGGACTGTAAGGAAACAAGGCCCTCCACAAGAGATTAGCTCCTCACAGGCTACATTTAACCTTATACTGGATGATGGGTGCTTCATTATTTATAAAAAGACTAAAATAAAGCCGTGCAAAGTAGTCATCCAAATATTTAGTATTGTATTGTTGTACAGCGTAATTATTTATTTTAATTTAATGAAAAATACAATTAATAATTGTTGTTGTATCCTTAATCTGTTCTTTATCCTAATAAAATGGTTATTTAATACTTTAATAATAACTACATTAATACTAATATATATTAACTAATACATATTAGCTACATTAACTAATACACATTATGGGGAACATTTACTTAGAATATCGAAGTCAAAGGATTTACTGCATTTCCTGCGATCTAACGATTTTCCTTCGATTCCAAATTGGCTATAAAGCCTACGGGGATCTTCCCCATAGGCTAACATTGATGCTCGGTAGTTTTTAGGTGGCGAAGTAGGTGGTCGAAGTTCTTTTTAAAGAGACAGTACTTCGACTATCGAATGGTCGAATAGTCAAATGATTTTTAGTTTGATTTGAAGTCGTAGTCGAAGGTCGAAGTAGCCAATTCGATGTTCGAAGTAGCCAAAAAAATACTTTTAAAATTTGAAGTATTTTTTATTCTATTCCTTCACTCGAGCTAAGTAAATGTGTCCCTATGTATATGTATGGATTCATCCTATCCTGTACACATGATTAGATACCAGTTCTAGGTAACATTTAGATATACGGTTGTCCCCTTAAATAACATTTATGAGGTTGAATAAAATATGCACAATAAATTATTATACACACGTTACATTTCTTGCAAAGTAGCACTCAGTTTTTGGATAATGGTTGATTTATTTGTAAAACGCATGGCCAGTCTTCTGGATATATAGTGCTCATTCACAAATGTCAGTGCAGTGCCCTGTTTACAAAGTGCAAAGCACCGTGTTTCTACTAGGGTTGCCACCTTTTCTGGAAAAAAAAATACCAGCCTTCCTATATTCTTGCAGTTTTTTTCTATTAATAACATTAGCATCAAGCATGATTTTTACCGGCCAGGCCGGTAAATTACCAGCCAGGTGGCAACCCTAGTTTCTACCCACAACTCAGCTCCACCTGGTATTTGACTAGCTCATCTGGTAAATCACCACCTGGGGCCAGAATTAAAAATTCAAGTGCAATGTAATAGCCGGTATATTGCAAACACCTGAAATCCCTCCCTTCCCTGACCCACTCTGCTGTAAATAACCCCTTATATGGTTAGGACCGCCTATTCCCTGCCCATTTCCCAACCTACCCTGCCCATTTTCCAGCCCACTCTGCCCATTGCCCCTCCCACTACACCCTGTTCTCTGCCCAGTTATGTCATCACCCTGCGCCCGCATGATGTCACCATCTACGATCTCCAACCCAAAGGCCGGTTCTATTACAGTAAAAAGGTGGCAACCCTAGCTCCACTCCAAGCACTCAGGTGTAACAGTGTCCCGCCAAATAGCGAGCACTGAAGCTTTCATATGAATTGACATACAGGGGCAAATAATCCTATACAATGGTAAATCCCACCAGTATCTACAATAACAGCTCATGTCATTTCTGGCATGGGGATGTTTGAGGCACAGGAAAGAGTGTAAGCATGCAATTATTAGGGGCAGGTCAATAATTCAGCAGTGATACACACAAAGGCAGCCCTGAAATTAACAACTACTTAGTGTACAAATTCATTTACAGGGCTCCTTTGTGTCCATGGGCCCTATACGCTTTACCTAGCAGCTTATTTAGAAAAATGCTATTCATTCTGTTTTGAGAGCGATGTTTACATTTTGTACATTGCCTTTATACATTTTTAAATAAGCTTTTTTGTGGTTAAGAAGTAAAATATGTAACATCTGGTAATTGTTACTATAAAAATCACCGGATGAACCGAAAAGTTAAAAGAAAAAAAAAACTAAACAACACAAACGGTTAAAATAACAGACTTAGCAGGTTATAGTGAACCTTTTCTAATCAAAAATATCCACAATATTTTGTAGTCCAGAGGAAACAGAATAAGTTATAATATATTTTATATGGCACATTAATATTTCGGAGAAAAAAAGCAGCTAAAGCAAAGTATGTCACTGTACCTACACTTTACTGCCAGGACTGTTATTGTGTGGAAATCTGCTGTGATAGCCTTCTAAATGTATGTGCCCATGCCCCATACTCTCAAAAACTAGAGGTTTTAACTCCTTATTTAGGAATCAGGGGGAGGGAATCAGGGTACAAAGTGCCTCTTTATGTCCCAGTGACCTGCCATGAGACAAGCTGACAGGTTTCAAGGAGCAGTAAACAAAAAAAGTATTTGATAACTTTAGGATTCAGTCCAATTGTACTCTCTGTCCAGTGTTGAACTGGGATACCAGGGGCCCACCAGAAAGCCTTAGACCTTGGGCCCACCAGGAAACCTAAAACTGTGAGCCCACCAGAAAAGACAGTGGACCTTTCCAAACTATTATTCCTCCTCTACTCACTTGACCACTTTATTCTCCTAGTCTTTTATATCTAATTTCAATATTCTCCCATTTTCCCCCATAAAGAAATAGGGAATGACCATGAAATAGGCCAATTGTTTAGAAACAAGAGGGCCCACTAACACCTGGGCCCACCGGGAGTTTTCCTGGTATCCCAGTGGGCCAGTCCAACACTGTCTCTGTCCTAGCAATGCGTCCCCTCCTCACCCCTATAGAAGCAAAAAATTTAAGCATAGGGGGCAAGGTGATACGGCATCAGGAAGCCCAGCTCAGGGAAGCATGGGGGCCAGATTCTGTCTATGTTTTCAAGGCCATAAATTCAAAACATACAGGCTGTATGATTGAAATAGTTCTATGGGGATTAGTGCTCTTCTTATATTATTATTATTATTATCCTAAATATTAGGATGCAGGCTCTGCAGAAAATAATTCTGCTTGGGGAGTAGGAGGTTGAGTTGGTAAATTTATAGTGGCAAGAATATACTGCCCTCTGAACAAAATAATGAGTTTCACCATTACAAAGGAAAGGGTTACTTTCATTTAGTTCAGATAGTCTTTGAAAATGTCAAATAGTGGAGAATTGAGCAATACAATAGAGACGGCTGGATATGCTTTGGAAAGAAGGGCATTGTGATTTATGGCTTTTTTAGTTATGCATTGATGTTCATCCAGGGATTATATCAGATTGCCATATTTGCAGTCTGGAAAAAATTGTTCCCCAAAACCTCCAGACTGAAAAAACAAAACACAAAGTATGTTTTTTTGTTGTTGTTGGCAGACCCATGGATGAAAAATACTGAAATTGGCAAAAAATTAAACTCAGTGGGTTTGCATATTGTTTTCAACCATTTTAATCCTTTAGTGACTGCATCACACTGTACTGCACGAGACACACACTGCATTTCCTTGGCTATTTGGGATAGTGGTGTTCTGCCTTTACAGTTCTGCAATTTATAGAGAGAGATTTTCTATATATTTCTAAGAGAAAGATTGCTAATAAATGTAATGTCTTTGATTTAACAGCATGGAAGTTAATATTTATTACGCTGCATATGCAGACTTTGAAAGTTCACATAAAGTAATATGTTTATCTTGAAAATATGAATCCATCTGGTTATTTGTATAGATGCAGTCTTCCTTGTTATTACATGGGCCCATCGAGATATCTGACCAGTCAGTCCATGAAAAGAACAGTCACATTTTGGGACATATTTATCAAGCAATAACAATACAAATGTATATCCTCTCTAGTAAATAGTACAGGTATGGGACCTTTATCCAGAATGCTCGGGACCTGGGGTTTTCCAGATAACAGATTTTTCTGTAATCTGTAGGAAATCATTTTAAAAATTTGGATTATTTGGATAAAATGTAGTCTATGGGAGATGGCCATTCCGTAAGTCAGAGCTTTCTGGATAACAGGTTTCTGGATAATGGATCCCATACCTGTATTTTTAAAAATACGCCCCATAGGGCTTTCTCTTGACTTGTATACTATTTTTAGTGGCATAAACTGTATTTAGACTATAAATGAAACCGGCCCGGATCCTCCATTCTACTGGCTCTTTTACCACACGGGGCATAATCTCTCTATATTTTCCCTTCTTTGTTATGTTTGTCCTCTCTGTGTGTGCTTTTCTATTTCCTTATCATTGATAGATGAGATCCACTGTCTTTATCACATAACCCCATTGGTGTTTTTATACATTAATACTGTCCGGTACTGTTATCCATTTCTTGTTGTGCTCAGGGTGTGACTTCAAGCTGTTGGACTGTTGTAAGGCAAAAGAAGCAACAGATGAATGTAAACCAGTCACGCAGTTACCTTGAGTATTTTGTATTCAATACTGTATTGCTTCGAGTGAACCATGGCAATAGTTTTCCAATGTCCACTAAAAATGGATGTTTAATAAAGGTGTTGACTGAAGTAACATTTCCCCATTTCTTACTTCAGCTGCCCAATTGAATTTTTGCAAACTTCAATACTGTTTGTGAGCAGTTATGCCCGGTTCTGGCATGGGGCTTCCTGGATCCTAGGAGCTCATTACATGATGTGTGTTGCTTTTACAAAGTCTGTCAAATATTTTCTTGCACTTTACTTAATATCAGTGCAGTACCACAAGCATCCTGCATTGACTTAATATTGCGGTGGTACTTAGGGGCAGATTTACTAACGGGCGAAGTGACTAACGTTAGCAAAGATGCACTCTGGCGAAGGGACATAACTACGCAAATTCACTAAGATGCAGATTTTACTGAACGTTACCTCTTGCGCCAGACTTGCCTTCTCCACCTCAGACCAGGCGAAGTGCAATAGAGTAAATAGGAGTTCCTTATGAGTCCCAAAAAACGCTGGCGACTTTTCATTTTTCTGGGTGATAGGCTGCAAAAGATCATAATTTTTTTCTGGGGTACCCGGCTTCCGCCTACATTTCCTAACATATGGTACACAAACTATACACTGTGCTCATGTGTAGGGCAATATATAACAACTCTTTTTTATTTTATTAAGGTTTCCCGGGCTTGTGTAGTGTAATGTATTGGCTGCAACATATACGTCCATTGAACTTTAACTTCCCGCCGTATGCAAATTAGGCAATGCTAGCACAACTTTGCTTCGCTTGCCGCAGTAACGCTAGCACAACTTCGCCAGCGTTCGACGCCCTGGACGCTACTTCGAATTTTAGTGAATTAGCATTGTCCTGGCGAATCTACGCCTGGCGAAGTGTTGCGATGTGAAGCGGACGCTAACACAAATTCAGTGCTTAGTGAATCTGCCCCTTAGTCTTCAGTTCCTTTACTTTGGACTAGGAATGCACTGAATCCAGGATTTGGTTCAGCATTCTATCACTTTTTTGGCAGGATGTGCTGGAGTGCCTGGCTGAACTGAATTGGAATACTTAAATTCTAATTCTTAAAATCACATGACGATTTTGCTAATTTTTTTTCTGCGCACCGCCCACTTGGTTCTTTTTAACCCCTTTTTGCCATATTTTCCATATGCAATGGTATTATACATCCCATAAGCCATATCACATTTTCCCTAACACAAATAATACTTGTTGGAAATGTCATAGAGATATAGGAGTCCTCCTACATTTCTTTTCGTATTGTCCATTAGAGAAACCCTATTGGCAAAGGGTATTGCAAATGTGTGCCAATCTGCTAGGCTGAACCTTACCACAAGAAATAACCTAAACATTTAGAGACACATCTTTTGAATGCCACTAAACTACTTATGCTAAAGTCAGACGATCCTGAAGAATCAGCTGCCCTGCTGCTCCCTTTGTCTTTCTAACTGCGGACGAATTTCAACAGGAAATGCAAATTGTCATGTTTTGGCAAGCCAAGATCCGACATTGCCTGGCCCTGCTAGGACCAGATGATGTCTGATCTCAGCTTGTGTTTTTGTGTAGGCCAAGAATGCCCCACTGTTCTTCTGCTCCTGCTCTGCCTGTACCCGGTAGCATTGTTTTCGCTCAGGTGCAGATGCTGCAGATTTCGGCACTGAAATGCAACATTTCACGTGGAAATTAGTCCACAATAAGAAAGACAATGGGAGCAGCAAGGCAGCGAATTCTTCATAAGGATCAAGGTAAATGCACATACAGTATAAGCCTCCTGTTTATAGTATGCTACGTGTTCCTGCTTATCACCTTGTTGAAGATTTTTGACTAGTATGTACTTCAGCCCTTACTTACCATAAGTGTAATTGTTAGGTGATAAAGTAAAAATTGTCCGTTACAATGACATTGTATTTATGTACCCAACTAACTTAGTACAGGTATAGGATCCCTTATCCGGAAACCCGATATCCAGAAAGCTCCAAATTACGGAATGGCTATCTCCCATAGACTCCATTTTATCGAAATAATCCAAATTTTTAAAAATGATTTCCTTTTTCTCTGTAATAATAAAACAGTCGCTTGTACTTTATCCAAACTAAGATATAATTAATCCTTATTGGAAGCAAAACTAGCCTATTGGGTTTATTTAATGTTTAAATGAATTTATTCATTATCCGGAAAACCCCAGGTCCCGAGCATTCTGGATAACAGGTCCCATACCTGTACTGTGATAACTGCTGGAATCATTTTTTAGAAGCTATATCTTTTTCTGTTCTCTTTTTCCATCTTTCTTTTTTTTTTGTATCGTTACTAAACCCTATACCGTTTCCATGTATTCTGTAAAAGCTCAATAAGAACTAAAATAAAGTGGCCTTGGCTGTCACGTTACTGGAAGCTGTAGTTTAGCAACACATTCTATACTCTGGACATGTTTGTCTTGCACCTTTAATATGGGGATACATAGAAATATGGGGGTACATATGAAATTCTGGGCCTCATTTACAGACAATGGGACAGGGTGCAAACGGGAAACATACAGACACAATCACCACGTGCCACCAACATTTTGCATTGTGCCCCTCAGTCACTGTCTGTGGGCTCCAGAATGGAGCAAAAGGATCTGTGGTTTCCATATGATTACAGCTTTGTCTGTGGAAGGCAGTGTTGCAATTATGAGCAGTAGTAGGATTTCAGATATTCCCACTTCCACTCCCTTCATGTCATTTATATGTACAAGTTTGGATATGCCAATTGCAGGGTGAAAAGAAGTCCTGTACTTTCCTCCTGCTCTATGCCAGAGGTAAGGACAGAGCTGCCTTGCACCCACCAGTACTATGCTCTGCACCTTGTGCTGGATTTTAAATATGGGGCAAGATGCAGATTAATGTAATTATTACATGATGTTGCATTACAATAGAAAGCAACAACTTACATATCAAGAGCTACTGTTACTAAAGTTATTTTCCAAAGACAGTAAAAGCTAGAGCACTTTATTTTTTTCATTGTTGTTAAAAATCTCACTTAATGAATTTTAGTTTTAAATTCCTTCCCAATATATTATTAACATCTTCCCAAAGTACATTTTTAAAACCAGACACAGGAATAGCTAAGATTTGTTGCATTCCTTTTTGTTTAGGATCAAATCAAGTACCTCCAGAAAGACATCTTCTAATGTGGAGCATTTGGCAGAAGACCTGTGTCTGCAGCATTGCACAGAACTCACTGTCGTTTACTCAGCAAAGCACCTACCTGTGTTAAAGTATCGACCTTCCCCTTTAGGTTTGTTAATTAGCATTTCTTTCTTTCATTATGAATGACAGCTCCTTTAAAGGTTTACGGTATTTTGCAATTGCTTTAATTCTCCCAGCTACTTCTCATTCATTGTTGTAGATTCATGATGGAGCATGCTAAGTTTTAAATTGAATAAAATGTATTTTTAAACCATCCAGTGATTCTCCTCTGAAAATCGTTGCTTGTCCTGAACATTTACAAATATGCCCTTTAAAATCTACTGATTACATTGCACTCAGAGAAAATTTGATGATAACAACACCAAGCGCATTGAGTGTGCCCTGCTCACAATATGGAATTGCTCTCATGTTGTTTTATTTGGGGTGGCTTATGGAACTTTAAACATATAAACAAAAAAAAGGGGTGCACTCCCATCGTGTAAAATTGTATTAGCACTTTTATCCAATAAAGATATATTGCATTTACAATTTAGCAGAGAATGATTGTTTATTAAATAAGTCTGTGAAATCTGTTCCCAACTCGTTTCGTTGTGTCCTGACTTTTTCAAGGGTGATGGATAACTGTATCACTCCATCACCAATCACCCTTGAGAAAGTCAGGGAGCACGCCCCTTTTTTATGTTTCTTTGTAGACTTTGCCTGCTTGGGACCAGCAGATTAAGGAGGCAGCACCCCACGTGGAACATTTGTTGGAGTTGCATGATAATTTGCATTTAACCCTTGGAGAATGGAATATTTAAATTTGACCTTCGGAGTATTTGGACTTTTGCTTTTGTTACCCACCCCCCGGGACATTGTAATTCGTGTGTATTATTAATTTATGATCAAACAGCCTATGCTGATTAGAGCGACATTGCAGAGGATATATATACCGAAGAAAGATCCTATGTACAAGTTATTCTGAATTAAGAAAGCCAGTTGGATGACTGGTGAAACATCTTCAAGGGAAAACCTTGAAAAAAACCTATGTGGTGGTCAAAAATCCCAGTGTGCCATAGGCCACAAATTGCCATTTTAATTAATTTTTGCCATTAACGGACTTGTCTTGTCTTGTTAGTTATCAACTAAAGATAATCCACACAAAGGCAGAAGATGTGTCATTATAAAATGGGGGGAAAAAAGGTTTATTTTTCAGAGTTTTTTTATGTGCTTATTCTGTTTACACTTGGATGTTGAAAGTATATTTAAATAAATATTTAAGCCACGGCAAATTTACACTGGAATTGTTTTATTTGGAAATTTTTGCATAGTATGTGTATTGTATTTTTGGGACAGCTTTCTAATTGTAATGATAAGAAAACAGAAAATATAAACACATTTCTTGCTTCACACATACAGTGTATAACTTGGATATTTTTTACTAATTAAATAAAAAAAAACTTTCATTTGGTTATGTGAAATATAAAAACGAGTGCATTACACATGCTTCATCATGCACTAAACTGGCGCCATTACATGTATATTTGCATGTATATTTATTATACATATAGTATACATATATTTATTATGTGTGGGAGCAGAAGTATACTTGTAAACAGGTTTCTTAGATATGTTAGATATCAAAGCCCCTTCAGTTTATATAGGGTGATGTTCTGTTACTTTCTATGGAGAAGAGGGCAGCTCCTGCCAGGGGAAGATTTAAAACTACCTACGGCCATTGGTGGTTATCAAGATGTGTATCTTTCCCCCACAAATTAACGGGGTCTTGGTTCTCTACTCCATCTTGTACACCCTTACTCAAAAGAGATGAATTTTAGAAGTAGGAACAGAATAGAGGACCAGCATCAGATTTTAGTGGAATTCTCATGTGTCTGGGCCCAGGGAAGCTGGCCAAAATCTTCTTGTTACAATTTGCCATTGCCAAATGTAATTTCTAATATACAAGGTGTGTATATAACCAAACACTGTGAAAATCAAGGTTCATCTGAATACAAGGTGCTATGCCCTATGCCTTACATTGTTTTATGCCATTTAAGGCTATACTTTTCTGTTTGCAGTGATTTACTTTTAAATCAAACCTGTATATCCTGCACAAGTACATCTCACAGGAGAATTGCCAGCAGCTCTTGTAATGTACAAAAATAGCAGTAAAACTCCCACACAGCTATGTGTCACATTATAATGCAGGCAACGTGTAGCATGACTGGCCGCTTTAGAATGCTAAAGACATTCATTAAAGCTTATTCGAAAATTTACCTGAAAAAGGGCAGGAAATACAGGGGTACAACTATAGGGGACCCTATAATTTCTGTGGCCCTGTGAACCAATCTTTAACATGGTCCAGTGTGTCACAGGGGTCAACTTGCTCGAAGTCCCAGAGGAAAAAGTCATTTTCTCACAGCAGCCCTGTGTATGTGCCACTGCTGTAAGAACATTATTGTGGTCATGATTAAAATAACAGGTTTCAAAATAGACCACACCTGTAATGTGGTCTGCAAATCACAATACTTGTAGGCTGTTTAAGAAATTGAACCTCGTATAGACTCTAAGAACTTAGAGTATTAGTTAGAGCTAGGAGGAAAGGAGAAATAATAGGAAAAATACCATGCCCTGATGCTCACATTTGGAAGCTCATATGCAATAATAGAAAACTCTGCTTTGCTGAAAATGTTGCAGTAGTAATAGAGACAAAACACTGTAAAGTAAATATACAGCAGGTTATCTGTATTTATTATTTTCCCTTTGCATTTGCCTAATGATAATATGTTCCAATATCTTGTACTGATGAGATCTAACAAGGTTGTCTGTAAGTTTGGATACATGGATCTGAATTATGAGGCTGTATCTGTGCTATTAAACCAGCACTTCTGCATCTACATTTGGCCACAGGGCAAGAAGGCTTTCACTGCACACCTTGTAAAAGGCTTTTTTGCTCTTTTTAGCTTTTCTCATCCTAAGTGAGATGGTTTATTTGCTCTTCTAAAGATGCTTTTAACAGGAGAATTTATAATTATAGGTTCACTTGTTAGTTCCTATAAAGGTGTGGCTGACAGAAGTCTGTCCCTGATGAAACATCACTAGTATAATGCTTCCACCATGAAACAGTATATTCTAAGTACAGGTCAGCCTTATTAAGACTAAAGCTGGCTGTAGACGTACAGATTTTATTCTTATGTATGATGAACAATCATTCGTTGCAATCTACAGACCTACAACTAACCATAAAGATTTAATTAAGTAATTAAAATAACAAATCAGTTATGTCTGACAAATAATAGTGATAGTCACCCATCAGGCAATACATGCAGAGATATTATCGTTAGCCTACAGAAATCTACTAACCTGTCCGATCGCCATGGTATGAAACATGTCAGGATGATCCACACATGGTCCGAATATCATACAAACCTTCGTTTTGTGTGACTTTATCTTTGCATCTATGGCCAACTTTAGGTATAACTTTGGCCTGTATAGAAGGGAGAAACAAAAGAAGCAACTCTTCAAAAAGTACCATGTGAGAGTCATTTTTTGAATGCAAAGCAATGTGTATAACTCTGCCTATGCCCCCAAAATGCCAAACCTTCTGTGAAGTATGTGGTAACATGATGCAGTAAGATTGCTCTTTATCAACATATCAACAGAAGAGTGAATGTATTATGTTATATTCAGAGGAATACTGTATATACAGTATTTTGCTGTAAATACAGAGAACTAGTTTCATTCTACTAAAAAACGGAATCTTGTGAGAAAATAAATTTTTCAGCAGGACATATATTCCAAACACCATGCCAACACTAGATTTGCCCAAGAACTAAAAAATGAGTGTTCATACTCTCTGTCCAACTGACAATATGTTCTGTGCATTTAAAAAAAAATCAATACATATTGTTGGTTATTAGGTAAGGTGAGCACCATTCTGATCTTTATTAACATACTGTACACAGATTATTGACATTGGATTGTTGTTACCGTAGCTATCTAAATATGTCTACACACAGGGCCACCATCAGGGGGGTTCAGGAGGTACTGTAGTCAGTGGCGCCCTGGCAAAAGGAGTCAGAGAGATGGAACAGTGCGATTTGAAGCAGAATGGGGGGCTTGTATGAGAGTGGTTTGTGTCCCCATGGATGGAGTGAAGCAAGTCTGGTGCACAGAGGTTACAATAGTAAAGTATTATAGAATGGCTGAGCCCTTTGAATTATATAGTTGCCCCTAGGGTTATCAGCTTCTCCTGTTGTTGTAAGGAACCTGCAGCAGTTTAAAACACAATAGGATTCTGGCTTGTGTCCTGATTCTCATGGCGACCTCATGATGACATGACCATTCGATGAACTGTGGCACCAGTACATGTGTGTAAAAATGTTCTTGAAAATGATTCTGCATCACAATGAAGTAAAGCTTCCCTTGTGACCAGTTTGTCTGGCAGTAAGGCTGGATACTCTGGTCAATATGTCCATCAATAGACACACTCAAGGTTTATCCTGCTCAGAGTGAAACCAACAGCCTTATGTGTTCTCCCATGGCAGCCATCTCTCATTCCACAATCCTCCCCTACTGTAGAAGAAAACAATGAACAGTACCTTTGCAATAGTTAGAATGATTCGTTATTTACATAGTGTTCTGCTTGGAATTGGACCTGAAATGGAGCAGTGCTTATAATTACTGTGTGCCATTGGTACCACGGTTGCCAGGTTGGCGGTTTCCTAGCCAAATGGGGCTACTAATTTAAAGGTCAGGCTGGTTTTGAATAGGGTTGAACTGAATCCAGGATTCGGTTCGGGATTCGGCCTTTTTCAGCAGGATTCGGATTCGGCCGAACCGGATCCGAATTTGAATATGCAAATAAGGGACAGGGATGGAAATCCCGTGACTTTTTGTCACAAAACAAAGAAGTAAAAAATGTTTTCCCCTTCCCACCCCTAATTTACATATGCAAATTAGGATTCGGATCGGTATTCGGCCAAATCTTTCAAGAAGGATTTGGGGGTTCGGCCGAATCCAAAATAGTGGATTCGGTGCATCCCTAGTTTTGAATGTACAAACTAGCCAAGGTACGGATTTGGGCTACTTTTTGTGCCTTTGGCTGGTTTATAATTTGGAAACCGTAATTGGAGAACAAATTTAGTCAGCACACCGATTCTTAGTATCTTGCCTTGATGGTGCACGTTCTGCAACGACCACTTTCCATTGACAGACCATGTAATGTAGAAAATGAACAGCACCATCGATTTGGATGTGGTTTAAAAAGCCTTTATTTGTGCTCTTGTGGGCATCCCCCGCGACGTTTCAGGCCATGTGGCCTTTTATCAAGCTTTTGCTTGATAAAAGGCCACATGGCCTGAAACGTCGCGGGGGATGCCCACAAGAGCACAAATAAAGGCTTTTTAAACCACATCCAAATCGATGGTGCTGTTCATTTTCTACATATAATTTGGAAACCAACCAATGTTTTTTTTGCCCTAAGGTGCCAAGCCTGCGTTTGCCAATGCATGTTGGGTAAGGTAGTTTTTGTTTAACAATTTGCCAACTGGCAAGTTTAATGTAAGACTACAATACCCAGCATGCAGTGGGACTGACTTGTGTAGAAGTCGGGAGTTATCAGATTTTGGGCTCTGTACCCCAGTCTCCCTTCACTCTTAAGAATTCTAGCATTTTCCGGTGACATTCCTCAATTTCAAACAATTTTGGGGCAAAAATCTGCTGGTCACCAAAATGTCTAGACTAGAGATTGAGCTATTTTACCAATATTTATTGGAATTGTATATGCCCCCTCTGTAGTTACACCCCTGCTGACTTTTGAAGCTCCTTTTGGCTAGTTTTGGCCTGGTTTTGTAGCTGACTTTGGCTGGTTTTGAAAATTTGAACTGGCAACCCTGATTGGTACCTGTCTTGTATCCTATGTAGGTTCAGCAACTAACGGGCATATTTATTATGCTATGAAATTCACTGTAAAAAAACGGTGTAAAAAGCTGTTTAAAAAAAATGGTGAGTTTTTCAAGGTATGTCTAATTTTACGCCATCCGAACGCCAGTTTTGATGCAATTATTTTACATTGCTTTCGGTGGAAAACACTCCAAGACACTCAGTCTTTTACACAGTGAAGCCCAGGGTCAGACTGAAGCATTGAAGGCCCACCGGAGGCCCATCCAAACTGACGAAGGGGGAGTTGCCCCCGAAACGTTGTGTCGACTTAATAAACACGTAAGGGTCAAGTCCCCTACTTGAATTGCACCTGTGTGCCGGTACCTGTTTTCTTCGTTCCTGTCGTATTGCGGAAGTGCTGACTTCCTAGGGTCCGAGCACCGGGTCTATTACTTCATAGGGCTCGGGTGTGCACGTGAGTTTGTTTGCCATCCAAACTCCCCCCCAGCGTGCATGAACGAACGCCAGAGTGTTGTAGTTAATCTTTTTCTTTAGGGGGGCGGCCGATTGGGGGAGCAGGTCTGAGTGTGACCCTGGTGAAGCCTGGCAATGCGTGTTGTATTATGCTACCGTTTTTTACACAGCATAATAAATATGTAATAAATAGGCCCCAACGTGTAAAAGCAAAATCCCTACTATGTTACAGTATGATTCAGTGTCGGACTGGCCCACCGGGATACCAGGAAAAGTCCCGGTGGGCCCAGGTGTCAGTGGCCCTCATGGTCTATTTCATGGTCATTCCCTATTTCTATGAGAAAAAGAGGCTAAATAGATGGAATAATATATTATAGTATGTAAAGAATAGAGACTAGGGGAATAGAGGTTGAGTGAGGAAGAATAATAGTACTGAGCGTGAGCCCTGGTCTAAGGTTTTTGGGTGGGCCCTTGGTGTCCCAGTCCGACACTAGTATGATTGGTGGTCTATCCATCATGAGGTAAATTAACTGCAAGGATAACTTTCATTTCAATGTGGGGGGCCTCTGGGCTATACGTACAACCCAACTCAGCACTGCGATTCTGTTATATGTTTACAATTAAACACAGTCAGGTGGCAGTACTAATGTGGGGAATATCGGTGGCATATTGGTGCCTCATGACAACTAACTGACACTTGAAGGTGAGTGAATGAGCTCCACCCTGAGGTGTTTGGTCCCCGCACCACTGACACGAGTCCCTGTTCCAATAGACAAGCAGGACAACCTGTTCCTCGCACAGCAGCCAGTTAACCCTTCCGGGGTGTCTGTCCGGGTGTGAGGCGCGTTGCTATGCAGGGGGTGTAACAGCAGCGGCGGCGGCAGAGCAGGGAACAGTTGAGAGGCCATGTGGCGATGAACAGCTGAGGCAGCTTTTGGCTCGCCAGGAATGCGATAGATGACCTGACAGCAGGACTTTTATGGAAACTCAGCCTGTGAGCAACTCCAGTCTGATGAGAGCAACAGTAGCAGCAGCGGCAGTACACACAGGGAGAACAGGCTCAGCTGCACAGACATCCACTCACACAGCCGGGGATAAGGGGGGCCACTCAGCCGGGATTACTGAGCCACTCGATACCGGACAGGACTCTGCCAGCGCAGAGCGAGGTAAGTCTTCTATTATGGAAGATCTTCTACGAATCACTTTAACTTTAGCCAACACAGACTTACTAAGCAGCAACCTCGCCAGTATAGACTATGAATAAGGCTTCACATAGATGTAAAGGTTAATGAATGACCCTCTTTTTACATCTCTCTCTGCGCTCATTTCAGCTTCTGGCTCTGGACACAATGTACATTAACAGCAGTTAGTTCTCCTCTAGTGCTGATAACCCGTGGCCTCTGCTACATTGTTTCAAAAGTCAGAACCAGCCAGGCAACAAAAACAAACAAAACCATACAGAATGATAAGTATTAGGCTAACAGGACATCCCCTCTAATAAATGGCACTGTGGAGTTCCCCATGAACATTGTGCTTATATTCCCTGTATTCTACACTGTATTGTTTGTTTTTCTTGTTTAAGCACTGGTATGCTGAACTCCACTTGCTATCACACCACAGACAGGCAAAGCAGTGGGAGGTGAGACTTGTAGTTTAACAATAACTTAAAGGGGGTGGTTCACCTTTAAGTTACCTTTTAGTATGTTATAGAATGGCCAATTCTAAGCGACTTTCCATTTGGTCTTCATTATGTTTCTCTATAGTTTTTTAATTATTTGCCATTCTCTTCTGTCTCTTTCCAGCTTTCAAATGGGGGTCACTGACCCCATCTAAAAACAAATGCACCTTAAAGAGATACTGACACCAGACATTTTAACTTTTTTTTTTTACATCTAGCATAAAATTGACTTTGCATGCTGCTTATAATTTTGCAATAAAGTATTTGCCCAATGCTTTTACATTACCTGCCTGATGGCCCATGTTCCTGTATGAGGGGGCTGCCATATTTGTGCAGCAGAGGTCTGTTAGCATTAGAAACTTTTGCCTTTTTCTTTTTTGATTTAGGAGGAGGAAGACCATCTTTGGTCGAAACACGTTGGGCTAACTATATTTGTTTTGAAATTGTCTTGGTAACTTTTTTAATGTAATAAATATTCTTTATTTATTTGAGTGTGCAATCCTATATTTTGTTTTTGTTCATGTTATTTTGGAGACTCTCATGGGGAGCTTCCTCTGGATTTGCACCTCTAGTTTATTCTCAGGGTGTGCGCTTTCTAACTCTCTCTATATATATCTCTAGACAGGCTGAGATGGGACAGTCAGGTTGGCAAAACAGTCAGGTTTAGGAACTTCAACTAACAATTACTTACAAAAACAAACCTCTCAGAAAAAAGCATGACCTATAGGTAACTTTCAATGTACATTCATATTTTAAAAAGTCTTTTTTTAGTGTCAGTATCACTTTAAGGCTACACATTATTGTTATTGCTACTTTTTTCCATTGAGTCCCTCTCCTATTCATATTCCAGTCTCTTATTAAAATCAATGCATGGTTGTTGGGGTAATTTGGATCCTAGAAACGAGATTGCTGAAACTGCAAACTGGAAAGCTGCTGAATAAAAAGCTAAATAACTCAACCACAAATAATACAAAATGAAAACCAATTGCAAATCATCTCGGAATATCACTCTCTACGACATACTAAATGTTCATTTAAAGGTGAACAACCACTTTAGATATAGTACATACAACTGTTACATATCCAGTGAATGGTGTATTAATAAATACCTTACACATAGTACAGGGATAACAAAGGCTTTATAGACTAAGAATCCTGAACCTAAGGGGGAAATGAATTCAGTATTTGCAGTATGTTGGATGAAACGTGAGATTGGGGAAAATATCAGCCTTGTGCTAATTATGGCCCCTTATATAAAAATACAGTCCTGGCCAAAGTCAACATCAGAAGCATTTGAGCTATTGCTTTTATAAGCTGAAGCTGAAATACCAAATTTACATTCTGCAGAGAAGATACTGAAGGGAAAGGAGTAGAAAGCCTGGCATACCTTAAAATATAACACCTAGAGCAAGTTACTATGACAAACTCGATTGTTAGATGGCACTTCTGGAAAAAGGCTTTATTGTAGCTGACTGCTGGTAGAGCACCTAACGCGTTTCGGGATTGTCTCTTTTAATCATAAGCCTATGATTAAGGGAGACAATCCAGAAACGCGTTAGGTGCTCTACCAGCAGTCAGCTACAATAAAGCCTTTTTCCAGAAGTGCCATCTAACAATCGAGTTTGTCATGATGATACAGTGGGGAGACTGAGAATTGAGCACCTGGTTAAGGGTGTAAAGGTGAGCTGGAGAGGTCCCTTACGATTATGTTTTACTGATAGAGTACGTTACTAGTTGGTGGCACTTACCTTGAAAAGGCTGAGCACTTATCAAGGGTAGGCAAGTTCAGCCATATTTATCTGCACACAGTATGTATGGAGGGAATGCGATGTGTTTGGCACATGTGATGAGGCCCCAGAGCAGGTGGCAGCTGTTGTCCTTGTAGTATCTGTCTATTAGTTCAGTTGTTATGCTAGCCACAATAATGTTATAAAACAGCTGATTTTATTTTATCCAATACAGTGGGAAAATACCCTGATTGTGTGGGATTGCTCTGACAGTGAAAATGTGATTTTCTTTGCAAAACACACTTCCTGCCTTGGTTGGAGTCCAACATAGTATAAGGGATATCAAGAAAGTAACAGCAGGGGGTGGTGAGGGTAGGGAAAGGGGTCTTTTGGTTACAAATGCATCTGTCAGTATCACAACATGCTTTTAATAATAGCACAAGAGGGATATTTGGATATGGTAAACTGAAAGATTAAGGCAGTATAGAAAATCAATCACATAGCACAAACTACTCTTAATTTCAGTAATAGTTTACATTATAGAGTTTTATTCTCATCATTATAATTGTCCAATTTTGTACTCATTTATAAGTTATTATTATTATATTAAAGGGGTGGTTCACCTTTAAAGTAACTTTTAGTATGTTATATAGAATGACTGATTCTAAGCAACTTTTCAATTGGTTTTCATGATTTATTTTTGATAGTTATTTGCCTTTTTCTTCTGACTCTTTGCAGATTTCAAATGGGCGTCACTGACCCCTTCTAAAAAAAAAAAAACCACAACAAATGCTCTGTAAGACTACAAATGTATTGTTATTGCTAATTTTTATTACCCATCTTTCTATTCAGGGTAATTTGGACCCTAGCTATCAGATTGTTTAAAATAAAAAAATGAAAACCAATTGTAAATTGTCTCAAAAAAATCAATCTGTACATCATACTAAAAGTTATCTTAAAAGTGAACAACACCCCAATAAAGCTCCATACTAAAATGACAATTTCAGTTTATAAGCAACAAATCACCCTGGACCTTCTAGTATGTTTGCATTGTATCCTTAGGGAAATCTTCCTCTGCCCAACTGTTCCCAGGAAAATGCCAGCACAACAAAGGTGACACATTTGATGCCAGTTTAAGATATAGAAGTGAATGCAAATGATGCAAGTTATGAGCCACAGTGGATGTCATTGTTACAGCTAATGCCAGGTTTCCCAGGGGGCTTGCCTATGCCCCCCAATCCCCAGGTTCTGGTTTATTACTTTGTTGCTGGGTATCCTGATCCTCAATTACTGGCCTATGGCAGCAAGGCACCTTCTGGCTGTTTTACCAATGCAGGGCAAGTTTGTATCTGGGCAGTACCTACCAGCCTGGCCGGTAAAAATGTTGCATGATTGCAATGTTAAAGGGATACTGTCATGGGAAAAAATTTTTTTTCAAAATGAATCAGTTAATAGGGCTGCTCCAGCAGAATTCTGCACTGAAATCCATTTCTCAAAAGAGCAAACAGATTTTTATATATTCAATTTTGAAATCTCACATGGGGCTAGACATTTTGTCAATTTCCCAGCTGCCCCATGACAAGTGCTTCTTGGAAGCTGCTGCCTGGGTGCAATGTTCCCTCTAAATCCTTCTCTGCTATGTATGCAAAAAACATTTATTTTGTGCACACATTTTTAACTTGTGTGCGCAGTTTTTAAAAACTGTGTGCTCAAGTCAGAATTGATACAAAATGTGGTGTTTTCACACAAAATTCTTTGTGTACACCACTATTTGGTGTGTGGGCTGGTCTCAAAATTTGTGTGCTCATGCATGAGCCCACACCTTAGAGGGAAAATAGCCTGGGTGTGTTAGCTATTAATACCCACTTACCTGCTTCTAATACAAATCTCAGTCTCGGCAGTTATACACACTAGAAAAACTTCTTAAATGGGTTAAGGGTTATGTGGTTTGTTTAAAACCAGGACTTATTGTAAAAGTCCTACAGAGTCATATTGGATTTGTGGGTGCATATTTATCAATGGGCAAAAACTCAATTTTCACAGTTTGATAAGTATGGCCCATAGTGTCTGCTGAGTCTCACAAAGATTTCTCAACAGTGTCTTTCTCCTGAGTCGTACCTAGGGTTGTCACCTTTCCTGGAATAAATATACCAGCCTTCATTATTATCTATCATACCTATTAATAACATTGGCATCAAGCAACATTTTTACTGGCTAGGTGGCAATTCAAGTTTACGCTAACCCTAGTTCACATCAATAGCAAAAATGTTGATATAAAGGTGTGTAACTATAAAGCCTGAGCATCTCAACCTTCTGTATCAGCCAGAAATAGAAATAACAAACAGAAAGCATCCTGCATTCATTAGATTTACATGAAATCTAATTTGTGAATGTCACATGCCATGTTGTAGGTTGGGGTGGTCTGCCTGTCTGATGGGAGCTCAGCAAACACACCAGGAGCTGCTATTTTAAGAAGACACAGCTGAAACATTTTCCTTCTGTTCCCTTCTAGATGTTTCTAAATTCACATATGCAAATCAGAATCCATTTGAAAGGAAATGCCTGGCCTTATAAACATTATTATTAACCACCTCCAAATGAAAACCAAACAAATAACACCAATAGGAATATTAGTGCTCTCAATAAATGATCATATTTGCTAAAGGCTTCACCAGGCACAAGTTATTTTAGATCCTGCACTGGGAGTCTCAAATGTTACATGTTCATATTTTGGCAATTTATCTATATGTTTTCATGCCAATTATAGGAACGGAACTATTTTTGCTGGATAGAAACCCAGAGCATTTTAAGGCAACGTGGCTGCTTTCACGGATGTTTTTTCAATGTTCAATGTATAAGAATTTAAAGTACAATTGTAGTAAATGGCTTGTAATAGAAGTTGTAGCCAACAGACCAAAGCAGATGCTGGTTTTACAGTAAGTCACATGTAAAGTTGGGCATACACAATTGTCTGTGTATGACCAACTAAAGGCTAGACTTGAAAATAACTTCTCACTAATGTAGGGCCCTATAGGGATACAGGCCCTATAGAGTTAATCTTTTCACCATTTCCTTGGGTTATTGGGTAGAATCCCTGTTACAGAATAACCTTTACAGTGATAGGCTGAGAGATTTGATGACACTGCTCTGACTCACTCCTATATAGTGTGTGCAGGGAGTGGCCTCTTCCTCTTTTGCCTCTGGATGTGATTCCAGCTGGATGTGCTCAGGGGGACTGAGTGCAATAGGCCCAGAAGAAGGCATGTGTCCAAGTCGGGGACCAGGTAACCCCGTGAATGAGGAACAGATATACTAGGGCAGACTTGTCATAGTCTCTCTAGGAGAGAAAGGCAGATAGGATAGAGAGAAAGAGCAGCTGAAGCTCCAACAAGGATTTGCAGTAAGGGATTAGCTTCCCAGAGGCTCTGTGTGTTGCCTCCAGTCAGGGACCTCAGTGAAGAGGGACTGTAGGGTAGAAGCTGCTTTCCTGACAACTTCCAGGAGGGAAAGGTTGTACTGCATTTGCCTGTGTACTCTCTGTGTGAGCCTGCCTTTGATCTGTGTGAACTCTCAATAAGCTGTTTTCCTCAACTCCTGCGTGAGTACTGAAACCTGTGGTCATTTGCCCTTTTTGGCAAAATAAACAGTTTCTGTTTTACTGCAAGAACCTCCTGGCGCCCAAGTTGTTTTTGTGTGCACAGTAGCCTGGGGGATGTAGTTGCACTACACCATAGAGGGAACACTTCCACTTAGCGAAGGTCCTGCCCTGGGTGTAAGTCGTGTGTAACCAATGCTCTAGTGTTCTAGCTGGTGAATTATCCCGAGTGGCCCAAATAGGTGTTACATTTGGCGCCCAACGTGGGGCATTAACCCTTTAAATACCAGGCTGTGCATTGTTTTGTTCGAATCGTACGAATGGATGTACGAATTTCCTTCTAAGTATTTGGCCGTGGGTTCGGGCTTGGAGGTTCACCCCGAATTTCACAAAGGCCTGCGGATGTCAGTTAGATGGGAGGAAGATGGATGTCCCGGATGGAGCCATTTCCTGCTCATGTGTGATCCCGGATCATGGATATGGAAGAAGAGAACCTGGAGGATGGATTCTTCTGATGTTTGCTACAGCTCTTCTATGGACTCCTGCAGAGTGAGATGCCTAGAGTGCTGCTTGCTTGTTTTTTTGTGGCTGGAAGGACTGCTGGACTAAGTGGGTTCTAATTCAGGACTATTGATCCCCACCACAACTCTTCTGCCTTGTTTCTGCACTTCAAGGATGACCTGTGTGGACCCTTGGGAGGAAAGAAAGTTATTGGCGTATAATAAAGTTGACCAACTGCAACTGTTATTATTTAATGTTGATACAGTATTGTGTATGCTGTGTGTATTTCCTTTGCAGTGACCATTGTTACCAGGTATGCCTAGGAGAGGATACCAGAAGTGGATGTGATGGTACTGTAAGTTGAAATGTTGGAGATTGTTAAACCATTGTCAGGAGAAATGGTTTTTTTCCCCCCGGGTGAATGTAGGGCCCTATAGGGATACAGGCCCTATAGAGTTAATCTTTTCACCATTTCCTTGGGTTATTGGGTAGAATCCCTGTTACAGAATAACCTTTACAGTGATAGGCTGAGAGATTTGATGACACTGCTCTGACTCACTCCTATATAGTGTGTGCAGGGAGTGGCCTCTTCCTCTTTTGCCTCTGGATGTGATTCCAGCTGGATGTGCTCAGGGGGACTGAGTGCAATAGGCCCAGAAGAAGGCATGTGTCCAAGTCGGGGACCAGGTAACCCCGTGAATGAGGAACAGATATACTAGGGCAGACTTGTCATAGTCTCTCTAGGAGAGAAAGGCAGATAGGATAGAGAGAAAGAGCAGCTGAAGCTCCAATAAGGATTTGCAGTAAGGGAGTAGCTTCCCAGAGGCTCTGTGTGTTGCCTCCAGTCAGGGACCTCAGTGAAGAGGGACTGTAGGGTAGAAGCTGCTTTCCTGACAACTTCCAGGAGGGAAAGGTTGTACTGCATTTGCCTGTGTACTCTCTGTGTGAGCCTGCCTTTGATCTGTGTGAACTCTCAATAAGCTGTTTTCCTCAACTCCTGCGTGAGTACTGAAACCTGTGGTCATTTGCCCTTTTTGGCAAAATAAACCGTTTCTGTTTTACTGCAAGAACCTCCTGGCGCCCAAGTTGTTTTTGTGTGCACAGTAGCCTGGGGGGATGTAGTTGCACTACACCATAGAGGGAACACTTCCACTTAGCGAAGGCCCTGCCCTGGGTGTAAGTCGCGTGTAACCCATGCTCTAGTGTTCTAGCTGGTGAATTAACCCCGAGTGGCCCAAATAGGTGTTACACTAGTGATGGCCGAATTTATTTGGCAGGCATGGATTTGCGGCGAATTTTCAGTTCAATGTTTTGGCGAAACTGCTGTGAAAATTCACAGTGGGAAAAATTGCTGCACAAAAAAATTGTCGCTTGTCAAAATTGTCCCACGTTAAAATTATTTGGATACTCATTGACTTTAATGCATTTGGACAAAAGAGTCGCGTGTGGAAAAATTGTCGCACCGCAAAATACGTTTTTGACACCCGTTGACTTCAATGCGTTTCGCAAATTTTCACCGTTTCACAAATTTTTTCCGGAGTTTTGTGTATTTCCCAGTGAAGCTAATCGGGACAGATTCACCCATCACTACTCCTCATTTTTAGGTCGGAAGAAAAAAAAAAAGTGTTTTTTAACACCAGCATTTAGTAGAATGTGGGACAAACCACTGAAATTTGTGTTTTCTTCTACACAAACCAAAGAGGCAAGAAACCTTGGCCCAGGGGGGAAAAAACGATGTATCTAACTTAGGGGAACTTCACAAAAACATAACTTAAGCTTTTGAATAGTAAACATAATTTCAAGCAACTTTGCAATATACATCAATTAAAAAATATGTAGACTTTTGATGATTTTTAGTGGTTTGGAACAGTTCCCTAATCCTAGCCCCCTGCTGATCTGTCTGACTACTTTGCTGAGCTGGCCGACTACTGTTACTTTGTATCAACAGCCAGTTGTCCCCAGCCTGCATCCTCCAAACCCCACAATCCCCTGCACACTATAAAGAAAGGAACATCACAGTGCAATGCATTGTGGGTTATGTAGTTCCTGCATGCTGTCTGTAAGCTGCGGAGAAGTGTTTTAGTCCCTCCTTCCCTGCCAGGATTTCAAATGATGCAAAAAGAGAAGAAATGTTAAACAGCTGGATTTCAGCATAGAAAATGACATTTATTCATGCTTTTTTTAACAAACAGGTAACTGAGATGGGTATATTTTGGTTTGGAAGCCGGAGTTCCCCTTTAAACAATATAAACAAACTAAAAGCAAGTCTGGCTCATCTGTAGCTTTGTTATAGCTTAGTTTTGTTAGCGTTAAAACAGTAGAAATCATACCAAGTCAAGTCAAAATGTGAATTCACTTTAGCTGGCATAGCAGTCCTGCATTTTTCTCATGCCTTTCTGCTTTTAGTAAAGGAAAACTTTCTATTGTTCAATTGCGAAGTGCCAGGAGAAACAAGTAGAATTGCCAGTAGCTTGAAGAGCTTTAGTTCATCTGGGAGGAATTCAGTGGGGAGTGAAAGTAGTAAAGTGCTTGTTAATTCAGGCTCACATAGATAACACTGGAATTTGTTTTTAAAGTAAATGACAGCTTGATAACTCTAACTGCTGCCAATATCACACCAGTGTCAAGACTACAGGCAGAGTGCCTCTTGTCTAGGGAGATGCAAAATAACAACATATTTATGGCACATTCTGAAATCAGACAACTATTTGTCCAGAGTCAGACTGAGCTACCTACAGAATTTCTTTGTGGGCTCAAGACCTATACACTATATAAGTTAATGGCATCAGTTTGAGCAGGGGCGTAACTATAGAGGAAGCAGACCCTGCGACTGCAGGGGGGCCCAGGAGCTATAGGGGCCCACGAGGCCCTGATTCATGTACAGTTTCAATAAATATTGGTAAAACAATCAACTGCTAAATATTTTGGGGGGCCTGAAAAATAATTTGCTGTGGGGCCCAGTAATATCTAGTTACGCCACTGAGTTTGAGATAAAAAGTCTCTTTGTGTAGAAACTACAGTAAGAGGCGACAAAGATTCTTACTGCAGGCTCAAGACCTAGTAAGCCCTTACTAAAGACGAGGGTGCAGATTTAGTCGTTGGACTTAGGAGTCTGATGCTGTATTTGTAACATGACTATTGTGAATCTAGTTAAGAGCCATGTGTGCTATATGTTAAACAAACAAGGAAACAAGGAGGTAATTTACCATTAAAATATATTTCTTATATATTTCTTGTATATTTTTAAATATTAGGTGGATTTTGTACACCCCAACTCAGATATATATGGTATTTGAGATACTTGTATGTCCTACTCCAATTAAATCTTTCATTGAAGGCTTGTCAAGTTAAAGGGGTTGTTTCGCCTTTGAGTAAACTTTTACTATGATGTGGAGAGTGATTTCTGAGACAATTTTAAATTGGTTTTGATTTTATATTATTTGTGATTTTTGACTGAGTTATTTGGCTTTTTATTCAGCAGCTCTCCAGTTTGCAGTTTCAGCAATCTGGTTTCTGGTGTCCAAATTGCCCTAGCAACCATGCATTGATTTGAATAAGAGATTGGAATATGAATAGGAGAGGACTGAATAGAAAGCTGAGTAATAAAAAGTAGCAATAACAATACATTTGTAGCCTTACATAGCATTTATTATTTTTAGATGGGGTCAGTGACCCCTAGCTGGAAAGAATCAGAAGAAAAAGGCAAATCATTAAAAAAAACAATGAAGACCAACTGAAAAGTTGCTTAGAATTAGCCATTCTATAACATACTAAAAGTTAACTTAAAGGAACAGTAATACCAGTGTTTTAAAGTAATGAAAATACCATGTACTGTTGCCCTGCACTTGTAAAACTGACCTGTTTGTTCAGAAACACTACTATAGTTTATATAAACAAGCTGCTGTGTAGTAATGGCAGAAATTGAAAAAAGGCTATATGGCAGGTTGAATAGTGGATAACAGATAACACCATTGTGTTCTACAGTGCGTATCTTTTCTGCTGTGTAAACTGAACCCTTTCTCCTTTGAATGGCTGCACCCATTGCTACACAGCAGTTTATTTATACAAACAATAGTGGTGTTTCTGAAGCAAACACAGCAGTTTTACCAGTGCAGGGCAACCATGCATTATATTTGTATTACTTTAAAACACTTTCATTTTTTGATGTTACTATTCCTTTAAAGGTGAACCACCCTTTTAACAGACATTGATGAATGGTAAGAGAAACAATAACTTTTGAAAAATAGATACTTCTATTTCCAAAACTGCCCCACCTAACCCAGTGTATTTTTTAAAGCATATGAAACAAGTCCTTTTGTGCCATAAAATGCATTTTGTTTGGAACGGAATTCTCCTAAAAGCAGTTTATCATTCACTGTATTACAAGTCATTGGCCTCTATACTAAAATCTGCAGCTAATTGAATAACTGTTTAATTCAACCAGATGTATCATTTATCTTAAAGGTATGCTTACTTCAGTCATATCACTTTAATTTGCTGGCCCAATTTCTAAATTCAAGCAGTTCTGGTTACAGATCAGTTTTGCTGAAATGGGCAGCCAAAATGAAACCTCGGCATCCTATTAATCAAGAGAGACCTGGCTAAAGAAGCCATAAAATACTCTCCTAAACAAACACTATGTTAGCCATAGTTTATTCTTTTTATGTCTTATAGTTTTAGGGCTAGTCCACACGGGGAGATAGCGACCGGCGCAGGCGACAGTTTTGTATGGGCGCCTATGTAAAAACGCCTGTGCTAACCACACGAGGCGATGCGCTTTTCGACAGTCGCCTGAAAATGCCTCGCCAGGCTTTTTCAGGCGACTGTTGAAAAGCGCATTGCCTCGTGTGGTTAGCACAGGCGTTTTTACATAGGCGCCCATACAAAACTGTCGCCTGCGCCGGTCGCGGCGACTGTCGCGGCGCTTTGTCGCCGCGACCGCAAACGCGTCGCTATCTCCCCGTGTGGACTAGCCCTTACTGGTAAAGAAAGCTAATTGCTTAAGCATAGGATCCTTCACTCCCTGACAGGGAATACTTTCTTCTGTGCTGCCTGAGACTGGCGCTCGCTCTATTCAAAATGCCATTGTTATAATAATATAATAATCAACCTCCTACCGCTACTTGACAATTATCCTTCACTTAGGGGGTTATTTATCAAAATTAAAATTTTTTGGTTGTTTTAAATAAAAAAAAGTCCGACCAAACTGGAATCCATGATTAACCTTTATTTACCAATAAAAAAGCATGAAAAAATTGAGTAAAAAAACGCAACTTTTTTGGATTGTCGCACAAAAGCTGCGATTTTTTTTCACGCCAATCTGCGGAAAAGCCAGAAATTTTGTGATCGTCAATCGAAACTCATCGCAGACAATAATATCTTCAAATTGCAAATAGGAACTCTGCCAATGACTTCTACAGGACCTGGAATGGTTTAAGATTGAGTATTTTTGGATTCTGACTTTTTGCATTCTGGGGGTATAATAAATCTTTTTTACTATAAATTCGGATTTTATAGTAAAAAAAAAAAAAAAAAAGTTTTTACCATTCGGACTTTAATAAATAACCCCCTTAAAGTGTTAAAGGTGTTATAGGGAACACTTAAGTTGGGGCAAGTATTGTTCTGCTTTGGGTATGTGGTTAGGCAGGCCAAGGTAATAATGCTAATTAGCTGACAGTCAGGAGTTATAATGTGGCGTGTGTATGTCTGTATATATCAATCTCCCTGGTGACTGCATTGAGTTTAAGATTATATCTATATTTTACTATTACTACTATATCTGTATTATAATATACTGGTCTCTTATAGCCTTATTGTATTGCCTTGTATACATTTTTTGTGGTACTGATGTTAGAAATATCAATAATAATCAGTAAAGTGCCATTAACTAACTAGTATCTTTGGGTGAAAATGTATTTCCAAACGTTTGAGTGGTTTAACAGTATAGAATAATATTTGTCTGCTGGAATAGATAGTCTGGAGTTTCTCTCTTTAGTGCCTAGTAAACAAGCTGTTGGGGTATAGGCAGATGGTTGGTTGTTTTTGGGTTATTATGATGATATTATGCTGCAGCTATTTTATAAAATCAAATTCTATATATACACTGATTTTAAGAACTCCATTAATAACACTCAGTTATTAAAATGGATTTTGCATGTGTAATGTGATGTGAGTAATGAGGAAACAGTGAAAGAATATTATCAATAAAATTTAGGCTGAATGGGTTTTGGGCATGACATGTACACATGAAAAATTAATCCGGGATGAATCTACAGAAAACTGTTGGGGAAAAACTTATGTTGTCAGTAAAAGGCCCAGTAACACCAGAAAATGAAAATGTTCTATATTCATCCCATATGTCCTATATTTATCAAAAGCATAAATGATTTATTTTTGTAATGGATGAAAGAAATTGATTTTCTCTCAAATATTTTTCTCTTACCAAATTTTCTCATGTCTTCACATAGAAAAACATTTGGGAACTCAAACCAAGATCCATTCAAATCAACGGGCACTTCATTGTTTGTTTGAATAAAAATCTTTTATTCTAACATTCTCAATAGTGCTGAGAAACATTTTCTTGAGCATTTTTCAAGACACTTTCAGTAACTGAATTGAAAAATGATTAATACCCAAGAACAAAAAATAGTCACCTGTGGAGCGATTCTATTTAAACATTGATGGAAGATACAGGAGGAAATGTCCAGTAGCATATTAGATCATTTAGTTTAATTTTTAGTTTGGGTATTTGTCGGTATATAATTTGTTTATACTACAGATAAGGTGAGGTTGGGTTAGGAGTCATGTGTTAAGAAAGAAGGGAGCAGCCACTGGAAGAGTCAATCTTCAAAAATGTAAAAGGGTAATCTCCCTGCCACTGCGGTTATGTTTAGCATTGGGTTTGTTTGCTTTGCCTTAATTATCATTCCAACTTTACTATCTCTTAAGGATAATATTACCCTAGATGCTTCCCAGCTATAATAAAATGTTTAGGGAAGTCACCCATATTGCTACAGTGATACCCAAATGTGCATGAACCAGTGACAGGAACAACACATATGTGGACATATGTGAAAATGTAAATGTCCATTGATGAATATTTTAGGAACCTTTCCCATGTTATATGAGCCATTCTTGCAATTCAACATTCTTGCAATCACATTGCACAGTCACAGAGAAAGTCGCTTACAGAAAACCAATAGCCAGCCTGCTAGTCACTAGTAATATTCAGGAGGAAGTCCCATACAGTCAGCCCAATGACCACATTCAAAGAGCACACCACCTTGTTGAACACCCTGTCAACACAAAGAGGATAGAGCAGTACAGATTGATATGGCAAATCAGGATTAGTAGGCAAATGGCTGGATGAAGGAAAGGCTGAAACAAATGTAAAAGAAAGGAAGAAAGCATCAAGACCACCACAATACAAAGGTTTATCCATCTAGTAACCATCTAGTATGTCACTCTCTTATTACAGAACTGCAATATTTATTTGACTTGTGAAATCCACAAAAATGTATTATAACAGTGCTGTCCAACTGGCGGCGTTATATGGTTGCATTTAACAGTTATGATTCCATTATCTGTAGATTTTAATATGAAATAGAGGCTTGTGCAAGCTTTTAAAGGTATCAGTACTGAGATTAATTGGCTCCTGCATTGTTTACACCTCAAATTCATACTGTAAAATACTGTATTGTTCACACCTTTAATATCTATCATTGTTCACATTTATATATTGTTCACACCCCAATTCCTGTACTATTCACACCTCAGACCCAGACTGAAAGTGCCACATGTGTGCCATACTGTGCCTTCCCTATGCTCCCTGTATGTGACATACTCTGCCTGTCCTATGCTCCCTGTGTGTGCCATACTCTATCTGCCCTACACTACCTGTGGGATGTGAGCCTAGTAGGATTTGCTCTGGGGGTTTGTTAACATTTGGAAATTGTTGTTAGTGGCCCTTAAGGTGTTTAATCATGTGCTGGGGGGGTTGCTGTGCTATCAACAGGGGATGAGGAGGCATATGAATTTAAGGGTATATTTTAATATGATTTTTTACATATGAGTGATATCCCTGAAATGAGCACCCACCATTTGGTTTTTTGGTGTACTACCACCATTATTGTAGACATGATCTTAAAAGTTATTGTGGTAACATGGGTGTGGTTTAGAAACAGGGAGTGGTCAACACTGGCTTCCATTATCCACCACGTAGGTGAGAAATATTCCAGCCCTTAGAACATCACCTTGTAGTTGCAGAACAGTCCAATTTTCACACTTGCCTTCATAAGGCTAATACTGTATACTGTAGGTTATTTCCATATTACACAGATATTAGCACTAGAATTTTGGAATCTAGTGTACCTGCTTGGTATACTTGAGGTCACTAGCTCTAGCATACCATAAATATTCTGAGAGAAGTAAAATGGCATAAGTCTTTAATAGGGATGAGCAAAATATTTTGCCTCGTTTCGCCAAGAAAAAACGTTGATAGATTTTAACGGATATTTTAAAAGATGTTGATTGATTTTAAAAATGTTGTGGGGTTTGTCATGTGAAAAAATGCCCATTGACAAATACATTTGGCTACTTTTTTGAGAAATGGGTTAGATTTGTCTTTCATCCATCCTTGTAAAACATTTCCAATGATCACATTGCAATCTATTATTTGATGATGGGCCACAAGTAGAGTTTTCAGAGAGGGGGTATCGTACTTTCAGCACATCTACATGCATAGATCCCAGTATATAAATACAAATGTAATGTTAATCTGGTGGGTTTAAATCATTTCAAATGATTGGAGAAATGACTTCTTTGTACTGCTGTAGACTAGAGGTCTGTTGGTATAATCAAGTCAGAAAAATATGGTTAGATTTTATTGGTTGATAATTTAATTTTAGGAATATAGGAATGCAGTTCATGAGGTGCATTGATTAATTGAATGGGTAATGTTCTGAACATTATTGAACAATAGAAAAGAGCCCACCTTCAGGTGAAGCATACATGAAAATGTCATACTTCACTAGATTGACCCTTAAATGTTTAATTATCTTTGTTTTTAGGTCAAGTACTAAAGAAATAAATATTTACAGCACAAAGAAAGGGAAGGGATAATAATCATGAATGACGTGGCTCAAAAGACAGAGGTAGGTCTCTTGTAACAATGTTAACATGAACTACATTGCATTTATATTGTGACACATTATATTATAGGCTTGGTGTGATTTGTCACCACAGCTGCCCAATGACATGAAGTTGGTTTTACTGGATATTACTAGAAGATTTGGCTTTTTTATTTATAATTAATACTGTGTAGCACATTCTTGCTCAGAGTGAGCTCTTTAATTACAAACATTCCATGAAGTTGCACTAATTGATGAGTTAACATGAAAACATGTATGTTTAATTAGAATGTGGGGACAAAGGGCTATTCATTTTATTTCTATGAGCTGTCTAATAGCCAAATCAGCTCCAAAAGTCTTTGAATTGATTGTATGTGCAGTATAAAAATGCACAGTGCTCAGCATGTTGGTCAACAAATGCATAATAGCTATGTCCAGCTCATGGTAACTAAAGGCAAATCGCACACACATCATAATCTTGTGCATTTGCTCCTAAATACTCCAAAGTACTTTACATTTCCCTCAAGAGTGGAAACTGCCTGTGCTCATATTCAATCAATCAGTGAGGGAAATGGTAGGTGCTGTAGTATGAAAAATACACTTGCCATGCCATTGCAGTGTATACTTGATTTTTCAAAAGAAATTAGCCTTGGCTGGAGCCTGCAGGTTGTATATCCTGGTATAAAGAGTGTGCACAGGTAATATGTATTCTGGTCGATACAGGCAACAGTTCCTTTAGGGCTGTGTGGGATGGCAGCTGGCAAGACCAGAAGAGAATTAATTACATTTATATCCCACACATAGAAAAACAACAGAATAGAACAGTAGGTTGCTTTGGGTGTCTCACACACTATCTAGTGTGCCAAATACAAAGAATGAATTTGTGGTATAATCTGCAAAGTATATTTTTAATAGATCCATTTATCCATGTTTTTCAATGGGGCAGCTCCATTGTCGGTGCCCCAGTAACTATTTAACACTCCAGACATTTACAATAGACTAGTACTCTGTCAGTTAAATTTCTTGGTTGTGCTACTGGGATAGTGAGGGGTGCTGTGAGAGCTTACAATGCCTCTAATTCCTTCTTTGGTAATTAATTGGAACATGCCTGCTAAACAATGTTTATATATGGTAAACAAGCATGATTTCATTTGTACATAATTGTTAACACCATTGATCTTATTACTCTTAATTACTCCTAAGTGTTAATTATAAGCAGCAATTCAGGTTAATTGCAGGAAAATGCCTGCTTTTGCAATTTCCCTCAATTAAGCCGAATTGCCACAACTAATGTAATTTACTTGCAAAAATTACACTGTAAGCAAAGGGCAAGGCATTTTCAAGGAGATATCTCACTCACTGTAGTGGATTTTTTACATGGGCTCCCCTTGTGTCATTGCCCTTAGGCAGTGGTTGCAAAATGACGGGGCAGGCCTCATGGGATGTCTAACAGTGGAAAGTGGACTAGGCATGAAGGTCAGTTAGGGTGCAATTTGGAAAGAATGCCTATTTGCTGTGCTTCATACAATTGAGACCTGTGAATAACACATATTTGCTGGCTAATTTAAAAATGTAGCTTAAACACCATCTGAGCTGCCAAGAAATATATATACATTATTCCTCAGAATGAGAGGAAAACCATGATATACAGTAGAACCCCCATTTCACATCCCCTGATTTTAAGTTTTCCCTCATTTTACATTGTTGTTTTGTGGTCCCACCTATATATTATGCATAATAAATGTAAAAATGGGGGTTCTACTGTACTTGTATTGGTTGTTTTGTATGGAAATCTGTATGTTCAGTGTATACACCCATTTATTGAACAGCTCAGAGGAATGTGCTAGTATTTGATAAATATATGTTAATAATAATAATATTTTAACTTTCCCCTTCCTTTGATGATTGTGAAGTGTTAGATCCTGGAACTTAAAGTTCCTCTGCTTTCCATAGAAGGTGGTGCACAGATACTCTGGAAAGCAGAGGCATTTTAATTCACAGAATTCTTCTCTTCACAATGGAATAAAGGTGTGTGGGGGGGGGGGTTGCATTAAACGGTGAGCCTAAGGGAGAGGGAAATTGGTTTCCCTCATTGATCTTGTAGAAAGGAATTATATTAAAACAACAGGGTTAAAGAACAGGGTTAAAGAACAGGGGCAATCCTGTAGAGGATTTTAAAGTAATTAACATATCATATACTGTTAGCATGCACTGGTAAAAGCTGTGTGTTTGCTTCAGAAACTCTACTATACTTTATATAAACGAACTGCTGTGTAGCCATGGGGGCAGCCATTCAAGGCTCAGGTTACATAGAAGATAACAGATGCACTCTGTAGAATTTTTATTCTATTACACAGCTTGTCCGTTATCTGCTAAATAACCTGTGCCTTTTCTCCTTTTTTCAGCTTAAATAGCGGCTCCCATGGCTACACAGCAGTTTGTTTATATAAACTATAGTAGTCTTTATGAAGCAAACACACGGGTTGTACCAGTGCAGGGCAACACTACATTATATTTTCATTACTTTGATACACTTTCAGTTTTTACTGTTACTGTTGGTGGAGCATCACTAGTGAAATCAGCACAATAGAATTCTCTGCACGAGCGGAGCTGAATTTCAGTATTAAGACCTATAAATTCGGCTCTTAAAATTACAAGAGGTGGCTTTTTGCCGCCCCTTGTAACTGACCACTTGCTGACGCCTGTTGCAAGGATCTCACTTTGCCTCATGCCAGCAATGGCCCTGTTAGTGAAATATTGATTTCTGTAATAAATAGTAATGGACATCTCAACTAGTGTCTTAGTCTAGACAGATCACCGATGTAGCTCAGTGATCATGAAGAGAGGAAGACTCCCACTAGTGTTTTGAAGTATTTCATTGTAATTAGCAGAGACCCACTGACAGATGCAGTAGAAATTCTGCTTGAAGCTATTCGAAAGAAACAGCCGGGCAGACAAGAAAGCTGCTAATTCACTCATTCAATACATTTTGCTGGTGGTAGAATAAAGGCAATTTGATCAAATAATACTGTTTACTGTGCCAAAGTAATTTCTCTTTCTTGGCAGAACAACCATGGGAGTGTTCAGCTCCCCTCCCCAACCAGCCATTATCCTAAGGACAGGTGAAAAGTATAAGATTAATGAACAAAGTATAAGGAACCCCCAAACAGATACATTTTGTCAAATAATTAGTTGCCCATACCTTGTGTAGAAAGGGAGGAGTGCGATAACTCATTTCCCCGGCTCCTCTCAATGGGACTTATAGAGCAATTTGAAGAAAATGTTTGGGAAATACCAAGAGTAAGATATATATATATATATATATATATATATATATATATATATATAAACCAATCTCAAAGAACCGCACAACACAGGGCTTATTTGATGCAAAAAAGTGGTAAGTTTATTCGACGTTTCGGTTCAAATACAAGAACCTTCCTCAGGTGGGGTACACCTGGGGTACAGGTTCTTGTATTTGAACCGAAACGTCGAATAAACTTTTTACCACTTTTTTGCATCAAATAAGCCCTGTGTTGTGCGGTTCTTTGAGATTGGTTTGTATGCAGGAAACTTAACCAGCACCCAGGCAGCTGTCCATTATGAATGGTGTGCTCCAGTCCAGGATTTATATATATATATATATATATATATATATATATATATATATATATATATATATATATATATATATATATATATATATATATATATATATATATATATATATATTAAGCACTGGACATTCCCAACAAAAAGGCAACAGAAAAATGTTCAGGTTACAGTTCAACTTCACTGTAGAACATGCAGGGTACAGATCAGCAAATACACTGCAAAACATTCAGGGTTTTCCCCCTCTGGTCGCTCACCATCAAGGGAAACTCTCACCCTCTTGCACCTTGAAGTATTTGGGCTTCACACTCAGCCCTGCTGGCTCACCCTCCTGGGACTCAGACTCACTAGCCTCTGCCAGTCCTTTCC